>NW_022884342.1:673179-1273179 GCF_011952255.1 Bombus vosnesenskii
TACACTGTACCTGCAATTATACTTATTTCAATATATTTTCCTATTACAAATTCACCCACTGGTTCCTCTATCAGTAAACCTCAGCAATATCAGACATTAAATTAATAAATAATGATAATAATTTATTTAGTGTTGATTTCATACACTGTACCTGCAATTATACTTATTTCAATATATTTTCCTATTACAAATTCACCCACTGGTTCCTCTATCAGTAAACCTCAGCAATATCAGACATTAAATTAATAAATAATGATAATAATTTATTTAGTGTTGATTTCATACACTGTACCTGCAATTATACTTATTTCAATATATTTTCCTATTACAAATTCACCCACTGGTTCCTCTATCAGTAAACCTCAGCAATATCAGACATTAAATTAATAAATAATGATAATAATTTATTTAGTGTTGATTTCATACACTGTACCTGCAATTATACTTATTTCAATATATTTTCCTATTACAAATTCACCCACTGGTTCCTCTATCAGTAAACCTCAACAATATCACACATTAAATTAATAAATAATAATGACAATTTATTTAATTTTCATCTTATACACTATACCTGCAATTGTACTTGTTTCAATATATTTTCCTATTACAAATTCACCCACTGGTTCCTCTATCAGTAAACCTCAACAATATCACTCATTAAATTAACAAATCTATTTAATTTTGACATCATACACTATACCTGCACTTATACTTGTTTCAATATATTTTCCTATTACAAATTCACCCACTGGTTGCTCTGTCAGTGAACCTCAACAAAATCGAACATCAAACTACACAGAATACAGCCAAAATTAACTCGAGACTAAGAACAGGATATAGAAATCTGTCTAAAGACTATTACGACTGACTTCAGGTATGTTATATCAATATACGGATCAACGGATCAGCATCTATCAGTCGCAGGATCGTCGATGAAATAATGAAATGTGAAGAGCGGAAAACCGCAACGATTACCGAGTTGGGGTTTCCAAGCGAATGTGAAGCGAACGGCGTCACGAGCGGCCGCTTTCTGAAGCACGAGGAACAGGCCAGTTTCATACATATTTGCAATGTGCGGCCAAGATGGACGATATGCAATTGTATGCACGAAGGCATACGCGAACGATATCGCGCAGAGGATGAGGATAGATGTGCATACACAACGCGTGGGTAAATGCTTTATTGCGGCTCCGTGAATATCCTTGCACGGCCGTAGAGCAGCGGTGTCTATTGGTCGTCGCGACTATCCACACACGCGACATGCCGCGCGTATAGTCGCGCCGAAACGCGCCATAAATAAATGTGTTCGTGAACACACCCGAGAGGCGTGCAATTCAACTTGTATTTCGGTTCCTCGATGGCCCTATAATCGCAAGTTTATCTTTCTAATAGAACCGGCGTGAATTTCGTCGTATCGATTCCAGCCGAACAAGCACGGAGATCAACGAAAAGAAACCACCTGTCTCGCGTATATTGTTTCCATAATGTTTAGCTGTTTCTATGATTGGCTAATGGCAACGTACGTTCGTTTCGTTCGACGAATAGAAATTCACGAACGCCGCTCGTTCGACACGTATAACTGTGTGGGGAACAGATACGCGAACGTAACGCACGCGTACCACGGCACAATACGCGAGAGACGATCGAGAGAGGCTAGCGATACAAATGCATCAGTTTCACGGCTCGTCGGACAAGACAACGAGATTCATGCCCTCCTCATGCATGAATCAACAACCTTTTCCATATTTACATAACAACGCTTGATTCGCCATGTGTACCGTGTAGCCGGGTGGGAGGCGGTTGACAGATTGAGAGTATGGATAGGCTTTATTCTCTCGTGCGGTCGTCCTTCGAACCGACGAAAGAACGCCAGAGCCGGTCGAAGCTGGGGAAAGGCCGCTGACAGAGACAGAGGAGAAGCTGAGCCGCCGGTGGAAGAGAAATAGTCGACAGATGAAGAGATAGAAGGGAAAGAAGGATATTTCTGACACGAGATCCGAATATCGACGGTTCCGTGAATATGACGACGCCATCTCTCGACGAAACGCATCGTACGTATACGCGAGATATTTGGCGGGTTGAAAATCATGGTAACGTTAACTCGTGTTTTGTCGCGTGTTTCAAGCTCTACGAGTAATCGATTAAATTATAACTCTGTTCTCTGAAAGTCGTATTAAAACCTGTTTGGACCTATGGGATCCAACTATGGGGAACAGTAATGGCGAGTAATTCCAACATAGAAATTCTTCAACGATTCCAATCAGAAAGAGTTAACAACCACCAAAACCAAATTACTTGACACGACGGATCAGATCCGCACACTAAAAAGACAATGCTCTTTAAATTTAAGCATTAGATTCAACTAGAATCAAACGTACTATAAACTATTATAATCCAAGTTATATAGAAGAATGTGAAATAACGGGAGGACCAAAGGACATAGGAAAAACGCTAAATGAGACTGGAGAAGGTTTAACAGAACTAAGAGCAATAATAGAGAAGAGAAGAGAAGGGCAATACAGGACAGGGAGGGACGACAGGAAGGAAGCACAGCAAGGGGGCAAAAGCCCAAAGTTGCAGTAGTTTTTAGTCATTAGTTGTCAATTTTCAGTCTTTGGTTTTAGTTTTTACAAACAGAATAATTAAGGGAGTGCAATATAATAGAGTGTATAAGAGGGGGTAGATATATAAGAAGCGAAATAGATATAAGAGATGTAAAATAATTTGCTTATAATTCTCAATGAGAGTTAATTGTAAATAGTCTACCAAACAAAAAAAAATACTTTACTCTTTAATCTTATAATCCAAATTACAGTACTAGGCGGAAATAATTTACTTATAATTCTCAATGAGAATTAATTGTAAATAGTCTGCCAAACAAAAAAAAATACTTTACTCTTTAATCTTATAATCCAAGTTACAGTACTAGGCGGAAATAATCTGCTTATAATTCTTAATGAGAATTAATTGTAAATAGTCTGCCAAACAAAAAAAAAAAATACTTTACTCTTTAATCTTATAATCCAAGTTACAGTACCAAGCGAAGATAATTCACTTATAATTGTCAATGAGAATTGATTGTAAATAGTCTGCCAAACAAAAAAAAATACTTTACTGTTTAATCTTATAATCCAAGTTACAGTACTAGGCGGAAATAATCTGCTTATAATTCTTAATGAGAATTAATTTTAAATAGTCTGCCAAACAAAAAAAAAAAATACTTTACTCTTTAATCTTATAATCCAAGTTACAGTACCAAGCGAAGATAATTCACTTATAATTGTCAATGAGAATTGATTGTAAATAGTCTGCCAAACAAACAAAAAAAAAATACTTTACTCTTTAATATTATAATCCAAGTTACAGTACCACGTCAAAACAATTTACTTATCATTCTCAATGAGAATTAATTGTAAATAGTCTGGCAAATAAAAAAAAAACTAGTTTCTGTAATCTATTATTATTCAATTATAACTATGTTCCGTGATACGTTTTCACCATATCGTCCATAACGTGACCAATTATGATACACGAAAAGAAATCGCAAGGCAGGAAATTCAGAAAAGGTTGCTCGACTCTTTTGTTCCTCGTTTGGTCCGGTCACGAAAAGGGGAAACGTGGAGCAGTAGTGTGACGGAAGGGTGGTTCGTTATAGAAAGTTTCGCGTGGACACGCGAATAGCGAGGCTCAGCTGTCACAGACCGAGCGAGCGTTACGTATGCACGTTGAGCGGAGGAAGCACTGTTTCATGCAACGTGCTACGTTGCAGAGGCGTGGCGATGAGTTACGTCCTCGCGGGCCGTCTCAGAACCTTTGGCTTCTGCGACCGTGCTAACCACGGTCCACTGGGAAGAATTCGGCAACCCAAGGGACCATTCGTCACCGCTATTGAACGTGTGTGCAAGATCTGGTAAACGTACTTCCGACGCGAAACGGCTTACCTACAGGCTGAAGGATAAACGAGCTCGAACGGTTTTGTTTTCCTTGGAAAACGTTCTCGGTGAACGTTGAACCCTAGTTCTCGGTCGTTCGACGGTGACACGGCTGCGATCCACTAAACCGATAATGAAAATCGTCATTCTTGTTTTGCGCGATCGTACTGCCGTTGCTCTTATCGCCGAGACTCTTAAATTTGTCTTTATCTTATGACCACGCTTTTCCAATTTCCCTCTTCTATCTACTGACCTACTTTTTATCTATTTCCATTCCGCTGATGCGCCTTCTCCGACGTCTCATTCTTCACCTAAATCTTCCTTTATTACAGCTTCGAACACTTTTTCCAAATTTATCTCTTTGTATTTCAAGTCCAATACGTTCGTTCTGCCTGTCAGAGATTAGAAAGGTTTGGAAGGTGTTATTACTCGCTTAACACCTTTCTTAAGGTGCCTACGTTAGTCTTCGATCTGCCGAATAATTCATTATGATTTTTTTTTCTTTTTTTGGGGGGAGATTGAACATCACTTTGTCAAGAGATTTCAACAAAATTTAAAAGGTGTTGCATAACTAACATTTCTAACCAAAATATACAGGGTGCTTGGTAACTGGCGGTACAAGCGGAAAGGGGGTGATTCTACGTGAAAAAAGGAGTCGAAAATATAGAATAACAATTTTTCGTTCGAGGCTTTGTTTTCGAGAAAATCCACTTTGAATTCTCGCTCGGTACGCCTGCATTTTACCGCGTCTCGTTATAACGGACCTCGCTGTAGATCGCCGTCTCGATGGCGAAATTGAAAAAAAGAATTTTTTATTCCATATTTTCGACTTCCTTTTACCAGTTACCAACCACCCTGTATATCAGTTTCTAGTATTTCCACCATTCTGACATTCTTTGAATAAACCGAGTAAACGTTAGGTATTCCATTATTTTCTGATAGCTATATGGTAGCGAAGAGAAGGCTAGCCGAGCGAATCGCGCGAGAGTCGGTGGCTCCTCGAAGGACAAGGAGGATGAAGTAATCCTCGTTATGGAACCGGTACGCGTGTGCTCCGCGGCTTCACATGCGCGCCATCGTCCACGTGAATGCTCCGGTGCGTAATTTCTAAATACGTTGTTCCATAAATGGGGAAAGGAGCGACAGCCGTGCGCCGCGATATTATCAAGTGATTGCAATTAAGCCAGATTAATTGATCGTGCGCGAGCTATCGATGTATAACGCCAGCTTGCGCCGAAACTAGTCGCTAAATAAAAATAAACTCGCGATTCTGGTTAGTCTAAAATGTCGTACGTACGATGGCTAATAAATAGGATCCGGTCGCGATACCTGAATATAACTTACCGCGAGGAAAATGCGTATTTCCTAAGCAAGGTTCGGCGAATTAGCAAATTTGTTGATACAGCAGCATATTTTATAGCGTCTGAGTCGACCAATATTCGTCTTCGCGTGTCCCAAGAATCGCGCTGATATATCGCGGCTTTTCGGAGCTCGACTGGCTGCGAACGAGCGCGCATCCGGTCGACTACGGAAGACGCAACGCGGTCATAAATAGCGTACCATATTTCCTGCCGTTGACAGAAAAAAGAGTACGACAAAACGAGGCTCGGTGAAATTAGATAAAAATTAATTATAACCTGGAAGCTTTCCTACGAGAATTACGGATACCGCTATGCTCGGCAGAAGCTACACTTAAGAAGATGATTACAGCGAATGTACACTCCAAGCGACTACGATCCCGACAAATACATTTATTGGCGTACAACGAGGCATTATTGTCAGAAGTGGTGAAAAGACAGCCGATCGATTAACAATTTATCGAATGATCGCGGAGGCGCAGCAACGCTTCAACGTTGGCACGCCAACGTCCCCATCGGTGCGGCGTAAACGGGCGAAAATATTCGCCGGCTCATAGAAAGAGAAAGAGAGAGAGAGAGAGAGAGAGAGAGAGTAAGCGATCCCGTTACGCACGGTCGGTGCTCGGAGAGCTGGTGGAGCGCGTGAAAAAATCGTTCGCGGATGGAGCATTCGTATCCGGGATGTTGCCTTATCAGTCGGCGGCCTTAAGCCACGACTGCGTGAGATTCTCGCGAATGCGAAAAACGGCCAACGGCCGCGGTGTAAACGTTCCTCTCGAGGTAGCTTTCGCCTGCACCGCTCGCTCTCTTCGCCGACTCGTTCGCTTCCTCGCAGTATTCTCCACGGCGGCTATGGAAGGGAAGGCGTGACAAGACTGCAAAGTAAAAGGAACCAGGCATAGAGTCACCCGCGCAAGAGGGTGACATGCTGCCCAGCCGGTTACGGACCGAGCCCGCTCAGTCCCAACTGCGATCCACCGAGGCAGGTGAACATAACCTAACAGAAACCCGCCGGTCGGGCCCCGTCCGCTATAGTAACCGAGAGGCGGTTGCCTGTGTACGCTACACTTACGCGTTTACACGATACACGTGTGCCCTGCTCGCGAATAATCTCGCCGCTGATACACCGTTCCGCGCGGGATGCGGTTAATATTCGTCCCTCGCTCGCTCCGCGGACAGGTGGACGCGGCTCGAATGTACCTCGCCGTAGAGGCGTGCCGCGATACACATGTGAGACTCGATATCGCTTGTTTCTTGGTTATTGGAACTGCGATAGAGAGGAACGGCGGTGCTCATATGACAGGGTGTCAACTGGTTTCACGCAGTTTGATTGGTTGACGAGATAGTAGTTGGCTCGGTGGAGACGTCTTGTAAGTAGTATCTTTTTCCACCAACGAGATAAACAGATGGAGCCACGCGCAGTAGTTGTATTTATCTACAGGATCGTGTTACGAATCTCTAAGTTTTTGTGCCAATGGACGGTAGATATTTCTCTGTGACGTGGAATTTACGTTCCTGCACGGTTTCCTAAAATTAATCCAACAGAGGCTGGGTCGTCGTTGTCAACAGTATCGAATGTTCTATTTTACAGAAATAAAATAAAGTAGACGATAACTGAATTTACTGTCAGGTTCGTACAATAACGCGTATCTGTAATTTGGAAGTTAATGGATGTGAAATATTTTCATGCTAGCCACTCTTGCCGCCCGAGAATTAAGCGCTTATGCTACTTTTCGGGTAATTGATAGTACAAGATTATAGCACGAGATGTTTATACGATGTGACGTAAAGTTTGCATACGTTTGAATGAGAAGCAAATTTCGTAATACTTTACCGAGCGTCAACATTGACGATAACAAGATGAAAAATGTTGCGAACGCTTGCTAAATTATCCCACCATTCCAATGGTACGTTTAATGGCGTACGGATAATTAACGCAATTCGAATGAGTCGCATATTTTAACTTTACCGTAACGCACGCATTGAATTACCTCAGCCATTATGAAACAATCAAACCCAATTCTGACGCACCTGATACTCTAGACAAATTGGCCTGTGCACCTTAATATCTTTGACAAAACGTTTGGCTGCCAGTTGCCGCTGCCAATTTCACCAGCGCTAACGTGCAAACGTCGGATATCGAATCAAGAGCATCAGCGCAGCGAATGATTCGAGACGAAACGGAACAGCTTCTGGCACGAATTCGTTGCAACTTTAATTAATCTTATTATCGATCCTTGTTATTAATCCATCTCCTCTTCATTCAGTAATTTGCTTGCCATTGAAGCAAGCTATCGCTAGACGCGTATAGTATAAACACTTAAACATTTCACTGACAGTATGCCTCGTAGATTAAAAGCATTAAAAAAAGGTAAAGAAAAGTGGACGAAATACCGGGTTGAAACCATAATTCGACGAGTATAATTAACCCCTTGTCGTATTTTAGCGAGTCAGTCTCGCGATGAAGATTTTGGCCCAAACACGAATATCGCGAGCCTGACTCGCGACCAGATACTTGAGCCAAACGTAAACATAAGAAGCCGAGCTCGCGGACTGTTTTTTGCCCGTTACGACCCTGACTGAATGTTAGTTCTTGTTTACGAGCTTCAGTCCGGCCTGTTTCGTCGAACTAAATGACACGCGAAGGTGTTAAAGCGCAAACATGTTTTTGGATGTCCATTTTTGTAAAACGTTCTGTACATTATTAATGTCAATGAAAATGAACTATTACGTTTCGTTAATCAGACGCAGCTTGTAGTTAGTGTTACCTAATCTTTACCGATCGCTTGAAAAATTAGTATTATCGCCTTCTACGTAAAAGCAGCCGAGTCTGTTTACACTTTTGCTCGTCACGGTATGTTAGGTTTTAGAAGGAAACAATAGGAACATTTTCTGTTTTATATTCTTTCGATCCGTTACTTTTTTTATCCTACGATTTACACCGTGCGATCCATTTTGTATATTAATACGCGTAATAAAATATAATATGAAAATGTTCCGCATCTGTTTGTTTCTGAGACGAAAGAAACTTTCCAGACAAGCTAATATACGATATTCAGGGTGGTTGGTAACTGGCGGTACAGGCGGAAAGGGGGTGATTCTAGTCGAAAATATAGAATAAAAATTTTTTTTTAATTTTTTAATCTTTCCATCGAGACGTTATAACGAGACGTGATAAAGTGCAGGCGTACCGAGCGATAATTCAAAGTCGATTTTCTCGAAAACAAAGCCTCGAACGAAAAATTCTTATTCTATAT
This sequence comes from Bombus vosnesenskii, assembly GCF_011952255.1. Lineage (NCBI taxonomy): Eukaryota > Metazoa > Arthropoda > Insecta > Hymenoptera > Apidae > Bombus > Bombus vosnesenskii. The sequence continues at coordinate 681,730 of NW_022884342.1, forward strand.
TTTCGACTTCTTTTTTCGCCTAGAACCACCCCCTTTTCGCTTGTACCACCACTTACCAACCACCCTATATAATATCATCGTATAATAACACTCACTTGAACGGGAGACGTAAATTAAAAATCATGAAATTATGGGCAATATCTTCATAACGATAATGTTGCATTACACAGGCAGATAGAGTAAACGTTGGTAATAAATCGTCGTAGAAATATGTGACATTAAAAGAATTATATCTATCCGCAGTAATTACGCGTTTAACAACGATTGATAACGTCTTTGCAAAGTAACATCCGTTTTCGATTCACTTCCATTTTTTATTTACCATCACTGCCGGACTATCCAAATTAAAAAGTAAAATGAGTATTTCACATTCCCACTCTTTCCTATATTACGTAAGAATTATTTGTAAGTATGCAGCGGTGTGAACGTGTTAAAACGCACCATGAATCACGGGCTAGTCATTAAGTGTTCTGTCAGGTAATCTGCGCGTAAACGCGGCACGCGCGACACCGTCTTATGGGATTTTAATCGGCCAAGCCGGTCGAACGTTGTTCTCCCATCGCTGGAAATCCAGCAACGAATCGGCGAACGATGCACGGTCGACGTTCCACTCTCGCGACCTAGAAAATCCCTTTAGCTGGAACAAGCGCTCAGAGTTTCGTCATCCATTCTGATTTATGCCGGCTGGATTCTCATGATCCCCGTGTCCCGATTGGGTACAGAACGACCGCGATAGGCCAATGTGTCGGCAGATTAGCGCGGAGATCCTGCATCGCCGCGAATACACGCGAATTTCTGCGTCGCGTGTGTAGCATCCCGGATGTTCCTCGACCGCGTTTCTTCTCCCACGAAAGGATCGATCGTGGGTTTCGTAAAATAGGAAAATGTGGTTGATATCAAAGTATTAGGACACGTGCTAGTTTCGTGGGAAAAGTAACGAGCCAAATTAACGAGAATAACGTGGAAGATCGCGGTCCAATGTAAATATGTACGTAACGAAGCTTTGTGTTTGCAAGAGTTGCACTAACAACTGTGTCTTGGTCTCACAGTTTTCTGATAGTACGTAAATCAGATTGAAGAAAACTGACGCAAATTTCCTAATGGAACTCTGGCAAGTCTATTTAAATCTGTTACCACTTCGGTTTCTTTTTTCACTGGTGGACGATACGATTGAAAGTTCATTGGAAGGTCATGAAAATGGAGGCCCAAGGATGTGATCGAAGCTAAAAGTACATAGGCGCAACGGTGCAGCATTGCGTTGCTGGAATACGAACGTCCCTTCTTGATGAATTAGACACAGCATCAAGCGTGTAACTACGAATAGCACTAGCACGCGTTACGCACGTTTAATTGCCTCGATTTGTACGTGTTGCGTACACTGGAATTCAGCTCGATGCACGAGCTTCTTCGAGCTCTGGCTACGTTCTGGTTGCGTTGTTATCGCGTAACGAGGACAAGGATAATCAAGCTGCAGGCAAAGGTGTCCTGCTGCTCGTAGCTTGACCCTGTTTCTATCGACAAAACTGCACGGCTTACAGCCTAAATGCTCTATCTTGTACGTAAAAATGGATTTCGTACTGTTACGTTTGTCATTGTCATCGTACATTCGAGTTGGAATCTCGTAGGAAATATTGCGCGCAGGCAAAGAGAAAATTAGTAAGGCGATAAGGCGACGAATGAATATTAAATTCCGGCAAAAGGCACGCGAAACGTTAATGCAAGAAGCAGCGGCAGTGAGTTATACCAGTGGTGGACAGAGCACGCTGCATTATGGTCCGTGGAGCGTAAAAATCCTGCGCATCTTAAAACACTGGCACGTATAATTAAATTAAGTAGATGATAACTCATCCTCTGCGCGACGTCGCGTCGCGCTTCGTCCGCTAATCCTCTTTAAGATGATCGCGTGACTGTTGCCACGGCTGGCGCGTAACGGTCAACATTTCATTAATCTTTTCGCGTACGTAATCCTCCATTCGCTCACGTTTCTTCCGATCATCGGTTCCTACTCTCGTTCCAACATACACACGGTATATTCTTAGTACGCAGCTAGGATCGAACCAGGGAACAGCTTTCGCGTTCGTCTGAAGAAGATTGGCGAGTCAAAAAGAGAGAACGCTTTTTATCGATAAAAATGGCTCGCTTTGTTCGGTCGTTAAGGGGCGACAAAAAATGCGCGGAGAAAAAAATTCGTAAACGGAACTCTCGGCCAGAGTAGCCCAGAGTGCAGAAAGGTGGATATATAGGGAGCAGGTTCTCACGCGAGGCGAAACAGACAAACGGAGAGGGGAAGATGGCGGCCGCCAAAGTCGCGAACCGGTTGGTCTGTCTCTCTAGATTCTCCTAAGCTCGCGCGCTGTTCCAGTACCCGCGAACCCAACTTCGATCGGATAGTTACGGTACCACGTTTCACTGACCGCGCTCTCGCCATCCTATAATTTTCCACTTAGACCTGGAACGCAGCAACGACCAAAGAGAAAAGAAGTAAGTAAGCGACTCATCAGCTTCGATTCTTCGAGCAACGCGCTCGACTACAGTTTTCCAGGCGATATTCGATGGACGCGACGCGTAGAAATTTCCCTCGTTCTTTTTCTCCTCGTGGTCGTCGATCCACTTGGAAAGTAGACTTTATCGCGAAACGGATACCACGAGGACACGGTCGTACGCTACGGCCGTTTAGATTTTACCGGATTCTCGGCCGATTCTAGCGCACCAGTTGGCCTGGCGTACGCTTCCAGCCGGGTTCTTAATCCCAGAAATACCCGTGCACCGATGGTAGCCAAAGCCCGGCGGCGCAAAAGCTTTGAGAGACTATTGCAAGAACGAAAGTGCACGGGGTATAAGCACCGGACAACGAGGGAAGAAGAGAGGTCGAGTAAGATGAGAGCCGAGGGAGAGAGAGAGAGAGAGATCAGTCTGTAAGCTCTCGGGATACTTACAGCGTTGCAGTAGTGGTCCCATTGTGCCGCAACGACACAAGTCCCCTCTCTGCTTTCCGGCAAACTCTCCGCTGTTCCCCTCGTCGGTCTCGACGAGCTGACACACTGCTGCTCACACGTACACAGATACGGCGAGCAGCGCCATCAGGAAACACCAGCGTGGCCACGTTCCACTGTGGGCCAACCGCGACCACAGAGAGGCAGAAGGACAAACAAAGAGAGAGAGAAAGAAAGAACAGAGAGAGAGAAAGAAGCACGGTCGCGAACGCGAAACGTTTTCGATTCTCGAAGATTTCAGCCAGTGATCCGCGCGCGAAACCAAAGGATAACGCATTGGCGTTTAGACAAACGCCGGAGACCGTCTATGGTGATCGAGGCAGACCCGAGGCCAAGAGCCTTGTAGAGCGGCCATAATGCACTGCTGCGGCACAGAAAGGAATAGGTCAGCACGAGACTTCAACCGGTGACCACTCCCCCTTGGTACCCCTCGCTCATCCATCGTACGATCACGCTCACTTTACACCTACACCCGACTCTCCCTACCTATCCCTACCTACTCCTTTCGTTCACCTGCACCACGACCAGGCCCTTTTGTCATTTATCCCGTTACGCGCTCTTCTTATCAATTTCTTCCAACGAGGACCAAGGGCTCTCGCTTGCTTGCGGGCAACTCGTTTGAGATTTCAAGTGATTTAGAATGATGCGTTTGAGTTATATGCGAGTACAAAGACAAGATGTTGAAATATTCTTGTGGTGTAAAGCAATCGGTGTATAGTACTCCTTGTATGAACAGGTTTTCTTATATTCTGTCCGGTTTGAATTATAATTGTTTTAGTCAAGAAAAGTATCGAATTTGCTCGTTTAGATTGCAGTGAACTTTGACGGTTGTCGATCACAAAGTCGATGCTGTTTCAAGCAACAGAGGGTTGTTTGCTGTCAAAAATCGTTCGCGCAAACGTGTTTATATTCAAATGGAGAGAATGTAGAAACAGATGGAATTCCTTATGTACCATTTTTCTGCAGAAGCAAAGTTTGCTGTAGAGAGTGTAAAATACTCCTTGTTTGAACAATTTTCCTTATACTCTATCCGTTTGAATTAATTGTTTTAGTCAAGAAAAATTACTCGTTTAGATTGCAGTGAACTTTGACGGTTGTCGATCACAAAGTCGATGCTGTTTCAAGCAACAGAGGGTTGTTTGCTGTCAAAAATCGTTCGCGCAAACGTGTTTATATTTAAATGAAGAGAATGTAGAAATAGATGGAATTCCTTATGTACCATTTTACTGCAGAAGCAAAGTTTGCTGTAGAGAGTGTAAAATACTCCTTGTTTGAACAATTTTCCTTATACTCTATCCGTTTGAACTAATTGTTTTAGTCAAGAAAAATTAGTCGTTTAGATTGCAGTGAACTTTGACGGTTGTCGATCACAAAGTCGATGCTGTTTCAAGCAACAGAGGGTTGTTTGCTGTCAAAAATCGTTCGCGCAAACGTGTTTATATTTAAATGAAGAGAATGTAGAAATAGATGGAATTCCTTATACTCCCTTTTACTGCAGAAGCAAAGTTTGCTGTAGAGAGTACCTAGCGACGCAGCATTTAAATAGAAAGGTAAGATAAAAACGTCGGTACAGGTAGGCGCAACGACGTGTCGTATCGCACTTTGCAGTCTTTCAGCTTACGACATACGCGAGCGCATTTCAGAAATGCAAAAAATACGTGCGCTGAGTACAAGCCGCGTACCAACGTTACACGCGATTAAGAGGCGAGTTACATATTCAATTTTCAATTCAAATTCAAGGTTTCAATAACGAGGCACTCGTGCGCGCAGGAGCGTACTTTGCACAACGGCGAACGAGGAAAAGAAAAAAAAAAAAAAAGAAAAAATGGAAGAAAACTTAGACGAGCTTCGCACAGGATGATACGAAAGAAATAGAACGATCACTCGATTGTTCTCAGAGGTCAGAGATAACAGCGTGGTGGCTCGCCTCGGTATCAATGGCGGCTGCGAACGCTTACAAAACGACATTCCTACACGAGCCCGAGCAATGCCGCGGGATGTGAACCGATAAAATCTCTAGAATTTACGGTAAATCGTACTTAACAACGGGAACACCTCATAAGACGTAGTACACAGTCCGGTTGCGATTCCGTTACGCGTTTTGATTCAATGCGTTTCACGAAACCGCCTATTTGGAAACATATTCCCTCGATATTTCTCGTGAACGAACGTCCAAGAAACAGGCAGCAGGCAAATAGTGTATCGAGACGGTTTTATTGCATAATCGGAAATATAAATCGCTTTCGGTGAAACTCGAGCTTCGGTTCACAGGACGTCCGAAGAAAGAAAGAAGAGAAAGAGAGATAACGCTGGAAGATCGTGTTCGCTGGTGGTAAACGAGCACGCAACATATTGGACGCCTGGTCTCGGCCTAGAGACGACTTGAAATCGGTTAAAAGGAGGCATTGTTGTTAGACAGACGACTAGACACAGGCGAGGTACGGGGGCAAAGACCAAGGGGAACGAGACGTCGCGACTCGTGGAAACGTTTAATTAATTTCGAAGACAATCGGCGCTCCTCAAAAGTCGGACAACTTAACTCCGCCGCGGCAACAGCTGTGTCGTAAGCATATGCGTGCGGCGAAAGAACAACGAGCAGAAGGAAGAACATCAGAACCAGTTTCATCTCTTAAACGCTTAATTAAGCAGGCTCTCTCGGTAGAGGGTGAAACGAGGATACGTAAATCCGAGTGACGCGACCAAACCAACGAGAGGAAGATTCCCTCGGCTGTGTGGCAGCGAGCAAAAGATATCGATATCCGTGCACACATGTATATTCATGTTTGTGTAGGTGTAGCCCCCGTAGCTACCGCCACGTCCGATACCTTTCTTTACAGTCTGCATATTTCGATTTATCATTAACAGCTCTATCGCATGCATGGTCCTCGAACCAGTTTCTCGTTTTATCATGGTCAACTTCGCGGTTACTACGTAACCGGGTAGCGGAGTAATGATCGTAAGGGGCTATATACAGTGTATACGGAGCGGCCGAGAATTACTCACTCGCAACGGTAACGAGGTCCCGTGCTCGCCAAACGTTAAATCAAACATTTCTAAGAGTTAGATGTTCGCCACTTTGACGGTATTCGCCGATGCGTTTAATCGTTGAATTAAAGATAAGATAAACAACATCGAAGCAACATCTTTATTCTTTCACCATTAAATCGTCTATTCTTCGCAGTTATTTCAAATCAAATCGCGAACAATTAGACGAGCTTGTTAGGCGCGATAATAATCCTTCCTACAAAATGCTAATCGCTCGAATACAATAAATTTTATTTCTGTATTATACATTCTTGTGGAATAGATTTAACGTTACTTTCCATCGTTTCTAGGCCTCTTGAAAAATAACCCGCAATACCTTTCCATCGCGAGCTAACGTTTATACGACACACCCTGTACATATGGAATATAATGCACGGAATGGGAATACCATAATTAGAACCGGGTTAAGCGAAAGCTAACCGCTATCCTCCTTATCGGAGGCTCCCTCATCGCGCGCGCACGGATAAGCTGTTCCAGGGGATTCCCATAAACAGTAACACCTGCCAAGCACATAGGAAACGTTCCGATGTACGCGTCGTACATGCAACTGCGAGCTCGAAGGCGTAAACGTTACTTTTATTTCTTATAAGTTCATTTCTTCGCGACCTTCCTTTTCTTCTATCCGGTTCGCATAATTTCTCCCTATCCTAATGGAGAAAACTGTTGGCTGGTTAGCGTACAACCGTACGCAAGATCGCGCAGTTTAGCGATCATTATCGGCTTTTATGACTCAATGAACGTCGAATACGAAGTGGCCGTTCGAAACCGGCCATTAGTCGTTTGTTACGGCAACGTTGGAGGAAAAAGAAGCGGACAAAAAGCGAGTATCCCCGGTTGTTTCTTTTACGTCGAACCGACTTCGCAGTGGTACTCGATCGAACGTAAGCAAAAACGATTCGATGGATATTTAGAAAATTTGCCAAAGTTTCGCTAAATTATCGTTTAGCGATTCCCGTAACTCGTTCGCCGGAAGTACAACTCTGCGCGCGCTAATAATCAACAAGGTCGTTCGACCAAATGGTAAACGCGCTGCAGAAGGAAATGTCGCAGGTTTTTCTCGACCGTTCGGTAAAAATGGATGCTACGCATGGACAGACCGTTAAACGAAACGGAGAAAATGTTTAATGCGCGTCCTTGTGCGAACGTCGTGAACCGAACGAACTCGCGAATAATTATTCGAGTGAATCGAGGCACACAGGTGTTTCAGGCCTCTCATGTTAATCAGATGTCGCGGGTACGGCATCGTGCGGCGCGTTACGAACGTATGCAAACCGCATTTCCACGGCAGCGCGTTCCAGCCTGAAGAAAAATTCCCCAATGCGTCAGCCACGCACTTCTTTTCCATTCCAGGGCTCTGGCCGATGCGTGGATGCTATCAATGGAACAATTATAATTAGAGGCAGCGTTCCGTTGCGCAATTCTCTGACTTTTAAAACGGCCGACGATCGAGGAACCCGTTCCACCGAGTGTCTAATCGGGGGCGATCTCCGCGCCACTGCACCTTCTACGCCTGCTAACGAACTACTAATTATTAATGTCCAACAAATTGTTTCGTCTAGATCTCGGCAATTTATCGCGTATTCGACGGAGATTTAATTGCCCGCGTTTAATTGTTCGCAATCGTATCGAACTCGTTGCCTTCGTTGATATGTGAAATTGCAGCAAGCATTGACGCCGAAAAACCTTCTACTTCTTTTTTCTCTTTTCTTCTTTTTTTTTTTTATCAGCGAATATTCATTAATTACCGTAACGGTATAAGTCTGTTAATCAGTCACACTCTGTTTGCCGCCATATCAATTCTTACGGACGCAACGATATTCCAGTTTAGAAAACAGATGGTAGAATTACATAAGACGTTGTTACTAGGACCGGAAGATTTTTATTCAGGAGCCTTGGTTCTCGTACCTTTCTCTTTTTCTTTCTTTCACCTTTCTCACACTTGTTACTCTACCACGGTTCTCCATAAAACGTGCAGCTCCATAAAGGCGACACTATCTCGTAGAGAGATTTTTCGAAAGCCGTGAAAAGTAGCGGGCATCGTGCGCGCAAAGAAATGGTGTAGCAAGGATCAAGCGTAAAGCAAGTCATACGGCGAGACCGGCTATTAAGAATCTTCGTGTAGCTAAGAATCGTCGTCGCCGACACCTTCGGTATATTCCGCGGTGTACGATGTAATCTCTGTGTGCCATCGCGACAACCCAGCTTAAACTAGGCACCGTGTAGTCCCGATGTCCGGTGCCTCGTACGATGTTCCCTCTCCCGTTCTCCTTCCCTCGAGTTTTCGCTCGCTTAAAGCGAGTGACATCATCAACCACCTATGTCCACCTCGCACCCATCCGGCAGTCCGGGCACGTACACTTTCGGATAAAAGGAACATTAAAACAAAAATATTGTCCGTCTGGAGTTGAACTTATAAATCAACGACGGCAACAACGGAATCGCCGGTTCTTCGTTGTTGCCCGTCCATTATCGTCCCGCTGTTCTTCTGGCCGTCTCCTCCCCGGACGGCCGACGGACTTTTCATATCCAACCTGCCCATTTAACGTTGAATTTATAAATAATGGCTAACGAACGGCCGGAGCGATCGTTGTCATAATTCAACTTACAAATGAGAGAGGTTTCTTCGTGTCTTATCCGTTCCAAGTCGAATTCATTAATCGATCATGGTCTCGCGATACCCTGCGCTCTTCCCTCTTCCTCCGTCTCTCGTTTCAGCTTACCCTGTCGCGGTTCCTCTCTTTCGCCCCCTTTCACCCTCCACCATGTTCTTTCCGTCGTTCGTTTTGCTCCTTCTGTCGTCTGTATTCTTTCCGACTGCAACGACTTCGTAAATCATCGACGCGAGACATACTTAATCGTTTTAGCGTAAATGTCGTCCGTTTCGATGGGCCGTCGTGATTTATGATTTACGACAAACTGCACTGGTGCTATGCTTCCGCCGTCGTCCGGCTTTTTCCAGATAATCCTCCCCTGGGTAATGCAACCGTCGAATTATCAGTTTCGACCGATTGAAGATCAAATATCCACGTATTTCCGATGTTTCTGCTTAACGACTCTCTCGATGGAATGCGTATCTCGTGATATACCACGAAACGCGACGAGTGGTCGCGTCAGTTCGTTGCAAAAGATTCCGCAAGCAGCGATATCATGTTGGAATTCTCGTATTTCACAACAGTCAAAATCGTGACCGTAGAGATATACGCGAGTGTCCTGGGAACGAGCAGGCATCGAGGCAAACAGCACGCTTGTGGAAACGACAGAGCAGTGACCTTCGGCCGCAAAAAGGTCGAAGTCGTTGTACCGTTACTAGACATCCTCCGTAACTACCTAGTTTTAGGCATTTTGACTTGTTTTTTCGTTACGACCGCTCGAATTTATGGATACGGCCGTGGCTAGCTTCGTTTTTCAGTGTTAGCTTAGCCAGGTAGAAGTCGAAGGTACGTACAGGTGATGCAATTGCGCTTGACCTTGCTCTAAAAACATTTTCACACCCTCGGGTCCGGCTCCCGTTGTGGCCTACCCTTGTGCGCCTATCTCCTCCTGAAAGCGACTCGCGCGTTTCCTCCAGGCCGCAAAACAATCCCATTGTACTTTCAAACGAGCCGATTTAAATATTTTTTGCTACGGTTAAGGTCACTCTCGTAGGCGACGCTCCGGCTTTTAACCTGATCCGTGAAGAATGTACCGAAAGGAATTTCAAAGTGTAACGGAACACAATGTCCGGCGATGTTTCGGCATTAAAAGTGGACCGGCAAACCGCGACCCGATTCGCCACCCGTGTTTTTCCTACCTCGACGCGTTCATTCGGATTTATGTCTTCTAATTCGCGATTTATTCGCCTGAATGTTGCACGACAGGGCAAAATTGCGGAACATTCGCGATCGGCAACACGGTGTTCTCAATTATGAAGCGCACGCCTGCGCGCCGCTTCGCTCGATCAGGGTGGCATTGGCGCGAACATTCGCATCGTTTTGCGAAGATTCAAGGACGAAATCGCAGGAAACGAAATCGCGATCGGAAGGAATAATCGCAGGCGTAATTGCAACGATTCACGGGGATTATTCTGGATGCATGAACGGAAGAGAAGGTGTCCAATATATTAGCAATTTCGAGCGTGCCGGATCGAGAAGCCGATCGAACGAATTAATTTGCGCGGAGGATCGGCAACAATTTGCTCGTAACCGAGAGAAAAATATCATGGCAGGGATACCGGTTCGGCCGAGGAGTTGAAAACTGCTTCGGAAATTAATAGTCGGCCATTAATTCAAAATACCTACTCCACGTGTGATACATTTGCTGTTTAACTACCCGATCATTAATTTACTTACTTTATGTAACGCGCTTGGCGAGGCTGACGCGCGACGGGCATATTTCTTACGCGAAATTATATCAACTGGTAAAGAGACTGGAAACAGCTTGTCACCCAACTATTCCGCGTTACATACACTCATCGGCACCTCCGACAAAATATTCAAAAGTGCGTTTAGCGAGCGTGATAAATTCGCGATATCGTCCCCCGTCACGCCAGGAACGTTGTTTCTGCTTCTGTGCGGTAATTTCGAAACTCTCGCGGGTTAACGTTTACGGTACGTTTTGACGTCCCGAGCGATCTGCCATCGAGGAACGATCCGACGGCAGCCATAACGTCAAGCGCGTTCGGTTTCAGCTTCTCACCGCTACGGCTCTGCGTTAAAATTGTTCTAAAACGCGTCTATGCCTTCGAGCTTGCACGAAAAACATTTCTCGGGTGCTGAGGAATGCGCGTTTACGAATTGACAGAGAAATTGCGGAGATCTCGATGATTTTCGAACAGAATTTCCCGATGGAAGATCGTATCTGTTCTCTACTCGACACGGAAACGATGGTTTCCAAATCACGGCGTTCAATCGTGCATGATCTCTCAGAATGACAAGCTACGATGCGAGAAATTGAATTTACGAATCGCGGGTAACCGGATCATTACTTGAACCGATAATTAAGAGCACGTGCAAGTAGCGCCATTTAGTATGCTCTGTGTGATATAGAGTATCCGCGTTTGAATTATTGAATTCAATAGAAATACGCGAGTTCTCCGCGCTCAACTGGAAGATTGGACGAATTTATACGAGCAATGCGCCCGGCTACCCCTTCCCCGCCCATTTAAAAATACTATCTAGGCGGCCATTTATCAGGCTTAACTGTGTCTTGAAACCGTTACTTTTTATTGAATAACGTATAACACCTGCGAAAACACTTAATTCACGTTCAGCGATATATAACGTGGCCGGTCGCGGTATTAAATTCGCGGAAATTTAGGAAGATAGGTTTGCGGTTGGAAGCAAAAAGACATGCGAGTCGCATAACCTGGATGATTGCAGTTAAAAAGACCGAAACGGCCCCGGTCCCCGCCGAATCAACGGGGAATTTTTTTGCAAAATAACAACACACCTAAATGCGTCATTATATTACCCGATAAAGAACCGTAAATCGTCTATACCTATTTTAAAATCCACTAATAGACAGAACGCTGCAGGAGTAGACTATGACTTGGAACTAAATGACAGTGAACAAGCGACAGAGAAAAATTTCGTTGTCTCTCTTTTACAGACACGTCTTCTACAACGATGCATCTTTATACAAACATGAAACCTAATCTGTCGAACGTTGTGATCCTTATTTTGATAGAACAAAATGGATCATACGTAATTGGAGAAAATAACAGAAAACGGAAAATGTGCATCGATTGTTTCCTTAAAAAAAGGAAAGGATCTTTTCGGATCACCTAATACATTTTCCAAACGATAAAATCGGCGATACAGCGAGGAGTATGCAAACGCAGACGACTTTCGCTGGGGCATAAAATAATCTTTGCTACCTTTGGCGTACTCTCTCTTGGCCAAAGTTGATCCAGAAGGTCGCGCAGCTCTTCATCATCTGCGGTTGGATTTGTTAAGTTTCGGGCATCGGTTATCTCGCAGCCGCGGGCACACGGCCGACTGCGAGGGTTGCGACTGCCAACAGGGTAGAAAAGAAGCAGAGGAAAGGAGAGAAAAGACGCGCACGTGCGTGTGCTTCTCCGTATCTGAGCGAGTCACAGGATAAAACGGGGACGATCTTGAACGCAAATGGAAGTTGAAGTATGAGACGAGGGTTGAAAGAGGGGGTTGTTGAGAAAGGGAGGAAGCCCAATGTAGGCAAGGTGTCGTGGAAGAGTCGGAATAGGGTTGGAGGCGGAAGGTAGACGAGGAGGCAAGAGGGCAAGAGGCATCGGGTGACGTCGCGACGCCCCGGGCTCTCCGAGCAAGTTCTCGAAAGTGTCGGCTAAACTGATATGAGAAATGGTCGCTTCGTGCTGCCCGTAGGGGATGAAGGAGCCCAGCTCCACCTATACGTTACACAGTTAGGAAACGTTCAGCCACCTCGTGTGTTTCCAACCCCCGTTTGCCCGATACGATATTCGCGGCAATACAGGTCGACCGACCGTGTTACCATCTTACGCCTCCGCGAACCCGTGGATTTATTGCCAGATTTAGCCTACGATATCGTTCGAGATTCTTGAAAGAAGCTCGACACAAAGCAACGTTGTATCGTTTAATTGCGTAGGTGTGTTTGAATGTAGACGAAACGTCCAATTGTAGCAACAGCTTATTCCAAATAGAAACGACGTGTTTCGTAAGAGGATCGTCGAATCGTACCGCTGGGACGTGTCTCCGTCGTAGGGGGACAAAAAAGCATAGCGTTGTCACTTTGACAAACTAATTATACCCGTGTGTTACAGGGGTTGCAAGTGTTGCAATAATCTCGCGCGGTTGCAACCAGCTAGTATGTATTTTAACAGGGCCGGCGAATTAATTCGAAACTGTAGTTTAATCCAGTTTCAAGCGTTGTACGAGTTACGCTGCTTGTATGTGGCGAAACGCCATGTCATCATTTTTCTCCGAGCAATTCCGCACTGGGAAACTTCGAAGAAAATACTACAAAGTCACAGGTATTACCGACGTCTTGTCTGCAAATTTTCGATTGGGGTAAATTCCCGGACAACGTTGGTAGGCCAACTTTTTGACCGCGCAATCGGGTCGAACGACAATAACAAGAATAATCCTCGTTCCACCCCTAAGTGAAGATGCATGGTATCAGAGAAGGCGTTTCGAGGTGTTCGAGCGGGAAGAAGAGGACGAAGAAGAAACTCGAAAGAAGGGGTGCTGGAGGGGGCAAAGGAACGCTTATCACTGGCTGCAGCCGCACCGACCGTCGGATCCTTATTTATGGTCCCCGTCAGGCGTCGGTGCGGTACACACCACCTATTTTACCCCCGGGCCTTGCGATACCAAACTCACTTTATTTTCGGCCAGTTTTCCCCCTTTTTCCGTGGGAAACTCGAACTTAAACGTGATCGATCGGAACAATCGGGATAACGCGGGATAAATGATAGAAATTGTAGTGATATTATCATCTAACTATCCCAGCTGCGAGTTTGAGGAACTGTGAATCGTTCGAAGAATAAGATACTGTATCTAACGACGTTGAAAATATACGAGGTACTTTTCGAGTAATGTTAGAAGGCAAGATGAAACGCGTCGAATCGCCAGCTTAAGAGCAAAAGTAACTATTAGGTTCAAATAGACGATTATTTATCATTTGGCACTAGTCCTGTCGGTGAATTTCTCGGTGGACAGACGGGCGGCGACGTTTTATCGCTAGACGTTATTATGCCGAGCCTCGATGCATTACAAGCGTATCACGTCCACTCAGTTATAGTTCTTCATTAACGCCGGTCGTAAAACACCCGTTTGACAGAACGAGATACAAGGAAAATTGATGCACGCTCCCCCGACCGAGATTAATTCCGTAATTGATATCTATACACTGTACGTGCAAGCGTACGTAGCCGGGTAAAAAGAAATATCGTTGCGTTTATCTGGAATCGCGGGGGTCGTTTCATGGCATACGTTCACGCGAACCACGTGCACGCATTTATTCTTTCTCGCGGCGGGCGTCGCGATCGCGAAATCGAACATATTCTCCGGAACGTATTATAGTTTCGAGTATCGCGCTAGTTTACATCGACGTCAGAAATCGGTGAGCTACGCTAAGGATTAATATTCTTTGCCACGATAACCTCAATCACCCGAGCATGTGCACTGAGCCTACATTTTGGCGGGAGAGACATTGTCGCGATGTCATCGAAAATTGTTTAATCGAATAGGTTAGGAGAGTGGTTTGGCCGCGTGTACGAAACGTCTACCTACGTTCGCGTTGCAACATCGCACAGTTTTTCGAAATAGAGGCGTACACTCGTCGAAGAAATAAGGTGAACGACGACTTACCCTGTAGCGGCTGGCCGGAAGACTCAACGAAAGCAGAGGATCGTTTGCGGAAGGATAGGTCGCGCTCGTTTCTTGTTCATGATAGCGATCGTTCAGACCGGAATCGGTTGTTGCATCCGGATGTTCCGTGTCGGCTGACTGGTGGTCCAAAAGGTGTCCGCGTCGGCAGGATGGTAGAGGTTATCTCGCCGGTTGATGGTGCGTAGACTCGAGATCTCAGGGAAGATCGTTCCACGCTGGAACGATTTCCCGGCTGACGATACGTGATTCCGGTTGGTTGTGGCGCGTCGCGTCGCGTCGCGGATCCCCGTCTGTATGTTAGCTGGTCGCGCGAAATAAAAAGGAGAGCAGGCACGATCGAGGACCCGGAACGAGGGTGAACGAGAAGTCGGTGGTTTTGTCTGGAACGGAACGATACGAAACGGAACGGATTAGAGCCACGTGAAGTCGAAGGCTCTGATCCACCTCCTCGCGTGTTTCGCGGAAGGCTCGCTTCGACGTCGGACGCTCGCTCGGGTGACGCTCTCTCGCGGGCCAAAGCAAACTTGTCGGATGGCAATACGTGAGTTAAATGTTCACCGCGGATGGTTTACGGCCCGATAGTCCCCACCTCGTACCGCCACGCGGCGCTGCCTTCGTTCTCTCTCTCTGTTCGCGGCTCTGCCTCGCTCCTTCGCCTTTCCGTCTCCCTCTAACCGCCTAGAAATCCCTGCCTCTCTCTCTCTCGCCCTGCCACGCGTTCTCGCTTTCCTCCTCGCCCGGCATTTTCTCGTCCGCTCTCTCCGTCGGTTTCACGGCCCCTCGAACGCTCCTCTTGCCTCGTGCCTCGTCCCGGCTGTCCTGCGGCCAGTGCAAAGGCGGGGAATCCGGACCGAGGGAGCGAGAGAGAATTAGCGACAGAGAGAAAACTGACTGTGAACGGAGACCAAGCGATATAGAGGACGCGCGATCAAGACGGAGACAAACGGTCCCCTAACACATGCCCGCCCGCACACAGATGAGACGGGGATTTATATGCAAGGGCGTTGTTAATGGCGGGAGGGGGCACGACGTAGGGTATAGGCCTGCCGTCTCTCTCTCTTTCTGTTTCCATCTTCTCTAACCTCGTTCCTCTTCCCGGTCACCATCAGTCTCTTCCTCGTCGTTCTCGATCTATCCTTATTTACGAGAATCGTTCGTCGTCTTCTTTCCACGAAGTAATCGTACTCGCGTGCTCTAAGGACAGCTTCGATGTCTCTGTCTTCTCTCCCTCTCGCGTCATTTCTCTCGCGCGCACTCCCGTTTCGTCTCGTTCTTTCTCACTCCCTTTGGCAGGCACCGGCGCTCACGAGGATGGCCACGATGACGCAACGGACCACGTGACTCGACGCGAGCCAATCGGACGCGAGCAATTTGAATCTCGCGGGTTACCAAGACCCCACCTAGTGGCCCACCTTCAGGCCTGGTTATCATCGCATGCACATGCAGGATTGAGCCATTACCTGGTGCTTGGCGTTATAGGTATAATTATATAGCGTCGCGATACACATCGAGTAATGGTGATTTGTGGCCGCTCCTCCGCACACATGCTCGATTCTCTGTGCAACCACGTGGTGGCCGCACCGTGTATCCTCTACAACTGCTCTCTCTCCTTCTCTCTCTTTCTCCCTCTCTCTCTCTCTCTATCCCTCTTTCTCTCTCGGTGCTACCGGAATCTGCAGCCTACCTCGGCGCGAATTAACGACGCGCAAAGAGTGTACGAATTTAATTACTCCCTTATCACATTCGGCTTTCCTGTTTTCGCGCAGCCTTCATTGCTGCATCGACTCGTTACTCGCGTCGCTTTCTCCCTTTCTTCCTTTTCTCCTCTTCTATATCGTCTTTTTTCCTGTCCCATCTGTTTCTCTCGTTTTAAATGCACGGAATCTGTGACAGGTATCGGGAGATAAATGGAGATTTGTTAATCGAAAAATTAACACGTTTCCTTGGGGCGAATATGGAAAAGGCGTTGGAAGCCCAGCGAGGATAATTTGCGGACCAAAACACGCGTCCCTTCCTGCTCGCTGTTGACCAAACACGTCGACGCGGTATCTCGTAAATATTTGCGTCGCGTTTTCGTTTCTAGCGAGTATCAGAGCCGAAGGCGTTCCTCAAAGCGGGAATCATCGGTCGGGGCAGGCGGGCAATTTCATCGGAAATTCTTTTCATTAGAGGGTAGCGCGCACGCCGCCCGTTGAAAGTTGGTTCGGTCGGCTGGCAATAATTCAGAAAGTCAATTCGTACGTCGTCGCATTAATTCGAATTTCGCAGGGAGAATGAACTCGCCGCGAAATTGTGTTTCACCACACGGCCAATTCCACTTCGGGCAAATTTAAATCGAGCCTCAACCTCCACGTCGGTGAATTTAGAGAGGCAGAGGTGTATCACCTCCCTTCTTCTCTTCCCCACGGCCAACGGTGAACGTTGATAACATGGGGGAGCTTGGAAAAGAGAGAAGGAGGACGTGCATCATCCGCGACGTTCGTTCGTCAACCGTTGGCGGAAGAATTTAATGCGCGAACGTCCCGGTCTCGCCGCTCGCCCGCTCTCGAGTCTGCCAATGAACAATTTTGAAGAAGATACCGTTATTATGGCGCATGACGCAACGAATGGTATCGACAAGCTCGATATATTGGACGATAAATAATGTTGCGACGTAAAATCAATGAATCGGAGCCCGGTCTCCTTTCCGTTTCACGTATTTGTTTTGCCGGACAATATTAGCTCCGAAAAAGTCCGCAAAAACACGCGAACAC
The DNA here is from genome assembly GCF_011952255.1 of Bombus vosnesenskii. Lineage (NCBI taxonomy): Eukaryota > Metazoa > Arthropoda > Insecta > Hymenoptera > Apidae > Bombus > Bombus vosnesenskii. The sequence goes on from NW_022884342.1 coordinate 698,848, forward strand.
GCGAAATAAATATAAACGGGCGCCCGGGAGAAAAAAGTTGGCCGCGAAGATATATTACGGAGCCTTTTATTAGTCCCTACCGAATTACACGAGACTATTGCTCTCCGCGTCACAATTTCTACCACGCACCTGCTGCCCCGTCGATCCGTCAAAGCTCGTGGGCCGTTCTGTAAAATATAAATCGAGAGAAATCTATCGTGGCATCCGGGCTCCTTGAGATTTTTATCGAGAATTCATATCAAATAATTACGAGATGCAATAGCAAAAAAAAAAAAAAAAAAAGAAAGAAAAAAAGGAAAGATAGGAACATAGAAACGTAGTAAAAGTAAGTCACGACGATCACGCGGTTACCGGAATGCTTCTGGCAGCTTAGGTCGGGTTAGAAGGTCTAGGTACGTGTTCGCAATTTGACGGAATGTTATTGCGGCCATAATCGCAGGCGCCAACAGGTGCGAGCTTGCACAAGCCTACACGTGAATGTATACGTAAGCTCGTAGGAGTGTATCGGTGAGTCGGTATACCTATATTACTGCCATAGGGCAATAAAGACCCCATCCCTATAATCTGTAGCGGAAACAATAACTAAACAGCCGGCGAAGCCGGCCAACCGGTACTGACCCAGTACGAGTCGTTCATAATGCTAATGGCCGCTTCGTTGTCAATATTTTGACAGGAAATTAAGATGTGTCGGTTTCACCTCGATGGCTAGTCGGTTTAACCAGCTTTAACTCCCTTGTTGCCGATTTCTCTTCTTAAAATCGAATGAAACACGCGTAAATCGAAATTTCGTTTCCAATCTCCTCCTTACTCTTCCAACGTGTTTTTAGTGTTTCGAATTTTCGTACAGAGATACTCGTAGCTGTGGTCGTTACTCAATTGATCGCATAGACAAACTGAATGCATATTGTACGATGTATCGTACATGGTAGCGATGCGTTACGTAAAGAGATAGCATCGATCAAGGCGCGCATAGACTGTCAAGAAGCAAAGTAGGACGCTAAGTTACTGCGCGGTTCAACTTTCTTCCAGCAGGCTTGATCGATGTCGCGCACAGCAGATCGCGTTCACGTGAAACTAGATAATACTTCCGGCAACATCGTGAAAACACCTCTAAGACCGATTGCCTTCCGAACGAGTCGAACTTCCGCGACCGGAGCGATGCGCCTCGGCATCACGAGTGAAAGTCAATGTCGCGGTTATACGACTGCGACACGCGTTCCTACTCTCGTACATTTTCATTCGCCATCGATCGTTCTATGCACGTCGAATCTTGATCACCGGTTGCTATTGAAGTCACGACTCCTGTAGTTTAGATCGGCTTGATCGCCGAATATATTATCCAGATACTGTACAGCTTTAGATTTATCGATTTGTAGAACGAACGTTTCACCCTTCGCAGGTCTTTCAATCGTATCGCGGTCTTTTTACGCGATTTTATTATCTATATTTTGGCAATTTTTCTTATAATATTTCGTATTATTGTAAATATTGCCGTGTTGCGAAATATCGCCGTCGCAGTCCGTCAAGTATACAGGGTGGCTGATACAAGCGGAAAGGGGGTGATTCTAGGTGAAAAAAGAAGTCGAAAATATAGAATACAAATTTTTCGTTCGAGGCTTTGTTTTCGAGAAAATCCACTTTGAATTTTCGCTCGGTACGCCTGCACTTTACCGCGTCTCGTTATAAAGGATCTCACTGTAGATCGTTGTCTCGATGGAAAAATTAAAAAAAAAAATTTATTCTATATCTTCGAATCACCCCCCCTTCCGCTTGTATCGCCAGTTACCTGTGCTACACATGCTACACATTTTAATATGGCGATAATCACGAGCAGACTCGAGTGTCATGGGTGACCGAGCGTAGGAATTAATTAGTAGTTAGATAATCAATTATATGCGTAATTATGTAATTACGAGTTGCGAAGGTAGTAACAGCATGAACTATGCTGCGAATAATAACAGTGTAAAGAAATAATTTACTGGTAAGAATACAAGTTTCACGATGAAGTAAGCGAATACTATTACTATGTACAAGAAACCTAGAATTCATATACATAACAATCGACGTATTAATATTAATAAATCGAGATTTATTATCCCCATTAGGAATTCATAATTTAGCAGCATGAAACGATATTCCGTAATCCATTATTGAATGATACGTTACAGAACCGCTGTTTAATTATCGGCTCTCGTTAATAACATACACACGCGCGTTACCAAAGGAAATTCGTTTCATTCTCAAAATTCCGGCACACTTTCCAGCGCCAAAGAAAGAGTTCCTAATTTCACGGGAAATACGGTTAACCGGTCGCGGGTGCTTTACGACGAGGCTACGATGCAGCGGCGTTTCCCTCGAATGCTTGCGGACGCGCGCGCGTATCCACACGGATACGCGGCCGTACATCGTGTACGCTGGCATATATACAGAAAGGAGGATGCGGCGTATCTGCCGTCTCGATCTACTTCCTTATCGCAGCGAAATTGTCCTGGCCGTCGTGGCAGGTCCCCAGCCTCTTCCTTCCCCCGAGAGAAACAGGGAAAGGGAAGCAAAGAACGGGGCGGTGGTAGAGCGCGGGAGAGCAAAGAGTGGGAGAAGACCGTACATTACCGCACACGAAAAAAGACCATCTACAGGACGTTTAATTTCCGAAGCCCTTCCGCCAGCTCCATTCACGGGCTCTACGAATCCACAGCCAGGGCATGAATCCCGTCATTCAGCTGCCTCCTTGTGCTTTCCACCCCTTTCCCATCCTTCGTGCCCTGCTCAGACTTACGGCTACGGGGCACGACGGTGAAAAGCATCGTAGCAATCTTCCTCTTCGATACCATCCACCTCGAGCCATAGAAAATTTCGCCGAAACGGGAGAAGGTCGAGTCAAAGAGGCCACGACACGTCGTCTCGGGTCGCTTCGTCGGCCGACAGGGGCTGCACCTTCTCGCGTGCACCTTGCGAAATTATCTCGATCCTACGAGAGAGTAATTTTCACCTGCACACATTCGCAACGTTCGCTTTATCGATCCACCATATCGCCACTAATGCACGGACCTGGTTTCTCGCGGGTTTGCGCTTAATTTGTCTCCTTATGTTACCGTACTTTTCTCTTTTCTTTGTCTCTTTCTTTCCCGCCTGACGTCATGGCTTGTATTACGATTTCATCGGTTTGTTGCCTCGCGATTAAAGTGCTTCGTCGAATGTTCGTGACTGGTTGTAGGTCATAGTCCCCCTAGTCGGCAACACGTTAAGTACAACGTCGTGTAAAAGCTCGAATCGCGTAAATCTTCGACTAATTCGTTAAACAGTAGACACGTTGGATCGGCTGCCGGATGGAGCGTCGGGTTAAACAGCCTGTAAGGAAAGCGCGATGACAATTATTCCCCTCGCGCCTACGCCTCCACGCGCAATCAAGCTAATCCCATGAAGCAACGACGAAAGCCTCGGGCAACCCCCTACTTACACGGCGGTATATTTGTCGAGGGTTGTTGCTTAAAGAAGTCGACGCCTTCTCTTTAAGTGCGTCAGTTCACTGAACGTACAAACTTTGATTTCAAATCCATCAGTCTGCGCATGAAGTCGAGAAGTTTCCAAGAGGAATCCTTTCAGGAAGCAAGCGAAAGTTATCGGACAGACCCAAGATCGTTTCTGTGATACGTTTTAATCATAAAATACCGGACACACAATGTAAAAATGGCCCCAATATGCGCCGATCGTATCCGGCAAGCATCTCACTATCCCCCAAGATCGTTTCTGTTATTTCACGGAAGATATGTAAATTTATCTACATCTGTACTTTAGTTTACACTTGCTAGATCGTTTGTTACCTTGTTCATTCGCGTTTTTCACTTTACTAACTACACGATAATTATTTCATTACTAGTTGCAACAGACACCAGAGTCGATAGTCTTGGACGTATGAAAATTGGCGAAGAAAATGCATACGTCTACGTAGGAATCATTTGACAAACAGCAGCAAGTATCGATATTATGACGCAAGGACGGAGAATCGGAACTATAAAACGTGGACGTTCGGTTTAACGTATCCTTGGGGAAGGACGAGCTCGTATAAAACGAAACGCGAGATCGCAGCATATTTATTTTCCGTGCCATTTAATAGCCGGCTCGCCGCGACAAGACAATCACACGAGTTTGGAAAATCGTCCAGCTAACTTAACGGCGCTATAAAATCCGCTTTCTGGGGGCACATGCGTATCCACCGAGCAATCCCGTCGCCGCCTCACCCCATCCGCCAACTTACCCTCCGGCGCGCGCGACGCTCCGCAACGGGACGACCCCGGGACACTTCTTCCGCCACGTATATCCTCATTTGGCCGGCGTGTTTTACAACTCGACTCTCGTTTCACAACCGCTAAATGTGATGGATGCCTAGAAGTTGCACGGGCCCACAAATCATAAAGCGCGGCCGCTAAAGCTGTACGCGCGCGTACACCGAGCTAAACACCGCCACTTTCTTGCCTCGTGACTCGTTGTTTGCTGAAATATATCGCGTTACGCAGTTACGCAACGTATATAACGCTTCCGCGTTTGAGATATCGCGCCGAGCGGAATGCTGGCGCGCCGATTAATTAAACCACGGGAAAAATGCAACGCCACTTCCACGTCGCGATGCGGCCCTCTCGAGCCCGCTCGCCACGAGATATCCTCTCTGTGCAGTTTTCGCCAGGTTGACTCTCGTCAACGAGCGAAAACGTCGAATGACGCGCGTGAGAAGACGAGATTCGCGCGCATCGTGCGCACGTTTCCGGGCCAGAGAAAACGAATTGCCTGTCCGAATGCACGCCGTTTTGCGATCTAACGTGGATTAACATTTTGCCCGGCAACGACCAACTTTGACGACGCCAGTAGACTTCTTAGTAGTCCTAAGCGCGCAAGCTGATTTATCGGCCGGATAAATATAACTTGCCTTAGACAGTTCGTTGGAACTTCCGTCTTCGACGAATTTCGACGTCAGCGAAAGAGAAGGCGGAAAGTTTACTTCTGAATCATCGTACAGGGAAAACAGTTTTTGCGCGAAGTCATGGAGGGTTGGAACATCGTTCGACGAACGTGGCCCGCTGGCCTAGGGGTAGTTACGTTTAAACGACGAAGGATTTGCCGGTTGTTTACAACGGCTGAGCGAAGTTTACGCGGTCGAGATAAATTTGGTGGCAAGGTGGCTGCACGGAACACAGCCCGGATCAGTAAGATCCCTAATGAATCTAGCCGAAGGACCCTTTGGAGTTGGCCTCGCCACTTTTGAGCAGGGAGCAGCGAACTTTGCCGCGGTTGCCGGTCTCGCGCGGTAGCTAAGACTTGGTTTCGAGTTTCCAACGAGCCGAGGATACCTTACGCCTTACAAGGTATCGTTCCACCTTCCAGCAACTTACGACCGTTTGCAATTACCTACACTTATAACTGTACGAAAGCTGTACGGATTCCCTGCAGTATCCGCAGTCCAGTGCGCGTTCCATCGGCGCAAGTATTCGCCAAGTTACTGTTATTCTTGCAAAGCTCCAGTCGCGTAAATAACGCGGACAGCGGTTGGACAGCGCCGAGCGAGGTTTATGGGGACGGACTAACCCCTCTCTTACGCTTGGAAAAACTATCCTGCTCCGTGTATCGCTTTCTTGGAAACGTTTACCACGCGTTTGCATACTTTATACTTTTGTTTCTCGATACGATCTTTGCGAAATACTTGGCTATCTTGTTGTTGTTATCAGAGGAGAGTATTATCAACTGATTTGAATTTGCTCGTGCAAGGTAACAAAGAACAAATAGTTTCTGTAGTTTCTTAGAGTGCTATGGACATACACAGAGTGGTTGGTAACTGGCGGTACAAGCGGGTAGGGGGTGATTCTAGGCGAAAAAACAAGTCGAAAATGTAGAATAAACATTTTTCGTTCGAGGCTTTGTTCTCGAGGAAATCGACTTTGAATTTGCGCTCGGTACGCGTGCGGTACGTTATAACCCATCTCATTGTAGATCGTTGTTTCGATGGAAAAATGAAAAAAAAAAGAAATTTGTATTCTACATTTTCGACTCCTTTTTTCGCGTAGAATCACCCCCTTTCCGCTTGCACCACCAGTTACAAACCACCCTGTATATGCGTCTGGCAAAAGCTATCGGTGTGGACTGAGGTCACATGGACTAAGGACGCATATATGCGTTTTAGTAGTAATACCATTACGTTTGCGTGAGATAAATATAAACGCATTCCTTATATGTAATGCTTATATTTTATGTCAAAAATCTACCGCTTCGAGACAAAAATTTTTTTACATTTACGAAAATATTTCCAACGTAGAAGCATGGTAGGAGGAGGGAAGAGAAAGTGCGAGGATTTACCATTTCGTTTGATCGATGCGCATTTTCCATCGAAATGCCCTAATCGTGCCGGCGCAACGCGATTATCAAGAAGAAAACGCGATACGAATGCGGAAAATGCGATCAACTATCAACTTGCGTTATATTTGCTAAATTCAGTTTCCTAGTTTATCGTTTCCTAGTTTACTACCCAAATTCTAGTTTATTGTAAATTTCAATGCTCGTGATAAATAATTATCACGATTCGCGCTTTGAATGGTCGATCGACAGAGTTCTGTCGAGATGGTGAGCGCTGGCCACGCGCTGTTAGGGTTAACAACGCATTCGAGTCTGATATCGAAAGATATTGCGTGAAACTTGCGGGTTCGGCGGGTGCAGTAAGCGAGCGATAATAGCCAGCAATGGAGCAACTTTTGCCGACATTTTGTCGTCCACTCGGCGTAGTTATTGTTACGTATTCGCGTTGACCAGGTCCATTTGAACCATGATGGTCGCGATACGGTCGCGTTACGGTTCACCGAGCGATTCGACGACGGGGCTCGAAGTCTGCGTGGTCCAGCGGATGCAACCGCAACCACACATTAATATGCACTCTGTCTCGTGGCTGTTAATCTCCTCCGAAGCTGGTCACGGTCGCTATACTTTTAAGTCGACCCGACTGGCTCGCGGCAACTTTCGTCACTGTGTAGGACGTGAAAAGCGTATGACGAAACTGACGTTGCACGGAACCGAGCGCGTTCGATCAGCGGAGCGAGTCCGATGACCAAACGCTGCAAGCGTTCATTCGATCGTCCGTCGTCTGCCGGAAGAAATAGTTAGATTGGACGAATGCGTGCGATGGAGAGACCGGTCGCGGAACGTGGAAAAACTGGCGGGTAGCGGTGAGCCGTGGCAATGCGAGTAATTTCGTTTGCACGGCTGCCGGTTCCAGCGACACCGCTACGGAATAATAGCGCGTTGCCACCGATAGATCAATTCGTGTACGGCGAGTTAATGATTAGCTCTCTCGGTTCTTGGCAATTTATCGGCGAACACCGGTACACCGGTGCCGGCAGTGACTTCGATAGTTAATTCGCAGATAAGCATACATTGAAAATGACGGATCGTGCGTGCACGGGCGGCGCGAAACCAACGCTCAAGAGAGTGTCCCTGGCGCATAAATAAAGGTGGCGGACCGTGGAATCGCCAAGTTCGCCAAGTGCCGCCTCGTAAACGACGGCGATGGCGAACACGACGAAGAATACGACAACGACGTCATCGTGGTTCGCGCCGCTACGCGATCCCTAGGTAGGTGGATAGTATATATCGCATGACTGTGGCCATGAGAGTCTTCAACCCCCTTTCTCTCCTCCCATTGCGCTCGAGAGCGAAGACACGCTCAAGTACGCGAGATAGCGAGAAGGGAAGGCGAAAGGGAAAGAAGATCACGGACGGTGGAACGAAAAACAGAGAAAGAGAGTACAAAGTTCTCTGGACACACGGACCCGACGCATACGTAGTCATCGTACCAGGTATGGCGTAGTGGCGAGGCGGCGTGTTGGTAGCGATAAATCATGGGTTACCACATTGTAGCCCAGTAAATCATCGGACGCGGGGAACGCGAGAGCTTCCCAGCGTGAAATGAAACGAATTCATCTCTGTCAGCCCCCACTACCTGCCCCATAGCCGCCTCTCTTTCTCTCCCTTTCTCTTTCTCTCCCTTTGCCCTCCGCCAACCCCCTTCGCCACGCTATTTCTCGCTCGCTCGCTCTCTTCCTTTCCCAATCGTTGTCTCCTTTTACCTCATCCACTACCACCATCCCCCGATCCGCCGCCCACAACCCCCTCGACCCTCCCTTGCCTCGTGTTTTCTATCCTTCGCACGCAACTGGATAGGGTGGATACCTTTCTGCCTATATACAGCATCGGTCAGGCACTTATTTACCTTCCTTCATGGTATACATAATACTCGCTTCCACATACCCTCGTCACGCTTCTTTTCTACCGAATCATCCCGAGTCTTTCGCACGCCGGATTCCTTCATCTTTCTCCTCCTCCTCCTCCCCCCGCCCCTACCAACCCATACCATCAACTTTCTTCTTTTTTCTCTACCGCGTTCTACGCTTCTTCGCCATCACGCGGAGTGCCTCCATTACTCTTCTACCAACTATTCTTTCGGCTCCGATAGCCGGTTACCGTTGCGTTCATTTTCATTTTCCAGCGGCCTGGTTTATTAAATCCGGCCTTCCATTGTCGCGGACACGTTCAAACAAAATACCGGCAAACGATTCCGTCGTGACTCGAAGCGTTACGATCACGCGGCCACGTGATCGCCGAACGAGCCGCTATTTTCGCTTATACTGTTGTTTAATAGGTTTCATAAATCAGGCGACATTTGCCTGCTCTCCCTTTTCGGGAGACACCGTTTCGAATCGACACGCGGAACATCGCCTCTTCGACACGACTGCGAGCCAAAGGTCAACCATGGTACACCCCTTTCGCTCCCTCGAATTCTCGCTCTACCATCCCCCTTGCTATTGGTTCTGCGAAAGACACTCGGGCTAACAACCCCGACGATTCGCACGGAGAATCGTCGGGTCGTCCATTTTGCCGAGGAACGCCTTCCGAACGCGTTGATTTTCTTTCCCAGTGACGTTAAGTCATGGCCAGAGTGGCGACGTTGGTGGCGGAGTGAATGCGATGGCGGGGGTGCACGTCGGCACCGCAATATTTATCGTAATTTGATACAACCGGGCCAGGAACAAAAAATTCCTTCTAGCTAGCTCCAGAACGGCCACGGAGTAGGGATGAAAAGGTGGGGGTTAGAAAGGAGAGCCATAGATCGCGAGCAGCTCAGACGCAGCCGCGCCCCCGCCCTCCTCAACCCCTTGTGACTCGCTATCGTCCGATACTGCTCGTTTCTCCGGCCCCCTCGGGTACTCCAACTTTTCCCTTTTCCTTCCCTTCCGCGTCCCCTCGCTCGTCCACCCGCCCACCCACTCACCCTCGCCCACCCCCTTTCCGTATTATACGTTTTTCTCTGATCCGGCGTTCGATCATCTCGAGTAAACAGTGGTGAGCGATGACTGGCGAAAACGAGCCGGCTTCCTGCCTAGACCCGGTAAACACGACCGTTTTCCCACACCTCCCCCCTCCCAATAGAATTACCCTCGCACTTTTGAATAATGTAATATATTTCCATATACGCGTTTGTTTGTTCGTTTTCATTTTCAACTGTTTTTTGTTTTTTTTTTTTTGTTTTTTTTTTTTCGTTCTGCCAGCACTTTGGAGTTTTAATTCGACGGGCGCGCGAGTTCGAGGCTGATACCGAAATTGCGCTCCGTTACATCGTAAATTTCGCGATAAATCCTGCGCGCTCGCGTGCACGGCTACGCGGAAACGCGCCGCTCTGTTTGGACGAGCGCGGTAGAAATTGTTGCTGACGACGACAAATATTTCGCGCGCTCGTATTTTCCCTATAATTCTGTTTGATTTAATCGCTTGCGGTGGCAGCTGCGATTTTTCCATCGACGATGCGTTGCACACCGCCGAAGGAAATACCACGCTCCTTCGAGTTCCACCGCGAAGAAACGCGAATCCCGCTCACCTAATAGATCTGAATTAGTATCCTAAAACATACCTGTTATTTGTCATTCTCGATTAAGCTCTACTCTCGCCTGACAAACGCCACCGCCGTTCCGGTCACGTGAAACGGCTCCTCGTTCATTAGCACCGAGAAATACTACAAATCCTGTGGGTACGCGGTCGTGCGTCGATTTTAGGGCGCGCAGGGTGCGAACATCGTGACGAGCAATCCGTAGTTGCAACTAATTATCACGATCTGCTGCTTGGGTATCTAATTCAAGAAGCAAGTAATTTCTACTGTCTTACAGGGTTCTGTATAGTACGCGCAATCGATATAGTGGGATCATAAAATAAAGTGAGAAGTATGCCGAGGGTATCAGGTTATAGCTACACGGTGGATGCCTGTTCCGATGAACTGTTACTTCGACATACTCGATATGTGCTACGTACACGTATATTCTTATGACTGTATTTCAGTTCGCAGACATTTCATTTGTCAGAATTGGAAATCATTTTTTATTATCTGTCGAAGTGGTCGCCACTTCTAAGAAAAGTCTACGTCTGGTCTTTGTAGTGTTCTCGAGCACCGAAGCAACACCGAAATACACCGAAAGCACCGAAAATACAGGGTGGTTGGTAACTGGTGGCACAAGCGGCGATTCTAGGCGAAAAAAGAAGTCGAAAGTATAGAATAAAAATTTTTCGCTCGAGGCTTTGTTTTCGAGAAAATCGACTGTGAATTTTCGCTCGGTGCGCCTGCACTTTATCGCGTCTCGTTGGAAGGCGTACCGAGCGAAAATTCAAAGTCGGTTTGCTCGAAAACAAAGCCTCGAGCGAAAAATTTTTATTCTATATTTTCGACTTCTTTTTTCGCCTAGAATCACCCCCTTTCCGCTTGCACCACCAGTGACCAACCACCCTGTATGTTACACTCCGAAGACCTCGATAACCTTCTTACACGCGCGCTTGTTGTCAACCGACTGTTGCAGATTCTTCCAACAGCTTCCAATCGTCTTTTGTCTCAACAGAGACCTAGACACCCTCTCATTTACCTGTACTGTGTAAACGTATCATCTACCTAACACAAACTTTGACCACTGACCAATTTTGCAACCCCGTTGTACACCTTGCACCATGAACTTTACGCCGTATAATTCTTTCGTTCTCGGCGACTCGGTGTTTCCCGATGCTTCGTGTTTCCATTAAAAAGAAGATGGTCGGACGCGCTATCGCATCGCGAAGGAGGAGCCGGTAATTCAGCAAGGGTTGCGAATGGAGGGAGCGAACGGACGTAACGCACGACTGCAAGGAAGTAGTGCACTAATTAGGAGTCACCTCCATTTGTTCTTTTATTTAATCAGTGCTGGCCGGGGGTTCGGCGGGGTAGCACGGGGATAGATAGCCGTGTGGCGGAAGAGGGAAAAGCCGAAGCAGAGAAGAGAACGACGAGAAGGAGGTTTCTCGCGTTGCGGTGGCACACTATTATGGGACTCGCACATAAATTGGATTGTCGCTCGGTCCAAATGTATGTAGCGATAAATCCAACCGGCAAAAATAATGGCGACTCATTTTGTAAATGGCGTAAAACTTAAAATTGTGCCGGTCCGACGGCCAGACTTTTATAGATGGGGTGACAGCGTCGCGCTATCGCAATCGGTATCAACGAACCGCCTTAGAAAAAGAGATGGATAGAGCCGGCTGAATAGGATTGGTTACGCGAGCAAAGAAAAGAGATTGCAACGGGGCTAGGAGGAGCCTCTACGACAAAGAGAATCTCACCACCCCCGCCAATAAAGCGTTCACCAGCTTCTCTTTGTCTCCAGGCTGTCCTCTATCTTCGACAATACGCATCCATGGTAACTCTTACAGTCGAGGGGACAGTGGCACGCGGATGAACTCGCCGCTTCTGACTTTCCAACGTGCGTATTTCCCAGACGGAAGATTCCACGTTCTTTGTTCGCAATAAGATACACAAGGTTTGAAAATAAAGGTATAAATTTAGGGAGATGTTTAGACGCCTTTGGTAGCGACAGAGAAGAATCGAATGAGATTTTGTCCGGATAATTTGACCGATCCACGCGAGATCTCTGACCCCAGCGAATCTCGCGACTGTTCTGAAACGAACCTGCAACCACCTTCGTAGTCGACTTCGTTTATTTCCGTACACATCAGCCTGCCAACCCTATCCTCGCACCCTCGCCCTCTTCATTTTCTTCCACCTTTCCACTTCTCTCTCTCTCTCTCTCTCGCGTTCGCTTTCGTCGTCTTTATTCCGTCAACGCGGCACTCCGCTCTGCTGCATCTTCTCGAGGCTCGATGGGGATGAACTGCAAAGCCCGACACGATTCGTCTCCATTTACCGATAAGCAACATTGATTCTCGTTCCTCGTATTGCCATTGTCGCCAGACGATGCTAAGCTAAAGTAAGGGGCGGCGAGCCTTATTTATGGAATAGTTGTGGAAAGTCGAGCTGGGATTTTACTACGTTCCACTTTTTCATCTGATTTTTGTCGAGGTTCGTCCGAACGCTGAGCCTCGCGTCTCTGATCAGACAAAGAAGCTACCGGCGAGTTTGCGGAGTAAACCGTGGGAGAAACACGTGGGACGCTTGTTTCAATAGACGGCGAAGATCGTGGCGAAGGCAATTGCGTTTCTTGCCGCGATGTAATAAAAGCCCCGCGGCATAAGAAGCACGCTCGTTCCGAGATAGATAGGAAATCTAATTCCTGAAGAAGAGGGTGGTGTCCAGATCCAGGAAAATCATCCCTCGGTGTATTATTTATACGCGGGCGAAATTGGTGGTCGGGCACGCCAGGCACGCTCACCCATCTACCACGGATACAGGCCGAGCAATGCCCCTTATTTTCTAGCCTTTTCGGCGGCAAAATTTCATATACGAAATGCCGCTCGCTCGACAACATTCTTTAAATTAATGTACAGCCTGTAGGTGAGACGAGGCGGATATAATCCGCGTCTCTGCACTCAATCTTCGGACAAGTAAATTGCTCGAGGGACCTCGGTGTGTAATACGTTTGCCGAGAGAACTACTCGCTTCCTTTCCTTTTCACCTTCAGATTCAATCGGCATTTCATTTTCATGCAAATCGAGAGATCATCGCGATCGTTCGAATCGCTTGAAACAGCCGCGTTAGACCCGAGGTGGGTGGCGTCGAGCGGAAGACGAAAGAACGGTTGCTGGTGTTCGATCGCGCGTTCTAAATTACGTACGGAGATGATGGTGCAAAACGGAGCACGTAAAGCGGCGGGGAAAGCTGATCGAAAGCCAATAATTGGGATAAAACCCGTCCCCAACCGGCAGTTTGCCGGAGATCTCGTTTCACGGCTCGATTCTGTCACGAACCGAGCAACGAGTTTCGGCACCGCATTCTCGCCGAACGGATAACTAGAAAACTTCTTTCTCCGCCCGAGTCTTCGGTCCGACGCGAAACACTTTCCTATGTGCGGCCCCTCCGCTCTTGACAATCCCTGCCCCTTTATCTTTATCCCTTATACCACCGGGCCGTACGACCGGCATAGAAGATGGGCGGATGAGGTGGGAAAGGAGATGGGGGGAGTATCCTCGCGGAGCAAGGACGTGTTCAGCCAAATGCGCTGTTAAAATTTTGGACACAATCTTACCATTTGTCTTGCGGGACCTGGGAATAAATCTCTGCCGGCTCAGGCGGACTAAGAAAAACGCCTCGCCCCATGTTACTCGTGCGCGCGCGTTCGCGCCTGTGTGGATCAAGCGCGGCCTCCGACACACGCTTCTAACGTTAGCGTCCACGTATACGTGTGTCGGTACCCCGAAGGCTTTTTTATCCTCCTTTTTCTCTGCTTCGCTTTGCCACCCCTCGCCGGACTGGAACCAACACCCTTCCTCCCCTTTTCTGCCTCCCTTCTCTATCCGATGTTCCGTCGATAAATCATAATATTCGTATTAACATTCCTCGCGCTTCTTTCGCGCTCCGCTCCACCCGCCACGATGGATGACCCGTCCGACCCACCGACACTGCAAAAACTTTCCGATAAAGCGTGGGTGGCGGTGGTTTGCGCGAAGTAAGCAAACGCGAGTAAAAGAGGCACGGAGAGGGCGAAGGAAAAGCGCAGAGGTGGGGAGGAACGGAATCGACGCTGCGATAAGACGCGCGAATCGTTCAATACTGGAGACCTGTTATTACCAGCCTTTTCCTTTTTGCGGCAGAGAAGCACGAAGTTGCTAAAACAGGCTGCGGCTTGCACGAATATTTCATCCGGTTGACGTTGCGCCGCGGTAAATCAGACTCGGTGTTCTTGACTTCGTGCCTTCGATACCTCGATCCCAGCATGCGGCATTTCACACTTTTTCTCGGGCCCGACCCTCCGACTTAAGAACACGACGCAGTATTAATTCCGAAGCAACTGCTCCGGCCTGCTCCGCCAACGAAACCGTTTACTCCTTTTCCATCGGATATTTTCTTCCAGATTTCTCGTGTCTGTACAATCGACGATCCACGGGATCGCTGGGCAAATAATGGCAGTCCTCTTTGAAACTTCAAACGTCGCAGCAGCTAATTTCTCGGTAGAATCGTTCGCCAGAACGATTGGACGTTCTGGTGATTCGAAGCGAACGTGGCAAGCTGATGGAGCGTGCCACGGGAATATCGAAGACGAACGCATCTACCATTTCGCTGCTGGTACTTTATACGACGATAACTCAAAACGCGACATCAGCGCTCGCTCGCTCGCGATATTCTCCGTCGGTGAAGAGCCCCGGCGTAAAATATGTGTCTGGTGTCTTATTCTTTACTCGTTGCATGCTGCCTCCAGAAGGCGGCGGCGCAACGAAAGAACCACGCGAACAAGACAAAGCAGAAGACGTTCAGAGGGGGGTTACTCGCGTGCTCGTGTTTCTTCAACTGTTGGCGAAACATCGTTATCGCTGCTGCCGCTTTTCCACGCTACTCGTCTGCGTTCTCCGTTCGAGTTACGATTATTATCGCGGTCGAACCGGATGACCGCGAAATGCCGCTGCTGTCACATTACCGTTTCGACGGAAGATATCACCGAGGGATGCTTGGTTGGTCACGCTGCTTCTCTATGGCATTTTCTTCGGAATTTTTGCTGCTTCGATGGCCACACGTCCACTCGAATATCGTCGAGTTTTCATCGGGTTTCTCGGCTCCTTGACGCCAACGCCGAACACGGTTATATTCGTCTCGCTTTTGAAGAAATTTTAGCATCATCGTGACTGTAAGAATATTTTTCGATGAAATAGAAATCGCAAGGATTCGTTCTACGTCATCGAACGTAACAGGTTACTTCTCGAGAAACAGTTTCTAATTTTGTTTTTTATCTCTTAACCTACAGCTACGGGCATAGCCCGTGGGACGATGATCGGGCCGAGCGTAAATCGGCCCAAAATTCTCGAACGTAAATTGACCCAAATTTTTCGAACGTAAATCGGTCAAAAATTCTCGAATGTAAATCGTAGGTTAAAGGGTTAAGAGCTTGAATTATCGCGGCTCCGAGAAGATTCTGCGGTCAAATAGGGTCGCAGGTTAATCCGATAGACAAAATGAAAAAGAGGGGGTGAAAGTTTTAAGAACCAGATATTTGTTGGTACAACAGAGACGAACGAACGATTGGACGATGATGAACATTAGTTCAAGGATGTTAACGGAGTAGGTAAGTGAACACGAGTTTCCATTAGTTTCAGCTATAATATTGTAATAAAGTTTTAGTACAGTTTAGTGAAGTTTTAGTAATATTGTAATAAAGTTGTAGTAAAGTTTCAAGAACCACAAAATTGTTGGCACAACAGAGATAAACGATCGATTGGATGATAATGAACATTAGTTCGTGGATGTTAACGGAGTAGGCAAGTAAACACGAGTTTCCATTAGTTTTAGCTATAATATTGTAATAAAGTTGTAGTAGAGTTTAGTCAAGTTTTAGTAATATTGTAATAAGGTTGTAGTAAGGTTTAGTAAAGTTTTAGTAACATCGTAATAAAGTTGTAGTAAAGTTCAGTAAACTTTTAGTAATATTGTAATAAGGTTGTAGCATAGTTTAGTCAAGTTTTAGTGATATGGTAATGAAGCTGTAGTAGAGTTTAGTAAACTTTTAGTAACGTTGTAATAAAGTTGTAGTAAAGTTTAGTAAAGTTTTAGTAATATTGTAATAAGGTTGTAGTACGGTTTAGTAAAGTTTTAGTGACATTGTAATAAAGTTGTAGTAAAGTTTAGTAAACCTTTAATAGCATTGTAATAAAGTTGTAGTAAAGTTTAGTAAACTTTTAGTAATATTGTAATAAGGTTGTAGTAAGGTTTAGTAAACCTTTAATAACATTGTAATAAAGTTGTAGTACAGTTTAGTAAACTTTTAGTAGCATTGTAATAAAGTTGTAGTAAAGTTTAGTAAACTTTTAGTAATATTGTAATAAGGTTGTAGTGAGGTTTAGTAAAGTTTTAGTAACATTGTAATAAAGTTGTAGTACAGTTTAGTAAAGTTTTAGTGACATTGTAATAAAGTTGTAGTAAAGTTTAGTAAACCTTTAATAGCATTGTAATAAAGTTGTAGTAAAGTTTAGTAAACTTTTAGTAATATTGTAATAAGGTTGTAGTAAGGTTTAGTAAACCTTTAATAACATTGTAATAAAGTTGTAGTACAGTTTAGTAAACTTTTAGTAGCATTGTAATAAAGTTGTAGTAAAGTTTAGTAAACTTTTAGTAATATTGTAATAAGGTTGTAGTGAGGTTTAGTAAAGTTTTAGTAACATTGTAATAAAGTTGTAGTACAGTTTAGTAAAGTTTTAGTGACATTGTAATAAAGTTGTAGTAAAGTTTAGT
This sequence comes from Bombus vosnesenskii, assembly GCF_011952255.1. NCBI lineage: Eukaryota > Metazoa > Arthropoda > Insecta > Hymenoptera > Apidae > Bombus > Bombus vosnesenskii. The sequence goes on from NW_022884342.1 coordinate 715,562, forward strand.
AAACCTTTAATAGCATTGTAATAAAGTTGTAGTAAAGTTTAGTAAACTTTTAGTAATATTGTAATAAGGTTGTAGTAAAGTTTAGTAAACTTTTATTAACATTGTAATAAAGTTGTAGTGAAGTTTAGTAAACTTTTAGTAGCATTGTAACAAAGTTGTAGTAAAGTTTAGTAAAATTTTAGTAATATTGTAACAAAGTTGCAGTAAAGTTTCAGGAACCAAAAATTGTTGGCGCAACAAAGACGAACGAACGATTGGACGATGATGAACTAATGGAGTAGGTAAGCGAGCACGAGTTTCCATTAGTCTCAGCTATAATATTGTAATTTGTTGGAGGCCAGGGGGGCGTTAGATGGGTAGGCGTGTGCTTTTATAGCGAGCAACGACACGAGTCAGTTCTTCATGACGATGAAAGGCAGATTACTTCGCAGTGGTTGCTTTAGGAGAAGGGCGGAACGTGTTCTTGCATACATTTAAAATATTCTGCTTCAGAACCTTCTCGTAAACCTCGCAGCGGCTGTATGTACCCAATACACGCGGACGCTCGTAAGGGGGTAATGTATGCGGTTCTGGTAATGCACTTAGGAAGATAAGAGTTTGCCCACTTATTCGGGAATATTAGCCGGCGCTGAAAAACCAACAGACGCTGCAGAAAGGACGAAACGCGCGACGATGGCCGCGACACCGTCAACGCCGCGGATACGGTAACGTTGCTCTGTTACCTTCGACTCTGGACAAACGCGTTCCAATCGATTCAATTATCCGTATTCCGTCGTGTTTTTCTTTTCTCTGGAAAACCATTCTACCAAACGATAAGAAATTCCTAGGGGCGTGGACCAGCCGGTGGACAGAAAAGTAGCGTGAAACAGCAGAATCGCTCGATTATCGTAAAGCTTGCACCGTCTACGCCAGGCTGACCTTGGCAAATTAATTCCTTTGACTTTCCAGCTCGTGCAGTTCAAAGGTTAGCGATCAGAGGATATAAAGATAAGCCGGTGCAGCAGAATCGCGCGATAATCGTAAAATCAGTTTGCGAGGAAATCTCTTGAAGTCGCTCGGTGATTGCTCGTCAGGACGATGGTAGGTGGAACAGCCGAATACCGTTCTGTCCAGAAACGTCCACAATTTTCCACTGGTTTCACATTGCTCGACGATCTGATTAACTCGGCCCCGTCTCCGTTAAGAGTCGCGACCGAACCTTATACGAGCTTCTAATGCATTACCCTGGCTATGCAACCAAAGGGAGGACGTGAGAGACGAGGCAGAAGATAGAGTGAGAGGGTGAAGGAGAGGGGGAGGCTCGCCGGGGAAGCGGCGCATGCAAGCTCGCAGGCCGGAATGGAGTCGTAGGATAGCAATTTCGACCGAGCAGTAATAAAGCACGTCTGCGCGCCGAAATCCTGATGAATAGCCGCGCTTAGGCTTGAAATGGAGAAGCGACGAGCCACTAACACTTACTCTGCCGTGTGCCCTCTCTCTCTCCCTCTCTCTCACTCTCATCGGCTCTTCTCTCCCTTCACCTCGACGTTTCTACCCCGGTGTACGCGTGCATGATCCTTTCCTCCCTATCTGCCAGTTCGAGCACCTCTGTTCCTCTCTCGTTCCGATCATTCGATGCCTCTCTGTCCTCTTGGCGTCTCTTTATCCCACTGCCTGATCCCTCCACATTTCAGCGTGGCCCGGCGAATTTATACGTTCGATTTACCATCGGCGTGTTGCGCGGCTGTCATTGTTTTATCGCCGAATCCTGCCTTTATAATGAAGCTCTGCCGCTCCTTTTTTCTCTCCCCCGTCACTCCTCGTTCCCCTTCGCCATCCGTTAAATTATGACGGATCCGCGTCAGATCTAGGTATTCTACGATCCGACAGACCTCGAAAGCCGATCGGCAGCTCGGCCGGGCGCTTGTCGCCGCTCCAGGTGACTTAGAGGCCGGAGGATGGAAAGCGGCAAGGAAAACGCCGCCTCGTCAAGCCCAGCGATATTTCTGTCTCAGCGCCGCTCTCTTCCACACGACGCACCAATGAATGAATCTATACGCTGGCAGAAATAGGAAGGCAAGCGGGCAGCAACACGTATACACGGATGCACGCGTGCTCGTATGGGCAAGGCTGGAAAGAGGCTGGTTGCTGAAGCCCAATAAATCTGGTCATCCCGAATTGAGAATGTAAAATACATGCGGTTCGCATCTGCGCGAGCGTGCGCAGAGATTTATCAGTACGGCGCTCTCGATGGGCAGGTACTGCCTCTAATTTATTCGTCTGTTTCATCGACTCGGTGCTGATAGCGCGCCGTCTTAATTCGGCCGATTTTGTCGGGCCCCGGCTACGCTCGCCCCTCGTACTTTAATAATCTCGTCGCACGATATATCTGACTGCCTACTTTCTCGCATCGTTGCAAGGGACGAGCAACCAGTACACGTTCAATTCGTCGATGTTACAACGAACCGACCAAGTCGATCCGACGGTACTCGAATGGATTCTGTTCCAAGTGTGTGGTTTCGTGGATGATTCGGTCGAATTTCAGACAGAATTTGAACAATTATCGCTAGGAAACGTTGGATCACGCTACCTGTTAGGGCGCTCTGTACATCGGTAGGTTTGCGCGAAGGTTACAGAAGGCAGCTAGTACCTATAGCAGTAACTTCTGCGCCTCTAAATCAGCCTCCGTGTCGTGATTCATGGAGGGCAACCTCTCGTCTTCCTCTCCTCTCGCTTCTACTCCTCTCTCCCTTAACCCGCCTCCCCGCCCGTGTACCTCCTTACTCCACCCCCTTTCCTTGCCCTCTTACGACTCCTTCGGCAGTGACCTCCTGGACGATCCTTTTTCCCCTCCACCTTCTCGCCGATCTACCATCCACACCTACCAGCATTCTGCCACTTTCGGTGTATCTATTTCTTTTTCTGTTCCACCGAGTTCGCTTTGGGTCGGACACGTTCCGCGGAGATTTGGCGATTAATCGCGTTGTCTTGGCTCCACCCGCTCGTCGCTCGATGCTCCTGTAGGAAGTGTAGTTGCTGCCAGATGAACAGGAAATTTCCGTTTCGTCCTGGGACTACTGGTGGACTCGTCGGAAAGACTATGCCCGGTAGTCCCTGCCTTAGACGTAGAGGGAGTCCACGTGTATTTATATCGCGACATCGTATACTCGACCACTAGCGAGATAGACAGACTCGTCGTCGTTGTAGCCCTCTGGTGTCGGCGGTTGGTACCCGCGGATCGCCCGGAAAGTGTTACGCCGCGTTGATGCCTCGACCTGTCGGCGTCCTGTTGGTACCGATCCGCCACACTCCGTTAATTCTCGTCGAAATTCTCAATGCCTGGCCGAAGAATACGTATTCGCGAGCTTGCGATCCGTCGTAGGCGCGACGCGTAAGACGAACGAGCCGAGTCTCAACGGCCACCGTCCCCTCGCCATGCTCGATTAATCCCCGCCGTAACGGCTCGCTAAAGAATTACGCGGTTCGTTTCGATCGTCAAGACGAACGTGTACGTAGTCGCCACATCAAAGTTGCAACAAAATTGCGCCCGATCGTTAACGCGTTTAACGCGAGAACGCGATACGACAGGACGGAGTCGGTGGTTGGACGAGTTACGATCCGCTTCGTAGATTCTGTCTGGTATGCTCGCGCGTAGTTTGAAACGAATCGAACCATAAAGGCGATACGGTGAACGAAGTACCGTGGATAATAGATTCGCCTAAAATTCGGCACGATCGAAGCCTACAGCCTTTGGATGACGTCCGGTGTCTGTGAATGCGAGTACATCGCGCCCGATATTATTCCCCCTAAAGAATTGCCGTTTAACAATACAGATACGCGGTATTAGAAGTACAGCGGGTCGTGCACCTTCGTAAAATACATCCCGTCCACGGAATCCCCTCGAGATATCTGTTGGAGAAGGCTATTTTCGAGCTCATTGAATAGACAGCCATGATTCTATGACCGCAGACCGTGCCAACTCCATTGTAGCGCCCTCCGTACACTTTATTCCCTCGTTCTCTCTCTTCTGTTCGACCTGCTCGTACATTACGCGACAGTACCTTAACGTCGGGCCTCCAGTGACGCTGCCTTGTACGTACCGTCGTTGCCATGTTCCTGGTGACTCGGTTGGTCCTCGGTGATCTCGCAGTCATCTTGCCCGATCTTACGCAACGGCGTAATTTCTCTGGAATTCGATCGGAACGAGTCGGACGAATAAATGAATTTTAATTGGCCGATCGATTGCCCGTCTGCGTTCCGGCGCCTCGTCTAACCTTTTCGAGAAAGCGGCGATTTCGAATATGCAAATAAGGCTGGATACGCACGGTGAACACCGCGCGAATAATTCACTCGTCTAAATAATACGTAATCGTTATTAACGACTGGCTGATTTAACGCCACACCGTATACAATCCCACCTGGCAATAATACCGGCGACGCGTGGATAACTCTGCTCCGGTCGTTCCAATTAATTATCATAATTAGTATTAATTGAGTAATAAAAAGCTGACCGCCAGGCGAACCCCTGGCGGAGCCGCCTCACAACGAGTCGTCCGTCGCCTTTCGCGCCTCCTGCCCGATCAAATCCTCTGTCTACGGCTTTTTATCATTTCTCAGTGCCACTGTGTATGTCCACTCAGATACGTTTCATTTTCTCCGCTAGACTGCAGTGACACACGTAAACAGACGAACGCAGCTGTCCAACTGCGCGAATCCACGAAAATCCTGGCGATCGTTCGTCGAACAAGTCTAAAACTGCTTTAATATCAATTCTAAGTGTAACCTCTGCGTCCCTTTACTTGTATTTCGCTGATTAACATGCACAGTTCTCAACAATATCTGGTCATGTACGCCACAACGGACTCGTTTTCTGATCGATGTGACAGGGAGAACGAACAGTTGGCAATTAATGGGTCTACCGCACGTTCCAGGGTAGACTCAATTATTGTCGATAGCGTAACAGAGAAACGCGATGAAATACGAATCCTTCCTGCTCTTTGCAAGACGCCTGTTTATGCGAGGCACATGCGCGCGCGCGCTCCAGCGTTTCGCTCGCGACTCCTTTGGCGTGTGGGAGAACGCGCGATGCGTATCGCGAGGTTGCGTGTGGGCGTACTGTCTCGTGATTGTGTGCGCGGCTATACGTACGTATAAGGATGGAAATACGCAAGGAAGCAGGGCATGAGCAATGGCTGGCAGCGCTCCGTAATAATGTTGTCTTCGTCGGCTCGTTTTATTTGCCGCGGCAAGAATGTACAGTCCGTTTCAAAATTCATGCCCGGCCACGGGTTGCGCAATCCGATCGAACCGATCGTTCTTGCTGCTCCGCTTCGGTTTAAATTATCGCCCCTGACCGGCTCCCGCGACTCGTCCCGCGAACTTTAATTGACCTGTCGCCCTCCCCAACGCCCATCTCCAAGCTGCTCACACAGTTTCATCAGGCTGTCGAGAATTGCACGTAGCAGTTGAAACGATAGCCGAAGAACTATAGTTAATTAAGCTTCTCTGTTTGCTTATAAATAACAATTGGATTTATAGTTCGATTAGAATATCGATGTATTGTTTGAAACAACACACGGACTTACGATGAAGAGTAGGCGATGATTGAAAGAACCGTAGAAAATTTACAATGTTTTACGATAATATAGGGTGGTTGGTGGTACAAGCGGAAAGGGGGTGAAAAAAGAAGTCGAAAATATAGAATAAAAGTTTAAAAAGTTAAAAAAATAACGTCAATCGAGACAACGATCTACAGTGTGATCCGTTCCAACGAGACGCGATAAAGTGCAGGCGTACCCAGCGACAATTCAAAGTGGATTTTCTCGGAAACAAAGCCTCGAACGAAAAATTTTTATTCTATATTTTCGACTTCTTTTTTCACGTAGAATCACCCCCTTTCCGCTTGTACCCTGTATGAAAGAATTTTGTCAAAATTCAGTTATTTCTTAGTATTGGAAAATTACCGTTAGACTGAAAGTGATGTTTGCTGATAGAAGATACGAGTTTTGCATCGATTACGACGTTGTACGCGTCTCGAGTAACCGGGAATTTTTTTTTTATTATTTATTAAAATTTACAATCGATTCTCGCATTGAGAATTTTCAGTAATTTTTTCTGGCCCGGCGCAGTGACATGGCTAATTGTTTATAACAAGTTAATACTTGTTACAGACAAGTATAATTTACAAGTACTATAAACAAATAAATATTACTTAATTCAATTAACTAATTGAATCTAGCGTTTAATGTCTCTTCGTATCAAATAGTGCAGTAATTAGAGGGTTTCGATGTTTCTTGACTCTTTTGCTACATCTGTCGCTATATTTTGCTATTTCCTCTGTGACCCTTGGTAACCGGGACTCGTCGTTAAAATAGGCTGGTTATCGAGAAAGGTGTTTTTCTAGCTGGAAGTTATTTTATCTCGCTGCGAATCGTGACGCGTATTTGTCCGAGCGATTGGAAGAAATTTACATCAATTTGGATCATGAATACGTAGCGGGTTATCAGTTTCGTGTTATAAATATCGTCCTTATTATCATACAAAGAGATATCGAATGGCTGCCATTAAACTATGAATTTCTACACTGAGGGATAATGGCAGTTTGAATGCAAATGCGCCACGATTTAATAAATATAAAGTTGTAACGCGCGTCGAAACGCTGTCGAAATGCCGCAAGGTATTATAATATATACAGCGGACCTTGCCAATTAAAAACCAACTAAATCGATCGATTCCTCCAACATCTGTATTCCTCCTCGAACACGCACTTTCGCCGATGTTCCGTCGTCTCGCTTTGACCAATTCATGTTGCAATCTTTAATTTACATCCGCGTTTTAACGTACGTTTAACGTACGACAAGAATCTCGACGACTTGCCAAAACTGGACAACAGCGAGATAAGGGGAAAGAAATGGAAAGGAAATAAAAAGCGCCGTAAAAGTCCCACCTGTGGGTTATCGGCGCGGCGCGGTGTCGGCGGCCGCTCCTCTTCGCCAGGCAACATTTCACGTAGGTGAAGCAAACGGCGCAGATATCTGACAATCAAAGCGCCGTAACCGTAGATCATAGCCGAGGATAACGATGGGAATTGGCTCTTGCAAATACATTAGGCGGTATAGGCGGTGGGGAGCCGCGCAACTCCGTTCGAGGGAAGGAGACTGGCGCGATGGCACCGGGAAAAACGAAGTAACTGGCAGCCCAAGGGAGAGAGACAGCGAGAGGGGGGCGGTGCACGCGGGGGTAGTTACGATAGCGAGCTGAAGCGAACACGGTTCCGAAGCAACGAGGCAAACGGCAAGCAGATAAAATAGAAAAATCGTCACCAATCTTGAGTTTTGGTCGGACGCGAACGCGAAAGACGGAGGGCCGTGGCTGCCTCCAAAAAAGTATAAATTTCTTTAATGGCGCTAATAATTTCATATCGCGTAATTTACTTACTGCGAAACGTAACGCCAGTAGCTACCAGAGGCATTAACGAGGAGCCTAATATTTATGTTGCTGCTCGGTCGTCCGCCACCCAGATAACACCCTTCCTTCCAGCTTCCACCTCCGACACCCACCCCTTTCTAACGTTCCCCGCTACCTTCTTCGCCCATCTTTCCATTCCATTCCACCTCCGTGCCGCCTGCCAGAAATTCTCCTTCGGACGAGCCTCCGTAACTAGATAAAAAAAAAGAGAAAGAAAAGAATGGTGGAGAGGGAACGAGAGGAGAAGAGAGGAGCTTCCCTCCTCCCCCTTCTCTTTCACGAGATAAGTAGGTCCTCGCCGCAGCCCGTGCCTCGGCCCACGATCGGCTAAGGACAAAGGGGGGAAGGGCAACGAACGAAGCGCCGGTTGATTTAATACAGGCATTTTTTTTCAAGGGAGAACGCGCCCCAACCCTCCGCTCCGGCGACTTGTAATACTAAGTTCCAGTTAATTTCGGCCGGGAACACGCCACGTGGACCGATTACTTTCAATTGGAAATGAATTTATAGGAACGGCGTGCGTTATTCTTTCGCTCGTTACCGAGAACAATCATCCATCAAGATATCATCCCGAGTAGAAATAGCACGTTGCTTCGATCTGCCTTGAATCGAAGAAACCGTTCTCTCTCTTGGGAATCTTGTAATCGCAGTGCCGTGACCTTTTTGGAGTAACCGCGATTATGAACGGTGATCAAACAGCAAACACATTCACAGTTCGTCTCTCTCGATAGAAGACGCTTGCAAGGGACGCTGCTTTTCCGTAGATTTCGGGCGTAAATGTTGTCCGTGATACTTGTAGACGTAGATGGGGACTGCTATTTTTCTTCTAATTTAGATACGTGGAAGAAAAATCGGATCCGGGTCGCCGGGATTCGAACCCGGGTCCCGAACGTTCGTAATCTAAGGCGCTAGCCACTGCGCCAAATGGTGGTATTTGCAGTTGAGTGCCGCCACAGGTTCATTTCGATCATAAAAATTAACACACGCGTTAGTCACGTTTACCATTTACCAGCGCGATGGTGAACGAACGAGCGGAGTACTCCTCTTGCTGCTTTTTGTTTCCTCAGCGACGAGTAACACCATCTCGACGTTCTTATTAGGACATCATCAACTTGCAGACTATCCAAGGCAGTGTACCTGGACCCTTACTGTTCTCCATCTACACTGCCGATTTACCAACCTTAACAGAGATAACAACAGCGACATTTGTCGACGATCTACTAGCATCTCACTCAGACCCAATAGTGGCATCCCACAGTCTAGCGAGGTCTTGACTCTATGAGAAAGTGGTTGTACAAATGGAGCTTTGAAATTAACGGAAACAAACCCACACAGGTAATCTTCACGCTGCGACAACAAACCTACCCTCAGGTGACCATTAACAGTGTCAGAAAATTGAAGTCGAAAATATAGAATAAAAATATTAATATAGAATGTAAACTAGTAGTCAGTCGGTTAACAGTCGGGTATGGAAGAAAGTGCTGAGACGCGTGCAAGTGTGTATCGATGAATATACGGGGTGGTTGGTAACAAGCGGAAAGGGGGTGATTCTACGCGAAAAAATAAGTCGAAAATATAGAATACAAATTTCTTTTTTTTTTTAATTTTTCCATCGAAACAACGATCTACAATGAGATGGGTTATACCGTACCGCGCGCGTACCGAGCGAAAATTCAAAGTCGATTTCCTCGAGAACAAAGCCTCGAACGAAAAATGTTTATTCTACATTTTCGACTTCTTTTTTCGTCTAGAATCACCCCTTTCCGCTTGTACCACCACTTACCAACCACCCTGTATATAAGGAATGCGTTTATATTTATCTCACACAAACGTAATGGTATTACTTCTGCGTAGGCGCTGAGAAAAATTGACAAACGCATATACGACACTTACAGAAACCGCATATATGTGTCCTTAGTCCCGATAGTTTTCGCCAGACGCACGTATGCGTCCATAGCACCGTAAGGGTTAAAATTCTCAACGAGAATCGATCGCAAATAGTCTGCCAAATAAAGAAAAAAAATTTCCCGACTACTCCAATGACCTTACAATTACTTTAGTTGGCTAATTAGCAAACGATAAGAATCCGTGGAGTGGACTTTTTATTACGAGGCACCTACAACAACCTGCTGGCGTGCGTGGCGCAATGGAGCGGGGGGGCGGGTGGCGGGCGTGAGAGCGCGCGATTCCACGTGTAGGAACGCACACGTGGCGCGCCGGTATGCACGGACGGAAACTGAACCGCACATATCTGAATACGAATGAAAAAGCTTAATGCGCCATTATTTACTTGATAGTGGACAACCTGGTTGCAGAGGTACCAGCACGTGTTTACGCGTTTATAACAGACGTGACATAGAGTGGTTATATTCCGGTAGGGCGTATGCGTCAGCCTGCGGGGGTAGGAGACAAGGGGCACCGAAGAGCAGGGTGGGACGCCGTTCGAGAGGGTGTTGGAGGGGGGTGGCGGCGCACGCTGGTCGGAGGCGCTGTTTTGCGATGCAGTACGCGCATTACCGGACCGTAATGCGGCGTTGGGTTCACCGGTACATATATTTTATTTAACACTGACATGCACGGCGGCGAAATTACGCGCTGTTATTAATGAAACTAAACTATTAATTTAAATTCCATTGTTCCATTATAAATAATTACCTGTTAATTACCGGTGGACCGGGCCGGCCGTGTAATGTGATTGGAGCACAAACGATACGCGCCATTTGTTACGGATTCGCCATCCGAGATTAATGTACCTTTTTCCACCACTCGAACCGTGCTTTTTCTTCTCTTTTTTTACGACCGCGACGCCGCCAATCGTTGCTTTCCTCGTTCGTTCGTCGTTCATGTCGCATCACCGCGCTCCATCCGATCGATTTTTCCATGGATCGCCGTTTCTCTCGTACGCGTGGCCATGGCTCGCAACCGATGTACCAACGTTTACAAACGCACAGAAACAAATACTAAATTACAATACGATCGATCTCGCAACGCGGTGCTCGCCTCCGACCGCCACCTTCCAAACGACTTTCCACAGCCAACGAAACGTCGAGAGGCGCGAGCGCCTTGCACAATCGAGACAAACGGTAGTAGTCCAGGAAACCCTCGAGAAATCGTTCGGGGATATAATTAGCCGCGAGCTAAGGCCAGGTGCCCGTGAATGAACGGTGGCGATGCGGTGCGTGCGTGCCAGCAGGTATAAAGCCGCGCGCGTCTCTCAGGGCGGATTCAATTAATCAAAGCCGCGTCGGCCCGGCCGCTGCTGATTACTCTTGCGATGCACTTAGTCGCGTACATGCGATTACACGCTGTGAGATAGACAGATGAGGCTACGTGCCCGTAGTTAATCTTGCGCGCGTCAAACGGTACAAACGACACGGAGTGGAAGGTGAGCGAGCTGAGGGAACACGAGGCCAAGAAGCTCGTGCGTCGTGCACGTACACGCTCAGACATCTCGCAGCGGCCACGGGCGACCAAGCGGCCGCGCGCGCCTTCCCGACACTCGCCGCCGGATCACGCGTCCTCTTCGTGATATAGAGCTTTAATATGCCAATGAATTAACCAAATGGAGTCATAGCCTCTCCGCCATCTCGACGCTCTCCGCCTCCGGACGCCTCTGCAACCGCGCTGTCAGAGATCCATCCCTTACGCGCAACGTGATCCTTCGATTAGCACACGAACTTGTTTCAGGAAATTTTGTAATACGGATATGTCGAAGCGGCCACCACTTCCGAGGAAACTCTACATTCGGTGTTTTTAGTTTTTCCTGTAGACGAAAGACTGGGACGGGGGCAGACGACGAGCGTAGACAGGCGACCTTGGTTTCAGTCACGCGGTTTTCAGCTCGAAGTATATCGCTACTTGAACTCGTATTTCTGGGTTAAAATATATTTTCTACCTTGCAATTTATTCACGCGTTTCCCTCTTTATACATCGGATACCCTCAACAGGATACGTAAGAATTTTTAATTTGTTACGAGGTTCGTGCGAATATGAAATTCGAGCGAATGTGTGACGCAAAATTCTTCGTACGTTTGAACAGTTGCGGGCACTTTACTACTTGATTTATCGTAAAATTGCAGAAATATTTGTAATACAATTGTAATCAAATTGGCAATGTATTTGCTTTCAGACAAAACATATTAAATAAGAAACACAGTAGCTGTGTTATAAGTAAAGTATCGTCGTTTAAAGTGTCGATGTCTGAAGCTGCAAAAATTATGTCGAGTTCACCGCAGTTGCACGTTACACTTATCGCTCGGAGGAGCGAGAATTTCCCAACTGATCGATCGATATTTCAACATCTTTGACACTAAGACAATCGAACGAAGGTCTAGAGCCTAAAGAAAGCTTCAGAAGAAAGAAATTTTTTACGAATAAAAGAGAAGAATTTTCAAATTGAGGCGATACTTTTGCCGCAATTGCACGTTACACTTATCGCTCGGAGGAGCGAGAATTTCCCAACTGATCGATCGATATTTCAACATCTTTGACACGAAGACAATCGAACAAAAATCTGGAGCCCGAAGGAAGCTTCAGAAGAAAGAAATTTTTTACGAATAACAGAGGAGGATTTTGAAATTGATGCGACACTTTTGCCGCAATTGCACGTTACACTTATTTCTCGGAGGAGCGAGAATTTCCCAACTGATCGATCCATATTTCAACATCTTTGACACGAAGATGATCGAATAAAAATCTAGAGCCTGAAAAAAGCTTCAGAAGAAAGAAATTTTTTACGAATAAAAGAGGAGAATTTTCAAATTGAGGCGGCGCTTTTGCCGCAATTGCATGTTACACTTATCGCTCGGAGGAGCGAGAATTTCCCAACTGATCGATCCATATTTCAACATCTTTGACACGAAGATGATCGAATAAAAATCTAGAGCCTGAAAAAAGCTTCAGAAGAAAGAAATTTTTTACGAATAAAAGAGGAGAATTTTCAAATTGAGGCGACACTTTTGCCGCAATTGCACGTTACACTTATCGCTCGGAGGAGCGAGAATTTCCCAACTGATCGATCCATATTTCAACATCCTTGATACGAAGACGATCGAACAAAGGTCTAGAGCCCGAAGAAAGACACTTTTCAGGAATAAAAGAGCAGGATTTTGAAACCGACGCGACACTTTTGCCGCTGAATTATTGGCGGAAATGGCGGGAACGACGCGCAACGGCATCTATCGTACGCATTTATTTATTTGCGCGCATCTCACATTAAATGTAGCATTTGCCCTATTCGTTCTGTCTACGATATCCCAGAGGCCGGCATGCATACAATGTATATATTTTTCAGCGGGCCGATGTCCTCATCAATTAAGGCAATATTTTGATCGGCCAGGAAGCAACGGAAGCCGCGGCGAAATCTATGCGGGATTAATTAATAGCCCACCGTTTATAATTTACGCATTACACACACGGCGGACGATAAATTTTCAACGGCGGTGCGCGCACGAGACACCCGTAACAATTACACGCCCACACTGACGGAACAGTTTAAATCGTCCGCGTGCGCAGACCCTGAGCCGATGCTCGTCTACGCGACGAACATCCAATCCGACCATCGAAAGACCAATCGTACATACTAAAAAGCGTGAACGTGGAAACGTGGTAACGTAAGCCTGGCGCACACTCGCCAGTCCGTGCATGGTTGATCAGGAAATCACGATCGGGAATACCTGAGCGAGTTGCGCGTCGATTCGCTCGTAGCGCCAGCCGAAGGGACCGATCGTCGATCAGCGATCAGATATCGACCCACTCGATACCGATAGCATCGCGACTAAGTGAAAAAACGTGGCAGACCATCAATTTCTGTAATTACAGCAGTTATAAAGCTCGTTGCAGTGTAACGCGGTAGGGTAAATTATGTCGGGCGTTAGCTTTTTGTTTTTCAAATTGTAATCAGGTTTTTTAGTGTTCTCGGTTCCGCGCGCGACACAACAAATTTCCCAAAATTCTCTACCGTTCCAAGCAGCGCTGTAATTCGTTCATTCGCGCGCCGTATATTAGCCGCGCGATAAAAAGATTACTCTGTCCATAAAACACGTGGAACGCTGGAAATCGATGTTAAAAAAACATTGGAAATTATCGGCCAAAGCGGTGGTGTCTTTCAAGCGCGAAGAAAAGACGATTGCACGTTAATAGGCAGAAGGGTCGGCGACTAGGAGAAAGAAGCGAGCGAGGAAGATGACACGACGAAGACACAGTGGTGGACGTTGCGATAGAGGCATCGGAGCGCACCGGCGCCCTGCCTTGGCTCCGTTCAGGCGCCGCCGTCACTTCCGCTCTCGCTTCTACTGCGACTTCCTCCAGCGAGCCGGTTCGCGAACGTTTCGCTGCCGGTTCCAGCAACGATCGCTAAGCTACGTCGCGGGACTGGCGTGGAGAAACAAACGGTTGGAAAAGAACGAAAGCCAGAGAGAAGCGGAAAAGAAAGAAGGAGAGAGAGAGAGAGAGAGGCTGATTTTCGCGTGCACGCGCTAAAATCGCGCCAGAGCAGTTCCAGCCACCGATAAATAAATATGAGACGCACCGGCTAAACAGCTCTCCGGTTGTTGATCCTGCCCACTCGTATAAATCAGCGTGGCCAGCGCTTCGGGATTCGACTCGCGCGACCCCGAGACTCGAGCTTCACAGCCTGATGCGCCTCTCGCTGGTGCTCGTGCGTCCCGTCCCATCGATTCCAGAGCCGCGCTTTCGAATTCCACGCGATGTCACACAACCGGATGATCGGAACACGTCCACGGACCCTTGGGATTCCGATTTCGTGCGCCCGCCGAAACTTTCCATCGTGTGTTTCGAATACGTCGAGATCGAATTCAACTTTCTTGCGGACGTGTCGATGACGGACAGGAATTTCTCGAGACACTTACGTGCAACGTTCCGCGTGATCACGCTGGAATCGGTAATCTGGCGTCTCGTGAAAAATAGACCGAGCGTCTGTCTTTTGCCAAGAAAATGAAGATTAAAATCACTCATTTTGTGTAGATCGGTGGTTCTACAATTTTCTACGTAGGAATATTAGTTGCAGACAGATGAACAATTATCTGACGTTAACTATTCTACAATTATAATTGTAGATTAGTTGTCATTCTTCTATCAACTTCTCCATAATTCATCAACTCGTTCTTCCATTAATCAACTTCCACATTATTTGCTAGGAAAAAGAAGATTAAAACCACTCATTTTGTGTAGATCGGTGGTTCTACAATTTTCTTCATAGGAATGTTAATTGTAGGCAGATGAACAATTATCTGACGTTAACTATTCTACAATTATAATTGTAGATTAGTTGTCATTCTTCTATCAACTTCTTCATGATTCATCCACTCTTTCTTCAACCAGTCAACCTCAACAGTATTTGCAAAGAAAAAGAAGATTAAAACCACTCATTTTCTGTGAGTTCGTGGTTCTACAATTTTTTTCATAGGAACATTAGTTGCAGAAAGATGAACAATTATCTGACGTTAACTATTCTACAATTATAATTGTAGATTAGTTGTCATTCTTCTATCAACTTCTCCATAATTCATCAACTCGTTCTTCCATTAATCAACTTCCACATTATTTGCTAGGAAAAAGAAGATTAAAACCACTCATTTTGTGTAGATCGGTGGTTCTACAATTTTCTTCATAGGAATGTTAATTGTAGGCAGATGAACAATTATCTGACGTTAACTATTCTACAATTATAATTGTAGATTAGTTGTCATTCTTCTATCAACTTCTTCATGATTCATCCACTCTTTCTTCAACCAGTCAACCTCAACAGTATTTGCAAAGAAAAAGAAGATTAAAACCACTCATTTTCTGTGAGTTCGTGGTTCTACAATTTTTTTCATAGGAACATTAGTTGCAGAAAGATGAACAATTATCTGACATTAACTATTCTACAATTATAATTGTAGATTAGTTGTCATTCTTTTATCAACTTCTTCATAATTCATCCACTCTTTCTTCGATTAATCAACTTCAACAGTATTTACCAAGAAGAAGAAGATTAAAACCACTCATTTTGTGTGAATTCGTGGTTCTACAATTTTCTTCATAGGAACATTAGTTGCAGAATGATGAACAATTATCTGACGTTAAGTATTCTACAATTATAGCCGTAGATTAGTTATCATTCTTCTATCAACTTCTCCATAATTCATCAACTCGTTCTTCGATTAATCAACTTCCACATTATTTGCTAGGAAAAAGAAGATTAAAACCACTCATTTTGTGTGACTCGGTGGTTCTACAATTTTTTTTAAGGAATATTAGCTGCAGAAAGATGAACAATTATCTGACATTAACTATTCTACAATTATAATTGTAGATTAGTTGTCATTCTTCTATCAACTTCTTTATAATTCATCTACTCGTTCTTCGATCAATCAACCTCAACAGTATTTGCCAAGAAAAAGAAGATTAAAACCACTCATTTTCTGTGAGTTCGTGGTTCTACAATTTTTTTCATAGGAACATTAGTTGCAGAAAGATGAACAATTATCTGACGTTAACTATTCTACAATTATAATTGTAGATTAGTTGTCATTCTTCTATCAACTTCTCCATAATTCATCAACTCGTTCTTCGATCAGTCGACTTCAACCTCAACATATGAGAAAAGATTCATGTCGCGCGTGCTATAAAGGATTGTATTCTTATCTCCTGAAGCATTTCAAAAAATAATGCTCGTCGTACTATCCTAGATAGGATAGAAAGATCCACTCAGAATAGAAAGATATCATGTTACTAGTTTTATGACAGCAATCCTGTGTATGTCGTATTTTGCACCAGAAGTAGACGTCGCAATCTCTTCTTCAGGGTACACGTGGAACTTTCAAGTGTATCGACCAGCTTCTCCCGCAAAACTAACACCAAAATATTGTTTGCAACTGACCAACTATCTTCGTTTCAATTATTTTATTAAAATTCTATCGTTTAATCGCAAAGCATGGGAAGAAAACCCTACAGGTTTACACATATTGGATAAACTCTTCTGTAGACGTTGAACCTGATATTAATCGTAATTCAATGATCGTAATTTACGATCAATCGTAAATATCGGTGAAACTAAATTAAAAGAGGATCGTAATAATTAAAAATTGATAATCGACAAAGCTCTGTCTACCATCTGAATTCCATCAATCTCGTGACTCACGTAACCCTTTCTCATTGGATGAAGCGGTCGTCAGTCAGCCAGCCCAAAAAAGGGACAATAATCGAGAGGGTTGGCTCGAGAGATATAACGTAGGAGACGGAGAACGAGGGATGACAAGATTCATAATTTCACGCGAGCTTATTGCTGTCGGTTATTTATCCTCTCGACTCATTTCACATGCAGCTCGCGCCTAAGCGCCGCGATTCTCTTCCGCGCACCGGTTTCGTCCTCCCCTCCGCACCGACGTCGCAGCGTCCTTTCAACGCGTATCGTGCGCCCGTTTTCTCGCCGGATGACTCACGACCAACCGCGTCACGACGTAATTTTCAACGTCCACACGATCTGGCCCCTCGTTCTTCCAATTATCAATCGATTACGATCGTTTGCCAGTGACGGCGTGCATATATCGTTATTGGCAATTTAATTTAATCTCATAAGCGAGCGAGAGGTCAGACGTTGACCACGGGGTTGCTGAGAAACCGGAGAAACGCAAACCTGACGCCACGGTACGGCAACGTTCCTTCGAGACCAACGACAGGTCGCTGGATTCGGGACTTTCTTACAATAATTTGCTTTTTGTATTCTTAATCCACGAGAGATCGCTGGATCTGGAATTTTTGTACCTACAATTTAACATTTGGTCTTGAGTCGTTCTTGCAATTATCAATCGACTACGATGGTTCGCCAGTTATTGGCAATTTAATTTAATTTCATAAGCAAGCGAGACGTCAGCTGAGAAACCAGAGAAACGCAAACCTGACGCCACGGTACGGCAACGTTCCTTCGGGACCAACACAGATCGCTGGATTTGCGACTTTCTTACAATAATTTTCTTTTTATATCTTTAATCCACTGGATCTGGAATTTCGGCGCCAACATTTGCCCCTTCGGTAACCTACTTTTGCAACATGTGCGTAACTCCGATCGGACTATGGAAAGCGAGCTAACAGTTGCGGAATTGTGCACGAATTTCCTAACAAATTCGTATCGAACAGAGAATACATACTGTATACATATACACATACAATAATACATATTGTACAGAGAAGTATCATAGATGATCGGACGAAAATCTCAACGAAAGAATAATCGACGAACAACGTGGATGAAAATTACAGATGATAAAATGAGAAGGTATAAAAGGAAAGCGTATCGAGATTGAAATTAGCAAAGCTCGACGACGCCTCGGCGTGAGAAAATAAAGTTCGGATCGTTCGATAAGCAGCGATATCAAGATCATTAGTCCGCGGCGCGATTCTTTGCCGGATAGCGGTTATTTATGGGTGTCCGGCGAAGCGATTCGAACGGTTTCCAGGCAGATTTCGTAGGCCGTATTCGACGACGATACGAATATCGCCGGGCAGTTCAGTGGCCAGATAGGCCCTCCGCTCGCTACGTACTCGCGCTGCAACACGAAGGATAATCCTCGTGGATTATTGCGGTATCACGTGGGTCCATACGTGCTCGCCGGTAGGATGCCCTAGGACGTCGTATTTGTATGCCGTGGAATACACCTACGTGTTTGTATCGTACGGGTTCTCCATGGAAACCCTTGCTAGGGGCCGGGCCTGCTGCGATACCCTAATTCCTAAATCTGTCGCCATAAGTCCTCGTTACAATAAATAACCCGACCGGTGTGTGTCTGGGCTTGCGCCTCCTATTCCTCCGCCGCCTCCTACAGTCTTCTCTTGGGCTACCTTCGGCTAAGCGTAGCCCGTACTGCTTACCTATAGTTTGTTCCTCGTAGATCTCTTCTATAAAGAGCGGTACACGTTCACTTTTTACAACGACACGCCACGGGACCGTCGGTCGTTCCGACGAAAACGAAGAAGAACAGGACCGTTCGAACAACGCCACGATCTCTGCCTTCTTCTTCGTACGTCGATTGCCATTTGTTATATTTTTCCACAATTTCTTCTACATTTTATTCTTTATGACGGTTGATCATGCAAGAACAAAGAAGGAGCACCGAAGGCAATGAAATAATTGATCGGCTCGGGCAGAAAGTCTGAGCGCGCACACCATGGAACGCGAATACTTGCTGCCGGCCGTGCAACGAGTAGGCTATCGATGAAGACATAAATTTCCGTTCGCCGCGGACGGATGGCTAAGATGATAAACAGTTAGTAACCAGTTGTGGTTATAACCGAAGAATGAAAATGAATGGAGAAATACGTCATTAATAATGGGTGAATGGAATTTATGCCTGTCGTGTCAATTATATCTTCCTCGTGGCTCATAGAGTTTTGCCTCGGCCGCAGATTTATGATTCGTGTTTCTTGCGCGCAACCGCGCGCGATTCATAATTTCTTAATATAATATCGCCGCTGCGATCCTCCTTTTTTCATTCGGCGTACGAGCGCAACGCGGCCATTGGAATTTCGGCGATCCCTTTGTGACCGCGTTCGCAACCCTGACACATCTTCCTTTCCGGCCGATCTCTTTCCCCCGAGGACGCTTTTCCTCGTCTCCGCGATATTTGATTTACAGCGCGCAATTTGCGCGGAATAGTCAAACAAATTAGCGTGGACCGCGCGAATAGCGCGAACCGATTGCGCGGCCACCGTTGCCTCCCTCTTTCTTCGCGTCGTTTGTAGCTGATTCGAAAAGCAGCGATAAGAAACACTCGCCAAGCGTGAAATGATCCGTTCTATAAATCCCAATAAACGTCCACCTGTCCGGTGCAGACGAGCGTAAACGAAAGAGGCCGAGCGTTCGAGAGAAGAAGAAGCGCGATCGGCCGCGCTACGCCTATGGGATCACGTGCGTGCGCGCGCACGATCGACAGCGGCGCGGCATCCACAGCTTCATCATGGACGCGGAAGAATACAGTGTTTCGTATTTGCTCGGCGGATGCTTGGCAAGGGAGAAATAAATGCGAGGAGATGCGGCCGAAAGATCGATAACCGGCTGGAGAATCGCGTTTTAAATACGCCATGTAAACAAATCGATGAAACTATTTGTCGAGCGTGGCCGGCACGATGCATTGTTCGGTAAAATTTCTTTTTCCTCTGCCGGCCATATGGCAACAATGCACGAGCGCAACTTCTATCCGTTATCTCGCTCCGCGGCTATAAATTTTTCGTAAGGAACCTCGTGGTAGTCGGATAAATCGTGCGGTAATCGAGCTAAACGACTTTGTTCGAACGCCTTTGCTGCCTGATTATGCGGACGATCGCGAGACGCGGAATGACGAACGTTGCAGAAATACAAACGCGTCAGAAAAGTATGGCAAAAAATGAACAATGGCCGGCGAGCTCGATATAAAGACGCGGCGGTCGAGCAAAAAGGAAAGCAAAAGAGAAACGCGGACCGCTGCGACGGCGGAAGAGAAGCCAAGAAACAGACCGGAGGAGAAGAAGCGCTGACAAAAAGGGGGATGGGAGGTGGGAGAACAAAAAAAAAAAAGAAAGGAAGAAGGGAAAAAATAAAGAAATATAGGAAGGAGTAAAGGAAGAAAGAGACACGTTTCGAAAGTGTACGAGGACGAGCCGTTAAGGGGTGGGAAAGATGGTGCGAGGGGGAATCGCCGGGGTAGAAGTAGGAGGGGGAGTCGGCACAGCGGAGGACGAAGGCAGTGGGGGTGTGCATTGCGGATTTATTCCCGCCAACACATTCATCATGGCGGATTTAGCTGAACCCGTAACGCATTGCCGTGGATATATATCTGCTTCCATCCCCACCACCGGCACTTTCCTCCGACATGCCTCCTCGCCGTTGCCTCTCATCCCAATTTCGACCCAATCCTCGCCGGTATATCCGGTATTCTGACAAAACCTCTCTTTTTCAATCACTTCCTCGCTCTTTTCCTCGATGCGGCCAGGCAAAAGGAACGATCGCCGACCGTTTATGATGTTGCAGTTCGAGGTTATGGTCGCGTTACATATGCCCGTGCGGCAACCGTTGCTCTCGACCTCGGCAATCCCCGTAAAACACTTGCCAATATTTTCCCATGCCCATGCGCGATTCCACGATATAGCGGATTGACGAGACCCGTCCACCGCTCCTGGGTGCTTCGCGATTCGGAAATGATTGATCAACGCGGACGATTTACGAATAGTCCGGGCAAAAACAGTGGCGGCTTTTAAAACGTACGCAATGTCCGCGTCGGACATCGTGCCACATCGTGCGTTCGATCGATAATGTCCGTTGCAACGTCGTTTCGCCGACTGGTAAATCGTGCGATCTTCCGAAAAACAAAAAAAAAAAAAAAAAAAATATCCTTGCCACCTGTGCTGTTTTAAACGCGCCAGCGGATTCTTGCGAATTTTTCTAGAAAATATCGTAAATCCCGTGCGTCCGCAAGAGCGGAAAACACCGGGCGAAAGATGGAGATTTACAAGCTTGGTAAAAATACTCGGCCAATAGGTTCCTTAATGGATCTTCGACGCGTTATCAGCAGCTGATCGCGATACATCATGACGCGGCGTTGACAAACCCCTGCGACCTCACTCTTCGCCCTTCGTTGCTCCCTCTGCTGCACCGCGTAGATACGATATTACAGGGATCGGTGTAAATCTATGGCTCATCCATCTGCATTTTATCCCGCCAGAACTAGAATACTCGCAGCGACGCTCCCGAGAGCTTCCCGCGCGCAAACACCCGTCCAGCCATCGGTCTTTTCTCTCTTCTTCCTTGTAGACTCGCGGTCCTCGACGCTCGTCCTCCCTCCATCGAGACGGTTCGCAAATCCCATCTCCGCGACCACCCATCCCTGCACCAACCCCCTGCCAGCTACTTGGCCGTCTTCAGCCATCCCTATCGAGATTCCAATAGCGGCCTTATCGAAGGCTTTGCGCGATGAAGGATCGCGAGCCGGCGCTCGGCCACTTTCCACGGACCTCTCGATATTTCACCTTTATTATCATATTTCAGGTATTCGCAATCCATTTTTCATCGTAAGAACGTCCCGTTATTAACGGCGTGGCGGCGCGATCTATGCAGGGACGTATTGCCACGAAGGACGGAGCTTCTTGTGTATGTACGCCGATCCCTTGGTCGCGCAAGAACAGCAATTACTTTGACCCAGTTGCCGGTGAAATAGGCGGACACCGTGTCGTTGGAAAAAACGTTTTTCATCGAAGTTTCGTGGAAGCTGGTACGAGACGAGGGTGGAGAGTGCGTACTTACGATCCGTGGCTTACTTCGATTCGATTTCCAAACGGCGCTGGACGATCCGATCGCTTCGGCTCCGCATCCTCAGGCACGTTCGTTCGCAAAACTGACGGAAAACGCCGAGCAACGCGCCGCTATCGAAACAAACGTTGGGACGAACATCGACCTGGTTTCTCCGGTTTCGGCTCGTTCGTCATTTCCATTTGCCATTGCACGGACGATGCAAGAAACGCGCTGCCACGAACACCTCGTGCCGCAAGAACGCGCTGACACCGGACGAATCGAAAGATTCCACGACGATGGAAGAACGGCGGGGCAGAATTGGCTGGCGAGAAAACGATCGACTGGTTTATCGAATGGAAATATCGACAACACGCGCGCCAACGGACGTGCAGGCTCACGATGGACTGACGTCAGCCTGGAAAAATCCGCAGTTTGAAATGGCCGTAGGGTGGGAATGCCTGTACATAGGAAAAACTTGCTCCGACCTATTCCCCCGGTGCTCGAACAAAGTGCGATTCACCATAGGACAACAGCTGTTCCGAGCAGCTATTGCGCCAAAGACGAGGGGACGAAACGACGCTTCCCCTTCGTTCGCCTGTCCCTTTCTGGTACACGTCGATGGCAAACATGGCTTTCGATCGTTTCGTTCCAAGGAACAGATATTCCTACTCGAATTTCGTCGCTGACGAATGCGTTTGTCAGGAAGTTCTAAAATCGTTTCCCTCGTAACGGATCCACCGACCGCCCTCCTCGTTGACGTTTTAACGCGTTCGTAGTTGCCTCGAATATGCGTACGTTCGGACCGCTGAATCATGGCTTCGTGGCCGCCATAGCGATTCGCTAACGTCTTATGCATTCGTAGCGTTAAATCGAGTAAATTCGCCTGGTGACTTGAACGAGAGAAAAATGTTGGAAAAAGTCGAAGCGAAGCGAAACGGTGCATCGAGTATCGAAATTTCCTACACTGGACGCTTCCCAAAGTTTCGCTCCGAGTAAACGCCATTACCGAACTTTTTATCATTACGTACGCTTTATGTTTGTTATTTACTTGCCCGGAACGCTGCTGACGTTTCCCTTTGAATTTTTCATGCGTTCGAATATCTATCCAGCACTTGGAATTCCCTTTTCGTCTGTACACCTCGATCGTTCATTTACATTGTTGTAAATCCGTGTGCAATTTGTGGGCGATGTGACGCGAGGAAAAACGTGGAGGATCGCAGCGCGACGAAAGAAAAGCGTTGCAGTCTGCGGTGCAAGCGAGACAAACCTTTCATCTAAGATCTCTGGTCGTTTTTACAAAATTCCGCAACAAATAGTCGCTGATATAATTTGCGAGAGATCGAGCCAAGACTGTCAGCCGTATACGGCGGTGTCCGGCGAGGAGGAAGATCGATCGAGCTGCCCGAAGCTGATCCACGACGGTTTAATAGAAGCAGCACCTCGCTGGTGATTTCGGCGGAAGACGAATTGCGGCGGTGCGATGGCAAGAAAGAAGAACGGGGCCCGTCTAAATCGCGCTAAAACGCGATGCAAATGCCGGGCCCGATGAATCATTTGTAAGCGCAATTTGAAATTACATTAGGCAGATGGGTGGATTGGCGCGACCTCGGGCTTTATACGGAAATACGAAATCCAGCGTTTCTTGCGTGGACGCGGGGCTGACGAGTCGTACGAAGTTGCCGAACGCCAGACCTTTCTTTCCTTTGTTCCCGCGATGCGCGGTTTCTTTCGGTGGCACGGAAACGTGGCAACGGTATACACCTCCAGCGCGCGGCTTCCTACGGCTTCTTAACTTCTGCTTTCGTCATCAAAGTTTCATGAGGCACCGAACGATACGTGGGGAGAGGAGGAAAAAGTTGGCTGGAAATTACCCGCGCGTCCCAGTCGAAAATCAGCGCCGAAGAGACCAAGGGGAAAGAGGTCGAAGGGACGAACCTGCGAGAGGAAGCGGCGGGAGGCTAGAAAAAGAAAGAAGAGGGCGGAGATGCCGACCCAAATCCGAGAGACGAGAAAACTTGGCTCGTCGATCAGTCGGCGGAAGGAAGGAAGTTCCGGTACGAGGACCACCGCTCGCCTTCTTGTGTATCTTTGATACCTCCCTCCGCTATCTCGTGTCTACGTTGCCTTTTCCGCCAGCTCATTTTCTTTATTTGCAAGCCAGCCGAGATTCCTCGAACGCTGGAATCGAGTGCCGCGTTCGATTGTATCGCCCTTCGCTATAGACGCCGCGCTAGCTGGGAAACCACCAACCGCCCAGCCAGACCGATCCACGAATTTCAGATGAATGGCCAAACTTTCGCCAGCGAATAATTGCCATATTTCTTTCGCTAAGCCGCAGCCAGTTCGTCGCGCGCGCAAACCGCCAATTACACCGTATTCCGCGTTATCGAACTTGGCGTTGATAATTTCCGGTGGACGCGGATTCCATTCCATGTGAATCCTAAAGTCCTGAAACCGGAATTTTTCCGTTCCTCCTTCCTTCGCCTTCGTCGGGCTTGGTGGCGGGCACAGCAGCGTTCGTCGTCTCGCAGCGAAGGTGGCGAACGAACGTCGTCGTATATTCATAGAGCGACGTAGCCGAGATTTGGAGAGTCGTTGTGGCGCAATACGCCGTGTGGCCATTGTTTAAATCATTTTCCATCGGACAGGCCAGAGGAAGGGAGCGGATTCCACGAAGAGGAGCGAAGGTCGGTCGCGCTTAGCCGCGTCGGCGACGGGCGTCGCGTCGTATCTCCGTCCGGCCATCGGCATTTTCCAACTTGTCTCACGAATTCCCTACCGCGTGCTCCCTGACGTAAGTAACAACATATATAAAAGTAAGTGACTCGGCTCTCTCGCGAGGCGGTGATGCAGGGTCCTGCTATCTGCGGAGTCTATCGGGCAGTAAACAGCAAGCGGCAGATAAGGCAGGAGATATATTATAGACTCGCTGGTCGTCGTGGCGGCGTACACGGGACGAGGACCGGCCGGCTAGCTAGCAGAGAGCCGGGGAGCTAGCTCGCCTCTAGGAAACGCGCCACTAGCACCCAACCAGTCACAGCCTCTAGCTGCAGTTCCATACAGTGCTCTGTATATTTTTCTTCGCTCTCTTTCCTCCGGCTCTCCACCTGCTCCTTCACCGATATCTTTTTCCTTTCTTTTATTCTCTCTTTTTTCTTTCTTCGTCGAGCTTCGCCTCGGTAAAAACGCCAACGGCGTCTGAATAGTCGCGCGGAGGACGGAAGTCAGTTTGCAAGCCAAGCATGGGGCGGCGGCGCCGAGCTACCCCTTATTTTCATCCTTCTTCGTCGCTAGCACGACTAGCTGCTTTTCTCCTCGTCGTCTCGCGCCGACACACACCGACGAACCATCGCCAACCCCTTTCTTCCCTCTGCCTCTTTCTTCGTTCTCCGTTACCACGTTCCTCCGTCGTTCTTCCTCCTTTCGAGGCAAGCGACGGCTTTCCTTTCGCTCCTCCGTCGTTTCCTTCTTCCCTCCGCCTCTCGATGCTCGAATGCTCGATGCTACAATACATCACGTACACGTTGTTGCCGGTACACCTTTTTCCTTCCTTTTTCTTTTCTCCCCCGATCCTCTTCAGCCCCGAGACCACGGCCGTCTTCTTCTCGTTCTATAGCCGCACCGATATCGCTTCCTCTTCGTCTACGTTGCCGCCATCCTTCGTGGTGGCACCGAGTCGCGTTGTATTCGCGGCGCGTTCATCCCTCCATCGTGGCAGACACGGAAACGCGCGCTCCGCCGCCGCCGGAAAATTTCTTCGGCTCTCGATTTTTGGCAAACTGCCGCTCTCGCCTCGAGCACCATTCTGAATTCCAAATTCGCGAGATTCTACGTGCGATTACACGATACGAGCGTCGCGTTTATTAAAAGAAAAGAACCTTAACGCCGTGCGGAGCAGCACAGTTTCAGCAGCGTCCTTGCGCCGTCTTTCTTTTTCTTCCTTCGATTTCAAACGTTCAATCATTGGCTTGTGACGGTCTGTGCGATGTAACTTTGTTCAAAAGGTAAAAGAACACGGGCAACTTCGAGTACGTCGGTGTATTTTGAAAAACGAAAAAATGCCAAATAGCAGTTAGGGCGTTTAATGAATAATTTCTTGTAAGCTGCTAAATAATTTCTCGCTTTTGCTGGCGGACTTATTTAGTAACAAGTGGCGAATAAAAATAGTAAAAATCATCGAACGTGTACTAACAAGGATATACAGGGTGGTTGGTTACTGGTGGTACAAGCGGAAAGGGGGTGATTCTAGGCGAAAAAAGAAGTCGAAAATATAGAATAAACATTTTTCGTTCGAGGCTTTGTTTTCGAGAAAATCCACTTTGAATTTTCGTTGGGTACGAGTGCACTTTATCGCGTCTCGTTAGAACGGATCTCACTTGCTCTAGTTTTCAGCGGTACATCTTCTAATAATTCCGGTAGTTTGTTTTGTTATCAACATAACGTCGATCGAGACAACGATCTACAGTGAGATCCGTTATAACGAGACGCGATAAAGTGCACGCGTACCGAGCGACAATTCAAAGTCGATTTTCTCGGAAACAAAGCCTCGAACGAAAAATGTTTATTCTATATTTTCGACTTCTTTTTTCACGTAGAATTAACCCTTTCCGCTTATACCACCAGTTACCGACCACCCTGTATAGCTGCGAAACCTCGAATGAGTTGACTGTATGCGCATTGGATGCCTCAGGTTGCTGGTAAAACAGTCCAAAAACATTTGAGTGGATGGCCTGTTAGAATTTAATCTTAAAGTTGAGATAAATAATCTGTGGAAGACACGATGTTTATGTTGAAGTAATGTCAGGTGATTTTTATTAAACATAATTACAGAACGTAATGTATTTGAAATGTGAGTGAGTGATATGGCAAAGTGTGCAGGTATAGAATTTATGGATTGTTGACAGTTGGCCAGTTATTCTCAGACTGGCTGGTCCCTTAAAAGATTTTGAACGCCACTCCCTACACAGAGGTGAGTATGACCTGTGTAAGTGTCCCGTTCAAATGCCTGTGTAGGTGTCTGTGTAAGATTATTTGTGCCTATGTGTGTAATATCGTTGTATTCCAACGTGGCCCTTTGTTTTCAAGGAATTAATCGAGAAATTATGTTCTCTATGCAGCAATTGCTCATACTTTAAATGTTTTCATCACAGTTTCCATCCCGAACACTGTGAAAATATACAGGAGTACTGTAATAAATAAGCGTAATCAAGAATTTATCAAAATTATTCGTAAAAGTTTAATATCGGTAAAGGAAAAACAATATTAATGTTAAAAATATGGGGCCATTGAAATCCTTTTCACTGAAATCGTCTGTTTCACCGTCAACCTGAAGCATCAAAAACGCACGTACAGCTGACTCGTTCGAGATTTCGCTGTTCTCGCCATCTCCTTGCAAACGTTACGGTGTCTCAATTCCTATGGCGGACTGTATACCATCGACATAGAAGAATCCGGAGGGGTAGAAAATGGACGTGGCGCGACACCGACGAACCAGGGGCGTGCAAAAGTCGTAGCGTGTCGAAACGTTTGCGTTCGAGTCGCGGGATCGAATTTCGTCACGGCCCGTGGCAGTCGTAGCGCTTAGAAATTATTAAAGGGTTGGCCTTTATTTCTGCGTTAGCCGAGAAACGGTGGCAGGCGGCCACGAGGCGAGTTATTATACCGTTGTCAGATACCATAGCACCCTTGGTCGATCTGCATAACCATCACCGCGCGGATCTCTCCCCTTCAGGGCCATCGGCGCGCGCGACCTTCGCTCTCACAGCCCTTTTCCACCGCTGCAAACCACTCGATAGAGGCGCGACCGTCAGCCAACCACAAAAGCGATTACAAATTAACGTGCCGCTTCTTCGAGTTTATTACGAACGGGCCGCCATATAAACCCGATTGCCCTTCCGCGTTCTACGGCCGCCTCCCCGGGGGCCGGCTACAATTATCGTGCCTTTTGTTTCGCAATCGCCGCGCGTCTCCTCTTTTTCCCTATCCCGGGGGCGAGTGAAATTCCGCTTATTCTTCAACCTGCTCCCCTGTGTCGAGTTTACCGGGATTGGCCCCGGCGAGGTAGCCATCGCGTCTCATCTGCCATTTTCGCCCCGTGAATCATTGCTCGCGACGCTTGAATGCGAACGAGCTCTTAATCATCGAGACGCGAGAACCTTTTCACAGAGTATTCAATGTAAACGCGGCCTGTCGGCCGCCACGACTCCGCAGCATGGTAAGCATGTTTTCAGAGTTAATTATAGGTTATGTTACTGCGTCTACTTGCTCCGCAGGCGCATGGCCTTATGGCGTGTACGATTCTTACGATGAACGATCGAAGGTTAATTAGATTGATCGTCCCTCGTGCGATAATTCATCCACGAAGTTGGCTCAAGTTGGAAAATTCAGCCAACAGATCTCATGAAGGATATAACCTAACAAACACGAAGATGGTAGCCACCCACGTGACAATCAAACAGCCAAAAAATTCCACCAAGTCGGAAAAATTGTGAATGTAAACAACTAAATAAGTCGGAAAATTCAAAAAATATCCCCTTCGAAGGGTCTTTGTGTCTTTTAAAGGCACCGGGGCGACGTGGTTGATTTTTTGACGCACAGAAACCTACAGTGGCAGAGCTATAAAACTCAAGGACGATCCCGACAACCTAGGACTCTGCTTTGAAAAAATTCTACGAGATCCGTAAGACTCTGCAAGCTTCTGGAAGACAAGCATTCGCCTCGAGGAAGCTCGATATTCCCAAAACGTGGAAGTTTCTAATTTTTGAAACGGAAACAACGCGATGAGACGCGCCAGCAGAGTCAGTTCAGCGGAAGCTTCGCGTTTCAGCAAAATATCGGAGGACGCGTCGGTCGATTTTGGAAAAACCGAGGGGCGGAGTGTGGTCGATCGTTGGACGAAGAATTCGGGAAAAAACGAACGCAAACGTAGAAGTAGCCGGCAAAAAGCTACCACCCGCGCCGCTGTAGATTTACGATAGCCTTCATTGGTTCCACGCAACGCTGGAAACGAAACGGGGGCCACCGAGTCTCGACCTCTATTTCGCCTTTATTTCGCTTCTATTTCCCAGGGACAATGAGATACCGTATTTTTTTTTTTCCTTTGCCCTTCTTCTTCGCCTGTCCGACACTGAGATAAAGAAACTAAACGCGTGACGGGACGATCGCCAGCGTTTCCGCAAACATCTTCCACCAACGTGGAACCGTTAGGTCACGAATTGTTACAGTTTCGGGAGCACCGTGCGTGCCCCGTTTCACCGATCTACGGTTTTTAAGGAACGCCGACACGAAGGGCCGATTTGCGTGCGGCGGAAATGCCTTCGCACTAACAGTCGAGGTCAACCAGGTAAAACGACGTCGGACTCTGTTACCGTTGCGTAACGGAGCGGCAGGTATATCTTGAATTATATACCTTGCACGACGATCTTTAAATATTCAAACGACAGTTTTTTCCCTTCGATCTCAACACCTGAAACATGCATAGACCTGCGTCGACTTTATAATCGACAACAATACTTTACGCGTTACAACTAAATGCAGATTTTACGTAACCGTCGTCTATGTCTCACGTCGTTGGCAGGTAATAAAACGTGGTATTTTTTACACCGTGGAAGGTGAGAAAAAGTGGTAGAGGTTAGCGGTGTGGCAGAAATGATAATTCA
Organism: Bombus vosnesenskii; assembly: GCF_011952255.1. Lineage (NCBI taxonomy): Eukaryota > Metazoa > Arthropoda > Insecta > Hymenoptera > Apidae > Bombus > Bombus vosnesenskii. The sequence continues at coordinate 744,929 of NW_022884342.1, forward strand.
AACTGTCACGGTTTAGCGGCAAACGAGAGAAGCGAAAAAAAGAATCTATCGGAGATATCTTGTGGAAATATCGGTGTCATTGAAAATTCAAGGCTCCGGGGAACGCGTGCCATCGGTTGGTGAATCAGGGCGAGATAAAAATACCGCTGTGCGGAGTGCACGACAGCTGGAGGTCAACTTTTATTGCCAGGTAAGTCGCGGGTTGCTCTATTTTCTCTTTGTCACGACCCGGCTCTTCTACCTAGATGTAACAAGTTCACGAAATTTGAAACGTCGCCAGCCTTCCAAAGTTTGAACGTTGAACCTCGAACGTCGTGTAAACGAGACCTTGGCAATTATAAGGAAAAATAGCCTCGTCCTTATACCGTAACATCTACCAGCATTATTATTACCTTGTCTTGGTAAAAAGGACACCGCTTTTGCACCTGCTGCGAAACTCTGAACGCTTTATCATGATTTATACGCGCAGCATTAGCCAAGCTAAGCGCACGAGCATAAATAAATCTGATTTCCAGAAACTGCCGCGTCGTTAATGAAAACGACGTACGGAGCAACGTATGTTCTGTTATTTCCACGATTACGTATTCAAAGCAATCAAACACGAGCCGTCTACGAACTACGTCGCTCAGCTCCGTAAATTGAAAAGTAAGAAGAAAATGCTGATAACGTTATTTTTTAAGTCTATTTTACGATTTATATCGTGGTATCATGGACGGGGGGCCAGGGGGTGTCGCGCGGATTATGAACAAGCGTAGTGCGTAGTGAGGCTAAGACAAGGGACAAGGGGTTGCTAGGGGGCAATAAACGAATTAACAACAGTACGAGTTACTATCGTATTACTATTGTACTATTGTACGTTCGCTGCGATTAGTTCATTCTTAAAGAAAATTATTTTCTGTTCGACTAAGGGGGTATTCTAGTCTAGAGGCATGAATTTCGCCGCGGTTTTCGAAGCTCTGTACAAACGAAACAAAGATATTTTTGCTATCCATCTTTTTTATTATTTGTTTATTGATGCTTTAAGATTGCGTAAAAAATTGAGTGAAGAAAAAAAATCAAGATTCACGAAGTTATAAAGTGGCAAAGTGGGGGGCCCAAAGAAAAGAAAGGGTGTCCTGGCGTGCATGGTTTCAACCCTTCTGGTCATCCGAAGCGATAAAGCCGAACGGATTGTTAATTAGTATAGATGCGGCTATGGCATGAACCTTGGAAAAGTCAAAAAATTATTTTTTCACAAAGTGGAGGCCGTTTGAAAAAAATTTTCCTTTCTGGCGTGTCTTTTTGGCAATTCCGAATTTTTCAAGGATAGCAAAATTACAAATTTTGATCTGAGCGTGATTGAGACGATAGAGGAACGTATAGAGAACATTCGCACCAAATTTCAAGCAAATCGGTTCATTGGAACCTGAGATATCGCGCACGCCAACTCGAAAAAAGTACTGTTCATTTGTTTCTCATAAAATAATCGAAATTTTGAAAAATCCTTTTAAGGGCATATTCTCGACTGTCCAAACTTTGGAAATGTGAAAAAGGAATTCGTCGATTTTTTCAAATTTCTAGAACACCCCCTTGACACCTGTTCAATCTACTTGATAAACCGACTATAGTAGTTTGAACGTGCAGGCGTACCGAGCTGAAATTCAAAGTCGATTTTCTCGAAAACAAAAATTTCTATTCTACATTTTCCACTTCTTTTTTCGCCTACGATCACCCCCTATCCGCTTGTACCACCAGCTACCAACCACCCTGTGTTTCCGTCTGTTTATTGGCAGTATCTCGCGATAATATTCGGCCGAATCGTCTTGGAAAGCAGAAGCCATCGGTTGCCCTGTGCGGAATAAACGCGGAAGAGAGGGCGATGCATCTCGCGACGCCATTACCCGATAACTTAATTCATAATTGAGTTCCGCCGGTGTAACGAACACTCTGCGGCCAATATAACGTTCAATAATTCTAATAATTCGCCGGCTTGGATGCGAAGCCAGATCTGTGGCAGGGCTCGAGGGAAAACCGAGGTGGGGGTGAAGGGCGGAGGTGGTAGGAACCGTAGGGTGAGAACGTTTTCTGGAGCCGTGCCGAGCCTCGAAAGTGGCAAGCGGAACCAAGATGAGACGGCAGAAAGAGAAGAGACAGACCACGGGTTGCCGAGGCGAATAGAAGAGAGGGCGAAAGGGAAGGAAAGGGTGAGCAAGAGTGTGGCACGAGATGAGGGGAAGCGGCCAACGGTGGATAGGAACGGAAGAGAGAGAAGAGAAGAAGGAATAGGTGGAGGCAGAGTATGGGACGAGGAAATGGAGGGAAGGCCAATTAGAGGGCGGGAAGATTTATCTACGGACGACGGGTGTGCGGATAGTAAGGGGTTGGTGGGTCTCCTCTGCCTAGCGCGCTTGTATTATTCCTTAGTTGGACAACCCCGTCCAAGACAACGACGTGGTCCAGCTGCTATCGACTATATCGGTTTCTAGCCGGATTAATAGTCGCTAATTTTTCAACTCCGCCCATAGACTTATCGCGTTCGGGAAATTTTCAAACCACCGGAAAAGGATCATCTACGTAGCTTGCTATCTATCGGGTCATCCGTAGCCTCGTACGTTTCATCGATTCCACTTTGGACGCAGTGGAAGAAGCGAACTGATGGTCGTAGGAATGTTGGACGTTGAATAATTCGGATACAACGTTCCAGGATTCTAAGTTCCAAGGATTACGCTGGTCGACACGTTTTATTGGAAAGTGTCAGGGATTTTAAAGGTACAAGACGGATCACAGGGGTGGCAGGGATCCGAGAACGGGATGGGGATGGCGACTGAGTCGTTTGGAAGATAGGAAAGATAGAAATATGTTAGAATCTTGCTGACGTATAAATCTTCCACGATCTACATCGATCGGATCCATAAATAAGCTGAAACGATGATATTATGAAGGCTGATTTTTTAAACATCTATCATGTACCATTGCCATTGTTCGCACCACGACGAACGATCTTACGGAAAAGCAATTGTCGTTTGTTTCTTGAAAATTCCACGCCAATCACTCGTACACTCGCGCGATGAAATTAAGACGTTGACGAATTTGACTGGCGTGGTGAGAGAGAAACGTTAAATTCGACGCTAGCCATAGGATGATGTATCGATAACGACAACGAGCAACATCGCGAATGAGAAAGACGTAATGTATCATTGGTTCGTCCGAACGAAATGTTAGGTTAGGTTGCAACGATGGCGGAATAAAATACGTGGCACGCGTGGTCCGAGTGTCGGAATTTATTCGGTGGAAATCGAAGGGCGACGCTCAGAAATAACAAGCCCGGCCGGGACGGTGCGCGGCGTGCTACGAGCAGTTATTTAGCCGGGGCGTTAACTAACCGGCCGCGACCAGGGACGAACATTCTTCATCGACGGTTTCGTGCCACGGACCCTTCCGGCGGCGACACGAAGTGGCGAGATACCGTTCGTGGAACGGCAGTGCCGCTCGTCGTCGCCGCTTAAATTATTTTAATAAGAAGCCTTGACATCTTAACTGGCCGGATAGGCAGATCAAAGAGTCTACCAGGTGATGTCAGTTCCTTTCAGTATTTACAGGGAAAACAGAGCGGTGGCTGGACGTACACCAGAGGAGAATCGCGTTATCTTGGGTAGACGATACCGGGAACCGAGGCTCGTGCGTCAGCCTCGACATTTTTATAGTCTGCCGCACGAAATTAGAAAGCAGCCCGATAAAAATACAGGGTGGTTGGTAACCGGTGGTACGAGCGGAAAGGGGGTGATTTCTGGGAGAAAAAAGAAGTCGAAAATATAGAATTTAAAAATTTTTTAAATTAAATAAACAACGTCGATCGAGACAACGATCTACGGTGAGATCCGTTCTAACGAGACACGATAAAGTGCAGGCGTACCGAGCGACGATTCAAAGTGGATTTTCTCGAAAACGAAGCCTCGAACGAAGAATGTTTATTCTATATTTTCCACTTGTTTTTTCGCCTAGAATCACCCCCTTTCCGCTTGTACCACCCTGTATGTCCCGTCGCTGGAAAATGCCGACTATCTGCTTCTTCCTGACGAAACGCGCGAAACGAAGTAACTTACACCGTGGAACGCGACGATTTCTTGCGTAACGACTCTATGGAAAGGTGGTTTCATAAATGGGGCTTGAAAAAAAATCCTCACACGTAGCCTTCACGCTCGGAAAACAAACCTACCCCCAGGTCACCATCAACAATACAACAATTCCTAGCAAGGACTCAGTCAGATACCTGGGCATGACCCTGGACAGGAGACTAACATGGAAAAACCACATCACAGACAAAACGAAGCAACTAAAGGACAAACTAAAAAAATTCTGTTGGCTCACGGGTCGACGTTCCAAACTGAACATACAGAATAAAATTGCCCTCTCCAAGACCGTGATAAAACCTGTCTGGACCTACGGTATCCAACTATGGGGAACAGCAAGTAACTCCAACATTGAAATACTTCGACGCCTCCGATCGAAAACGCTAAGATGTATTATAAATGCACCCTGGTATGTCGCCAACGAACTAATTCATCGCGACCTCAGGATACCCACAGTCAAAGAGGAAATAGCAAAATATAGCGACAGATGTAGCAAAAGAGTCAAGAAACATCGAAGCCCCCTAATTACTGGACTACTTGATACGTCGGATCAGATCCGCAGGCTGAAGAGACACTACCCGCTAGACCCAAACGCTAGATTCAATTAGTTATCCAAATTAAGTCATTTTTACTTATTTATGATACTCACTTATAAATTATACTTATCTGTAATAAGTATCGTTGAGGCTATTCGACGTGTAGACAGAGAAAACTCGTGGATAAATTGTAAGGCAGAAAATATATTTAAATAGAAGTGTAATTATAAGTAAGAATACAATTTGAGCTGGTGCAGATCCGCGCGCTAGCTGCGTTACCCGATAACTGAAAACCCCGAAGTCAACGTCGCCTGTCCATCGTTTATGGTCTGTCCTCGTCGCAGTCTTTTGTCTACGCGCTGTCGATGGCTGTGGTGCTCGAGAAAACCAAAAAGACCAGATGTAGAGTTTTCTTAAGAGTGCTGACCACTTCAACAAGTATTAACCTACTATAAATAATTAGCCATGTCGCTGCGCCACGCCAGACAAAATTACTGAAAATTCTCAATGCGAGAATCGATTGCAAATTTTAATAAACAAATAAGACTCAGCCATGAACCGTGTAAGCGCTTCGTTACTACTCCGCGTGGCCTGACGTGCACTGACCGAGGATACCGAAAACCAATATCGCGATATCTCGCGAGAATCTGCCATAAACGACGATGCAGGTACAAAGAGGTATTGGTTGTAACCCAAGACTACGTTCCGTCACAACAGCGAACGCGTGTTCGGACGAACTCGACGCGTCAAAGCGACTAAATACGCGCAAAGATCCTCACAAGTGCACGCAGTGTGGCTTCGTTCATCGTAACCGCACCTTGGAACGTCCACCGCCTTCGCCTGTCACCCGAGGAAGAAAAGAAAAGAGACCTACGTCCGTGATACCTCGCGGTACACGCGAGCGAACGAAGTTGGAAAATCTGCGCTGCTTACAGGGGAATAATACGGAATAGAGCGAGAGTTACGAGCTACGAACGCTTACTTGGAACGCGCGTGTGTTGTCAGCGCGCCGTGTAATATCAGCGGCCGCAGCAGCAGCGGGGCTAACAACGGAACAGCGGCAGGCGGCGGCAACAACGGCGGAACAACGACACACAGCTCGTCTCTCGGTGGCTCTCTCGCCGACCGACCGACCGGCCGGGCCGCAGTTCGTTTCCGTGTTGTTACATAATACACGCTGCGGTGCGGTTACGCGGATGAGGGATGAGGTGTTGCGTTGCCTAATAACCCCCCTTGCGCAACCGTCCCCGTGCATCCCCTGGCCGTGCAAGCTACTCTCGCAGCCCTTCGAGCGAGCAAGACACGCTGACGGGCCGCAACACGCGGAAGAGCGGGAGAGATCACAACGAGCGATGCCGAATACGCAGCCGAAAGGGGAGTCGGCCGCCGGCTCTTCGTGCGTCACGACGTACCGAGCTTCTCTACGCTCTGCTTCGTGCTTCCAAATACACGTACACAGAGGTAGGAACGGAGAGCAGCGCCAAGTAATTATATGAGGGCGGAGCACGCTACGACTCGTCTACACCTAGCACATCCGTATCGCTCGCTCGGAACGGCTAACGCGTCTGCTAGGAACGTGAGAATCGTGCGTCAGTATTCTGCCCTTCGAGAACCGAATGCTCGTTGCCGGAGAATCCGCTGGGATGTCTGGCGTGCGAGCGAGATCGGGGCGAGGGAGATTTAAGGACGGAGGCTGTTTTCCACATTTTTGTTACGATCGAGGCAAAAATTTCTATCGACGGTTCGTGAGCTTGCATGCTACGTATCGATTCGTTGAGCAAGGGAAGATTCCTTGTTACGTCGCGAGATTGGAACCGTGCGAAATCCAAGACGCTTAGTGTCAGACTGTGGTTCGGCGTTCACCTCGAAAGCGTTTAAGGAGTATTGTCGAGAGGAAAATGTGGAGCACATACTAATTGCTACGGGTATACCGCGCGGAAATGGTCAGGTGGAAAGAAGGAACGAAACAATCGTACCTGTTCTAACGAAACTTCTGTAAGCAATCCAGCGGAATGGTGGGAACACGTGGGCAGAGTGCAGGAAATGATAGAAGGACTTAAGGGAGACCAAGAATTGAAGCAACTGATGGACGAAGAACTGGTGAATATCTTTGACGAAGATCGCACGAAGGAAGATATTGGAAAAATTCAGGAAGAAAAGAAAGGAACATAGAATAAACGCGGTAAAACTGCCACGAAATGTAAAATTGGTGATTTAGTAGCACAGGTACAAAGTTACTACCAAAGTCTTTGGGTCCGTACAAAGTAACATCGGTAAAAAGGGCAAGGACCTTTACGAAGTCATCAAAGTGGCTGGGTAATGCGTCCCTCGGTATTGGGTCGCTAAGGGTCCGCTGACCGTTGCGTACACCCTCGACAAACCTAAGGCCCCGCCATAAACTGAAAAGGTCCTTGAGTTTACTTAAAAGGTCCTTAGGTTTACTGTCCGCTCTTGGAAATTACGAAACAGCTGATTGGTAACTGGTGGTACAAGCGGAAAGGGGGTGATTCTAGGCGAAAAGAAGAAAAAAAGAAGGATGTTTTGCAGGATTTTTGCGAGCGTTACACGGACAAGATTTATTTATCGTTGACGGCTATAACACGTAGCAAACAAGCTACTATTTCTTACTGTCAATGCGTCTCTATCGGGCAACTGCTCTCAACATTTCTGACAGTAACAAATACAGCTTTTTATTACTTGGTCGTTAGATATATAAGGAAAACGGGATTCCTAATGCTTCGCTCATAAGAACGCGTATTTTTCCTCATTTCTCAGAACACATTCGCGCCACGCCATGTATAATGGAAATTTTCTATTGCGCGTGCAGTATGTCGCGTCATGGTATTACGTAAATTGAGATCGAGAAGTTTTTTGATCGTCGAGAGGATTCGTCACGATTCGACGATGCGACGAAGCTCGTATTTATACTCTTTTTTTTTTATTCATTAAAATTTACAATCAATTCTCGCATTTTCAGTAATTTTTTCTGGCCTGGCGCAGTGACATGGCTAATTATCTATAACAAGTTAATACTTATTATAGATGAGTATAATTTACAAGTATTATAAATAAGTAAATATTACTTAATTTAGATAACTAATTGAATCTAGCGTTTAGGTCCAGCGGGTAGTGTCTCTTCAGCCTGCGGATCTGGCCCCACGTATCAATTAGTCCAGTAATTAGGGGTATTTATACTTAAAAAGAAGTTAATTAAGAATTAAAAAAGAAGTTACTCGTCTCTTTGTTTATAACTTTCTTCAAAATCCTTTATCAAATCTGCTTTACGAGAAACAACTTTTGTCGAAAAACTTCTTCCCCGTCTCTTGCGAGCTAACTTCGCGAGTCGCGACAGAAGATTAAAAAATAGTGGAATTTTCAGTGATCAATTTCAACCCCGTTTTAACCCCTTGCGTAATACATACCTACGTATTCTCGTAGTTTCATAATCTCTTTAATCTCCCTTTGTAACATAAATCTCATCTTTCCGCTAGTCTTCGTCCTGATAGTTATTTTAATTACTTTCTAATTGTTCCGTATCGCCAGCCGATGATCCGTCTGTCTCCGAGAGCGCGTCATTTGGCGGCGGAATACGAGAACAACGAAGAAGAAAGAAAATGGGCCGAAAGGGGAGAAGTTATACGTTTAAGCGGCCACATCTATATAAAGGGACGGGGCTTACTGGGATTCAATTACCGCAACGTTTGCGAAGCACGCTATTCCCACACCGTGCAAGGCGCTACCCTTCGAGCTACGCGCAGCCTCGCCGCCACCTTTCCATTTCTTCAAGAACGAACAGGTGCTCTCGCGTCTGCTGTAAATTGCGCCCCTGTAATCCGAAGTAAAGCGGTCGTTTTATCCGCGCCAAGCCGAGATGGATGCGCGCTTTCGGTAATGGGTCGCGCTTACGCAGACGAGGGCATCTTTGATGGAAATCTCGGAGGGTCCTAGCCAGCCAGCCACGTATCCATCGTTCCGACTGCCTTGTCTTTCCGCTGTCTTATTTACTGGAAATCGTTCCTTCAACGAAACGTCACTTTGCAGCTAACGAACACGGAATTTCTTTAGGACGGAGAACTGCACGGTTTCCGGTGGCAAATTATTCCCGAGAAAAATGGCAAACGTATTTCTAACCGATACACACTCTCGCGGAATTTACTGGCATCGAAAGAACCGTCGAAGGAATTATCCGACTGATAAATGAAATTTGAAATGAATATTTCATGGTAACCCAAAGGAGAACCATCGCGAACAATAGTTACCATACTAGAACAATGGTTACCAAAATCAATGATTCGCAGAGTTTCCAAATTTGATATCGACGGATTGGCGACAAGGCGCAAGCTACGCAGGAAAATTGAACTTCCAAACGCGAGAATTCCCGGTATTCTGATCGAGATATCCGTCCCATGGACCCGTGCATTGCCACGGAAGATCTCGCGCTGAATTATTACAAAGAGTTCGGGAGGAAACACTGGTCGAATATGCCTGCTACGTTCCCGTCGGCCCGTAACTTTTCCTGGTAAAATGACACAGTCGAAGGCGGAAGAAGCAAGAGGCCGGAAAAACGACTGGCGTTATCGGATGACGAGGAACACGGGGATGCCTGGACGCGATTAAGAGAGCGGCGAAGCAAGGAGGGCGCGATGCGAGGTCACTGGCAAAGTAGAGGCGAACGGATCGACGCTGGCCGGCGTTTCGTTCGGCTTCGAACCTAGGTACATAATTCATCGAGCGTGCACCATTGTCGGCAGCTTCATTAATACAAATGGCGTCTGGTGAATTCTACCCCGGGCACCCGCGCGCCCTGCACGATAGTAACAAGGGCGTGGGTGTGTAAGGGTAGCGAGCAGGCAGCAGCAGCGTGGCACTCGCTACCGCGGTATCATCCCCGAGCCGAACACACGCTCTCTTGCTCCGTGGCAGTCGCCACCCCCGAGAGCCGGGACGACGTCGGGACGCGCGGACATATTTTTCCAGCGCTTGTCGACTTTCATGAGGGCGTCTTTCCGCAATAACATATTAATATCCCGGAGCATCGCGAGACTTATGGGCTGCCGTAGAAAGCTCGACCCTGGATCAACGCAACGCCCGTTAAGGCGGTTCCACGAAGAAGCCGGGGAGACACCGGCAGGACGCCTGGAAGCGCGGCTTAAGCGTCGTAAAGCAACCGTTGCACGTTCAGCCCGGCCGGACACTGGCGGGTTATCGGCCAGGAATTGACAACGATCCCAACAGCGAAATATCTGGCTCGTTCTACCACCTACCCTTGAGTCGTGTCCCGAATTTATCTCCCTCTTTCCTGCCCCTCTTTTATCGCGTTACGTAACCGCGGAAGCGTCGTTACGTAATCGAAAAAGACGAGACCACGGTACGCGTGCGGTATAGACGATCCCGTTCGCACAGTTCTCGCGTTTACAGTTTTAACGTTACATTTGCAACGACAACGAAACGGTAAATGGCAAATCGCTGGGCTGGCGATTCTTCAGCCCCGTTTCGGACGCAAGCTTCGATCGATGATCAAGGACGAAAGTACGTATGCGATCTGTGTATATACATATGGTGTAGATTCAGTGGGGGAAAAATAAAAAAAAAAAAGCCACCGGAAATAAAGCTGTTAGTTTTCCGTGGACGACAATGGAACGGCGCATACGGTCACGGGGCGGGAAATATTACGGGAAACACGGATCGCCGGAAGGAGGAATGCAGGAGATTCACAGATGGATTGGTACGCGGCCAGGGCCGCAGGCAAAAAAGCGAAAAGACGCATGATCAAGTTTACATCGCATTTATTTTGTTCCTTTTTTTTCCTTAGTAATCGTATAATCAAGGTAATATTACAATAGCGTTCAGAACAGCAACCGCCCCTACGAAAAGGTCACCGTTTCCTCGTTTACAACACCGTTTCACGCATAGGCAGCAGGTGCGGCCCTGGTCGCTCTCGCGGGTTACATACAATCAGGATCCAAATTGGTAAAACAATCGATATCCCTAAATATGTTACAAAAGAGGATGCTGCGCGTTTTGCCTTCTGCGTTCTCCGTTTCCTTTCTTTCTTCTCGCCACCATCGGAAAAAAGGAAATTACGTTTACAGAAAAAATGACGACGACGACGACGACGACGACGATGATGATGATGATGATTGATTGCGGCTACCACACTACGCAATGGATAACGCCTACCCCTATAAGATATAGGCCTATTCGCCTAAAGAGAAACAAGAAGTCCGTTATTTTAAAACGTTACAGCACAGCAGACCGACGAATGCGTTCTTTCTATATTCGTATATATAATATATATAATTTTTTTTTTGTTTGTTTGTTTATTATTCGTTTCGACGCTCCTCGTTTCGCGTTTCCTTCTTCATTTTTTTTTCTTTTTTTTTGTCCTTTTTTTAATCGTTATTCCATTCTTCCCGTTTTCACCGAGATCCACAAAATAAATAATTATTAACATTACATTCCTCTTAGAAATACTGCGTTTACCTATTACTCTTGCGTGTCTCTTAGCGGCTATTCGTATACATTCATTAACTAGAATAGTTGTTTTACTTGCTTAGGATAGCGCCACGCACACTTCGTGTCTGGGTAGGCGTCTATAGGTACTAGGTAGGTACGTACAATGTAATAATCTTGCTCGTTAGAGACTATCGGAGTTTCGTTCGATTCTGTTGCTCGAGCCGAGAGTCAGCGATCGAAGCGATTCGCGTACAGATGAGGAAAGAGAGAAAGAGGAAGAGAGAGAAGGAGGGAGAAATTATAAACGAACACAGCGAAAGAAAAAGGGATAGCACGAAGGTGAAGGAATCTGTTTGTATCTTTAACTTCATTCTTGTTCCTTTTTTCTCTTTTTTCTCTCTTGATGCGATAATCGACGTACAGAGGGAAAAACGTTACGTTCGACTCGTGGGACGAACGCGCGCGCCTCGCACGTATCCAGCAGGCGCGTATGTATATCGCATAAACGTTTCTACAGGGTGGTTGGTAACTGGTGGTACAAACGTAGAGGGGGTGATTCTAGGCGAAAAAAGAAGTCGAAAATGTAGAACAAAAATTTTAAAAATCAAAAAAATAACGTCGATCGAGACAACGATCTACAGTGAGATCCTTTATAACGAGACGCGATAAAGTGCAGGCGTACCGAGCGACGATTCAAAGTGGATTTTCTCGAAAACGAAGCCTCGAACGAAAAATGTTTATTCTACGTTTTCGACTTGTTTTTTCGTCTAGAATCACCCCCTTTCCGCTTGTACCACTAGTTACCAACCGCTCTGTATATATAATATTTAACAAAATTATCGAACATCAACATATATATTTTGTACCGATCGAAAGGAACACGTTTTTATCGCGCGCCGTGCCCGACGAGATCGTCAGCACCAGGACGACGGTTATCATCTGTCGGACGTAATTTCTCATGGAGATCGGCGAGCCGCGCTCGAACAACGACGAGACACACGGCGACGGTAGAAACGTGTTCTCGTGTCGTTTCGCAGACAATAAAAAAAAAAAAAATTAACAAAAACATAACATCAACAGCAGTCGTAGCATAACACGCTGAGGAAGGGATCGCGTATCGTCGAGCGTGCACGATCGAAAAGCGAAACAAACGGAGGAACGCTGAGTAAACGAAAAACGGGGGGAGGAGGAGGAGGAAGGAAGCATTCGCGAAATATATAGCATTTTCTTTCTCATTCTTTTCTGTACAATCGAGATTCGCGAGAATTCTCTTCTTGTCACTGGGAAACGCGTCCATGGAATCGACAAATTCACCGACGCAACCCCCCCGACGATCCTTCCGCAACATCGACGACACTCGCGGATACTTTGTCCACCTTCCTAAGCGTTAACTTACTAATTACCTCGTAGGCTTTTCGTTACGTATTTAGGTTTCAGAGAATTACGCGCACCCCAGCGCGCCTACTACTTTTATCGTAATCGTATAACAAACCGAGACAATGGGACGACGAGAGACGTCCGATAGACCTTCGAGAGACACGCACACACGCAATGTTTGCCCCATCTCTCTCTCTTCATCTTCGTCCCTTTGGACGCGTTCACGCGCGGTTGTATCGTCGTCCCTCGGTCGACCTTTCACGCTCGAAAACGAGAGACGGACGGAGATCGGTTGTTTCAACGAACGGAACTACTCCGTATAACTCACCCCCTCTATCTACACACTACTGCGCCAAAGCAGGGACTACAGATAGAGAGGCCAGAAAATGGGAGGGGGCAAACGGGGGGACTACGACAATACTAGGCTTGTACGGACGTCACTGTGCACTTGGATACTGATTGGTCTGCGGGATTATTGGTCAAAGTGAGCTACAGGAGGTTCCATAGAGGGTTGGTTGTTGTGGTGGTGGTGGTGGTGGTGGTGGTGCTGGCGCGCGGGGGAGCGGGAGGCGGGTTCGTCACTCACCGGGTGCAGCATCCGATTCGCCGCAACCGATAAATTGACGATCGACAGATACGCACATCGACCATCTATTTGGCATTACAGAGACAGTGGATGCAGCCTGCCACTCACCTGAAACAGAAATCAGAACGTGCCGTGTTAGGTGACGAGCGGTGTTTCGTCGACGCGTTTCTTCCCGCCGAGACTGGTCGGCAGCGGCTTCTTTTTCTTTGCGAAATAAGCCACAAAGCAGACAGTGTCGAGATATGTATCATTTTCTGTGCTGCACTGAGTTAAAGGCGTAGTATGTGGGTATTAGCGTGTGGAGGTATGTGTGTGCGCGGCGTCTCGAAAATAGGCGAATGTAAACTAGTAGTCAGTCGGTTAATAGTCGGAAGAAAGTGCTGAGACGCGTGCAAGTGTGTATCGATGAATATACAGGGTGGTTGGTAATTGGTGGTACAAGCGGAAAAACAAATTGAAAATATAGAATAAAAGTTGAAAAAATTAAAGAAATAACGCCAATCGAGACAACGATCTACAGTGAGATGCGTTCTAACGAGACGCGATAAAGTGCAGGCGTACCGAGCGACAATTCAAAGTGGATTTTCTCGAAAACAAAGCTTCAAATGAAAAATTTGTATTGTTTATTTTCGACTTGTTTTTTCGCCTAGAATCACCCCCTTTCCGCTTGTACCATCAGTTACCAACCACCCTGTATAAGAAATCGTCCATAAAATAAATATATTACTATTCTAATATTAATGCCAAGTATTATAAATTTAGTGTTCCTGTAACATTATTTCCGCTTCAAACATCCACAATTCTCAACGGAGAGAAAATTAACGGATAAATTTAACAGTATCGTATAAAACGCAATTACGCGTACATCGTACGATTACACGAAGATAATCGCGCGTACCGTCGCAAGAGAAAACGGGGTATCGTTGACAAGCAGGAAAAATCGACGTTCTCGTACAATCCCTAAACATTCTTCGTCAAATCTGACCATCGTCTTCTACCAAAAATCTATGCGTAATATTTTATACATCCACTGCATCGATTCTCTTCGAAGAAAAGTAAAGATTTGGAAAAAAATCGACGTTATTCCGTGGGGGGTGGCGAGTCGCGGAAGGATGCTGCAGACGGTTCAAGGTTCCACCGCGCGGTCCATAGGTTCGTACGTTGAACGCGCGGAGGACACGACGGGTAGGGTCGTCCGGCGCTGGTTCAGCTTCTTTTGTAATGGGACGAATGCACGTGGTGCCTTGTCCGGCCACACGCACGTTGAGCCCGGTCTTTCGTGGTGTCCGTATCTCGGGGATATCGATAGCCCGCGCTAAGAGCGAAAGGGGTTGGGTCGAGAAGGTCTGAGGGAGGAAGAGGGCAGAGCGGAGGCAGTGGCCGTTGCCAATCCGTCGCTGCCGTTCTCTGCCTTTTCTTCCGCGTGCCGTCGCCGCCCCTTTATCTTCCTTTTTATAACCAGCTGCTACTTTCCACTCGCCGATTCTTCCTTACCACCCTTTGACGCTCTCTCGATCCCACGTCGGTCCTGACGACTCGTGAAACTGCCCCCTTTTCTTTCCTACGACTGCGACTCTTTCTTTTTCTCATCGAGTCCGATCGTTCCGGCTGAAAGATTATAAACTTAACGAAAGAACTTCTTTACGTTCGTCTTGCTCGTTCTTGGTCGTGGCCTCGGAATAGCAAGGAGAATTCTCGTAACTGCGAGATCGAAGGAGGAAGAAGATCGTACCCGTAAGGACTTGGATGAAGTTGTTTGCCCTGGCTGCATCGGCCGTCGTGACAAAGGCGGACGAAGGAGACGGAAAGGTGGAGAGGATGTTCTCGAGCACTTGGCAAGGTCGGCACATTTTACAGCCGCAAACTCGCGCCAACTGTTCAATCTATCCGCTTATACGACCTGCTTCTTTCGCTTCCCCAACGAATATCGTCGGTCTGAATTCAGCGACGCTGGCTCCAGTTATTCCTTTCAATCCTATCGACCGATTCTCCTCCCTCGTTTTAATAGTTCTCCTCGTATTTTTACATTTCACGTGCTGTACGATTTCTTCGATACACGGACAACTCGGTTCCATGCGTGTATTGTACGATGCTCGTTTAAATTCTACTAAATTCAGCATTCGCATTATCATTCGCGCGGAATCACACGACGATCTTGTTTTAAGAAATACGATCTTCCACGCTCTTACGAGACCGTGAGTTTCTTCCTATCGATTTTCTAACTTCGATACTCCGCTTGTATATTTGTCCTTGCGTAGTTGGGAAGAAGATTCGTTAAATTCAGAGATAGTACCATATGAATTTTTGAAATATTTCAAGAAGTTGCAAAGAAGTTGCAAGAAGTTGCATACACGTAGGTGTGTTTAATATGGAAATGAAACGAAACTGGAGAAATTATATAAAATTGACCGACGACATATTCAATTCTCAGATCAAGTTCCTTAAAATATGAAAATTGTGGCTTGTCATGAGTTTGTCTTGTGATTTTCGTTTATGGGAACTGACAAAATATTGAATTTTCAAATCAAATTTTTTAAAATATGAAAATTGTGACTTGTCATCAGTTTCTGCTGTGATTTTCGTTTATGGGAACTGACAAAATATTGAATTTTCAAATCAAATTCTTTAAAATATGAAAGTTGTAGCTTGTCATCAGTTTCTGCTGTGATTTTCGTTTATGGGAACTGACAAAATATTGAATTTTCAAATCAAGTTGTTTAAAATATGAAAGTTGTGGCTTGTCATGAGTTTGTCCTGTGATTTTCATTTATGGGAACTGACAAAATATTGAATTTTCAAATCAAATTTTTTAAAATATGAAAATTGTGACTTGTCATCAGTTTCTGCTGTGATTTTCGTTTATGGGAACTGACAAAATATTGAATTTTCAAATCAAATTCTTTAAAATATGAAAGTTGTAGCTTGTCATCAGTTTCTGCTGTGATTTTCGTTTATGGGAACTGACAAAATATTGAATTTTCAAATCAAGTTGTTTAAAATATGAAAGTTGTGGCTTGTCATGAGTTTGTCCTGTGATTTTCATTTATGGGAACTGACAAAATATTGAATTTTCAAATCAAATTCTTTAAAATATGAAAGTTGTAGCTTGTCATCAGTTTCTGCTGTGATTTTCGTTTATGGGAACTGACAAAATATTGAATTTTCAAATCAAGTTGTTTAAAATATGAAAGTTGTGGCTTGTCATCAGTTTCTGCTGTGATTTTCTTTTGATGGGAACTGACAAAATATTGAATTTTCAAATCAAATTCTTTAAAATATGAAAATTGTGGCTTGTCATCAGTTTCTGCTGTGATTTTCGTTTATGGGAACTGACAAAATATTGAATTTTCAAATCAAATTCATTAAAATATGAAAATTGTGGCTTGTCATCAGTTTCTGCTGTGATTTTCGTTTATAGGAACTGACAAAATATTGAATTTTCAAA
Source organism: Bombus vosnesenskii (assembly GCF_011952255.1). NCBI lineage: Eukaryota > Metazoa > Arthropoda > Insecta > Hymenoptera > Apidae > Bombus > Bombus vosnesenskii. The sequence continues at coordinate 761,438 of NW_022884342.1, forward strand.
TCAAGTTGTTTAAAATATGAAAGTTGTAGCTTGTCATCAATTTCTCCTGTAATTTTCGTTTATGGGAATTGACAAAATATTGAATTCTCAAATTCTTCTTTAAAATATGAAAGTCCTGGCTTGTCACGAGTTTTGTCCTGTGATTTTCGTTCGATGGGAAATGAAATGGGGAAAGAAATGGGCGGAAAGGAAGAAACGGGGGGTAAAATCAGGCGAGAAGAAGCTGGCTAGGAACAGCCTAGAGCGAGAACAGGCTTGTTTGTTCGTGGCTGTATTTCATTTTTGCCGTAAGTTTGCCTTTCGGCCTAGAGTCGCTGCGTAACGAGTTTAAACGTACGTATATACACGGAGGCGTTGCTCCTTCGCGCATTTATCAGGATTTCCGAAGGAAGCCGGAGTTTTTAAGCCGCAATAAATTCCCGTTCCCGCGTGCCTTTACGTCGCACGAGTCTAACGTTGCTTAAAGCTCGCAAAAACCGAAAGCACGAATCTCGAACGCGACGAGGGCGATACGAGTTTCGCTTTGCGCCCGAAAACAGAATTTCAGGTTGTTTAGAGGGAATTTGCCTTGGAACAGCTTGAGAATTTGAGTAAGGGCTGCAAATCCTCGATTAATTCGTAGAATCTGAGAAAGGGGAGGAATACGTGTTTCCGTGAATCTACTGTATATAAATAATTATAATTAAAATGCTAAATGTTGAGAATAACACAGATATAATATGTTTCGATCGCAACTCAACGTTAATATCGTAGTATCTTTACTACAATTAGTTTATTTAGAATAAATGGATCAAACAGATGTTGATTAAACAGGAAACGATGGTTATTTAACGCGAACTAATCACAATGACGTACTATGATTAAGACAACTAGATTGTTAATTTGCAACTCTCGTCACTCTCTCGGTAATGCAATTCGTATTCTCTCACTTCTCAACTCACAATGCTGTTAATTCGTTTATGTCACTTAGCAACCCCTTGTCTTTTATCTTAGCCCCACCACGCACATGTTCCCCAACCGCTTGTTTATAATTCGCCCGCCACCCCCAGAGCCCCTTGTCCACGACGCTACAATATTATGAAAAATCATCTATACATTCTTAGTATTTGTTGAAGTAATTATTTCAAGAAAAACTCTGCATCTTTGTTTATGTATATCCGTGACCTGGAGACTGCTATTACGCAGAAATATTCTAAATAAGGAGAGGTGCATATTATCGTGCCCTTGAATATACATTATGTTTTGGGTTGCAAGGTCTAGCAACGAAGAAAGTCATAGAAAGATTTCTATTTATGTTCCTTGCAGCCTCTAGCTAAAGCTATCAGGCTAACCTTTTTGGTATTGTCCTTTTGCTGTAAATATACGAACGTGACCCTACTATTCCATTGTATCGTAACACTAAGACAGCGAGGATCTGGAGCAGCATAAGCTTAAACATTATACTTGTACCTTTAATTATTTCAATATACTTTTCTATTACAAATTCACCCACTCGTTCTTCGATCAGTCAACATCATCAGTATTTGCCAAGAAAAAGAAGATTAAAACCATTTTCTGTGAGTTGGTGGTTCTACAATTTTTTTCATAGGAATATTAGCTGCAGAATGATGAACAATTATCTGACGTTAACTATTCTACAATTATAATTGTAGATTAGTTGTCATTCTTCTATCAACTTCTTCATAAATCATCTACTCGTTCTTTGACCAATCAACTTCAACAGTATTTGCCAAGAAAAAGAAGATTAAAACCACTCATTTTGTGTGGATCGATAGTTCTACAATTTTCTACGTAGGAATATTAGTTGCAAGAAGATGAACAATTATCTGACATTAACTGTTCTACAATTATAATTGTAGATTATTTGTCATTCTTCTATCAACTTCTTCATAATTTATCCACTCGTTCTTCGATCAGTCAACATCAACAGTATTTGCCAAGAAAAAGAAGATTAAAACCACTCATTTTGTGTGAATCGGTGGTTCTACAATTTTCTCCATAGGAATATTAGCTGCAGGAAGATGAACAATTATCTGACGTTAACTATTCTACAATTATAATTGTAGATTAGTTGTCATTCTTCTATCAACTTCTTCATAAATCATCCACTCTTTCTTCGATTAATCAATCTCAACAGTATTTGCCAAGAAAAAGAAGATTAAAATCACTCATTTTGTGTGGATCAATAGTTCTACAATTTTCTTCATAGGAATGTTAGTTGTAGAAAGATGAACAATTATCTGACATTAACTATTCTACAATTATAATTGTAGATTAGTTGTCATTCTTCTATCAACTTCTTCATAATTCATCCACTCTTTCTTCGATTAATCAACTTCAACAGTATTTGCAAAGAAAAAGAAGATTAAAACCACTCATTTTGTGTGAATTCGTAGTTCTACAATTTTCTCCACAGGAATATTAGTTGCAGAATGATGAACAATTATCTGACATTAACTATTCTACAATTATAATTGTAGATTAGTTGTCATTCTTCTATCAACTTCTTCATAAATCATCCACTCTTTCTTCGATTAATCAATCTCAACAGTATTTGCCAAGAAAAAGAAGATTAAAATCACTCATTTTGTGTGGATCAATAGTTCTACAATTTTCTTCATAGGAATGTTAATTGTAGGCAGATGAACAATTATCTGACGTTAACTATTCTTCGATGTATTTTTCTACAATTATAACCGCAGATTAATTGTCATTCTTCTATCAACTTCTTCATTCATCCTCGTCTCTGCTTATCGTAACTGGTTCAACTATTGTAAATCCAACTCTTAGCAGAACCGCGAAAGTTTACGTTAGAAGCTCGCCCGTCTTCTACGAAAGAAATTCCCGATACGTGGAGCAATCGAGTGCTATATTTTACGGTCGTAAATCGAATCTCACGGCCTCGGTTCCCAACGAGCGTTTAAGAAATTCAAGCGCGCGAATCGAGAAAAAATAACCGACGGGTAATATCCATGTGCAAGAGCAGCGTTCTAGCCCGCTAGAACAAGAAACGTACGGAAGGGTGCAAGCGAGAGACAGAGAGAGAGAGAGAGAGAGAGAGGAATGGAAGAGGACGAGAAAAGGGATGGGGTTGAGCACGGAGCGGTTATTATCTATCGCTCTCGTTACCACAGGTTGCTCGTAAACCGGCCGCATCAAGAGGATGGGGCGTTTGGGTTGGAGAGCAGAAGCATAGGTAGGTAGATACCGGTACTCATATCGTTGTCGTCGTCCCGTACCCTCGTGCCACCGCTGCTAAACCCCGTTTTCCTTCCCTTTCTCTTTCTCTTTCCCTCGTTCTTGCTATTTTATTCGGTTACCCATGCAGGCTATCGCATACAGTGCGAATGGACGGTTGCGTCGAGGGGACACTTGAAAAATCTCCACTTACGAGTGCCTTTCCTTCCTTCCAACGATCCACCATCGATGCCGATTGCTTTTTACCCCCCTTGCCTCTTCCTCTTGTCTCTCGTGCATCGAGCAAGCCAGTTCTTTGTTTCAAGGAGATACCATCTAGCCCTCTTCTCGCTCAAGGATCGCTCCATCAAATGACTTCATCGTGCAAGCGATCGCATCTGCGATTTGTCCTACCCAGACGCGATACAGACAATTTTCCCTGCGTTCTACGATTCTCACTTCGATTAGGAGATTGCATTTTTTACGAATCTAGTAGCACTAACCAGCGGTTTACTTTATTTTCTTCAACCCCTCCGCGGAAGTCTCAGATCAGAGTCGAGCGTAACCGATAGAGTTAGAATATTCCATTTTGTTGGGAAATTGATACAATGGTAAAAAGCAATAGTCTCTGTATACAGATACAGAATGCAAGATAAAATTGTTACACTCGAAATGAACAACGTAAATGCAATTACCTATGACTCAACAGTACGTTTAATACTTAAGAAAAAAAACCAGGGTTATCTAACGATACTAAATACCGTCCTCCCAATTCGCACTTACTTGTAACTAAAAAAAAAAAGAAAAAAAACAAGGTACACCCACACAGTCTCAGTCTTCAACGCGACGCAGGATGAAAAAAGGTGGAAGAAACCCGGACGACACAGAAACGCATCGCCCCATAACTTCAATGCGTTCGCAGTCTATAAACGCGTAGGAAACACAATGATGATCGATATTTCAAGTGCGAGCGACGAGCGAGAGGAAACGAGACGGCGCGACGCTGTGTGTAGTCGCAAGAAGCGTACGTGTGTGTGTGTGTGTGAAAGAGAGACGGAGAGATCGCTAGGTCCGGCGATGGCGAAGGGAACGGCGAAGGGCGCGAGACGGCGCGGAGGAAGTTCGCAGAAGCATCGGATTGAGATCGAGTCGCAAGTTTTTTATCAGAGCGACGTTGCACGAGCGCGAATTGCGCGTAACCCCCGCGGGGCAACAGCACGCCCGTCGCGACAGGGGGCAGCACCAACACCGTACCGGACCCGATACTGCGTGGTGTGTAGTTGCTGCGAGCAGCCGCTGCACCAGGAACTCATAAATCTCCGGGGATATAGATGGCTCTAGTGTCGCGTGAGGTTGCAAGCTACCCCATGCAGGGTGCCGTGGAACGCCCTCCCGCCCCTACTCTATCCCCCATACCCAACCCATTTCTCTCTCTCTTTGCTTCTCTCTGCCCCTCTTCGTCCGTCCTTGCCCCCGGGTCTTCGTCGTTTTCTCTCACGCGACGTCCTTTTCGTCCGTCGAAGCCAGGCCAAGTTCCATCGGTCTTCCTCCGTTCCCGAATACGTCGAATTACCGAAATCCCACCTTCGAAACCGAAGGTGGTCCCTTCTAAGCGAACCTCTGCCGAGAGATCCTTTCCTCTCTCTCTACCGTCGTGATATTTCACACCGGGTCGTACAGTCTCGGCCAGGTAAACGAGATCCTAGCGGACCGTCGCTTATCGACCGACTATCGATTTAGATGCACGCGAAATCGTCGAAGAGTAGAAAAATCGTGTTGACCCGTGGCACGCAGCGTTTCCTTCCAACAGACTCTCACTCTGTTGTACACCCACATAGGGAAGATCGAGGAAGATTGGACGCGAGTCAGAACATTGTCCCGTGTCGCCGCATAATTGACTCGTCGGTTGTATGAAGAAGAGAAGATATAGGAGGAAAAGCATCGTGGGTATTCGATGACGAGGGAACATCAGCCGGAAATAAGAGGGGATTCTCGCGCAGACGGCGATCCACGGCGTGCCCCCGCAGTGTTTACACCGGCAACATTTTCAAGCGTACCCGGGCGAAATATTACCGTATCGCCTCGTGCCGGAGAGTGATATCGCCGGGTAATATATCGCTTCGCGTGTTTTATAGCGACGCGTACTCTCCCTTATAGTGGGTGTACCTAACTGAGCGGATATCTTGGCCGGGTGCGATGCGACCCAGGGATATATCGGACACCGTGGAACAGGCACGGGATCCTCCTTAAACCCACAGCGAGACGGAATGCTGCGATGCTGGGATATAGCACGCGCGAGAAAACGATAGTCGGCAGAAATAATGAAGAAATCGTCGCATTTCTTCGCTTCTCTAAGAATAACGTAAACACCGTGCAGATTTGCGACGAGTGCTGGTCTCGTTGGTTGTTTCTTACACTTGCGATGTAATCATAAAAATAAGCGCGTGTATCGGCTGGAAATTCCACGTACATTGTCATGTACGAATAAGAACATGTAGCAGCGCGTAACGTCGACAATAATCTGTTTGTTTTTAGATCTGTACAGGAAACAATTAATCAAAAGCTAACTTGTGCAAATGGAGGCGAAAAGTGGAGTCGTATAGGGAGGAAAAGTTACGCGATCGTTGAAACATCAAACAAGGAAGACTCGAGATCGTGGACGCAGGTGTAAATTGAGCAAATTGAACGTGGTCAAATTTTTGAGATACTGGCGGAACCGTCTCTCCTCTCGTAGGCTGCAGGACGTGCCAGGAGAAATGCGGCAATACCTATAAGCGAAGAGCGCGAAAGAGCGCCCTGCCGAGCCAGAACTGCATGTTGGTACGACTCCAGTGTAGGAGTAAAACGAGTACATAGACGTCTGAGAAGCGGCAGAAAGAAGAAAGAGAAGGAGGAGGGGGAGGAGGAAAAGGAGGAAGAGCGAGTAATAGAGTAGAGGTAGAGGAAGGGAGAAGGAGCGAAAGAGACGAGGAGGTACGCGGGTCCAGGGGCCAGAAAGCCAGAAACCAAGCAAGCCAGCGAGCCAGCCAGTCAGACCAGCCAACCAGCCAAGCCAGAGAAAGGAGAGAGGACGACGCCGATGATGAATCACCCACCAGGAGTGAGCAGGAGTGAAGGAGAGAGGAGGGCAATAAGAGGACGAGGTACGCAAAAAAGGCTGCACGTTGGAACGCGCTAGAGCGAGTCGCTAACTGACTTATCTACACATCGGAGTATCAAGTCGTCCTCGACGCCCCAGTGTAATGAGCCGTGTGCCGGTATTTCGGTTGTTCCGGTTAAATAAAGAACAAGTGAAGATTGTTGCAGGTAATTTCGATCGCTGCCAGAACGAGCAGAATCGGCCATGGAATTGAGAGAAAAAAAAAAAAAAAAAAGAAAAGAAAAGGAACAAAAAAAAGAGGGAATCGGGTAAAAGTGAGGGAGCAGTTCGAAGGAATTGCGAAGGGAGAAATCGCGAAGGAGAAGTGGTATACGGTTTGTAATTGGTATCGGGGAAAACTGAATCCTTCCCGTGGGCACGTGAGCGAAGAAAATCCGAGGGGTGGAATTCCCGTCGCCGAGGAAATTGGGTTCGTCGTCGCGAACCAGCTAGAGGGTAGAACGAGGAAGCGAAAGAAGTTCCAGTATCATCAAAGACCGCGTAGATCGCTGCGACTGTGGATGTGTACACACCGATACGCTTTATATAGAAGTTGCGTTCGCTCGGTCACGGGTAATGGTTTTACGAGCGTCAAGGGTGATATAAAGAAAATGAAAAACACACCAGAGCTACTGGCAACATGCGCGGGATATAACTACGCTCCGTCGTCCCTTCCTTTTCGTCTCCGCTGCTTCTTCTTAAGTTTATATACAGCCGAGTGAAGAGAAAAAGAGAGAGTGGAGAGTCAACTGAAAATTCTAACCACCCTTTCCCACCTCCTTATGATTTAACTCCCCGCGGAGTGCGTCGCAATTAGTTCTCATATTTCGCTACCGCTCATACCGTTGCCTGAACTTTTAAAGCGCGTTCGCGCGCTCGCACGCTCCAGCGTGGATATGATTTATTCGATCAAGAAGCGTAAACTTGCCTCCAAACTTTTATTCCATTGTCCGTTTTTAGTCGAAAACGAATAATTTACCGCGGCCGCGGTCTGATGCGAGAATAATCTGCCGAGGGATCGAGCGAGACCACCGAGAGAGTCCCTCCGACTTGTTCCACCCCTTGCCATAATTTGCAAAGATGCGCAACTTTTTCAGGCATTAGAATAACGAAGGAGGCACCGGCTAAAAGTGGCGTCAATTTTTTCTCGCTTCGTATCGTCGGATATTACGCTTACGTAATACGGCTGTTATCTCTTCCACCCCTTTCGCCTGTACAATTCGCGTTTTATGAAGTCTCGCCGCATTTCTCTTTGCGTACTTCTATTTCGTGCAAAAGAATATTTAAATCGCTGTACCGTACTATTTAAATATTTAAATATCATTTTATTTCAAGCGTTTAAATATCAAGAAGTCGGAGAGGGTTCGTTTATAATTTAATAGAAAAGGTAGGAAAGTTTAGAAATGAAAAAAAAAAAATATATATATATGGAGAGTATATAAAGTTGGCGCGAGAACGAAAGAAAAGATGCATTCCCGGTTTTTTTCCAACTTCCACCGCGATCCAGAAGTGTATCTTCCTGAAGGGTAAGCGTCCCGTCGAGTGTATGGCAATTAGGCAGCCCGTTCACCCTGCCGCGGCATCCTCGTAAACTTGCTCGCCTTTATGCACGGCCCACGAGCGCGAAGAAGTTTTCGAGAACTTCAACGGGACTCGAGAAAGGTTACCTCGATACTACGATGTGTGTAAGTGGGTTGCGAACGAGGGAGAAGCTGACGCGACCGAGGGTTCCGGTCGCGTACAATGAACGCATTACACGAGGAATCTTTGTAACTCGAGGACAGAGTGGAGAAAGAAACGCGTTAACGCCACCTATAACTCATACTTCGAACATCTGCACGACCAATAAAATCTTTCCAACTTCTTCGCTACTTCTTTCTATCGATCCTGATTTCTTGTTACAAAATTCCTTGAAATTTATATACGAACGCAAACGTGACGAGAACGTGCAAAGTAAAAGACGAAAAGATAGGTAAAACCGTGAAGGTAGGAAATCGACGGAAGTCGGTCACACCACGGATGAAGACATTAATCTCGTTCCGCGATAAAGTAATGCGAACAATGATAAATTCCACGCGGGGATATTTATTACGTGCGCGCGGGCGCTCGTGGTCAAGGAACATTTAGCTCGTACCACTTTATTTCAACGCGATCTCGCTCCCGGGTGGTCTGTATAAATAAGCAGCCGTCCGAAACTGGAAACGTTCGAGCCGAGAGTGGAGAGAGAGAGCCGCCGGACGATATCCCTATTTCGAATCGTTGGAACGATTTTCACGCGTTTCTTTTTAATTAAGCTACCGGCCGCGTTGGCGTTGCGTTATCGGTCGCAATTATTCGCTGCTGGACACGGGCACGGCATATGAACACCGGGGACTTCCCCACTGCCCGCGATTGATGGACAACGCGGACGCGCGCGCACGGTCATTCTTGCCGCGTTAAACGAACCGTGTAATCGCGCACACGAGACACGTAGAGAAATGCAGCGCGCCGCGAGCACCGAGACTGTCCGTGTGCTTTTTCAGCCACGACGAAGAAGGCGTAAAACTACTCGTGAAACGTTTGTCGCGGCTCTTTTGCCGCGCGACAACTCGTGAAACGGTTAACACGCGTCCACCTCGTTGTTCTCGACCTGTTTTTCTATATAGCGATACAATCGATTTCCGAACATCAACATCTGGAAATTTCTACCATTTAAGTATTCGCACAATTTTAACGAACAAGCAGCACCTAATGAAGTTTATACAAGTTTATACAAGTATCGCTACGTACGCAAATTTTGTAGCGTTACGATGAGAAACAATATTTTGTTTCGAAATTTTGATTTTAGTTACTGATAAAATATGCCTTTACGAACCGTGCCGAATATAGACCTGTTTTAAACAAGCATAGCACAAGAAAAAGAAGACGAAGAGATCGAATTCATGGTATCGGTGGTGCCTAGAAAAATTAAGTAGTTATGTAAGATAATTTGGCAACGTCGCAGCAGCCATCACGCTGTAGTCCGAAAAGAGTAGGAAGGGAGGGGAGAGAGACAGAGAGACAGGGAGAGACGAAGGGCGACGATGTGGCGTGTATCGTATGTGTTAGAAATATCCAGGCAGACGGAGCGAAGCGTATGCCATCCTCTCCCTGTGGCTAGCCAAGACCCGAAAAGAAAACGACGAAAAAAACGGCTATGGAAGCCTTAGGTTTTGTGTTGCAAGAGGTTCTAGTCGGAGGCTGTATGCCGTTGCCTCCTCTATCCCGTTCTATGACCCACAGCACCCTAACCTCAAAACCGAAATGGAAGAGGATGAGGAGAGGCAGCAGGGAGGGTGAGACACGAGGGAATTGAGGTGGGAGGGAGAGGAAGTAAAGAAAAGATCGAGATGGCGTTACGATTCTCCGTTTCTCTTTCTTTTTCGTCCAACGTCTCCGCTGCTCTTTCCACCGCGTTCGCTTCGGAGCCCGGGGATTCTGGGAGTTTTTAGAGTGCGGCCCCTCATTGTTGTGTAAATGCGGGCCAATGGCGCCGGCAGACGGGGCGCGCGCAACTTACTTTTAAATGCTAATACCGTTGTACAAAACCGGGTTTTACGAAATTCGCGGCTTCCTTCAGGCTGCGGATCAGCGGCTACATTTATTAAGCTATCAAGCCGCGCGAAAAAGCCTTTGTTTATGCCTGATCGCGCGCGCTGTGTAGCGCTGCACGGTGCTCAACCGCCGCACCGTACGAAAATTTCACGTAAATTAAAGCCCGATCCCTGAGCCGGACCCTTTGTACTCGAATTCTGAACGTTATTAAGAGCGAGACGCGCAAGAGAAATATTTTCACGTCCGGAATTATTTCGGCCCGTTCTAAAGCGGATAGATGAATTCACGCGACAAGCAAGTAAACCTACGAGTAAACAAGCCGCTGTCGTTCGTTCGAGCAACGTCAAGGAAATATCTACGACGCAAATTAAAATACGATCTTGACTTTCGAACTCCATGCTCATAAATCTCAAAACGTGACTAAAAAAAAAAAAAAAAAAGAAGTATAAAAAGGAAAGAAGGAAACATAGGTGTTTTTTTGATGTCCAATTATCCGTTCGTCGAGTGACAAATAAATTTCCTCGACACCTTGAATTTACACCGAAATCATCAAGATACTCCGATACCACGCCGTCGGTCGTCATGGCAGAATTTACGACGGAAAGTAGGCGCACGCGAAATGAAAGCAAAGATAATAAGCAAGAGATGAGTAGAACGGGAGTGCGAGAGAGTAAGAAAAAATGAAGAAAGAAGGCATTGGAGAGCCGAGGCAATCGTTTCAAGCCCAAGGCTATGATGATTCGTTGTAAAGAGATAAGAGGAGGAAGAAAGGCCTCGATAAATGAAGTATGACATTAAGACGTAGAACGAACTGCGAGGACGCGATCTGCCGGACGATCCGGCAACTCATAAGTCTCCCCACTCCAGGCAACCACCCTTTGGCCGGGAATCCCCCACCCCCAACGTGCTGTTGGCCAGCGTGCAAGCGGATGTCCCGGACGCACGGGCGTAGACTTTACGAGAGTTCAAGTGGTATCAGCTAATAATGACGGTCGTAAACGTCGCGATAGAATCAACAACGAAGAGTTATTGCCAGCCAGTTACGTGGCAACGAAAGGCGTAAAATGGTAATGAAGTGTAATCAAAACAAATCATAAAACAGCGGATAGAACAGTCCGCACCCGACTCTCTCGTAAGACACGGCCAAGAGCACGTTCCTGCTCTGAATTCGTACGCACCTGCTGCACACGAACTTATCTCCGGTGGCCTTGCGAATATATCCTCTCCCTCTCCATAATGTACAGATTAATCGTCGATCAAGAAGGATGATATTGACTTGCAAATGGGTGAAACCTGATGCACAATCACGTTTCACGAGAATTTCGAGAAATAATAATTTTTTTCTTTCTAATATCGGAAGAAATGCATGGAGTATTCGATTAGACGATTATTTTTTTTTTTTTTTTAATGGTGGAAGGAAAGGGCAATGAAATTTATAGTAAAGTCTCGAATAAGATAGGGGAAGATAAATTGCTGCGGTGAAAATGTGGTAAAAGTTGAAAAGGAGATGAAGAGACAGTGGTTTCACGGACAGTGGTCACGCTGAAATTTTTCTAGGACGTCTGCTCGAGAGGTAGGTCAGGGTCTGATTGCAGGAAGGAAGCAGTTAGGCCCGGTTAAAGTCGTTAAGCCAAGTTTACGAGGTGTTACCGGGAGCGTAACCTGTAAATCTCAAAGGCAGCGGAGAGAGCGCGTGCCAGTGGCCGCCCTTGGAAAGGCCGCGGAAGGGGTAATGGATATAACCGGGGTGTAAGAACCGAGGTAAGACTGCTCGAGCGCTATAAACGCTTTTATGGATCGTAAAATGTCTTCCTTTACAGCCAATAAAGATCCCCGACCTACCGTTTGACGAGCAGGCAGTTGAATATATGCGCGCGAAAGAACGAAAGAGCCGAACGAGAAATAGAAAGGCAGCGAGAGGAAGAGAGAGGAAAGATCGTGCATCAATCTGTCGGAATCACGCTTTACTGCGCAATAAAATCACACGCTGTCGGTACTTTATTCCGTCTTCATGAGGCCGCTAGTCGCGCGGCTTTATTGGATTATTGACGAATAGCCATGAGAATGCGTTCGTCGGGAAAATGCAAGCGGTCCAGTCGAGTCAGCGCAACAGCGTATACACGTACAGTGTACACGGATACACAGGCACGACCCCGATCGCATACATACAGTTGCCTTGAGCACGGTGCACGGATCCCGACGTTGAGAACCAGAACCATCAACGTAAGTTACTGTACGACCGCGTCGATAAAAACAACCATAAAATGCATTACCGGCCATCATTGGACTACCGTGGAATAGCGTTAAGCTGGGTAAGTAGGAGCGAGTTCTAAATTAAACGGCGTACCGATTGAGCCGTCGGTAAAGCAGAATTGCTGCTTTATCAACCGAGAATGTGTCGACCCGTGCTGCCATCTACGACGGAAACGAGCAATTAACAAAAAATAGTGCCGCGCAGTACTACAGAATTTTCCACCTCGAAGATTTTTTCGCATCTCTCGCCACCAACGAATCGCCAGACTTTTCCGCGATAGTGCTCGCGAGAAAAATTCCGGGGAATAAATCCTTCCTGTCCAGTATGTAGATTTATATCGACGAACATGGAGACGAACGATAAAGAGTGACGAGCCAATACGACGAAATATACATCGCCGTTAGTCTCCGCCTTAACCACGCCCTCGGAAGCAGGAGTGAGGCGGCCATAATTAAGCTCGATGTCGTTAAAGCCACTAGATGGCATCGCAATGCCATAGACCAAATAACAGTTCGTGCAAAGCCGCTTATACTACTTACTATACTCGCGGTTCCTAGCATCGTTAAACATACCTTATCGAGTTCCTATGACACGACCGTGTACAATTCATATTTCAGACAAATATCGACGAAGCAAAGATCGTCGTTTCATCGTGCACCGTCAAAACCGATACAAATTTAACGAATCACCGTGTACCAACGATAGTATTATCCACATAAAAGAACGGCAAAAGTTGCGATCTGAGACGCTCCCGCCGCGACGAAATAGAATCTGTCTATAGATCCGTGGCTCCGGGAACACGATTTCGGGATCGAGATACCTTTAAATATTTCTAGCTTTCAGACTCGGGCCCCAGTGGCGCGATTTATCGCCTATACAGGGCAAACTTTCCTATAAAAGTAGATCGCCGGAATTCCTCTAAATTGCCTTTTCTTGTTCACTGTCAAAATTTATCTTCGCGTATATCTGTGCCATGGCACCGGGTCGGCCCGCGAACAAGCGATCGACACAGGCAATTCTCGATGCCCCGTTCTTTATTTAGGCGACGAAAAAGGCTGACGTATGGACGTACGCCACCAGAGGTCCGTCAAATTCTTGCACCGTGACGACTACTCGTACGATAGCACGCCGCGAGAGTGCACTTTCTTAATTGCACGTAGTCTCTGTTCCTGCGCGTGTTCGCGAAGCGGACAAAAACTGGCGGTCAATCGTCGCCGACGACGAAATGTAAATTGCACGGAAATTCGACGACGAGCTCCGAAAAAAAAAGAAACGGCCCTAAAATATGTATATCTCGTTACATTATCGAAGCGTGGCACGATCGCGAATTTAATGCAGCCCCTCCGCTATCAATGCAGGATTTAATGAGCCCGCGAAACAATGCAACAGAAACGCGCATGTACTGGGGAACGCGCGCGCGCGCGCGCGCGCAACCAAGTCTACTCTAATAAATAACGTCGTAAATATGTAATTAATATGGTAATATAATTCAAATCGTAATTTATCGTGCCGCTAATCGATTTCGCGTCTCGATACGATGACGTTGCCACCACCACCGCCGCCAATGCGCTACTGTTCCAGCGTAACGCGATTATAGTTGCTGGCAGTGTTCCATGCACCCAACCTAACGATCTACTTTGCGTCGTAAAAACGCGGCCGGCACGTGGTTACGCTGATAAAGGAGCACAGCAACGATAAAGAAGAAGTCGGATAATAATCGCCGGGATAAAAGAAACGTCGCTGAATAACCGATCGTTTCTGCTTCTAATCGATCAATGAATTTGTTATACAGATAGATATAGCTATGTACACTTTGGCCGCGTGGTAGGTAGATATTTATTTATTAACTTTAGACTTAGGCTATTTCAAAATTTAAAACAACATGTACATTTAATTGTCAACTTTATTTTGTTATAATTACAAGGTCCATTTACATCCTATCACACAGGCTGTCCCGTAACTTACGATAATTTATATGCTTGAATTTGTCAGAAAGATTCTAAAATTTTCTCCAAAGTGTCCAAAATTTGATCGTAAAGAAAAAGGATTCAGGGAAAGAGAGAGAGAGAGAGAGAGAAAAAAAAGACAGGAGTTGTTTTCGATATGTCGCCGCGTTAAATCTTTTTCGAGTCTGCATTCCACGGAGACTTTGATGCGGGATACGACCAGCAATGCATGCATCATGCATGCACTATGCTTGTGGCTATTTGCAAGGCTAAAATACTATTTTAAGGCTGGCTAACAACACGGCGAACCGATTTCAGGCAGTTGGGAAGCGAAATTCAAGTTTCACGAAAACGCGCAGCTCAACGACAACCGAACCAACCAACCAGTCCATCGATTAAACATCGCACACACTGGATCGGTATCGTGAAATCTGCACGCTCGGCCACAGTCTACAATTACGACGTGGTTCGTGGAGTTAATTGGCGAATTCCTCCGCCGGCAGGATGTCGACAAAAGGTACTTTATAAAGTTTTCCGTTTATCCGGAAAACCAGAAGCGTAGGGATATGATTCGCAACCGGCTGCGAATTATCGCGCGAATTTCTCTTCTTTCGCGCCGTTTCATAATGAGATTCTGAATAAGGTTGCTAGAAAATTGTCCGTCATAACTGTTATTGCTCGAGTGAGTATCGCTGTTCGAATGAAAATATTCGGAGAATATTTGGGACATTTTGTACTTTTCAGTTCCATCATCCATATTTTTATCAGCGACTGTTTTAACAAATACGGGGTGGTTGGTAACTGGTGGTACAAGGGGGTGATTCTAGGCGAAAAAAGAAGTCGAAAATATAGAATAAAAATTTTTCGTTCGAGGCTTTGTTTTCGAGAAAATCGACTTTGAATTGTCGCTCGGTACGCGTCCACTTTATCGCGTCTCGTTATAACGGATCTCACTGTAGATCGTTGTCGATAAAGTGCACGCGTACCCAGCGAAACTTCAAAGTGGATTTTCTCGAAAACAAAGCTTCAAACGGATAATTTTTATTCTATATTTTCGACTTCTTTTTTCGCCTAGAATCATCCCCTTTCCGTTTGTACCACCAGTTACCAACCACCCTGTATAATTTTCTGTATTGTTCGAATTAAAACACTCGGAGAATACTTCGCAAGTTTTACACTTTTCACCGAGTTCCATCATCCGCGCGAGTCTTATCAGCGACTGCCTCGACAAATGCAATTTTTCACATGGTTGAAAATCTCAGGCCGTGGAAAAATACGTATGGCTCAACGTCAAAGGAAGACACGTAACAAGGACCGATGTGTAATGGCGCAAACCACCCCCTTATACGTGCTGCGAGGCGAAAGAAATCTGTACGAGAAACCAGTTGACTGAAGCAACGATCAAGTTGCGAGGGAAGACGAGAACGATTAATTTCGTAGTAACAACAGAGAGGAAGCTGAGTGTGGCAAACAGGAGAGCAAAGGGGAGAGGGAACGAACGTAATAACAAGTGAAAACGAAGGCGGCGTGTCGGCTGGTCGACACAAAGCGTCCACCACGGCCAACATTTCCCGGGAATCCTTTTTTTTCCATCCAAACATGGAAAGAGTCATAAAAGCCGGGTAGAGAACCCGGCGAAGCAGCGCAGGCTTTCGTGAAAGCAGAGAAAAAGCGGGGACCTTTTTTTACAACCGATATTGGCTTCGGCCAAGCAATTCGAAGGGTCGTTCGTTTTCTGGGAACGAATGGCCGCCCCCTGGACTAAAGTACAAATTATACCGGAGGATGCTGCGAGGCAGATAGCTAGCGTTTCAACGACACAAGTTGCCATCTCTTTTGGCGGATCAGTTTCCTGTTTTTTCCTTTACCTGGCCAAAAACTTTCTACTTTCTTTTTCCAGTCACCCTCTTGCCACCATACGATTTCACTTTCTTTTTCTCCCGTTCTATTTTTACATCCTTCTATGGCTAAAGAGAGAAATTGGCCAAACTTTCGAATATATCGGCCACTGAATTTTCCTTAACATCGACGAATAATCCGAACAACGGTGGAACGAAGGAACCGCTTGGAATCGAGAAAATTGCAGCCGTTTCATTATCGTCCAGCCACCCAGTTATCCGCGCGGAATTTAGAAGAATATGAAAATCACGATGGGGCAACATTTCACGCGAGCCAGTTGCTGCGGCAACAACAACAACCCCTTGAGATGCAGAAGCCCGCGAGACGGCAGAGTTAAATGCACGCAAACAGAATAACTTAGGAAATTATGAAGGCACGCTCGCAGGTGGTTTATCCTCATTAAGTGTACCGGATAAACTTAATTTTAAAGGCACGGGAGCTGGCTAAAAGCCCCCACCCCCGACACCATTTGTAACGCTCTCCAGCCGACATTTTCTTCGGGATCCCGTAACTTTCGCCGATGATATACGAAGCTTAATGCGCGCTAGAGGTCTCGCGAAACCGTTGTTCAACGCCGTCGGCAAATCCATTACCATCGAGTCGACTCACCCCTGGCGAATTCGCTCGGCGCAAGGGTTAAGCTACTGCTACTTGGAAGATTTATCAGAACCTGGGGCTTGCTACGAGAAACCTAAGCTTTCTATGATTGCAGGTAATTTGTTTTTCAAAGGGTGAAACTCGCTTTTCGAAAGGGACCGTTGCAGACATCTTTTTCAATAAGAATTTCCCAACTGCTGGCGAGTTGACTCCTCGCCAAGATTCCACAGCGACCTTCTTAAAAGCGAACAGATCTTAAGATCGAGATTCTGTCTGACGATCCGTGTAATTCTATATTTTCCACGACATTTCGCGAATTCGCGAACAAAGCGCCAGCTTCTCTCTACCGGTGACTTTGCCATCCGAAACACGCGCTAATTCGTCGTAATCGCGTCGCGATCTGAAACAGTCCGCGAAAGCGTAAAACACGGGCAGCCCGATCGCCGCGCACGGGAGGTGTTCTCGATCAGGTCAGAAATTGGCCGTTTAAGAGGCGAAAGGGGGGCGACCGATGGAAGCGCGAACGCGAACAAGCGAGAACGGTGAAAGAAGATGAGAGAAGAGAAAAAACGATAAAAAGGAAGATGAAGGCAGAAGGGCAACGAAGGGAGAAGAGAAGAGAAAAATAAAAAAGGATCGGTATCGAAGAAGTCACTCACCTTTAATATAGCTGTGTACATTGCGGTGCTAGCAGAGGGTGGTGTGGATTGGTGGTGGGGTGGTCAGGGGGGCTCCGGTGCAGGGCGTACCCCTAGTTGGCCCCCTCCGGTCCCCCACCGGCCGCTTGCTGCTGATGCGCAGCCGCGGCCGCTGCTGCCGCTGCCTTCTGCGCCTGCGCCTGCTTCTCCTGTTCGTTCAGCTCCTTGATCGCCTGTATCTCCTTCTTCAGCTTCATCCGCCGATTCTGGAACCAGATCTTGATCTGCCGTTCCGTCAGGCAGAGCGAGTGTGCCATCTCGATCCGCCTCCGCCTGGTGAGGTAGTGGTTCGTGTGGAATTCCTTCTCCAGCTCGAGCGTCTGGTAGCGCGTGTAGGTCTGTCGGCCGCGCCTGCGCATTCCGTTCGCTCCTGCAACCAACAAAACCATAGCCGAACGTTCAAACGAGCTCTCCAGAGGCAAAGATCGCGTGTCTTTCCGTCCACTTCGTTTCGCCGCTCCATCGAAATAATACCTTCGCAAACGTCAGCAACGTTCGTCTACTTCTGCTCTCGCTCTTTTCAAGCCAACTACGAACGTTGCTGGCGTCGTTACAGATAGTGGAACGTTGTTTACGACCGGTTGAACGATCCGAAGCGAATGTCGCCGGTATAGAACGTTTGCAACACCGATCATGCGTATCCTTGTTAGACGATAGCCCTAACTGAAAGTAACGGCGATCTTCGACTGTTCTCACCTCAGTATAATACGTTAGAGCGCGTTAAACCAGCCTATGGTTGAATCGAGTCAAGTGCCACGTTTTTCGCCTCGTTACAATTTCAAACGAACCAGCGGATCTTTTAATCCAACCTTCGGTCCCTGAGAATACCAGCACTCGGGACGCCGGAGACGTTGAACGAGTTTGCAAGATGCTGGGAAAATCCCGGCAACGTTCTCGATAACGTCGGGACACCGGGATAACTTCTAAGCGGCAGTTTAAAAAGAACGAGTAGGAGACAAAAAGAGGGGAAAAAGGGGCGCGTAAACGGTTTCAGATAGAGCGTGGCGAAGTCACAGCAAGCCACTGAGAGAAAGTAGGAGAGCGTACGACAGCGGGATAGGTAGACTGTCGAACAGCCGTTTGGGTACAGTACCTAGGCGGAATAAACCCGTCTGTGGGGGCAGAAGCTCACCTTATCGGCCGTTACTGCCTCGTAAAAACCCTGCCGTTTCACCTCTGCCAGCAGCGAGGTGCGAAGCAACCCCCGTAAGCAGCCGGTCCGCCTTTTGCTCGCAGTTCGCATACGCTTTATATCGAAGTACATAAAGGACTTGCCTCGACGACTCCCTTTCGCCATCCCCCGGAGCTGTTGCGAGTCTGCCGACTCGTTCAATTAATCTCGGTTAAACGCTACTCGCCGTATCGCTCGGTTATTACGCGATAAACCGCGAAATTAATTTCACTCGAAGGGTTTAATTGTAATGAATAATTAATCCGGGCGCCACGGCTAGTCCCCGGAAGATAGGTGACGTGGCGATAGCGAGTCCCGTGGTGAAATTAATAACGCCGCCAATTGGTCGAGTCGCGAGGATACGCGAAGAAACTTCATCCGGTAATTCGTCCACTCTCTGAGCGTAATTTTTCGCCGATTAAACCGCACAGGCAGGCTTGCGGATGGCTTCCGGCGGATGAAACAAATTTCGAAGCTCGCGACGAAATTCGAATCAGATTCGCGCGCAAAACGGCTCGTCCTTCGATAGGATATCGGCCGGTCACCGGTTGTGTGCGCACTTTTCCGAACGAACGAACAATTGGAAGCGAGGCGGGCAATAAACGCGTCATATTTACAATCGTATCTGTGCCGATCTATTATCTACGAGCCATGCGCGCGCGAGGGCCACGTCGAACAGCCGCCACCGCGCACTGGAACATTTCCAGTTGGCCATTATACAATATCGCGCGCAGACGAGCAACAACACGCCGCGCCAGAGTTCATATCGGCATCATGTATATTATCGCGACGTAATCAAGTGTTTCGGCGTGCACCCCTGGCCGCGCCACTCGCAGCGGCGCAACATCCCCATGATTTTCATTTCAGCTTGTCAAGCAGGGCTCGCGGAGGGCCACGGAGTTACGGCGAACCGTTTATAAGGGTTATTTGTCACGCGGACCCCGCGCCTCTTCCAGTCTGTTGCCAGTGTCTGCTTTCCACCCCCGAGGAACATCGCTACCTACGACGTGCCGGTGTTATATCGTCCCCTTGGCTCGCGCTCTTCCTCCGCAGAAGCAGGAGGGGCTCTCAGTCGATAGACTGGTTCGAACTTATAAATAAAAGCAGGGCCTCGGCCAATTAAGCCAGCCTCGTACGTCTCCGCAAAGTAGAAAATGTGACAAGCTCTACCGCCTTCTCTTTTACCGCGCGTTTCTCCTTCTCAGCCCTCGCGCCTTCCTGCCTCGCCGAGGCTTTTTTAATTTTCTATCGATCGCTTTCCCTGTCTTCCGCTCGCCTCTTTCCGCTCCATTCTGTTTCCTTCGACGCATCGCGAATCGAGTTAAACCTTCTTCCTCGAAACGTCCGGCGATTCGTTGTGTTCCGAAGGATAGACGGGCACATGGTAGAAAGGAATAAAGATACATACATAGCGAATGCTCGAACGTTCTCGTCTGATTTTCGGTGGCCGCCGTGATCGTGTCTCGCACGACTCGTCTCTTCCCTCGAACTCGGTCAGCCATCGTACACTTTCTCGCCCCAACTTACGCACGCCCCGTGGGATGTCGTAGGCGAAACGAAATTGGGGAGAAGAAATTCCAAGGCTGCCACGCTCTCGGAAAAGTAAGAAGAGGCGTGCGTGGCTGTTTAACCAAGGGGATGGATAAATTTTATGCTGAGACCGTGAAACGTGTTTCATCCGGGAAAGTCTCGCTGGATGCCGGCCGGGGTCAGAGGGGTAGCCTGTATTTGGAGAGGAGGAACGATCCCGGGAAGAGTAGCACGCTTACAGCGAGTGAAAATATTTCCATCGTAACTCACGCTTTTCTAGAAGAAAAAAACGTTTCCATGTATATGGTTGGAAGTTCCCTTTCCCCGGCGAGAGCCTTTACCCGAAAGCCTTCGCAACGTTCGAGAAAAATGGAAGCCTGGAGCGGTTGTTTCGCGTGGAAAACGATTGATTCCTCCGATCACCCTAAGTAAAAACGACGGAGAGAAAATTCGAACGAGCACGGAGAATCTCGTGAAACTAATCTCGAGGTATCCTCACGGCTCGTTTAGAGCCGCCAGCAATGGGCTCAGGGATTGCCTGGATTGGAAGCAAGTTTCGACATGGCCAAGCATAAACAGGGAGACGGAAAGGGAGAGACTTTGGATGTTGCCAACTCCAATAAGAACAAGCAATACGTTGATTGCTACCCGGAATACGCCGGTATAACTCTGGACCCATGGCAAAACAACGAGCTGCCAAGCGCCACCCTTCGTTTCCCTCTCGCGAACATCGCGTACGCGAAAAGCGGATCATACGCGGGGCCGATCAAATCAAAGTAAGTGAATTGGCTGGCAGCGTGAAGGATTTCCGCGAAATTCCCCATGCTCGGCAGAAATTTCTCCCATAGGCTCGCCAGCCACCCTTCTGCCCAGCCATCTTCTTCTTACCGACCAATCTGACGAACCAACATCGATCCAAGCTCTCGCTGCTTTTTGCTGCCTACGTTCCACTACCACAACGACGCAGGCGAATTTAAACGCGACAATTTCCCCGCGCGTAAATCACCAGCGACGAACGCTGATGCAATACCAATTACGCTTCGTCCCTCTATATCAGCCAGCGACTTTTGTCCGCGACCCGTAAGGTCGGTCTAGACTGCTAAGTCCGGGTCGTTTCACGAGTTCGCGTAACTTGGAAACATCAGGCGCGGCGTTCTACTATCCAGGAATTCTTGTCGACCAAGCGGAGGGCAAGTTGGCCGCATAAATCGCGAACGTAATTAGAGGACCTTTCGCTGTCCGGTTGTTGGGAACACGAGACACGGGAAGGTCAGTTAGCTTGGTTCGGAGAAACGGGCACGTTGCGTTGGTGTCGTAAGTCGTCGCGCTTCCGGTGTGTCCGCGTCCCTCCCGAAACACGAACGTTCACGGCCGCAACGAACTCTGTTTGCGAGGCACGAGAGTCCCGCAGACACTCTGTATGAGAAACGCGTAGCTACGCAGCAAGATCGTAGCTCAACGTGGGGTACACCCTCCTCCAGAGGCTTGCCAAGGTAGGTAATCCTCTCGGGGGCGTGAGTTACTGCCTAGCGTCCCTCGCGCTGTACTCTCTTCTGTCCCACCTTCTTCTTCTTCGCCCCATCGGCCTTCCATGCGGCCCTTTTCCTCCCGCTCGCCCCGCTCCGTCGTAGCTCGTACCGCCTCTCTCTCTCTCTTTCTCGTCACGCCGACCTTTCCTCTCCCGTTTCTCGTCTCGCCCATTGCTATTCTTGCAGCTCTCTTTCGCCCTCGGCTAGGGGCTGCTGAGAAAATGCCGGGAGAAAGTGGCAGGACCGCCGGTGGTGCGCGCAAAGAAGGGAGGAAGAGCGACGCTGGTGGCAAGCAGAGCGTACGCAGCTCGCTGTGCCACAGCTGGAAAGCATTAGTCAACTGTAATTAATAAGTTATGTAGAAGACAGGCTAACGAACAGCACCGCGACGCGGAGCTGTTGTTGTCTCTGTTTCCAGCCGGCAGAAAGAGCGCCGGAGATCGCTTTTCACTATGCCGCGACGACGGAAGCCTCTGGGATCGTAAATACGCGCCTGGTAAACCCTTGTAACGTGAATAAACTGGGGGTGCCGGCTCGGAAATAAGCGACACCCGCAACGTGTACGACTCTGTACGTGCTCGTACCACGCTTTTTCCTACCGATCATCGACGCTCTCCTCCGAGATTTATATCTCTTTCGCCTCGGATAGGTATTCTCTTTATTCCACAGGCCATTACGTAGGAAGAAAATAAGATAAAATAGATTCGGCCTGACAAGCGCGATATATCTCTTCCTCCCTCGTCTTTTCTTCTATTCGCTTGCGTAATAAACGTCGCTCGTAATCTTCGAATTAAACAGATGCTTGTTCGCGCGATGACGAAAAGCCGATCAGCCATCGAAGGGTCAGAGAACTCGTCCAGTTTACGGTTCGACGGGCAATGTCTCTCTGTTGCCAGGTTCAACGAGACTCGGAAGCGAGCAGTCGTCAGCGAAGATCGGCGGATCTGTCGGATATCGAGAACGGGGCATGCAACCACGCTCGTCCCGAGCAAGAGGCTCCCACGGCTGAAAGGGGATCGTTATTCCGCGTGGTTCTCGGCGTACGTTCTAGCCTATCGAGGTAAACTCGTCGTTACCGCGGCGCAATCGCGATCGGTCGAAACGGTGCAGCAGGATACGGAAAAGGAGGAGGAGGAGGGTGGGAGGCAAGGTGGCCGGGAGAAGTTACGCGACGCGGACAAGAATGTCGCCGGCAGCCAGCAGGATATACCATAAGAAGAACGAATGGAGCATTCGAGAATAAGATATCGGCTTTACGTGCAGCCACTTTTGAATAAGCGTGGTGCCGCGCCGCGGGCAAGGTGGCGACTTTGCTCCCACGCGCCAACTGCCAGCACGAAGGAGCTCATCCGGAGTCCTGCGATTCTCCTCTAGTCGTTCGTACGATATTTACTTGTCCCCGTGGTTACCTGCTAGTGTAACTCGGTGCCTGGTATCTGTGCCGACATCGATCTGGTAATTCGTTGAAAAACGATGGGCGTGAACGCGTACATCGCGTTCGAGATGGTTCGGACGAGAAACCGAGAGCGAGCAGAACGGTTTCACGTGAACGACGCGGGTCGTTGCAACGAGCTGGAAATTACGTTGCCTCGGTAATCTTTGTAATTTTGTAGCGATGCACTCGCCCTCCGCGATGTTCGATCTTCGCTCGAGAATGCGGTTCGTCTTTTTGCTCGTTCGAACGGAGAACGTTGAGCGAAGTATAATGCCGTAAGAACGATTAGCCGGGCCGCAATTAGTAGTCCGACTGGATACGCCGGCTGGTACGTTGACGAAATCGCGCGAAGGTCGCCCGTAACTCACGTCCTCGTTCATCAATCAGTAGTCAAGACTAACTATTCCGTGCTATGGTATTGGCGCGGCAGAGGGGCGGCTCATTTAAATGTACAGCATTATTTGCTGCGTCGCGTTGAATGATATCTCGCAGAGGTCGAGGCACGCGAGAACCAAACGACCGACTGCGCCTCGAACTTGGCGTCTCAACAAGAAACACACAAGACCACGGAAAACACACAAGAAAGACACAGGACCGTCGAAAATAACGTTCAACGGTTGTAGGCTACTTTTATCGAACCTGATAACGCGACCTTCCTTGCCTCGTCGGTTTGACCGAAACCATGTAACTTTCAACGAGGCATCTTGGGAAAAAGCTGAATAGACTGCAGGCTAGTCGTTGTACGCGTTCCATCATCTATCTGTGATGCTAACCCTTTAGATTGAAGCATTAGATTCAACTAGAATCAACATAATGCAACCTAATGTAACGTAATGCAACATAATGTAACTCTAAACCAAGCTATTGTACCACGCCAAATGAAGTTGCTTCCAATGAAATGAAATGTAAGCTTCTAAATAATTTCTCGCTTTTGCTGGAGGACTTATTGGGAAAAATTGACAAACGCATATACGCGTCCTTAGTCCATGCCGGACGCTTACAGAAAACGCATATATGCGCGCATAGCACTCTAAGGGTTAAAACTATTCGTTAGCCTTTGTTCTTAATAGAAGATCGTGACATAAAATCACGAAGACAGGATCGCGTGAGTATCTCGTGGAAATTTAATTAACGCGTACGCGCGAATCGAATGGGCGCTCGTAGCGGACGTGTCCTGTCTCGCGAGAGTAGCCTATCCGGTGCGAGAGGACAACGTCTACCGGGTAGTGGCAGAGGCTACAGAGACAAGGTGACTCTTCTACGAGCCAGCTGCTACTCGCGGTAACTGTAATAATTATGCAAAGACCGAATGCAACGGTGCATCGCGGGCGAGCGAACAGGCGGACCAGCGAACGAAGGAGCCAAAGGGAAGAAGAAGGAGGACGTTCCAAGGAACGGAGCGTAAAAGGAAGAACGCGAGTCAAGATGGTGGAGGAGATGGCATGCAAAAGAGGCTTCGTAGGTAAGCGAACTGAGCCGGTTGTAAGGCGACACCTCGTGGCTCCATATATCTTTCTCTTTCTTTCTCCCCTGATCTCTGTTCCCCGAGCAGTCGATGCCACCACGGTCTCTCCTTCTTCCTTCTTGTTGTTCTCTTCCGTCCAACATTTCCACCTCTCCCCTCTCTCTGACTCACTTTCGGCCAACATCGGTCTCTTTTTCGCGATAAACCGATAACGTTTCTCTACAGATTTCCCTTCGACTCGACGATCTCCGAGACGACTGGTTTCTAAGAAGAATGCAATTTCCATTTTCCAGATGATCTCCGGTGATCTTTCGAAACACGCTCGCCAAGCGTCACAGAAACAACGTACACGATCGATTCCAGGGGCTACACAAACTTGGAATTTTAGGTACATAACAGTCTCTGGCTGTTGTATTCTTCCACCATTCGTATCCATAAAATCTATCCGCGGTTCTCTCGGTTTTTACGAAACAAATTTCCAATTACTTACACCCCGAAAATACTCGAGAAACATAGATAGTGTGGAAAGCATGAAAAACAGAGTTACGTGAACGGCAATTCTGCAAACGTTGCCATCGAAGAAGCTGGGAAAAGTACACCCTTTCAGAGGGGTCGTCCCATCCGACGAAAGATCTCCCTCCGCGTTTATCCAATTGATAGGAAAAACTAGGCTGTTATCCGTCAGACGTACAGCTCGTAATCCGTAGGGTCGATGCAAATGGGCCGGGGTATAAATGGCCGTGGAAAAAGAAGAAAGAAGCTCGGCGAAGACGAACTGAAAGACGAAAAAAGACTCGGTGGACTCGGGTCGGCGAGGAAGATGGTGGTAGAGTTTGATACAGGTGGGTAACCCCGCGACACCCTCTAACGAAACGGATCGTCTGTCTTACTTACATCGGCTCGCATCTATAAACTCACGCGGTTGGTACACGCATACGAAGGCCAGCACGCGTGTATATCCCTGGTTGGACGCGCAAGGGGGACGCGGTTACCAGCGGGCAACCGACCCACCAACCACCCATATATCTGCGTCCTAAAAGGAATTCCAGAATATATTTTACATATGCTTTATTGCCGCCTTATTTCCAACTCTATGGGCACAGACCTCGAGCACAGACGGACCAACACACGGAGAAAGAGAAAGAGAGACGGAGAGGCGGCGGTGCACGCGCACGCTTTCTGCCTCACAAAGAACCATTCGACTTGCCACACCGCGACCGTTTTTCTGCGCGTTTTCGCGCATCTTTGGAATCTGCCTCGTTAGCCGATCCGCTCGAACGCGAATAGAACAAATTTGACGCGAGAATTTCTCGCGAAGATTTCTCGGGATAAGGATGACGAACGAGAGGATAGTTCGAAAGGAGCTGTTTTCGCAGCCGCTTCAAACGAGGTCGTTTTGCTTGCTTGTTATCCTAATCGTTCGTTGTCTGAATTTTAACGCAACACGACGTAACAAAAGACTGCGATCTGATTCCATGTATTGCATCGTTATGCACGTTCTTATGAATTATGCGAATGCCGAACGGCGAAGATGAAGAACCGTCAGGAAACAATGGAGCGTCCGAGGGCAAAGAAAATCGGCCGGAGTGTAAGTCAGCGAGGCGCAAACCCCTAGCACGAGATAATTTCCAGAAGGGTTGGAACCGTATCGATGGGTCGTCGGACAGGCCACGAGGAGCAGCTACCGGCTAGTTGCACGGTAGCGCGTCGTAGACTTATAATAGGGTCGGATAAATGTATAATGCATGCTCCTGCACGACTGCATTCCGCAGTAATGACTTAACTTGTACCAGTTAACAAGTACCGGACTAGATGATTCGATAATTCGCGAGTGGTCGACGTGGATGGTCGTTCGTTTCGTCAAGCTCGTGGCTCGCAACGGTGAATCGTCGAATGTAAATCGCCTATTTCCGCCCCCATCGATTACATCGTCGCACGACATCGTCGCATCTCAGCGTCGTCTTTTTCGCGTTCACCACGATCTCCGGTTAACCAGGGTCGCTCGGTTAACCGAAGGAGCAGCGAACTTCACCGATCCTCGGCGCATGTCGTCGAAGTTTGCCCGGCTGGCCGCCATCCAGACGCGATGGATTTCCCATTATTTCCGAGATTCGGTGAGCCGCTTGTGGCTTGTTCCGTGCTAATAATAAACAGAGACGAAAAGATGCAGATGAGAAGATCTCGATGGACCGGTTACGTTCCCTCGCTTAGCTCGGACGAATCTCGTTTCTCTAGGCCCGGTGAGAAGAGAAAGGCGAACAGCAGGACAGAATTGGATTATTGGATAATTCGCAAGGAAACGCGGATTACGAAACTGGCTGTACGCGGAATGAACGGAGGCAGGCTACGGGGCAGGGTGGCGTAGAGAGCGCTGGGACCCTGAGCGTGCTTCTTCGGCCACTCCAAGTTCGACGGGCCCCGACGGGGGGCCCCCCACCAGCAAGTGTAGCACGGAAACACGGTGGGGAGAGCCGGTTTCCACGACCAAGACGCCATCACGCTTAACGGCAAGAAACTATGATTACCGGGGCCCTCGAATGCCCGGTGCCGGCTCTCCCAACGAGGAGTCGCGCACGCTCTTTCCCCTCGAAAAATCAGTCTCCGCGACTTGCAGCCGTTCAATTACCGCACGGTCCACCCCGTTAACCGGCCGAGGCAGAAATTTTGGGACCCGCGAGCTGCAAATTCTACCTCACGCTACGTATTCCGGGTAATAGTGGGAATAAGGGGTGGAGCGAAACGATGGCGCGGCGTGGAGCTGAGCGAGTCCGACGCTGGGTGCATAAAAAATGCAGGCAAAAATCAGCCGACCGGCGAGAGGATGATGGCCGGAGCCGAAAGACCTGCGGGCCGCTTGAATAAATTAAACAGTAACTTTTGATTCGTTTCACTCGGAACGGCCAGGCAATTGCACGTTCCGAGAGGACGCCGGGGACGATGCACCGGCGGTGGTAGCGCGCTTTTGACGCGTCACGTTGGCCCACCTTGACGAGCGTGCACCCATAAAAGATCACGCGAACCCTTCCACCTCGAGCTTCTTGTACGTCTCACGGAGAACCGTGCAACTGCCATTAATAACCGAGAATGGACGAGGAGGTGGTGACGGGGGTGGCGGAAAAAAGGAAGTAGAACTGCATTATTCATTGGACGCGGTAGTAGTTGTGGATTCTCGCGAGTAGCGAGACTAGGCTAAGGGGCGTGATCATTCGGTCGCATGAAAATAATAATGAACTCGCATAAATCATGGAAAGTTGGAGGGAACTAGTTGCATCGTTCTCTCTCTTTCTACGGAGCGCACCGTTCGCGATATCCGGGCACCGCGTGCCGCCACGATGTGCTAGCCGGCTGCCAAAACTGCTCCTGGACCGGCAACTTTTCTGGCGTGCTGGAAAATGCAGGGGAATCCGGTGTGCGCCGCGACCGATTAGTCTGCGGTTCGTCGGTGCCGCGTTTCCGCAGCCTCGTTTTTCCCCATTTTCGCCAACCCAGCCACGGCGCCAAACCACCGAACAGCAGAGAGAAGACGGCGGTGGCTTCGAGACAGCCGTACGATTGCTCTTTTTTCGGCAGATAGAACACGTTCGGCCGAGGCTTTTCGGGGATCTGGTGGCGTCCGAACGGGTTCAGCGCAGCAGCCACGATCGTAGAATGGAAGTAGGTAACCTTTGGGATTTTCGACGTGATATATCGCGGCAAGGCGATCTACGATCTACCGGTGGACCGATATAGACGCGCTGGTTGCCGCGGAATGTTCTATGCAAATCGGGAATCAGGAAGCAAAAGGAAGCCTTATGAAAATGAAACTTTTAACCTGGCCAGGTGTAACCCGTGAAAATAGTCGAAATACCACCACCGCCCTTATCCACCTTCTCCCATTCGTTCTTTATATCTCTTGATCCGCGCGGTAGCTTTCCAGCGGATCCAACGTCTTCGCGTTCCTATTGTCCTCTTTATCCCAACGAATTAAGTTCGCCTGAGTAAAAAAAAAAAAAAGTCTACCTTTCACGGTCGCCGATACGTTTCAAGCAGAGAATATCGCGACAGGGTAAAACTCGTTCGCGCGATTCCTCGACACAGCAGATGGACACGGAAAGAGGGATCGGCGAGTCGGATGGTTACGCAGTTACAGGTTGGTCAGACTCGCGGTTAAGATGAACGAGGCGGTGCGCAACGAGATCTTATCCGGACGCAGCAGCGGCCACTGAATCATCCGCTTTGAATAGGGCTTCGCTACACTCCCTATATTATACCTATAGGTACTAACCTTCTACCTATGGCCGCGCGCGCTCGCGTTTACGATGTAGCGTCTCCGAAGCGAGAGAAACGAAGGGAGATGGAGCGTCAGCACGGGAAAGCCAGGCCAGGCGACAGAGATCGAGCCATAGCCCGTACAAATGCGTTATACGGCAGAAACCTTGGTGCGCACTAAATTACCGCGCACGACACTGTGACACCGCGTTGCCGCGGCTTGTAGCCCCAGCCACCTTGCAACTCACAAGTCGCCCTCTACCTGCCCATGACTTACAAGTCGGCGATAACGTTGCCTACCACAGTCTTAATCAGCATAAATCATAGCGACAATGCGCCACTGACCGCCTTTGAATCCGCTACCATCTGCAGGAAAACGCCAGTGCGATGCTCCGTGTCCGCCGCCACGAGAGATCGTTTATAATCGCAAGCGAGAAATTGCTGGCAATATCGATGAACGAGCGAAAGTGCACGTTTCGAGTCGATGGTAGTTTTCAGCGAAACAGCGAACGATCGAACATTGTTTTCCTTCGTACGCCGCCTTTGGCATCGTGCAACTCCCGTCTTCCCAACGTTCTACGTTTACTCGCCGACTATTTAAGTTTCTAACTCAAACGCGCGTTGCCATGGATATGAAGAGCGAGGCGAGGCGAGGCGTCGTAAATTAGGCGCGTTACGCGCAACACCGGAGATGCTTAACTTTGTAAGATCTCGGCGCAACAGGGCAAATGGAAGAGGGGTTCGGTAGCGGGATTCAGGCCGCAGCTAGAAACCTTCCGAGAAGTAAATCGAAAATCAGTAGACGTACTTTCAAGTTGCATGAAATACTTGGCGTACCGCAGCACGTGATCTTAAGTGTCATGTAATCGTAAAATCGCCGCAGACGCTCGTGCTCCGGAGAAATGCGACGGGATTAGCACGCGCAGGCCAAACTTATGGTCGCGTCGTACATCTGCAGCAGCGAGATCGCTGGCGCGCCAGCTGCTTCGCTTTTTCCAGCGATTTGAAACCTGGCCGACGCGCGTTCGAGGATACGCAGAAGCGCGAGGTCGCATCGTCCGTCTTAACAGCAGCGCCGGTACGGTGAAATCCAAACAGTGCAAATAGCCGTGCCCCTTACTCTCGTTACTCGGTTCACGTGGACGCCAATACGGGAATTCTGTTTTCTAACTAAATTCAAAATTCCAGCCTTTCGTCGAAGCGGCGTTCTTCCGCCTTGCCGTCTCCAGGCGCGTCTCTACGATCCATGCAATCTTCAAGGAAGAAGCGATTACTTGGCGAAGAGCGATCTTCTTGGACGGTGATCGAACGAAGCACGGCCATCGAACAGGGTAATTTCCCTTCCTTCTGATCGATCTTTCGAGGGAGAAAAATACGAGGTTACGCGATACCGCGTGGAGAAGGAGGAAGACGGAAGAATCGTTGCGCGTAGTCGCGTTGGTCGTTAAAACGGCGCGTTTGAATCGACGAGAGGATTTCATTGGACGAACGCGCGTTTCACGAATTACAGGATACGCCGGTATCGTTAATGCCGCGCCATTACTCATAAGAACGTCTTGCGCCGGAGATTAGATCGAAAGCCGCGCGAGCACCGAGCAAAGGCAGCGTCTAGAAAATCATTAATATTGATCAGGCAGATGATTGATAACTTCATTAACACGTTACACGCGCCCATTCAATTAACTGCTCGTAACCGTTCGCTCGGTGAATGCGCGCGCGCCAAGTAATTTACGATTCAAGAGAGCTCCTCGCGTTTTTTTCACGCTCCAGTCAATTAGCGATAACCTTTCCCGTGGACGCGGCCGATTTCCAACGGACAGACTTCTTTCTCTCTGCCCCTTTTCCCTGTCCGTCAACCGTGTACGAGACGGTGATTTACGCCGGCGCTAATTAATCGCGCGAGCATTCTGCCGCGAATTATTATTTTTCCGCATGGACGTTGGCAAGAAGCGGGACCGCGAGCTCGCAACATCGGGGGATCGTTTGCATTTTTGCCCAGGAAACATCGTAAATCCGATGCCTCGACTTAACAACGTCGGAACGGCGAGAGCCGACTACACTATCGCGGAATATTTTTCTTCTGCTTCTTTTCCCCTCTTCCCTGTCGCACTCGCGCGCGCCCTATCATGCCTTGTCTCCTTTCTTTTTCTCCCTGTGTCTCGCTTCTCGTCCCTCTCCCTCTGCCTCTTTCTCGTCACGAAAAAATTCTAGCATCTATTCTCCGCTCACGTAGAACGTGACGAGAGGAGAGGAGAGGAGGCCCCGGCGAACCGCCTCGCCTCGTCGCGTCCACCGTCGCCAGCAGCGTTTCGCCGCTTCGGCCCGAGACAAGAAGAGATCCGTAGCCGTAATTGTAAACATTGGATTAATGCAAATGCGCGCTTAAAAGCTTAATTGCTTTGATAAAGTATGGCGGTGCATTAAATTCAAATGCATGTAAATTAATTCAAATTTATGAGAAATAGGTGGACGCGGAGCACTTACAGGAAAAGAGGGAAAATAAAAATTAGTCCCCGCGGGGCCGGCCCCCGCGACCAGACTCTTTTTTCATTCTATCCCTCACCTCCTACCCTCTCCCACCTCCATCCCTCACTCTCTCTCTCTCTCTCTCTCTCCTCTCTCTTGCTCTTCTACCGTGCCACTCCTCCCCCAGGAGCCCCACCATTCCCTCTTTTTCACGAACGCGCCATGTTGCCAGCCAGATTGGCCTTTATGTGCAGGTTTCGCCAATAAATTCCGCCTTCGGTTCTCTTCCGATACACGTCGAATTTTAACGCAGCGGATCGTTGCCACGCTGATTAACGATGTCGAAATGAACCGCGTGCCAGCGCTCTCGGGAAACGCGGTCCTCCGACTACCGCGCAGCCTCTCGTGCTCGTTGGCAACGGCACACGGTAGGAAGAAAACGCAGGATCGCGGCTACGGTACGAAAAAAGGAAGGAAGACTCCAGCTCCAGCGAACGACAGAGGCAACGACCGGTTCGCGCCTAAATTCGAAGCAAGCGAGTGGTATCGGAGCGTGGATCGAACGCGCCGAGCGTTATGAATTTTAAAAGAAAGAGGAATACGTACTAATTCGACACGATTCTTGCACGCGCGCGTCTCTTAACGCGTCGCGAGTTCGTCGACTCGGTTCTCTGGAAACGAGAAACACAGGAGCGAGACGTCCGTTTCAACGCGTGGATATTCGCAGCGGAATAGACGTCGTCCGCCTGTAACTACGCGCCTCGATGTGCTGGCTGTATTTCAAACGCGTAAACGCAGCCAGCGTCCCTAAACGAGCTCCTACTTATTGCAACGCGATAGAAGCTGGATTGGAAGCGTACGCACCACGTAACGCACTGGACGAGCGGAAAAACGAGCACGAGAAGTGCATTTTAACGCGATCAAACTTATCGACCGGTGTGCGCGGCGCGCAGGGAGCAGGGAGAATGGAATATCGCGCTGGTGGAAGAGAAAGCCCCGGAAAAGCCAGTGACAATAGGAAAATCTTTGGCGCGCGGCGCCACTTCAGCCCGCTGATAGATGCGCGCGTTCCATAACGGCGATAATGGTTGCTGGCCCATCAATTTCGCCCGGGCTTGATTAGATAGGCGCGTTTTATTACGGCAAAAACTCAACTCTCGCCCCGTCGAAAACCAACCGCCGCGACATCGTCCCCGCGCGCTACCCTCTCGTGTGGCCCATACATCTACACGCGGGGAATACACGCGCGCACACGAACGCGCTACTCCCAGCGAGCAGCGCCGGTGACGCCACGGCGACTTTATCGTAAATAAAATGGAATCGCGAAATACGAGAGCGAGGTGATATTTGCCGGTGCACGAGCAAAAGCAAATACTCTCTCTCACCGCGGGGGTCGTATAAACCAACCGGAAGTATTGTTCTGTCCGTGAAGCCGGCCCGATCGACGGTCAAGTGTCGGACGATGGTCGGTGTACGTTGCGTTGCAGCAGAGTTGAAAACTCGTTTGGAAATATCGTGCAGTCTGCGGTCGTGGAAAGGCGACCTCGCGAGAAAGACACCGCAAATCAATTGTCGATAAAAGCAGAATAAACAGATATAAATCGGCGGATATCGGAGATGGGCATCGAACGAGAATCTATATTTTTCGGCGGTGCCGCCTGGCTGACAACTATTCCCGGGAATATAATACGCGATAAATAAATTGGAGCGCGTCCGCGAGAAAATGGGACGGGAACGAAGTGTACGGATGACACGGTGGAAAAAACACGCGCGGACATTTGCATTTTTCGTCGCGCGATTGACGGAACGTCGTTACACGGCTGACTACGTTTTTCTTCACGGACATTCGTCGTAGTACGTCATAGTCGTCTCCATAAATTGCTTGCCTTTCTTTTTTTTTTTTTTTAGCGGATATTTCGCCTATTTACGATTCCGTGGATACACGCGAGCGCGAACGTTCTTCGAAATAATCTCCAGAGAAATTGCAGCGAATTAGTGGAAATGAAATTTTCATATCGGTCGAATTTTTATAAACTTTCTGGAGGAAAGAGTGAAGTATGCGTTGTAAAATTCCTTTTAACGACATCCTATCGGCTCACGAATATTTTTACATATTTACATTCACTGGCATGTAAGAAAATATGAAATTTCCACTTAAAAACGCCACTGACCAACGAGACGCTAGACACGAAGGTACCGTTCAAGGTTTATCGCCGCATCGACGGATCGTCGATCGTTCCCATAAACGAGATACGTTCGCGTTTCATCGAGCTGACGCCGATTATCGATGCGCGCTCGGTTAATAACCGTGTTCGATTTTATTAACGTACAACTAAGATCGGCTTAATTTGCGCTGCCGTTCCAGCGTCAATAACATCGCCGGTATCTTAATGCATTAAGATTACGCGTGAAAGGCGGTGCTGGTACCGTAGGATAAGACGCGAGAGTAAACGCACAGATGCACGTGCCAATCGCCATCGCGCTCGCGCGTAATTTGTAAAACCGAACGGTTTTATCCGCTCGAAGACGAATCGATTCGGAAGCCGACACGCGAACGTTAAAGATTTATCTCCGTTGGAAGCGCCACAAGGAGATGCCGATCATAAAACTACCCCCTTTTTCATCCCGAATATCGTGTTTATTATCAGGCGAGAGCATTCATTCCTATTTGTATTATACAGGGTGGTTGGTAACTGGTGGTACAAGCGGAAAGGGGGTGATTCTAGGCGAAAAAAGAAGTCGAAAATGTAGAATAAAAATTTTTCGTTCGAGGCTTTGTTTTCGAGAAAATCGACTTTGTATTTTAGGTCGGTACGCGCGCATTTTATCGCGTCTCGTTAGAACGGATCTCACTGTAAATCGTTGTCTCGATCGACGTTATGTTGATAACAGAACGAACTACCGGAATTATTAGAAGATGTAGAAGTTTAATTTTTCAACAAGACGGTGCACCGCCACATTTTGAATAAAGTGCAGGCGTACCGAGCGGAAATTCAAAGTCGATTTTCTCGAAAACGAAGCCTCGAACGAAAAATTTTTATTCTATATTTTCGACTTCTTTTTTCGCCTAGAATCGTCCCCTTTCCGTTTATACCACCCGTTACCAACCACCCTGTATTTTACTTATCGTTGTAATTATCATATCACTGTATTTTTCGAACGATTCGACCAAGTAACTTTCGCAACGGCGATACATCGAGTTAGGAGAAGTTTACGTTCGTTAAAGTTCGCCATCGCTGAAGTTTGCCGGCGTTTACGATCGTAAAGCAAGAAAAATGTCGGGAGAAAAGACGGAGAGCGACCGAGTAACTTTGGCGGACGTTCGATCTAAAAAGTAGTTGCGCGTATCGCGCGTTTACGACTTATCTGCAATTTTGCTTCGCGGCGGCAACAGTTTCGACGATAATCGCAGGCACAGCGATATAGTAGGATCGCTCAAGGACGATCGCTACATTTATAGATTGATAATAGCAACATGCACGTGCTACTAGCGCATAAAGGTCGACGCGCAGGTAGTCATTAGGCCGCCCCACGCCCAATACATTAAGTCGTTATGAAGATATCTTTAGCCTTTTCTCACCGACAGTAGGGTCTCTAAACACGTTCGGGCTCACTGCAATAATAGCCGGTATAGCTACGTTATCTTCGGAGCAAACAAGGTGTTTTTGTTTTCAACCTTTCTTTTTCTTCCGTTCTCCTTTTCTTTCTTTTTTTCTTTTTTTCTTTTTCTTGCTCCCTCTTCTCGCTCTTCTTTTCCCTTCGCGCTCGATCGATCGGTCGGTTCTCGTCGTGGCGGATCGTTATTATTATCGTTTAAACTTCATTACGTTCGATTGGATGCGGGGGGTATATCACTTTCGCGATGTTGTTGCAAAGTATACACCTTGGGCGAGGGAAAATTTCCGCGGAAAGGGGCAGGTCTCCGGGTAAACGGTTTCTATTCATAGAGCGTCGCTTTTTGCTCGTCTCTGCACACGTATCAACGTGTAGTACGCATAATCACGTACGGGCGTTCTTCAAAAGATCTCGGTAAACAGGATAATAATTTGGCGTACACGAACGCTAAGCGGCAGAGACGAAGGAAGCTAATAAATAAAAACTCGTTCAACGTTGATTCTCAACATTATTCTCCATTTTCCCAAGCCAGATCCACTGCTGCCGCCTCCTCCTCATCCCTCCGTCGTTGCCTGCACCCTCCGTGGCGTCTCGGACGACCAGTTTTATATCAGCAACACTGTCGCAAAATGCCGGTAAGACGCGAGCGAACAGCCCCTTCTCATAGCAATTACTCCCATCCCATCGAGAAGAGTGCGACCCACACCATTCCGCCACACTGTTCGCCACCCCGTGTTCTTCCTCTCCCTTCGCCGCTCCTCTTCCTACCCCTTTGCTTCGCACACCGGCTCTCCTCGAATGGCCAAGTACTTACGCGTACTGCCTAACTAAAAGTCCTTCTCGCAAATTGCCAGTTATTACCGACGTTACGTTTATCGATGCAGCGGTTGCGTTTACGTCGGACCCGCCATTTCTCCCCCCTTCACCCTCCCGCGCCACCGCGTTCGCCGCCTCTCCTCCTTTCCGCCCGAGACGCGCTCTCCTTCTCGCTTGGCCGTCCCTCGCGGATTACCCCTGGCAGAACCTCTCTCCTGCCCTCCACCTTCCAGCTTTCGACATACCTTTCTGCCTGTTTTTACCAGAACCAGGCCCCCACCCCCAACCCCGAGCCTCGTCTTTGATTCGCCTGACGCGACTCCCCTCAGCCTGGCTCTCGCGAATCCATCAACGAACACGGGTAGCTATTAATTCCAGCTCCAGGATTCGGAGCCGAGGCTCGTTTCCTTCGAATTACGAGATCGCGACTTCCTGCGCACTTGTCCGCACCCGCCTGATTGGATGCGTTTAACGCACACCAAATTAGGATTCGGAAGTCCTCGTAAGCAGAAAAACGTGATTACAGGGGGACCTTCGATCGGCTATAATCATCCAGACGAAGTTGAAGCGTGTTCGCGTTTCCAGCAACTTCCAAGCGGTTCGAATTTATCGTAATAATAATATAACGATGGAAGAGGAAACGTTTAAAATAAATATCCTTCGTGTAGCTTCTCGGGACGAGAACGCGGCCACTTGCAGCGAACGGATGAAATTCGACGACGGCAGGCTATTGAATTTTTCTCATCGCCAAATACGAGCAATTTCTTCTGGAAAACGAGTCGAACATATACACCGTTCGCAAGTTGAGGAAACGGTGGGAAGGAAATGTTCGAGTCGGAGGAACGGTCGCGCACCGGCTTTATGCTTCAGCCGAGCATCGTGTCGCGAGAGGATGAAAACGCCATCCATAGCCGACCACTGCACGTTCCCGGTGTCTTATTTTCTTTTCCATTGCCGATGCAAAAAATATGATGGAAGCTGGCCGATGCTGCTACGGGTATGTCTCGACTATGCCGAGGAGACGATCCAGAGAATAGACGTTTAGCTGGCGTGGACGGTGGAACACGACGAAACGAAGAGGACGAGGGCGGTGGACGAGGATGCGACGCAGACGGCGAATCGAGCAACTGGTGAGCAGGATAAAGAGGAAGAGGGATTAGCGAGGCACACAGGACGAGAACGCGGACGCGAACGTGAACGTGAACTTGAGGGTAGGGGAAGAGCAAGAAAGAGGGATGGAAGATTGTTGAAGGTAGAGGAACCAAAGGGGAAAGGTAGAGAAGGACAGAGGTGGCCAGAGGGAAGACAAAGGTAGAGAAGGGGGGGAAAGAGCGAGTAGAAGGGCCGGGGGAAGTGAAAGAGTGAAGCGTGTACGAAGAAGAAATGGGTGGAAGGCCAAGCGAGGGGATCAAGAGGGGGGATATCAAGAGCGGACCTCCCAAGTTGCGGTGAGATGGCGGATCATCATCGTCGCATCATCCGTGAGCCGAATATCTTCTCAGGGCTTCGTTATTAAGCATACGATATACTGCGTATGCGGCTCGTATTCGCGTCAAAAAATTACCGATCGGAGTATCGAAAATTCCTACTTGCGCACCGATCCACTTTTACATGCAATTTGCCGGCAGACCGTTCGTTTTGCACGTTTTTCGCCGGTCGGCCGAGACGGCAGATTGCTCGATTCCGAGACGAGAATCGCGTCGTTCGTATAATTAGTTGGTAAAAGGAAGCGGTTCGATGCGCCGATCCTGGCCAACGTTGCTCTTTATCCTTGCGACGACCGGTACAGGAATGCCTCTCGAACGTTCCATTTTTCTTCCATATCTTCTCTTCCTTTGCTTCGCTTCTATTCATAGAAGGCGAAGATCAACGAGCTTCTTTCAGTTGCTCTTAATCTCCTTGAACGAACGATCGATAGGCTGCTTTTTCCACACAGAGAGATCGTTAGCAGTACGACGTACGGCCTAACGATCATCGATGATCCCTCAGCCGCGAAACGATTCTATCGGGCGCAAGTCGGCCGATGCGAAAGCTGAGTGGCGGAGGAAAATACGTAGGAAAAACTAGGCAAGGCAAATAACGGATAAAATCGTTGAGAACGTTCCGTTTAATAAAGCAATTCTGTAATTGCCAGGCAAAGCTTCAAGAATGGCGCGCCTACGACGCATGATATTGGACCAACAGATATTAATTTCGGGGATGTACGAGACATTTAAAGACCGTGGGGATCCTGATCCCCAGGCGTGTAAGGGGAAGATAAGGCACCGTGTACCCGGCCTGTAATCAATGGCTGGCAAACGAAGTTATAACACAGATGACAAACAAACGTAGCTGCAGTTCGCTTCGGTCGCTGTACCCTTCGAAAGATACTTCGTGCTTGCCATAGTATTCCTTAGAAAAAGGTATTTCGATGCGATATTAAATCAGACTCTGTTACGATTAGCCCTTTCGTTGGTATTGCGAGAAAAAATGCAAGATTTTCTTAACTGTTTTCTACTTTCAATTCATCCGTATACGTTCGACCATAGTAATACGATATAATACTTTCAGAATGTAAAACAAGTGGAAAAGATCGACGATACGAACGACGTTAACACGTGTGCACGTGAAATAGATGTTTAAGAAACACATTGATATCGAATTGGAAAGTGAATTAGGAATAGCGCAAGTTAGCCACTTTTTACGGTATAATTTGAATTACTATTTGCATTAAATGTCGAATGCGTTTCTATCGCTTTAGAGGTACAAATTTACGAATTATAGAACGTAAAGACGAAGGATCTGACATCGATAACGAAATATAATTCTACGTCTAATTAATTACATCACCTCATATTAGTCTTTAAAAATCAATATCAATTTGATATTTCCCCACACGTAGCTGTAACAACTGCGAAGTATAAGATCATCGTAGTTCGATTTATCAGTAATTTTGCAATTAAGATACATACAGCGTAACGAGCCTTTAGAAATAAAACAAATAAACAAACGATAAAATAATACAATGGGTTGTAACAATTCAGCGTTTCGCTGGCAAAAATCTGAAGTTTTACGAGCACGGAATTATGACACCGAGAGACGGCGAAAGGACGATACCTAATTGAATAAAGTCATACTTTTGAGCAAAAATTTTCAATTTTCCTTCTCATTTAACTCGCACATGGATAGAAGACTCAAAGGGAAACACCCAGCAGACCTCACGAAGGACACAACCTGACAAACAAAAAGATGGTATCCCACCCACATGATAATCTTTTTTTTTATTTATTTATTAGAATTAACAATAAATTCTCGCATTGAGAATTTTCAGTAATATTTTCTGGCGTGGCTAATTATTTATAATAACAAGTTAATACTTATTATAGATAAGTATAATTTACAAGTATTATAAATAAGTAAAAATTACTTAATTTATCAATCAAGTAGTCCAGCAATTATCTAACAGCTAAAAAATTCCACCAAATGTCCAAACTGGG
This sequence comes from Bombus vosnesenskii, assembly GCF_011952255.1. NCBI lineage: Eukaryota > Metazoa > Arthropoda > Insecta > Hymenoptera > Apidae > Bombus > Bombus vosnesenskii. The sequence goes on from NW_022884342.1 coordinate 800,472, forward strand.
CAAATTGTGAATGTAAACAATTAAATAAAAAAACAAATTTATCTCGCTCTATTTCCAACACAATATAAAGAGTTCTGTCACGCATACCAAGCAAACAGTTAATCATAAAATACTGTGATAAAGGTTTAAGACGATCATAAAAAAGGGAAAAGAAGGGAACAAGATGCAGGTAGAAAAATGAAAGCGACAGGAAAGATGATCTTCGATTAAGAGAAACAAACTGAAATCTAGTTACACGATCCTTCTCCAACATTCAGAGATACTTCAACGCTTCCAATCGACAACTCCAAGATCCCTAACAGATGCACCCTGGTGCGTTACCAACGAAGCAATACATGGCGACCTCAAGGTACCCACAGTAAAAGAAGAAACAACAAAATGTAGTAATAGACAAATCACAAGAGTTAACAAAACCCCCCAATTACTAAATTAATTGATACGTCGGACCAGATCCGCAGGCTAAGGAAACGCCATCCGTTAGACCTAAGCGCCAGATTCAGCTAGAAATAAACTTCTTATAAATAATCGGCCATGTCACTGCACAGAAACTTACTGGAAATTCTCAATGCGTGTAAATTAAAGAAGAAAAGAACATGGTCCTTGGATTCGTAAGCATCGTCTCGCATAGACATCTCTCGTTTGTCTCAACATAGACTCGTTGGCTCGTGTTACGCAGAAGGGCCATGGCGCGTCATCGATAGACAGCAGAAAGAAAACGTAGCAGGAAAAACAGGGAGAAGAAAGATGCACGTGATATCTCGTAGGCTGCATATGGCGGGAGAATGCACGTAGGGCTGTGCGACGATACTTTATACGCTTTTGGAGTAAATTGGCAAATTGTAAGCCAGTGGGGAAGTAATCAGGGGAATTGTCACGGATGTGGGAGGTTGTTACAGAGCCGCTGTACAAGAGTAACCTGATATTCGACCATTCGTTTCTCTGGCCGCGGCATTCGCCCTTTTTGTAACGGTAACATGCAGCTTCTAGGGGTGGGACCATTATGGACGTCCTGCCAGAGGTCCCCATGGAACCTGTTTTTCCAATGGAGTCGCCATCGACATCTGCCCTTCGTTTAGAGGAGGAAGTCTCGCTTTCTCTGCGATGGACATGCACATTTGGAAGACATAATCTCGTCGTTTTCCCAACGATCGTAATTCTCGTCGTGCTTCTTCCCGTACAATGAACCTTATTTGACTTTTGATTTACGAGATCGAGATGAAATGAACAGGCAACAATACGCGCGGCGCTGCTAACAAAAGTAGCTTGAATTGCGCAGCTAAATTTCGAACACGTTCTGAAATTTTTACGACCAGATAACTTTATGCAACTTTTATCGCGCGGTTTGTTTTGAAAATTCGTTGCTACAATTTCTTCGAGATTTCGACTGCGCGGAATTTTCATTGCAAACGCACCACGCGCGAACGACCGTTGGATTAAAATACGGAGATGGTCGGACTGGCAGACGTTAATCTTCGCGGACGTTTATTTTTTCGCGGAAAGTTTCAGCGAAACGGAAACACAAACGTAAGAATCAGATTCGTTATGTACGTGATTCCGGTGTGTATAAAACCGGTACTATACCAATACCTGGTTCGTGCACCTTATGAATAAGCAATAGGCAGTTTCATTGTGGTCTCATCTTTTATTCTTAAATGTTATTCCTGTCGTGACCGACCATTCTATTCCCAAGTGTTATCCCAAAGTCGAATCGCGTTTGCCCTTCCGGCACATCGAGATACACTTGCCAGTCAATATTAATGTCTTTATTAGCGATCGTGCATCTCTCTTTCAACATCTTCGGATCTCGAGAGCGTGGCAGGAGGATACGGCCATGTCGTATAATCGAGCAACGCGGCTAAGTGGGGAGGGAAAAGCCGAATGAAAAAACTTGGAATTGTTGGAATATTCGGCTTGGAAACCCTACTTTTATACTTCGACCAACTTCGCCCTCTTCGACTATCCTTTGCTGGCCCGTGTGTACGTACCACGTAACTTCCACGGGGCAATATCTCTCTTTAGCTGCAATAGTTGGGTAAGTTTTCAGACGCGCATAAAACGCAGCGTTTTCTATAAAAAGGAATCCACCGTGAGATACAGCAGCGTGAAGGGCCGATTCGTGCCCTTTTAGAAGCGGGATCAGCTTCTTCGAACGAGGGCTGTGAATGCGGTCTTTGTACAGTATGCAGTGAACTAGAAGGGAACGATTTAACTTGTACCTGTAACACGAGCTACTGTTTCTCCACGAGGATTTCTTTCTTCTTTTTCAATGAAGAGATATTAGAACGGAAGGTGGGAAAACGTAGTACTAGAAACATCGATTATTCGGAAACAACTTTTAAGAAAGTAGATACAGTTTACGGGGGGTTGCAACATGGAAATCGTCTCGAGCATCTCCTTCGAAACTTCCAAAACATCGAAATTCCAAGACAACGATTTAGTTTATATAATATGAACGCGTGAAATATTCTTTCCTCTTTTTTTTTACTAACGATATACAGGGTGGTTGGTAACTGGAGGTACAAGCTTAAAGGGGGTGATTCTAGGCGAAAAAAGAAGTGGAAAATATAGAATAAACATTTTTCGTTCGAGGCTTCGTTTTCGAGAAAATCGACTTTGAATTTTCGCTCGGTACGCCTGCACTTTATTTAAAATGTGGCGGTGCACCGTCTTGTTGAAAAATTAAACTTCTACATCTTCTAATAATTCCGGTAGTTTGTTTTGTTATCAACATAACGTCGATCGAAACAACGATTTACAGTGAGATCCGTTCTAACGAGACGCGATAAAATGCGCGCGTACCGACCTAAAATTCAAAGTCGATTTTCTCAAAAACAAAGCCTCGAACGAAAAATGTTTATTCTATATTTTCCACTTCTTTTTTCGCCTAGAATCACCCGCTTTACGCTTGTACCCCCAGTTACCAACCATCCTGTATATCAATAAACGTAATAGCGAAAATGTGAATTAACTCAGAACCAAGGAAACGCTGCTAGGAAATGCTCTCAAAGTTACACGATGCTTTGCTAGGCAGTCGAAACTGGGCAACCTCTTGGAGCTGTGCTTCCGTCAAAACTGCGGAACTTGAACGCACGAGACTCGCAGGAGGACGATACGGAGACGCGTATAAATACGCGAACGTTTCACGTATGATCATATTGCGGCCATTAACATGGCGAAAAGTTGCTCTCGGTGCCTGGAAAGCAAGGGAGCAGCAACCACGAAGCCTTTAAGCCGCGGTACGGCAAGTTTCCCCACTGATCCTCAGTGCGAGGTGAGTTTAAGCCCCGGGATTCCGGAGTTACTGCCATCATGGCACACCATGCACCACCGCCCATAGATATAAGTATAGCCTCCAGCGTAACACCGTCGACTGTACTCGAACCCGGTCTACCACCGTCCTCTATTTCGACCAGCTTACCCTCTTTCTCTATCTCCTTTGTCCTATCTCTCTTTCACCGTCCAAACCCACCCCCGTTTCTAACCCCCTCCATGTTAGTCGGCTTCATCCCTCCTCTCGCACGATCCCTGTGTGCAGTCTCTTTCTCTGTCTCTACCTCGCTCCCCACGCCTTCCTTTCATTGTGCTCTCTCTCTCCCTCTCTCTCTCTCTCTCTTTCTCTCTTCTCTGCCGTTGAGTCGTGCAACCGCGATCTAGTGCATCCCTATCGCAACAACGATCGTTCTCCGGGATACGGTAGCTGATATTTATGACGGTGGCGGCGCGATGTTGAAGTAGTTAAATCGCTGATAATAAATGCGAATCCGCGGTAACTGCCGGCGGAATGACATCCAATCTAAAAGCACGACGCGCGATCCTACACGGATGGTCGGTGTTTGAGCTTTCAATTGCACAGGCCGCGAAAATACAACGCCTGGCGGACGCAATCTTTCGCCACCGCGTTAAACTTGCTCTGACGAACGAGCAGGAAAACCGGCACGCTGGTCTGATTAAAGTCTGCAAACGGAACTTTCATGGACCGGCTCTCTTTGTGTGCCAACTCGTCCAACTTTCTCTGACGATTCGATCGCACCCTCTAAAACTATGGGGCTCTAAAGCGGACGCGTATCTCCGTCAACTTCTGACGAACGTTTCATCTCGCCACCGATATCGATTCACGCGATTACAGGATACGTGCAGAGGACTTGCATAGAGGATGTTCGATCGTGAGATTTATTAAACGTCGTTGTTTCTTGTTGAAACCGTCGAATATATTTAAAAATAATAGGCTAGTAAAAAGCATTAAAAAGAGCAGAGAGGTACGAAGAGAAAGCCCTGGAATCAAAAGAGGAATCAGTGAGAATGTAGAGAATGGGAGAATGGTCAGGAAGAGAAAAGAGCAAGAAAGAGGAAGGGACTAGAAGAGGTGAGAAAAGGAGGGACGCAGATGGAACCAGGAGGAGCAAGAAAGGATGACGGCGGACCAAATTATAGAAGAAAGAAGAACGAGAGAAACAGAAGAGAGAGGGGAAAGGATAAGGGAATCCGAGTAATACGATATTTAGCAAGTAAGGCGAGTCTCTGCTTGGGCTGCATTTTTTCAATTGCGATCATGAGGATTCGAATTCGCATGAATATCCGCAACCTTTGATACGAAAGACGATTCACGAAAATTCACGGTAACCATAGTCTCAGGATATACCTCGCTGGTGCCTTTTGCGGTCGATTAAATTTATTGAAAATTTGACGAGTCGAGATGGAGGAGAATAAAGGAAAAATCGTAGGCGACTTGGCCGCAACTCGATAAGCGGTAGTCGTCGAGAGCTACCAGTTACTCGATACCGACGGTCATTACGATATTATTACGCGATTCTTCGCGACGAAGAGAGCCAAAAGGTCACCGTCGAAGGGGGCTGCCATTATCGCGGTCAAACGGGGTCACTCCAATTACACGAAGCAACGTTAGGGTTTCGCAGCGGGGCCTGATCGCGTTGCTGCACTTGGCGAGGTTTTCGACCTCCGACCGCTTCGATCGATAGAATCCACATTGTATTAGCACGGAAACGGCTCGCAAGACCTTTCAGAAGGCCATGCAGGACAGCGCATACACTGGGTTATCATTTTCCTCTTTCCCCTGACTTTTTCTTTCATAAAGATTACGTTTATCACGGAACGTTGGAACAAACGATGAAGTAACGCTACCAATAATCGTCAACGGTGACTCATAATCGGGAAACTATGTGCTGGATTTTACGTTATCGCGACGAACATTTCCTCGTGACGTTTATTTACGCTTTCTTTGTTTTCCATGGAGCGACGATTGCATAAATTGGTTCGTCTACAGGTAAACGAGCGGATGTGGCGATTAAACGGGCGATCGTCCGCGGATATTCCTACGATCCCGTAACATAAAATGATAATCGAAGATACATGTACGACGATCACGGACTGAAATTTATCAGCGATGCTACACGGGACGGCGATCGATTAAGGAATCGAGGCGTTCGTTGCTCGGTATGGAAAGGCCAGAACGCATGCGCACCTATTAACGTTAGCCTGAAACGGCGTCTACAAAATTTGCCCGGGCAAATGGCAAATAATCTGATTACATTTGCATAAAACCGTGCAGCAAATACAGTGTTGATACGTGAGCCTGGCTGGAATGCGAACGAACAGAGAAAGAGGAGGACCGAGAGACCGCGCAGGAAAAAAGATAATTCAAAGGCGAGGGGGTGGTTGGAGGGTGTCGAGCGGCGAGCAGAGTACGATACGGCAAAAGGAGGAAGGATGGGGCACAGGCAGGCTTTGAAGAAACAAAAAGTCAATGAAAAGAGAGAAGGCAGGACGGCGTCGCGACGCGTCCAGTTCTTCCTCGTTCTATCGTTCTTCTTACGTTGAAGATGGGAGAAGACCAGACGGAGAGAGGAGGCTGGGGTCGGTGCAACGTGTACGCGGTGCAACGAATTTTCAGCGGCGTCGACGGTGGCGGCAGCATCTTAAGCTTCATGCAAGGCAAATCAACCCTCCGGAAAGCGAAGTGCTATTCCCGGATTGTGCTAGCAGACCCTTTTACTTATATTTAAATTTGAAGATGGAAAGGTCGCGCGAGAGAACGAGAAAACGTCGGGACAAATGAACGAACACGATTCGCGGATACAGAGCACAGCAGAAGCAGACTAGAGCAGAGCAAGATAGCGAAAGAGGGGGACGAGGAATAGCACGCCAACCGGTACGAAAAGCTCGACTGCTGCAAATAACCAAAATGGCTGGCTAATCCAAATGGAATCAGGATACACTTAAACGAATTGCACAGGCTGAATAAATCATTGGAAACTGCGGGATTGATTTGCATATCCGGCGAGGCATTATGCCACCGTCAGCCCTGTTCCTGCGGTAACAGAGGGCGAACCGAATCGGAGCAGGGGCATCTAAAGTCAGACAAGAGCATTCTCGAGATTGGCTATATTTCAGCAAGCGCAACCGAAATACCGGCGCGCGTTTGACTGAACGGTCGCGCCCGTTCGATGAAACCTACTAGAAACCGATATATAATGCGTCTCTGGAATGGCTCGCTGGCCGAGCAAACGTTCGAGTTCATCGTGTGCCCGCGCTCGTGCGAGCAAGACCAGGCCAGCATAGAAATTTATGTGGTTGATCGTGACGCTATTGGCCTAATTATGTTAATCGCCGTGGAATTTCCGGCAGGTGAATTTATTCCGTCGAGTATGCTCCCGTGTGCACGCTAGAAACACTAGCCGAAGCGGTAATTAGAGCGAAATCAAATTGCGTCGGGAAAGGTTAAGAGAGAGATGGGAATCCTCTTGGGCGATGGCGTGATATGTGGACCAATAAACTGACGTCGAGTCTAATGGTCCGAGCGTCCGGAAGATCGATGCCGCTATTGGATTACCGACGTCCGCGAGTACGTGGCCGACGTTCGCCAAAGTAACGGCATCTTGAAATTATGAAACGTTCATTTTCGGATCGGCAGAACGTTGCGGGCTCTCGAATTTTAAAGCTAATTTATATCCTAAGGATGAATACGAGCGTAACGAAAACTTAATTACTACGTTTCGACGAACGTACCTACGCTACTTTCGCGTTCCACGTATCGTGCACCGAGCCTACTTCGAGCGACGATCCTGCAAAGAACCCGAGGACACGCGCCGGGCGAACGAAGGACACGGAGAAACGGAAACGTACTTGCATTCGCGCCCTATCTCCCATAAATAAGATTCCTTTGTACCAGGTTTTTTGTCCCTTCGTTTCACGAATTCCTGTGTGCCGGCGTATCGAAAATACGGGAGAAAGTTGCGAAACAATGCAAGGAACGTCGTACCGCAATCAGAAAGAACGAGGCGAGGATGAAGGAAAAAAGCTACGCGGAACAAAGGAGAAAGCTAGTCATAGAGTTCCCCGGCCGAGAAAATGTGGCGTCAAGAGCCCTGCTGAACACCGACGACTAAGTCAGGTATTTACCGTACTCTCTGGAATGCCTTTGAACGAATGAAGCTGTTATCGAACGTGCCACTGCAGCCAGCCGACGACCAACATGCTGTCTACCGGTCTAGAATCTAATTAATCCTGCGTTGCTAGCGTGGAATCGAAACGAGGCACGTTATTCCTTTGGAATGGCGTGTCTGATTGATCGAGGCAATCGTCAAGCTCGAGCTTCGTGTATCATTATACGTCATTGAACGTGACAGAAAAACGTTGCATCGTTCATTGATATCTTTCTTACGGTCGTTCCGCGACCTACAATTTCCAACGCTAGAATACTACACGTCAAACACTGGCGATTCTACGATCGACATTTTGTACACCTTCTAACGACAGAGTATCCGTTATTCTGTGATTTCGTGCTCGAGAGTAACGAGAGTAGGAAAGATAAATCGGCAAAGGTCAAGAAGAAGTGGAAAGTTGAGTATGGTCAAGGCAGGGATACGTTACGGATCATAGAGGGCCGAGGATCATTCTCAAGCCCTCTGCCCTGGGATTTCGTTATACCGCGAGAGTCGCGTCGTGCCATTATTATTCACGCGACTCCGGTTGCGTGGGCTCGCGACCCGCAACAGCTACCACTGTCAGCCCTGCTGAATTACAAGGGCATTACGACTGTTTGTGACCGCTAATCGCGAACCTTCTGGAAAAGCTGGAGACGTCCGACGACCGGCACGTGACTCATACACGCGGCGACGACTTATCGAAAGTCGCAGAACACGCGAGTCGCCGGACAACCTGCGATCGTTTCTCGAACGAGAGGGAACGCGTTCGAAGGAAAGCGGTGAAAATTTGTCTCGTCTAGACGAAACGTTTTTGCACCGCCACGTCGACTATAAGCATCAAGGATACGCGATTATAATAATGGCGGGAGCACGCGGCTATATAGTCGGGCTGGAAATAAAAGCAAAAGAATTTGCAGCCGTGGTAAAAGTAAAGCGATGCCTATCGGTGCACGGGAAACAATCATTGATAATGCGCAGTCAACATTCACGGGCAATTATTTAGCCGTTGAACGCGTATTTTGTAATCTACGTAAAGCGGAGTAATTACACGTCTTCCTGTAATTACATGCAAATTATAATAATGTATCGTTGTTGCGATGAAAGTTTCTTTTTTCTTTTCCCCTTCTGTTGCAAGAGCTCGGAGCGGCGACGAAGCAGTTTCCAGAGCAACAACTCGGCGATCAACGCGCCACTTAACATATCGCGCGACGACCAGCATTATACGCTATATAGACTGTCGACCGCTCCGAGCCTACGATTTCTACAGACCGCTTATTTATAGAATTACGGGCCCAGCAGCCAGCGACCGGTCGACCAACCGAGCGATCGCAATCCTACGAACGCAACGGTTGTTCCTTATCACGCGAACAACGAGCTTAGCCCTCCGTATTTGTATTGGATCGCCTGGTACGCGCGCGTAAGTACAATACTTACGCAAGTACTCGCGTAAATAAGTATATCTGGAACTTGGGTAGAGCATCGGGGATACGTTTGAAGAACCGGGGCAAATAAATAATCGTGACGAGAGAAGAAGAGAGAGAAAGGGCACGATACAACGACAGAAGCACAGAGAGAGCGGTAACGGCAGAAGCCGTTCCGCCGATCCAGTCCGATCCCTTCGAAGCGCAGTCGGATGGACGTTCTTTCCGAACGAAACCCAATTAAGAAATGTTTTGTCCGGCTAGCGGGTAGGCAGTGGGTAGCTGGAGCGAAAAGAGAAAGAAGAGGACGAAGATGGGGAGGATCGGAGGAGATGGCAAAGGATCGAAGAGAAGAATCGAATAAGAGCACGAAAAGCGTAGGCGAGGAAGGCCAGGGGAATGATCGAATATCGCAGCATGAGTCCAAGGGGGATCGAATGCTCGATCGAGGATCGGAGGTAGGATATACTCGAAGAGAAAGAATAAGCCAAAGGGTCCACACACGGGTCTTTCGCATAGGCGGTAGAACGGCAGCTGTTTGAGTCGAGCAAATTAGTAGCCGGCACGTGATTGGTCTGTTACCGCCCCGTCTATATTGCAATAACCACCGGAGCCACGCCGCAATACTTCCGAGCGTGAAGCGAGAGCCCCGGTGAAACGCTTCTCTTCTTCGTGGTACCGCTTGTGCGTGCGCGCGTCCACCTTCTTTCATCTTTTCTTTCTTCTCTTTAGCCCCGGCTCTTTTCTCTGTCCCTTTCGGTCTTCGTCCCCTGCCCTCACACCCGGTCTACCTAACCCAACCCCTTCGATCTTCGTGTTCGCTGAACTGCTCTTTCGAAACCCTTCCGCGCCAGCTCGCAATTTACTCGCGATATCTTTATGCCGGAATTTACGAGCAGATAATCATCGGAGGGATGTTCCGGCATTTTTCGGCCAAATTATTATTATTTATATTGCGATACCCCGCGGACAGAGATCCAACGTCTTCGGCCGGCATTAATTAACTCGGGATCCGCGGTGATGCGCCCGAAGAAAATGTCTTTATTACGTGCCGATCTTCGCACGAATCCGTTCCACCACCCTCGTCCATATTCCACCGCCGTTTCGCCAAAACCCAACATATCGAGCGGACCTCTATGCTCGGATGCAAATGATCGGTTTGCGACAAGTAAATTTGCACAAAGTCGGCGATAAAATAATCTTGGATGTTTTCTATAAGTTTTGCGATAATCAAGAACAGGAAATAACAGGTACTTGGACTGTTAAGTTCGAAAGAGACGACAAATTACAAGGAGGCGAAGAAAGGGCTAGCGGACATTAGGCGGACGCAATTAAATCACAGCGATGGTTTACACTCGCCCACTGTCGTCTGCCGCCTCTCTTCATTTCGCTCCGACAACGCGACTCTCCTCTCTCTTTCGTTCGCATCGCACACGGCTCTTTCTCCGCTTCGAACAGCTTTCGTGTACGTGTACCTGCCTCCCTCGCCTTCCCACCACTTGCCCGTTATCCCTTCGCCTTCGTGGTGCGCGCGATGCTTCCCGGAATCGAGGGAAAATAAAAGTCAGAGGAGAATACAGCTGAAAGAAAAAGGAACGACCGAGAGGGAATAGCTAGCCGTGGACAGAGAAGCAAGAGAGGGTTGTAAAGGGGATGGGAATGGAGGAGAGGGGCGTCACGGAACTCATGCAACGTGAGTGGGCCTAAGGCACGACCGCTGTTGCTGGTGCTGTTGCTGCTGCCGGTGTGCCGTTGATGCCGATGCTGCCGCTGGTGCAGCGAGAGAGCAGCTCTCGAGAGCGATATCTACCTATCTTGATGCGATACAAGCAGCCACCTTCTACGCGATATAATCCCATTGCCGATGGGATCCGACGTGTTGCGCTGCTCGACGAAACCGTGCTAAGATAGAGGGGGTCGTAAATCCTCACTAGCTACCGTCCTGCTGACTCCAACGAGCTAAGTTCCCTTGCGCCTTATAAAGCCTACCCCTCTGACCAAGCCAGACGTTTCTTCCTCGTCGAGCTGCGCGACTGACGACAATATTCGAAGCTTCGTTTCGTCCACTTACACTCGCCAGTCGTTAAAATCCCAGGTCGTTGTTTCAACGACAAAGTTGGCGGTACTATCCGGACGATGGAACGATCGCTACTGATCGGACCTGTCGTTTACCGTAGGGCTATTGTAACGCGATCGAGCATGACTATATAGAGATTTGGAAAAGCGTAGACGGTGTTGCTACTTACTCATACCGTGACAACGTTCGCTTCTTCGTTCTTTTCGCTACGATCTAGCGGTACGCTTACCTGCAACAGAATAAAGAACAGTATGGGATTAGAGCGACAAGTAGTACTCGGATCGATTATTTCGCAATAAATGCTAACGATATCGCCGATCGACGTTTCTCGCGATTTCGTTTCACCTCTATGGTGTATTTATACGCGTATCGCCGAGAGTGGAGCTTCGTAATCAGCCGTAACAGCAGGAGGGTAACGATTAGCGAAACGCTGTGCACAGTTGGACGCCGACTTGTCCAAGTGATTACGCGGCATCGTCGTACGCGTTCTCTGTGTCTTCATTCTCGTCGTGCCGTTTCAAAGATCGTTAAAGTTAATGCCACGTATACCGAAGTAGGGCAGATTGCTCGGGCCGATCGCACGTACGTTCATTACGCGTTCCACGGCGCATAGCTTTATCGCGGCATGCCTCGGCTCACTCGTCGTCGTCGTTAACGAAGAAAATGCGAGCCGAAAGTCGAAACGAAGCAAACCGATTAAATCAACCGGACCTCGAAGCTGATTGCCTCTTCCTCTCGCCGCCGCGACCGAAAGGCTCGAGCGGTTTTCGAGCCATTTGCGGCACGCGGCCTCTTCGTCAAGCTCTGCCACCCCTGGCATCCGAGGGAATTTCGGGGAACAAAGTTGTTGAATATCGGTGGAAAAGAAAATCGCCGCGGCACGAAGAAAAAGATGTACGTGCTCGTCTCGAAGGGGCAGGAACGACACATACAAGCTGCTAGAAAGACTGATAGTCCTCCGCGTTTCATTACCACCTCGGGAAACCGGTAACGCGACCGTTTTCTATTCCCCTCACGATCATCCACGAGTATGATCGTCGGAATTGAACTTCTTGTTCGGGGGAAAAACGCAACTGGAGCACGCGAAACGAACGCTTCTTGCGTAATTATGAGCGAGGACGGTAGGGCAAGGCAAGACAACGAGCCAGGGTTTCTTTCGGTAGAGGCGTATAGCCATCTTTAACGAGGAATACGGAGAAAGACGAGCTGTCGAAACGGGCCGGCGTAATTTCAAAAGAGGCCGTTCCGGTTTCATCGACGTTCCGCCCGCGGATTGGAAGATTTCGGGGTAGCGTGCGTGGGGTGGCGGTCGCCGATGGTGGTGGTGGTGGTGGTGGTGGAGGACGCGCGCAAAACTGCGATGCATGCCGTGGTAGCGGCGCAGCAGTCAGGAAGAAGAAAAGAAAGAGAAAAAAGAAAAAAAGAAGAGAGAGAGAGAGAGAGAGGAGAATGGGGAGAAGGTGGACGGAGAGCCTTTAGGAAACACGGTATTCAGGAACCCCGGTGGAAAAAGTGGTAGGTTGGGCCTGACGAGTCGCCATCTCTGCCCGCGTCACATCACGTAGCGGGCCCCGAATGGCTGGCTCGAGATATAACGAACCGTCGGCTTGCCGGCGAGAAAAAGTTGGACGATGGCCAGTTACGTACCGCGTCACCACTATCCACAACGCTATACCTGCTTCTCGGTGGAAGAAGGACGAGGAGAAAAGCTCGAGGGAAGCAGCACAGGAACGAGGGACACGTAGTGAGCAAAGACCGAGAGCAAGAGAGAGGACGAGTAAAGAACAGAAAGGAACGGTCCAGATCCTCGTTCTTTCAACCAGCCACTTTCGTTCCTGGCCGCATTCAGCGAACGGGAGGCCCCAGGCTGGGGCTAATGGGACGCAATTAAACGATTGGTATCAAAGAGCACCGCCGGTCGCGCTCGCGGGAATGTCGCGAACTAGATGGCAATGCCGGGGCTGTGCAACAGCGGCAGAAGCACACGGAGGCCCACGGTTGATTCGCTGGCGTGGAGAGGACGAGTCTAGAAAAATCTCGGCCGCGTCCAATTCCATCTCATTAGTGGAGGGAAACGGCAGCTGATGCTTGTCTCTCTTGCGGTCTTAGCGCAAGAAGAAGAAGCGTTCGGAAGCCATGTATGGAACCGGTCTCCCTCTGTCTCCCTATCTATACACCCGTATGTACTCGAACGGTGAATATACCGGGTGTCGACCACGTACCTCGTATTTCCTCTCACGATACGGACAGCCGAACAGACGATCTAGCATTCTTCTCCGTACGATAACCACACGCTCCTGCACACCGGACGACACAACCGGCCAGCGAAATAAGGACTGAGAGAGAAGTTGGCCTAACTGCGAACTTCTGCATAGAGATTCGAGGATAACGCGACCCTTCTGCTCTCAGGCTGATGCAACCACGAGCGGGAATCGACCACTCTGCCGTGCTTAGTCCCGCGCTATACACGTTCTCCGGTCTGATCGACGATCCAGCGTCGCGGGACGATTCCATTCCGTTCGTTCGTTCGTTTAACAAGTTCGAGTACGTTTCCCGTTTATGGGGCGAAATAAACGACGGCGAGCCTCGGTGGAACTGTAAAAACTTGAAACGCCTAAAACGTTAAAGGTTTTCGAAGGAACGACATCTGGACGTTTAAGCGCAGCCTAGATACATCGTGACGTCCTTGAAATCATACCAACCAGATGACGGATCGCGCGAAATACGTTACAGAAAATTAGCGGCATTTGGACAGGACACCCTGTACATGTGGACCGCGCTTATATTCCGTATGTGCATATATTCTACACGTATATACCGCGCACAGGCCATACCTGCATGTAGCATGCACATGCATGCGCCGCAAAACAAAGCGAGCTCGTTAGGAGGTGCATTGCAACGACTGCACTCTTTGCTCTCCGGTACATCCTGCTGGCGGTCTGAGTCCGCCGACTTCGGCCTCCGGCCGACTCGCTTCTCTTTGCCCGTTTCTCGCCATTACGAACAAACTCATACTCGAACACGCTTTGGCTTTGTTCGTGGTTCGGTACCAGTCGCCAAGGAAAGGGTAATTGCCTCCAGTCTCTCCCGGCAATGTTCGAGAGATCCCTTTGGCAAACCGTGGAATTGCGTATCGTACCGTGAGATCGATCGTGTAAACTGCGCGCCAGTCGGCGAACGAGTCCCTGATTTATGGCCGTATCGAGCAGCCCAGTCCACCTAGGATTTCAGAGATAAGACGGCTACTACTTTCGCGTACGCGCCACGCTAAAACCGATTGCCAACGCGTCGCTTGGAAAAGGCCATCGATTAGAGAACGCTACGAGAGCTAAAAGACTCGATAGCGAAGGAAATATGTTTCTGGAGAAGTTTACCATTTCTCTGATCGCTTCCGGAGACTCGATACTCGTGCATGCAACCGATGGAACGCGTCCTAAAGGATAACGGGTGGTAGGAGAGACCGGTAGCCTTAAGGTGGAGATAAAAGCCGAACAGTGAAGTATCGGCTTATTAATGCCAACCGCTTCATTAACGTCAAGCGTTAACACGTGCACAGTCGGTCAGAAGGCAATCCGTATCCGAGGCGAAATTATTACGCGGTGCAGTCTCTCGGCTACGGTACAGGGTGGAAGGTGGCCGAACGCTTTGCTTGTCGATAAAGAGCGGATCCTTCATAAGCGCGGCAAACCGCATAACTCTAGCGCGCGGCAGACAAGCAGAATAAGAGGAAATATGGGAGGTGATCGGCCTCTCTTCGAGGTGGAGTCATGCGAGCACGGCCGTGTAGCCCTGACTGCAAAGAGGAAGACGGAGGAAAAAAGATCACGCGGGTGAAAGAGAGAGGGCGATTGGTCCGAAGAGAAAGAGGCTGCACTAGCGAGAGAAAGAGCGGACCAGAGAGCGAAAAAGAGCGGGAGAGAGGCTCCGAGCGAGCGCCAACTGGGCCGACATAGCTCTCGACTCTCCAGGACGAGTTTATGCGATTTTTACACTCGATCTGATTTTTTGGCGGCGCGCCTCGCTCTCGCGAGACAGATATATGTCCCACAACCATACAAGAGCCGCGCGTATAAAGACATCGAAGCGAAAGCCAACGAGAATTCCTCATCCCATCCTCTCGGCTCACCCTGCTGTTCCCTCTTCGGCCTCGCTGCTTCTCTCCTTCGCGAGCCACGGTACCCCATCATCCTCTTTGCCACCATACTTGGTATACCCCTCTTCCTTCTCCACCGTCTCCCTTCTCCTAACTACCACCCCACCTTCCCTCCCTTCTTCTCTTCCCTTCTCTCACCCCCTTCCCTTCACAAAGCCCAGCAACGGGAACAAGAATACGAAGAGTCGAAGGGCCTCGCCCATAACCGGTTCAGTCTCTCTCGTCATCGCGCTCTCCTCTACTCCGCCTCGACAAACCGGCAACCGACTAACTTACCTACCTGATCCACATAGATATGCCCACGATCGGATACCCAATAAACTGCTGCTTAATCGCGCCACCGTCTTCTGTGACATACATTTTCGCCCGCTATTTCGCGAAACGCCGATGATCACCTCTATCCGCCACGGTTCCAGCCTCCGACTGGTCTCTTCTTAACGCCACGTCGCGGTCACTTCTGGCCCGAGTCAATTGTCACGTACGCTAGCGTTAATTAAAACCACGTCGCGATTCAGTATCGGTTAACGCTAGGTCTAACGCAATCCTTCTAGTCGTTTGGTCGATACAACGATGTAACAACGAACGCAATGCTCGTTGTTAGCTCGGTCTACCTTTGAGAAAATAGAAAGGGAGAGAGAAAACGAGCGATCGTTAGCGAATAGCGAGCCAGTAATTTCCGCGTATCCCGACGCAGCGGCGAGAAAAAAGTTCCGCTTGACTGGCGACATCGCTCATCGGCCGAAAGAATGGTCCAATTTGTGGGACCCGTTCCGCGTCGCCCATGTGCGCGCTTCCAACGACGATCACGACGAGAATAGGAGGAAAAAAAGGGGGCCTGCTTTCGATTAGAAGGTTCGCTGGGACCGTTTTCTCGATGGCAGACACGCGAGCACGCGAGCAACCGATGTACATTCGTGGACGAGAACAAGGGGGTTGTCGATTCGCCGATCCTAACAGAGGGGGAAGGAAAAAAATTTCTTAACGCGGGGAACAGCGGAGAGGCTGCACAGACGGTGTAGCGTGGCACGGCTATCCCCGATCGAGCAGTACTCACGCATACGGGCCTCACTGTGGCTCGTGTACATAAGCAACGACAGGTAAGAGTGCAAAAGCGAGAGCAAAGAGTTAAAAGAAGAAACGCTGGTGGAACAGCGTCCACTCATCACGCGGCGTGTAGCCGGCCTTTACATAAGCGACCATGCCGCCTGGCGGCGAGAGCGAACGAACGCTTTTACAACTCAATGCAGAGCCCTCCCGAAGGCCCCTTCGAGCTATCTTTCTCTCCATTCCTCTCCCCCGTTTTCTCCGCCGCGTTTCTCTTTCGCTTCTCTCCCTTTAACCACTCGCCCTTCTTCGGACCTCGCATGTTTCTCTCCCTTGCGAGAGGACCAGTCGTACGCGCGCGTACCACTATCTCCTCTCCTCTCCTTTCTTCCTTCGCCAAACGGACGCATTTATATTGCCGCGAAAAAGAGCAGCTTATTCGCGTCCCGTGACATTCGACGCGTATTCGAGCGAAGAACTGGCCAGGGATTCGAAATAGCCGGCCGTCTTTCCACGTCGTCGAAACGGTGTCGAGGCCGACGCGTATCTCTCGACGATCGCATCTTTCCTCCGCCAGCTCGTCGAAATTTCGTCACGTTTGCAATGGAAAATTTGAAGGGTAAGCAGTCGCTGGAAAACCTGCACAACTCCTCGTTCCCGAGTTTCTTCCGAGAAAGCAACCGAATGAAACAATGTAATCGACGACGGTTAACTTTCCACGCAACCAGTTCTCGCGGTGGTAACCGCGTCGCGTGAAGGATTGCATACACGAGATATATCTAGACCATGGCGCGCTTCGGCCGGAAACCGGGTTTTAATTAATACGAATTAATAATTAACAGCGAGACCGTGCTCACGGTCACCGGGTATCGTCTTCGCGCAAAAAACGATCGAAAAGCAGGGTACAATGGGAGGGTCGAAGAGAAACGGCACGGCAGAAAGAGTTAATTATCGCGTCCGTATGATTTCACCGCGGACACGATAATTAACTCAATCCCCTTCTTCGTCTATCCCTTTACCCTCCTGCGGTTTTTTATTCGCTGCGACAGCAGGTATACAAGCCATGAGATATTCAATATCGCGAACGGTTAACGAAGGCTCTCGTCCGCCAAGTGTAACGCAATCATCGCGGCGCCGCGCCGTCGAGAAGTCGAGAAAGACAGGCTGCCTCGGTCTTTAAACGAGGCATACAGTGATGATACGTTGCGTAAAAGCAGATGGTGTCTTTTATACGGGTCGTTATTACGCGTGTTACCGAACCATTGTTCTCGCTGCTCGTCTTTGCCTATTCGCCTCGCTTGGCTGCCGCTGATCATCGACTCTTGCCGCGCATACAGAACAGAACCACCCCATATTATCTTTCACTTAAATTTTCTCTCGTTCAAGACATAAGATAATTGTTTTTCTGCAATCACGGGATCTTCTAGAAGATCTAGATCACGGTAAACGCGGCCAGGTGCGCGTCATCTCGCCCAGTTTGCCCTAATACGGCGTTCTAACGACGCGCGTATGATTTATGCCCCCCATGGTCCGATAAATGCGATTCGTTGGGTCGTTCGACGACCGAGAAACGCTCATTTTGCGAAACATCGAATACGTCGGGAAAGAAATCGATGATTTCTACGAGCGATGTTATCCAGTTATCTCGGGCGTTCTCTAAATTGATTTCCAGGCCTTGTGAACGGCACCCCAATGGAAAAGCAGAACGCCCCAGCAGCTCTTATCTGGCAACGTCCCTCGCATTTCTCTTAGCCATTACGCGTCTTCGTTTCATTGGACGATACGTGAGTTACCTCGGGAATTTTTAAACGAAATATCTAAAAGATAAAAGGGCGGGGCAGCCAGCTACGCGCGTTAAGGCCCAGAACTGAAGACGACGCGTCGCGAGTTCGAATCCCCGGCATGAATAACTGGAAAAAAGGGACGGGAAAACCAAAATTTCTAAAGGATATAAAAAGAAAGAGGAGAAAAAAAGCCACAAATCTTGACGCTGGAGTTGAACCTAATTAACAATACGCGGGGAACGCGTAACATTTTTGTAGCTTCACCGAGCGCATCAATCTTTGAATTACGCGTGAATTAATGCGCGCCGACGCGGTCGTGCTCTCGTCGAAGCTGTGGAAATGCGACACATTGGGCAAACACACGGTCGGCCGGATTTCCGCCGTTCACCGAGTTCCCGAACTCATCGTGAAGCGTACAATTTCGGACACGCGGAATTGTAACGACGATCCTCAAATTGGTAACACACCGGCAGCTTGTTAAGTATTCAGCTATGCGCAGCACACTGGTTTACACGAGCGTCCGTTTTCAAATTTGCTCGATGCGAATAAGACATGGGAAAATCCTTTAGGATGATCGATCGCTAGAAATGGCACGGTGATTCGTTCTAAGCAACGCAAAATCGACTACTTGGAACAATTACAATTATCAAAATATAATCGATATTAATTACGACGATAAACAACGTGGAAATTTGATTCGACGTTTGCTTGAAATTTGCCAAGGCTGCTAGGACGATGGACGATCAAATTATGATATCGTACAAAATATAATTCCTGTTAATAAGCGATAGAAAAGACATTAGAAAATACAAAGAGATTCGTCAACTAAACATACTACCCAGTTGCAAAATAATAGAATCACTCGAACAAGCGTACGATCTTTACCAATAAATAAAATTCGTTAAAAAATCCAGCAAACAAACGTTCTGCCTAGTTATAAAATATTACCAAAGTTACTCGAGATAACCGGTTTCATTTCACTAGTTATTTTGCAGCACAGCGATTATACCGCCAACTATCTATCGTCCCTACTACTTTATTTATACATGACGTGGCTAATTAAGCGCGTAAAACTAGGAAAAAATGTTGCGTTAATCGCATCGGAGCAATCCGACGAAGTCGGTCAAGCGTAAAAGCATATGCGCGATTACTATGTACGCACGATTACTACAGCTTTTACGTGGCAGTTAATTATTTATCAGTAGAACACGTCATCGTGTCGATAAGTTTGAACGTTATCGCGCAGAATTTGCCATATCTTGCACTTTCCATTCATTTTTTTTCCGTCCATCCCAGCGATGCACGCCTTCGCGTCGGTAGCCACGACACGGTCGTTAATTTATAATCGAGCTCGTTACCCTCGAATGAAAACGTTTCCTCGTTAATTATCGCCTTTAATTTTTACTCGACACCGGAGCGCGAATATAACCAGCGCTAGTTCCAACGGTGACGAATAGCTTCATTCCGGTGGAAAATAAAAGCCTCGAAAACGAAACAGAGATGAATTAAAGATTATCTCACGATGAAGTTCTAATAATACATTGCCATGTCCGATTATAACGCGTTAGCGATCTCGAGAATTGTAGCCAATTTACAGACAGTCGAAGTATCCGACGGCAACAAATCAATGGCGCCTTTACGACGCCGTGAATCCAATTCCGAGTTAAACTAAAACCTTTCACGCGTCTCTTTTTATAATCCAAAAACAATAAAGTCAATGTTATAAAAATCTGTCTAAGCTATGTTTCATAAAGTTTCGTAAGAAGGTGATTCGACTTGAATTTTATTCGTGTGCATTAAAATAATTAGGGGATCAATTAATACCGTCATAACCGAAAATTGTTATGTCTTCTGTAAATGCCTGCAATTACCTCAATGAACATAACGATACTGGATTTTTACACCCTTCGTGTCCTGCGCGCATATTACTTTTAAAATGCCCGATATCCTTGGACATGAAATGTTGAAATTGCTCTTGCCGAAAGATGGTTTCGTAACGGTTGATTATTATCCAATACACGCTTGCTTAATGGCCTCCGAGGGAAATTATACGATGCGCGGTAAAAATGTCATCGACGAATAATGCGAGAGGACAAACAG
Source organism: Bombus vosnesenskii (assembly GCF_011952255.1). Lineage (NCBI taxonomy): Eukaryota > Metazoa > Arthropoda > Insecta > Hymenoptera > Apidae > Bombus > Bombus vosnesenskii. The sequence goes on from NW_022884342.1 coordinate 820,493, forward strand.
ATCGATTATGATTACCTTTTTGCCGTAAGTGCATCGTTTCGAATCACGCAAGTCGTCTAATGATTATGAGGAGGAAAAGAAACGGAGAGAAAAGGGAAAAGAGAAGAAGGAATGCGTTGGAATCTTACTTGGCGCGACACCGGTTTCCGTCGAGATAATTTATCGCAAGAACATTTTTCGAGCGATTCCTTTGCCGCGATCATTAACCGTACTGTGGTAATTATCGTGCGCGTTTACCATCGCCGGTCTGAAGCAACACAAAATTGACTTTTACATCTTGATTTATTCACATTTTCTCTTTTCCAATTGAAAACGATGACCTAATGATCTAACGGCGATGACACGATGTTAACTACTCGTTCTGAACATAGCCACTGGAACTTTTATCGAAGTCAATGTATTACTTTGAAATATCGATATACCCGCGTTTAGACGCGACATCTACACTTGTAAGATACGAGGTTATGTATTTGCGACAGGTATGCGTTTGATAAAAATTATCCGCGTGCGTAAACCATTCGCCGAATTATTAAATGAAACGTCGTTTTATTCGCATGGTGAAAATAAAGAAAAAAGAACGATAGCCATGCAATTAAAACGCTAACCTAGGCGCGCATGTAGTTTACAAAGGAAAATAAATAGAATAAGCAATTGCATACACGATGCAAATTAAGGCGGCACGTTTTGAAGCTATTTCGTTTTTATCGATCCTATAGAATCGAAAATGAGAAAAATATCTTTTAAGTTGCATGGATCTCTTAATTTTGTAAATGTTATTTTCGACGATGTCGAATAAAGTATACTAGCTCAATCAACGATTACCGCTAGACAACGCGCAACTAGTACGACCAAAACAACAGTACCAATCTCAATTTATTCGATCAAAATTCAATTGCAAAACGATTTGGAAAATTTGAATAACATTAGCGATTCGTAAAATTGACATTGAAGTTAATGGAACTGCATAAACAGTGCCATAACGCGCACGCAACAGAAACATTACACTAAACCGTCCACAATCGGTAAATATCAAAATGATATGCGGTTCACCGCAAACGATCAAGCCGCAAAATTATCAGGTTCACGCGAGAAACATTAAAGGTGAGCAGTAATTTGACCAAAACAAAAAACTAAATTCAGAACACAGAATGCACTTGCACATACACGCACGTGCACGTATAGGTGAGCGTCACAGGCACACGTGTGAACAATCGTAAGATGGCTCCATCATATCCACTTGGCGTCGAAATGGAAAGCCAGCGGGATTTTTGGCGACTTACGTACCAGTGTCGGTGTCCAATCCGCGGTGACATCGCGAGCTGGACAACAATCGTTCAACGATACCGTGAAAAACAATGGAAAAACGGTTGAACCGAAATCGCGGCAGAGAAAAGATAACCGCGACGACACGGTGGCCATGTTGATCTTTCGCCCCACCCGATTCGTCGTGAGCGCTTAGAGCACGCACGATCGTTGCGCCACGGCGCGGCACGTTATCCACTGTTATAGGCCCGCGCGTTCCCTCATCGACCGGTTTTCATAGCCGTGTGCCAAGCTTGACTCCATCCCAGCATGCTCCCCGTTGGGTTCTCCCGAGTCGCCATATTGCCATGAGACGAGTTCGAGGCAGATCTGCGCAGGTCGGATGCCGCGGAGGCAACCTTTGCCTCGGATACACCCACGTCGCGTATTTATCTATTAGATTTACATTGGCGATACATCCTTCAATGACCGATTCGACGCCTGACGCGGCCTTAAGTGCGCGATTAACAATATATCGAGTGCCAAATGAACGTTTAGCTTGGGAACGTTTCACTCTGAAAAGGTAAGCACGTGGATGCGCGAGTAGCGTCTCTATGTAGGCACGGTATAGTTGAACATGACAGAGCGCGCGCGTGTGTGCGTGAGCGAGAGAATATGACAGACTGTGTACGGCGGCCATAATGGCATCGATACTGGCAAAAGTAAATATTCTACCTTCCTTTTAAAACGAATCGCCGAAGCGTAACGAAAGATCACCTTGCAGTTTTGGAATCATACGGTTTCGGTGCATAATGCGGCTGAAAGAGTCGCCGTTTTACAAGACGCTTTTGTTATCATGGTAGTACGCGTGCGTGGATTCGCTGACTCACGCACACAGGCACGCATAAACATTGCAGTCGTGTTTGTGTCTGCGCGGTAAACCGTAAACGTTTATGAACTATTTATAAAAAGTGTGATAAATGTACCGTCCGTCAGTAGAGGAAAACGTAGTATGTATAATGAAAATGTAAAGTCCGAAAATCGAAACGAAAACGACCGGACTGCCCCGACTATATATGGAGCTCCTAAATACGCGTTGAAATAATTATGAACATTAGCAGGGAAATTTCGATTATTAAAGCACACCCCAAATTCTCAATAAAATACAATTATCCGAATTATTAATGAGACTTGTATAAAATATCTGACGGGGCGAAATTTAAGGATTGGAACGATTCCAACGAACGTTTCACGACCGAATTCCTCATTAACATCCAACGGGATGCGCTTTCTCAATTCTGCTGGCTGTCTTGTGTCAACAAAAGTGTTGCACACACAGTGCGCACAGACGGGTCTGGAATCGTAAATAAATCGTCCGGAAACGATACCACCACACGGCATCTACTCGAGTAGAAAAAACAAGTGGGTCCAAGCAGCGCCACATGTTGAAAATAAGTCATCATCTAGAAGCGAGTTTTTTCCTCCCAAGCGGAGAACCCGAAATACACCCGACCCCCCTCCCGCCTTTATGTTATCGCGACTTTTAAAAAAGGAGGAAATAAATCGTTTCAAGTTGGATAATAACTCGTATCAAAAGTTCGTGAAACGAAACTTTTGCAATTACCCCTGGCGCTTTTATAAAAATGGGCAAAAATTACTTCGAGAAGACCGATATAACTCCCAATGTATTTCCAACCATGATAAGAACCGTACATATTTTTTCCACCGATTCACAGAAGCCTACCTTTACCCTTTCTCGCACGGTCAGAAGTTTTTCGTTCGAAAACGGCTCTCAACCCCATTCCAATTACCACTGTGCAAGCCATACGTCTTACACGTATACTCAAGTATACGAAGCTACGCGAAGCGCTCTATTTTCACCGTGATTACCGAAACGTCCGCAGAACTTCTCTGTATCCCCCAAGTATACCTGCTCATCCACTCGCGATACCGAGATGCTGTCTCGTCTTCAGAAACTGGTAGCAGTAGCCCAGACAGTGGCTGTATACCGCGAATGAAAGCCACCGGATAGTTTCGCGGTGCAGCTAATTTACGCGAAGTCGAGCAATAAACATCGCGTCTCTCGCTAGAGAATACCAGGCGAACGCGCACACGGATGAACGAACGAACGAAGCTGAGACCGAGGAGAACAGAGCGAGAGGGAAAAGCGACAAAGTGCGTTCGTGTGTACGAACGAGAAGCATACGCACGTAGGGCGCAACAGTAGCCGTAGCGCCGGTTAATTAGGGTTTAAGTTTATGAGGTGCAGGCGCGCACGCCCTACCCCCGCCTCCCCCATTCCACCTCTCGCCACCCCCACCGACTCAACCCCTCCATCGTTTCCCATGGTCGTCTTTGTCGCTCCCCGTTAAAGCGGGTCTGGTTGTTTCTCTGTCTGCTACACCCCCACAAGCCCCCATCCCCATGCGCGCGATTCACCAAACCACCACCAGCACCGGTAACATCGTCCTTTGCATTCTACGCGCATACATATGCTTACACGGGAGGGATTAATATGTGCGTGTGCACACGAGGATATCAAACTTCACACGCGAGAGCAATAACAAATGTTGGACGTTCACAGCTTCACAGGTTTATCGCCGTTACCGCCGATTTACGCGTGGCTGTGATAAAAACAAAAAAAAGAAAAAAAGAAAGAGAGGGAGAGAGGAGAACAGATCGAAATAACGGCAGCCGGCTACCCAAAGGATGGTGATTACCGTCGCCTAAATGAAAAACCCGATACATTATGGGCTTTTCAACGGCAACGACCGACACCTATGCTGTATCACGTATGCTTCCGAAGATTCTTTTCCCTCGCGGAATTTTATGAGGATTTCCTTTTTCATACCGGACACTCGTACTCTGTAATTCCGATTAGTTTCGGCTAAGAACATTTTCGAGACTGTACTAATCATTCGAACGATAGTAATTGCTAATTTGTAAGTAGAACCGCGAACGAGAATCCGTTTCAAATTTCGTCGACGTTAGAAAATGTAACGCTGTGGATAGAGAAATATTTGGTGAAAGTGATGTCGAAGCGTTTCTCGAGAAGAGTTAACGGTACGATTAAAGGCACGATACCGTTGAATACGCTCGTATACGGTCGTATGTAGCAATATATTTTGGTTTCCAGACAGTAACCTCTGTTCCTCCGAGCTGCTGTCATTGCTCTTCTTCCTTCCTTCTCTTGCTTTCTTTTCCTCTTTCGTGGCAACGTAGATCTGTCTACTGACAGATCCATTAACGTCGTTGATAGGCGTATAAGATTTACGCGCTACAAATACTTAATGGCGCGTTATAACCTGACGGCGAAATTTTACAATTTACGCGTCTTTCATTTCGCTTTACGTCACTTGAAATAGTAGTAGTATCTTTCATTCTGTTCGTTTCCCCGTTATTCAATGCTCGTAATTATAATCCTCTTCGTTAGTTTACACAATATTTCGCAGACTCGAATGCCTCTCCGCTGCAATGGCACCGACGCACAGCGGAAAGCACGTGGAGAATCCTTTGTACGAGAACCAGTGTCGTTATCGGATAAAGTTATACGCTGGTCACTTAATGACTACACAATCTAATCTCGAAGTGAAATCCGCCAGCGGTGTCGATGTGCGTTGGCAAAATAAGCGATCGGTAATCCCGTTATTAATGAGCTTTACTCCGTTCACAATGGATATTAATTCCACACGGTACGCTCGTATAAATTGCATCGAATTAAGATACTTCGTCATACACTCCCTCCCTTAGTTATAATATCCTCGATGAAAATTCATAAATGTACGTTCGTTGAAATCGCCAGACCTTTTTTCGCATTTCTTGCGGCCGGCTATCATCCACTCGTACGTTATTCCAGCGAAATTATCATAATACGTTTGCAGACTGCAACTCCTGACGCCGTATATCGCTGGCTCGTGATTCTATCGTCCGCTAGCTACCGTCACAGCTCGGATCAGCCGCAGTACGCGAACTACGAGAAGCTACTACGGTGCTAAGCATTTTTCCAATATTTTAACGACGCTCGATATTATCGCGCGTATCAGAGAGATATCAGAATCACGACCGTACGCGTCCATTACTCGTCGTTAATTACGTACTCCGAGAAGATCTTGGCGTTTCAACTCTGGTCCGCAACGAAGTGATTTAGGAAGCGGCGCAGATATAGTTGACCACGTCTAAGCAAATAAACATACTGGCATATCCTTCTATTAACCTCGTAGTTGAAATGTTCGTGTTACATGTTATTCGTCATTGTAATTGTATATCGTTGAGTTGCACAGTCATGAATAATCGAACGACAGAGTACACCGAGCCGCGGTGAGTACAGACAGCTGTGTGGTAAGAATTGAGTCCTCGAGTAGATCGCGTGTCGAGTCACGGTTATTCTATTATTTATCCAGAGCGGTGTGGTGCTCGCTGGCCAGAAGGTGTCGTCAACAGCTCATAAAATCAGATCGGGTTTGGATGCGGGTGTTATCAATCTCGTTCAGTCTGAAAAGGGGATTCGGTGTGTTCGCGTGCTACGAACCAACGATATCAACCGGAAATCTCCTGTCGCAGGTTGGTCTCGCGCGAAACCTTGCATCGCGTGTTGCCATGCTACTGCAGTCGGACAAAAACCAACGAGAGATAAGGCCACCTCTTGGAAGAAGGGCTGAAACGGGTCGGAAGGAAGGAGGAGAAAAAAGAGGAGTCAGGGCGATTTGAAACACAAGAGAAAAAGAGAGAGGTACAAAAAAGGAGAGAATCGCTGCCGCCGCGTGATACGGCCAGCTTTCGAATGCGCCGAGTGCAAACGAGTCCACCACTCGACGAAACTCACGCGGCCGTTCCCTCTTTCGTGATCTCTCGCGATATTCTTCAGGCCGACCGCTTCCACGTTGCACACGTTTATGCAGATATCCGTGCACACATATCCGGGCGGCATACCGCGCACCACGGAGAGACGCGCGCAAAAACTCGCGTGGGAATGCAAAAATGCGATTCACCGGTGCGGCCAACCACGGCCGGTCTCTTCGCGAGAGTTCTTGTTACATCAGATAAAGGCTAGCCGCTGAAAAAAAACGCGGTTTCGTTAACGAGTTCAAGTGCCCATTCCGGAGTACGTCAAACTAATTGCACACGCGGATATATTTCCATCGTCTCCCTTAAGAACCTTCCTTTATCGGCGTGTCGTGTTACGACCAGATTTTAGACTGCCATAATATAAATCCATCCTCTTTCTGTAATTCACCCGAGCGGATATTCAACATTCCCATTCATTGTTCTTGTCGAAAGTACATAGAAAATTTGAAATTGGCAAAGCGATACTAAAAATATTAAAGATATTCGTATAAATAATAGAAGCTATTTCTCGAGTGGAACAGAAGAGAGGAAAGAATAGGATGTTCATTTTCATCGTTGCAACGATCTTTACTCGATACTTGAACAAATATACGATCGCGCACACCGCGTGACTTCACTTATTATTACGTATCTGGGTGGCTGGGCGGGACGAGGGGCGAAAGCCAGCGGTATATATGTAACGGGGGAGGGGAGGGTGGTACATAATATATATCTAACTGCGCCGCGCCGCGTAATTAAATCATGCCGACGGTTTTGCAATTAAACTCGATTATTTGCTCGTCGCTAGCCGCCCTGCGCGCACCGGCCTCGATTTAACTCTTTCAAGCGACGCGCGCCCACCCTTCGGCACCCTTCGTCCCATTCGTCCGATGCAATATCCTTCTACTTGATACTGCGGGGCCAGCCACCATCTCCGAGCTCATTTCAAAACGCATTCCTCTCGGCCGTTTAATTGCCGCTGAAATTCAATTAATCTTTCGCCCAAGGTTTTCCGACCAGTCTATCCCTCTTCTTTGTCTTTTAACTTCCATCCACGATACTGGCCGAGGTTAAGAAAGCGTTCTCGATTTTTATTCTCCGTTTTATGATCATATTCAGAAATGTTTGCCACCTAAAGTGGACCTTCTTTTATTGGGGGCTTTTATGGGACCGGTATACGGGGCCGACAAAATAAAAACTGCTGAAAATGAAGTCTAAGGTTGACTGAGAATTTGCATTGTAGACGAAGGTTAAGGTGCAGCAGGTAGTTCCGGTACTTTGCTCGTTTATACGATGTGGTTGTTACGGGTAATAAAACGGCATCACCGTGACCATGCTTAAATATCTGTGTACACGAAGAAATTTAGGCACCGTTTTCATACTTTTCCGCGCGTTCGCAGTGGCAAGCGAGAGCATGCGGAGAGCCCTGTATCATTTTAATTTCAATTACGATGAAAAAGGACACGATGGTACGTAATATGGAAAGAGACGATATTTTAATAGCAAGCGAGTCGTAGCCGCGACACGAACGACAGTTTCCGATTTTATCTCGTTAGAAAATGTGTCTCCTATCTTTAACGTTCGAAATTTAGAAAATACCGTTCAGCGGTAAAAAAATGTTTTCCGGGCAGAACTGGAGGAACGTGCGGATCACCTTGCATTATCCCAAACTTTCACCGAACGAAAAGCGTCGTCCTCTTTTTTACTACCCCCCCAAAAAAATAACAAGGCGCCGTGGGGCCCTAACAAGGGAAACGAGCCAACTTTCACCGAGAAAAGTCGGAATCGTCAGTTTCTACAAACCGTTCTACACTACCGTGGCAAAGGTGCACGAAAAAAAGTGAAATTTCAAAGGCAATAAAAAAGTAAAAGTCGTTTTTTTGTCAGGGGACACGCAACGACATAAAACATCCTTCGACAAAAAGGGAAAAACTAGCCCTTAGATCCTTATTAAGAAGTTGTGTTCTTTGCGTGACGAATCTTCCGGAAAACTTTCTCTATTCGTAGGACGCGAAAAAAAGAACAGGTTTGCTGCTTAAAACATTCGTCGCTACTATGCCTCTGCAGAAACTTCGTATCTCTTTTATTAAAGATATTTTTAATTCACGTAAAAATTGTTTTTTCGATACTGTTCGCCTTTCTACATAATTTTCTCGAAACATATAAACTGAAAAATAACAATTTTCCACAAAAAAAGACTAAAAAATAATAACAATCGTGGCAGCAAATTATCGTCCAGTATAATAACTATGCATTAAACATATATTTCCTATGAAAAACCAAAGTGTCAATTAAACTGAATTTTTACGACAATCGTAATCGTCGATAAACGCGATCGATGAAAAATCGTGCATCTTCCAGGGACCTTTGATAACATCTCGTATCCCCAGATCATTAAAGATCTGTATTTTCTCCGGAGTAGCGTTCTCCCTCGATTTTCCCGGGTTTTGTTCGGCCAGCACGTTTGTGTCTCGCTCTGTACCGTGTAACAGGGAGAGCGAAACGGAGGATGCGACAATATCCGGCGCGCCGGCGTCCGACAACTGATAACGCCAAGGGATGTTTATGTATGTGTTCATAATATGTTTCGAGTTATGCTCAACCCCTTCGAAGCATCGAGGCTATCCGTGCTCGAAATTACAGACACGCGAAATTGCTCGAAAACGAACAATACGTCGGATAAATTTCGAAATTCGAAATTTTCATCTCGTTAATCGAACGAAGGAGAAAAGGCGACGGATATTGGGGGCGAAAAGAAGTCGCGATCGGAAACTAAAGGATGGACGAGAGGCGACGCGAGAAACGCTATAATTCCGGGCAAATTTTATCGATGCCGAATGAATAAACCTATAAAAAGGGAAGTACTTTCGCCGGCGACTCAATGGTTTTCGTATCTATATGTAAATAAAGTGGAGAGAGAAAGAGAGCAAAGAGAAGCAGAGGGAAGCAGAGAGAGAGAGAGAGAGAGAGAAAGAAGACGCGAGGGAGGAGCTGAGAGGGGAAAAGAAGAGGCGGCCATTTCTCTCCATGGAGCTGGTGTAATTTACGCGAGGACTGAAGATAGCGAAGGAACTTAATTCACGTGCCGCCGACGAAAAAATAGGATAGAACCACTACCACGAGACGGAACCACCTCGTTCGCTGCTCTTAATTCTCGTTACAACGGAAACGCTGCCCTTATCCGTGGCCAATTACCTAAGCTTATTAACTATTCCGGATAAACGAACTCTCTACTCTGTCTCATTCTCGCGCAATCTACGATCCGTACAGAATGGTTCTTCCTTCGACCGACATTCTTTATACTACACGTATACATACGTGTCATTTGGAATATCGCGCGGTTGTCGCGAAACGACGAAATACCGTAACATCGGCACGTTCCGTATAAAACGAAACGACCGTGTAGACATTTTTGGTTGTCGGCTGAGCCCGTGACATTCCGCTGGCAATTACATCTCGATAGGAAAGAATACGGTCGACACGGTGTGCGAATCGGGTCCGCGCGACTCGCGTCTCGTGGCCTGGCTATACCTCCGAGTCGAGTGAAATAATAGTTCAGCCTGGATGCCACACCCAGTATTGTGTTCACTCATACTCGTGCCTCTCCTTATGCGCTTGCTTTGGCATTTTACGTAGGTATACATGTCGATGATATACATGTTCCAGCTCGGACGTACTCGACACACGGACGCACGCGCGGTACAAGTGTACAAAAGGGGACGCGTATATAAGCGTACAAAGACGACGAACACGTAGGCACACGGGCAGACCCGTGGCTGGGTCTCCAAGATAGCGAGATACGAATGTCGAGAGAAAGAGACTACGGGGAGAGGGCCAGGGAGGGACAGAAATAGACGGCAAGAGAGAAAGGGAGGTAAGCAAGGAGCAGCGGAAACAAGGGAGAAGGGGATAGCGGGGGTTGGTTTGGAAGAAAGGTGGGGTCGTGGATGAACGAAAGGGGGTTGTATGGGATGATGGCGGTGGCTTTCTGTTCGTTCACGTTCGCTTCCACGTCCCTGCAGACGTGCCAGCCGCTGATCTACGATTCCCTCGCGCATAGCAGACCGCATAACTCTCGTCTTATACCTCTCGTTGAGATCTGGACGACGGTATTGCTTATCCGCGTGTTCGAACCGCGACCCGCTTCAAATCCCCGCTAAACAAAGAAGAAACGCGAGAGAAAGATTGCCTCGCGTCTTTAGGGTGGCGTTTCGAGGGGTGGACTTGGTAAATCCGCTCGTTCATTCCGCGCCGGATGAAATATTCTAACGTGAATTTCAAATGGGATAACATTCCGGTCAATTTATAGTTAATAAACATGAGAACGAGAGAGCAGAGATAGTTGGCTGAATGAATTTCGCTCGAGAGGGTGCATAAAGTGTCGCGAACCCTTATCCCACGATAGGCGCGGTTGCCTCACGATCGTATGGAAAAACGTCGATAATCCGATGCGAAGGAGAGAGAAACCGTGGGATATAGGAGTTTTACAAAGGCAGCAATTTCCAGACGATCGCGATCATTAATAGGATGGCGACTCGTCTCGGTGAACTGGCCATAAAGAGCGGCGGAAAAACTCGAAAGGTATAAATTCTATTATGACCCTCCGGCGCAGTCTCAAGCATGGTATTACTAAACAACGTTGTCTCTGGACGGAAGCCTTTTAAAAGAATGGAACAAGGGAGACGAAGAAGGTGAGAGGTATTTTGTGGAAGAGATAGCGGAGAGCGAAGCGAGAGGAGAAGATAGCGGCGGAGGAGAAAGAGGAGGAAAAGGAAAGCGTCCGCCCCTTTCCTTGTGCTCGGTTCAGGGTTCCAGCTCGTGCAAGCGGTTAACGCAGCCATTTCACGCCTCGAGAAGCATCCAGTTTCCTCATCCAAATTCTAACCAAATTCACGGATATCTCTCCTCCGACAAGCTACGAGGATTTCTATTTAGCAGAAGTTGGAACATGGCGGAGACAATTGAGAGAAGTCGAGGAAGTGCTTCTTCCCGGCCATTGCAAATTAATCCTTCCATCTATACAACCGTGTACGGACCGCGTTATATGAAAACGCTTTACAGTAGGGAATGACAGTTTGTTTTACAAATTACAAAGCGCCGTTCGTTCACCGAGGAAGAAAGGAAAAACTACGAAATAAATGCACGCACACTACTGATAAACCAGTGAAAGGGAGGAATGGATAACTCGATAATCGAGATGCTGCATCACGCAGCCCATCGCCTCGAATAACCCTCCGTCAATGTGATCTTCCTACCAACCCTTTAGCCATTTAATCCTTCGTCAATCGGTGGAGTTCGATCGGACTACGGTTATCCCTTAAAACTGCAATTCTTTATGGAATTAAATGGTAATTAACGAGGACGACTTGGTTTCTCGTTCTTCCAACGGAGGGTGAGAATGAGAGGGGACGTCACAAACCGGAAAATCGCGCGCAACGAAATCCCGTGTCGGGGACGCGCAATCAGGGGAATATGCCCATCGAAACGGCGCGTACGTTGTCTGATACCGATACAACATCTATTCCACGGAGAATTTCCATATAGGATTCGGCTTATGGCGGTTGCTGGATGCGCGAAACCGTGCGATCTACGTGCCATCGAATTTTTACGGGCAGCCTCCGTTCTATCAGTTTACCTCGTAAAGCCTCGCGACCCTTTCTGCGTTTTTCCTGGCAGAATGGCTTAAAGTGAGTATCGATCAGAAAGTCTGAGGGAATTACGGTCCATGAGCGATTCTCCATTGCCTATACCAAGTGGTTATATCTGCCATACGTCGTGTGCCATAGGAAAGGGGCGGCAACCGCAGCAGCACGACTGTCCTTCCTCTCACCCTCCGTCGCCATACCCGTACTCGGCTACCCCAATTTCACCCCCGAGAGCCAATATTTATTGATCACCCTCGAAGGCATCGTTCTGTATTCTCTCTGCCTCGCTCTCCTTCTCTTACTCTCGCGCGGCTAGTCTTCCCTATTCTTCCCCCCGCCCCGATTTCCTTCCAACGCCACCTCCTGCACGTTCTCTCGTGGCGAACCTTTTCTTCGTTTTCTCTTTCTGCCTCGTTGTTCCCTCGTTTTCAAGAAAAAGAGAAACACGGGATCGGTCGCGCTGTCGAGACGCTCGCAGCTGTTCTTCGCGATGCTTCTTTTCCCGGCCGCCTCGCACAGGCAAAGAGTTCGTCAACGGGGGAAAGGGAAACGGAGTCGGAAAGCAGCAATAGCAGCCCGGGACTCTCGACGCGATGAAAATTCACCCCACGACTCTTTATATTCTTGGAAGCCTGCCTCCCGTGCCGCTCAAGAATGCCACAGCTCTACACCGAATTCGTGAAATTCGAGGGGGTAGCTCTCTCTCTCGTCTGCTGTGGTAGCAGCATCTGTGCGAGCACGCCTCGCCCCGAATAAATCTAATCTCTTGACACACGATCCGAATTCGGCACGAAACTTTCGAATGGCCGTTTAAAACGATCACGGGACGAACGCGACGTCGACGAACCAGAAGCGTTTCATCGAGTCGAGTCTTCGGCGTCGTCCCATTCCAGACGGTGATTTCAATCGGTCGTAATCCTCGTGTCGCATATCCTCGGTGTCCCCGATTGAAATCATCCTGCTGGAAATCGACGCCGAAACCTTGAACACGCGAAACGCCTTCTAACTTTAATCATGTTTGAAGAAAGCACAACTCAACTCACCTTGCAACCATGTCCAATGCGGCTTAGCAATATCTTCCTTACCTGTGACAGAGAGAAAAGTCTACGTGAGGATTCAACGTTCTCTGGTTGGCTGGCGTAGACGCGCGCGCTCGTGTATTCGCAACGGCGTGGAACGATCCGAATAAATCTTTTTCGACGATCGAATTGAACGCAACACCGGCTGGATCTGGAGTGGGTCGGGTACGGGACGAGCGAGAGGTAGAAATCGCCGGGATATCGCGTACATATAATAAGAGGCGTCACTTTTTGAATTATTCGCTGAAAACTGATCACCGCCTGCGCGAAACATCGTAAATCCTGGAAATGTTTAAGCAGCCCGGGCGCGTATAATGCGAGAGCAGCGCGCGCGATCGATCGATCGGAACATTTTAAAACCGAGCCAATGAGAATAACTCGTGGCCCGTCATAAATGAAGCCATAAATCGTATTTAGCCATTCGCCAAGCCGAGGCGATATATCGCGGCATCGGACAACACAATTTTCTATCGGATAGTTCAATTTCTAGATCGAGGATTCATATTTAAAAATATCCGCGCCAATCGCACGGGATTAAACAATTAACGATCCCCAGTGCCCCTTCGCGCCACCGTTACCCCTTCCTTCATCTGTGTCACGTTTGTTCGACGAGCAACCCTCTCCTACCCTCTTCTCGCCCCTTCCTCTTGTTTTTCATTTCGCCGGCGATTTCGCTGGCGCGTGATGAAACGTCGATCGATCAGCTACTGAATGCATTTTGTACGCGGCCATCGAACGCCGGATTGTGTTCGTTAATATTCTATTAGACATGGACAAATGCGTGCCGTGTTTCAACGACACTCCGCGTTTAATCTCCTTCCCTCATTATACATTCAATCTCTCGTAAAGTGAAAATGACGCCCGGCAGGGATTCGCTCAAAGCGGTCCTTTCCATCCGTTTCGAATTCCGGCGAATCAAACACCTGCTGCGATTACCGGCGAACAATGGCGCGGTTTTTTTTTACAAATCTTCCGATTCCAGAAATACGCTATAAAATGGAAACGGATTACGATTACAGCACGATACAATAGCGCCACTGATCGTGAAACCAACATCCGCCGCCGTTATGCAAAATTAAAATGTAATGCGAAATGCAATCGGTCAACATTAGCAAACAGCAGCAGACACGGTGCATGATCATCGTAGCGGAAAGGATTAAGTTAATCGCGCGAAATGGGAAATTTCAATTGTCAAACGACTCGCTTCAGAACACGCGGCAATTATGCGCGCGCGCCTCGCCGCGCCGCTTCTAACTCACCGTAATAACAGAATAGTATAATCAATTTCGATCGCGACTCGAATTACGATGCCTCGGTTACATCAATCATTAACTCGTTTATCGTGTAACCGGGCTAGTTAGTCACGATCGTAAAGCAACCTATTGAAAGTATAATGCGGCCAACGAAAAGGGGTAGGCAGGCGGCGGCGGCAGCGATGGCCGCGCATTAAACCAAACACAGCCGTTTTACACGCGCATCGGCTACAAACGTACTGGCCATGATAATCTAACATCTAAGAACAACTTCTTTCCTGCCCAGCCGGGCTCTGTCATCCATATTCTAGTTATTTGCGCACGTGCACGGCCGCCAGCTCTCGACTCGTGCGTCGGTGGTGCCTCTACTCACACGTGGGTGTACACACGCGCGTACCACGTACTTACGTGTGTTCGCACGAGCAAACGCGCCTACTTAAGTCAGATATTATCGGCAGAGGAGGCAATTCGATCGCGTGTACCGAAGCATGGTGCAGCGCTGATATAGAACTACTAAACAGGTCGTAGATCAGCTCGGTTAGTTATAACGCTGCCTCTGCTTTCGCCCCTACCAACACCCCCTTCGACGCTCAACCAATTCCCACCGGTGTTCTGGATCATTTGGCGGCCCGCGGCCGTCAGATGCGCGCATGCACCGCTACCACGCTCTCTGCGCGCTATCGCGATCCCGTAATTCGCCCTTCCATCGACTCTATGATTTTTAGAAACGATTTCGGGGAAAAAAAACCACATCAACGGACAACGCCAACCACCCCAGGGGAACTGCGCTATTTTTACGACTGTGGGATACAACGCTGCGAGATTCGTCGATCGCTGGAAATAAAGCGCTCCGCGATAGCTGGTTCCCGCGTGTTCCATTCACGCCCCGTTCTCTCTCTCTCTTTTTCCGTGTCTTCGTCTGTTCCTCTGCAGCTTGGAATCGCGGTTTTCCGCTCAATCTCGCCCCGTCTTCGAGTATCGGCCTCCTTTTTCTCATCCTTTTCTCGCTGCGCGATTTCAACGGATCGCAGTGAGCGGTTCGATGGTCGCAGATCTTGAACGAAACGCGGAGTTGTAAATCAGCGAGGAAATCTCATATCCCCGGCGAAAGCCGCGATGGCGCCTCGTTCTTTCGTACGGCCGGCTACGGCCTCCGACCGACGAATTGATAATTCAAGAGGGAACGCGTTATTGGCTCCCGAAGTGAAAATCTGCAGACCGGTGACTTACGACACATTGCCGGTGACTGGTTATTAGATTATTGGTCGTATCGACAGCTCGTGCGTTGGCTGCCCGATATAGGGTGGAAGGCAGGAGTCAGAGAGGCAGCCCGACAGGGTGGAGAGAGAGAGAAAAGGGGGTAGGTTCGGGGGATGGCGATGGCCGGTGATGGTGTCGCTGCTTGTGGGTCGCGTACGGACCACGTACAAATATAGAGGGGACCCCGGGGTGTGAGGGGTGACTGAGAGGCAGAGGAAGAGCAGGGGGGCCAGCGGCGGTGGGACAAAATGGGGAGACCGTGATAACGATAACGTACGATCGGCATTAGCTGGCGGCTTGCAGCGGCTGATGGATGCGCTAATTATCAGCAAGCAGGAGTTACAGTGTTTCGCGTAGCCGTCCGCGCGCGCGGACGATCACTATGCGTTTCCGATAGAGACCATCGTGAAAAAAGAGATTACGCGCGGCACGGTGAAAAAAAAAAACACGAAAAATCCGGAATTGCCGAGCATTTCACGTGACGGTTTTGGCTGGGAAAATTCGAACGAGCATCTGCCCATTTGGAACGGACCCTGTACCTGTACAGAGCTTCGATCTTTCGATCGGCCAAATCCGAGCCTACGTCCTGATCGCCTCGTGTTGCATAATTTGCAAATTCGCTATTGTTATCGCGATTGTGAAAATGGTGGTCTGAATGAAATTCAGGAAAAAGACAGAAATTGAAACAAGAGATAAAGAAATAGTTTGTCTTGCAAACGAAGCTATTTCTCTGTTTCTTTGATTCTTTTTTTTTTTCTTTTGGCGAGTTTAAAAGGAAGTCGACGATAGAAAATCTATTTCGTTGGCGATCCGAACGGACGATACAAAAGCGGTCCGACCAATTTTCTTCCCTCTTACGTTCAATTTCGAAGAGCGGAATCGTAGTTCTCGCACATCCGTGTAAACCTATACGTATCCGGAAACCGCAAGCTGCGGTCTAAGCCCTAGATGCATCTACGTAACATAATCTACGATAGCGGGCGGCGCGTATATAGCGCACGATCGGTCGAGATCCGGTGCCCCGTAATGAACATTGCGCTTGTTTATTTAATGGGAAATTCGGTGGCGCCATAAAGCTCGAAGAAGGGGGTGAAACCTATTAAATTTATGTTTTCGGTTTACCCGCTCTGACGGATCGCAATGCCCGCACGCGTCGACCTCTAGCAACCCCCTGTCGTGGTTCCACCACCCTCCACCCACTTGCACCGCCATTTCTACCACCTACTACTCCCTTCCACCCAGCTTTCCTCTATCTCCTCTACCCTCTTTCTCTTCCTCCCTCATTCAATTTCTCCCGCTCTCCCTTTCTCTCTGTTGCCAGCATTTACTCTGTTCCTCCCTTTCCAAACGTTCACTCGAGCACTCGTCTCTGTCGCTCTCTCTCTCTCTTTGTTTCCATGTGTTTGTGTTTACCGTATTGGTCCAGTGTAATCCAAACGGAGATATATATTCGCAGTGGCTAGCGGGTTCGGCCAGGGTTCCGTGAACCACGTTGCGGCACCCATCGTGACGGACAGCGCCGCGTCAGCGCGTAAAGCATCATCGCGTTTCTGCGGCTCGCCGTACGTTTCGTTGCTCACAATGGGCCGAAGATCTAAAATTGAACTCGCACGCGGTCATCGATCCAGCGCGCACCGCGTAATTTTATTGCCAATGGTCTCGAGTTTATCTTCTTCGAGTTCTTCCTCCATTGAAAGTTCAAATTACTATCGAGTCGTTTTGTTCGAAGAAACTTATCGTTTAATTCTTTTCAAGAAAATTTATTCTCCGGGTCTTTCTAATAAATCACGAGTACGTCTAATAAAACTCGAATAAATTCACATCTCAACTGCAAACTCTCGTATCGTTATCACA
Organism: Bombus vosnesenskii; assembly: GCF_011952255.1. Lineage (NCBI taxonomy): Eukaryota > Metazoa > Arthropoda > Insecta > Hymenoptera > Apidae > Bombus > Bombus vosnesenskii. The sequence goes on from NW_022884342.1 coordinate 837,650, forward strand.
GCATCTTCCGACAATCGAGACATTTCCTTCTCGGTAAAAGTTTCTGTTTTAACAGGTCGAGTAGCTAATGCCTGGTAACCCTCGAAGAATCTGGCATAGGAAAAACGGCCATCCTGCAACTTTATCCCTTTTGAATCCCCCTAATTGCCAAATTTTCCTCGCCCTTAATTTAGTGTTATAATTGCTTCCTACCCCTTATAAGGGGTTGCCCGCTGGTGCCTCAGTTGCCGTGATACCGCCACCCTTGCGCCCTTCCTTATATCCATACCCTCCTCCTCCGAAATATCCTTACGCAGCTTGCCTTCTTCGTCCTCGGTGTTCCGTCGTCCCTCTGTCTTTTATCACGGTATTTCCAAATAGCCTAATAAATTTGTACTCGATGCGCATTTAAACGACTCGGTAGGTCCGCCATCGATCGCTGCTCGTTACCACTGACAATCATTGGGCATTAACGAACGATTCCTTTCGTTCGTGTCCCCTTGCCGAATCGTCAAGAGATCGCTTGCAACGATCCATGAATGATATGGAAATCTCGGTGTAGATAAATAGCCTAATACATAGGGTGTTTTCATAATTACAGGATAAAGTATAATAATTGAACGACGTGGGATGGAAATTTCGCTTGGTGTACAATTAACTGAAATTTATTTATTCGGATGCGAATTCTCAGGGGAGGAAAATCGACGAACCATTTGTCCCTCGATAAGTTGCATTTTTTTTCCAAATGAATATTTCCCAAGTTCTCGATTATAATTTGAAGTGTGAGTTAGAAGCGTACTCGATACGAGCAATACGCGAGTCGACTCTACACGTGCAGCGCGTGCCATTCTGTTTGCCACGCGGTCACGTCTGCGAGCGTTCATGTTTGTCCAACATAGTGAACACGAAACTTGAATGAGTTTTTATGTCACCGAACACCTCGCAATAATAAAGCGATAATTTTGCCTCGACCAACCCGGGATACGATCCCCCGCGTCTATTTTCGCAACTTCCACTAAATTTAGCTGTTTACCGCAGACTCTTCGCACGTTTTTCGAGGTTGCAGCTTTCCACCTCCGGACCTTTTTATCTCCAGGTCAAATGTCTTATAGAATCGCGAAAATCTATATCTATCGCATCTTCGACCATCGTGGCAATAAATATGCTATTCAGGAAAAACCTAATGCCAACGATACGCAAGATTTTCCATTTCGTATTACAAAAGCGACTTTCAACCAGTGTTGTAAGACTATTTATTGCTATTAACTGGCGTTACAAAACTATCTAAGACAGTTTCATTTATCGTAGCCCTTCACCCAACCAATCGAAGTTTGTGTACAGATCGAAAGATTTGATGGAAAGTCCACCAAGTCGAATTGATAGAAACGTCCACTGCTCGTGTTCCATGGACGTCCCTTTTTCTATGGAACAATGCGAAGGAGAATGTGAAAAGGTCGCGATACGTCGAGCAGAGAGGAAATGCACGAGATACAAAGGCATCTGACGTGGCAAAGCGCGTTTGGCAGAGTCAATATAATTTCGGCGCGGCACTCGGATGTCGTTGAACGTAAATACATATACATTGAGCCACATCCGGGGCCATATAGACTGTCTGAAGAAACTACTCGAAACGACGTAATAACGGCCGAAACATGGCTATGTATGCGTTATGCGTACGCTATACGGTAGTTGGTGTACATAAAAGTCAGTTTACTTTCGGTTTACATGGCAGTCTAGGTACACGGCTAGCTAGTACATATCGCAGAGAGTCGTTCAGCTTGCCGTCCCCATTGCGACCAGCAGCCACACCAATGGATCGACCGTTGGAGGTTTCTTTTCGAGGCCCGCGCCTCGTATATATCGCCTCGCGTACACACACACAGAGAGAACCGAGTCTACGATCGAATGGCTGAAAGTTCTAGCGTCTAGGCAAAAATGTGTCCGGAATCATGGCGTGCTTATTCTCCGCTCTAACGACCCAACCCCCGCGAGATAACTTGTCCAGCGGTGAAATGGCCCACAAATAAGCGAGCGATAAATCAGCGCGACAAGAAAAATCGTGGCGACATGCCGTGACCGTGAACACATTGCCCGCCATTGTGTATTATCGAAGTTGCTGCTTTCTAAAAAGAAAGGACGTTTAAAAGATTTGCGAAACAGAGAAATTGCCTGCCATTTTACGGAAATAATCGCCACCGTACGAATTTTCCAGGATGCTTTGTAGCGTAATTTTCATAGCAAGTACTCGAACATTCTCGATGGAATATTCAGTTTCCACAAGGACTATGACTAGAAGGATCTAGTTAGCGGGTCGTTAACAACTTGGAGATACCGTTACCAACACCCCTCCCTGCCCGTTCTCTTTTATTACTCTGGAAAATTCTCGTCGACCACGACGACAACGACAGCGTATAAAAACAAACTCGTTTAAAGAAGAATAACGCCCGGTTGTGGTTTGGTCGTCGAAACGAAAGAAGCGGCCGCATAACGCAGGCTGGAAAAGAACGAAGGGAAGAAAAAGCGGTCAAAAGAAAAAGATTCGCGCGACAGCACCAAGTTTCTTCGCGCGATGTTTTATTTGGCGGCCGCGAGCGTTGCGAGAGTCAAAGCACGGATCCGCCACTGCCGCCGGGGCGAAGATACAGCGAAGTAAAGTGGCGGGCGTTAGACTGAAGGTAGGAGTGTATAAAGGCCCTGCCCAGTCACCGCAAACTTCTATTCCCACCTCCTGCACCCCCGGCACGCTACCCTGTTACCACCCCTCCGCAACCCCCGGCGCATACCGGCTACCAAAGGGTTCGTAAAAGTTGGGGACGCCCGGGATATTTACGCGTCATCGTAAACTCTAGGCGTCTTCTTACTTACCCCAGGATACACTGGCGCGCTACCTCCGGCTATAGCCAGATACAACCCCTTTTCTTCGGCACGCCGCCCGTCCGGCTCGAGATTATTACGCCGCTATCAAATGGCTGCGTTATTTCGTCTGGAGTGCTCGAAATATGCATCGTTTTCGCTTATACAGTGACTCGTCGAGGGGTTCGTGCTCTCGATCGTTCATACCGAGGGATTGATGCTTTTTAGGATACAAATTTCCAAATTATTGTAGATGATAATGAATGTTGGCATAATTAGATTTAGTTAATGATGATAATATTCCTAGCGATAAGAATTTGGGACATCTTACTATGAATCCTAATTTAGTTCAATATTTGTCTTAGATGATAAAAAGCTTGAAACTTGAGCGTATTATTTCACTCTATTGTTGATACTGAGGGATTAATTTTTTACGACACAAGTTTTCCAATTCCTTGTGGATGATAATGAATGTTGGCATAATTAGATTTAGTTAATGATGATAAAATATTCCTAGCGATAAGAATTTGGAACATCTTATTATGAATCCTAATTTAGTATTACTTCACTCTATTGTTGATACTGAGGGATTAATTTTTTACGACGCAAGTTTCCAAATCGTTGTGGATGATAATGAATGTTGACATAATTAGATTTAGTTAATGATGATAATATTCCTAGCGATAAGAATTTGGAACATCTTACTATGAATCCTAATTTAGTTCAATACATGTCGTCGATGATAAAAAGCTTGAAACTTGAGCGTATTATTTCACTCTATTGTTGATACTGAGGGATTAATTTTTTACGACACAAGTTTTCCAATTCCTTGTGGATGATAATGAATGTTGGCATAATTAGATTTAGTTAATGATGATAAAATATTCCTAGCGATAAGAATTTGGAACATCTTATTATGAATCCTAATTTAGTATTACTTCACTCTATTGTTGATACTGAGGGATTAATTTTTTACGACGCAAGTTTCCAAATCGTTGTGGATGATAATGAATGTTGACATAATTAGATTTAGTTAATGATGATAATATTCCTAGCGATAAGAATTTGGAACATCTTACTATGAATCCTAATTTAGTTCAATACATGTCGTCGATGATAAAAAGCTTGAAACTTGAGCGTATTATTTCACTCTATTGTTGATACTGAGGGATTAATTTTTTACGACACAAGTTTTCCAATTCCTTGTGGATGATAATGAATGTTGGCATAATTAGATTTAGTTAATGATGATAATATTCCTAGCGATAAGAATTTGGAACATCTTATTATGAATCCTAATTTAGTATTACTTCACTCTATTGTTGAATAATAAATGTTGACATAATTAGATTTAGTTAAGGATAATAATATTCCTAGCGATAAGAATTTGGAACATCTTACTATGAATCCTAATTTAGTTCAATACATGTCGTCGATGATAAAAAGCTTGAAACTTGAGCGTATTATTTCACTCTATTGTTGATACTGAGGAATTAATTTTTTACGACGCAAATTTCCAAATCCTTGTGGATGATAATGAATATTGACATAATTAGATTTAGTTAATGATGATAATATTCCTAGCGATAAGAATTTGGAACATCTTATTATGAATCCTAATTTAGTATTACTTCACTCTATTGTTGATACTGGAGGATTGATGTCTTTTTTATGATACAAATTTCCAAATCCTTGTGGATGATAATGAATGTTGGCATAATTAGATTTAGTTAATGATGATAATATTGCTAGCGATAAGAATTTGGAACATCTTATTATGAATCCTAATTTAGTATTACTTCACTCTATTGTTGATACTGAGGGATTAATTTTTTACGACGCAAGTTTCCAAATCCTTGTGGATGATAATAAATGTTGGCATAATTAGATTTAGTTAATGATGATAATATTCCTAGCGATAAGAATTTGGAGCATCTTACTATGAATCCTAATTTAGTTCAATACATGTCGTCGATGATAAAAAGCTCGAAATTTGCGCGTACTATTTCATGATTTTGTGTGAAATATTAAGAACTTAATCCTTGTGTCGATACTCGGGTGCTCGTTTCATAGAAAATCAAAATTACCATAGATTCCTATTATTTAAAAATCTTTACGTTTACCTCTAGAGTTTTGTTAATTATGGATGCAAAATTTTGCTAAGTTATTTATATGTCATACAAAAGTCAAATTAATTTCTAACTACACGATAGTTTGTCATTCGAGCTAAAAAAAGAATACACAGTTTGTGAAAAGACAATCGAAGATTATTGGAAAAGTATAAAACAATATTACATTACAAACGACGCTATTATAAAAATAACCATGTGAATGAGCATTTTTATTATTGAAATATGGATTAAATACATTTCCAAACGATTTACATTAGTACCATAGAATTTTTCCCAATTTTCATAACGCACGTCCCTTTTCGTTGTATTAAATTCACGCCGCTCATTTTCCTTTCTATCATTTTCACGCATCTGCTTCAAACGTTTGCTAATTATTATCCTCGCAGGATCACTTTACAAGACATTACAACCTCTCAAGAATTTATATATCATGAATTAAGAATCACACGTTTAGATAGCTTTAAATGCACACATAAATTAATTCTGAGAATTTCAACGCGAAGCGTTTCATTCTGTCGTTTGATCGAATTAATTTTTAAAGATTTCAGATAATAACGATTTTCAGGTAGATATCGCGCTAATGAAGGAATTAAGATCAATTAGCAATTTAATTTGTAACACAGAAGGATCGGCCGAGTAAATTGCTCTATTCAGGCAATCGCCTGTTTCCTTTTTCCTAGCATTAGCATCGGAGAATGGTTAATGCGAATGGCACAGGTATCCTCACAAATATGGCCTCGAGGTAAACGTGAAATTCGAAAGAACGCAGAACCAAGCTATGCGAACACAGTTTCAAACGTATCATTTTGTCAGACATCTCGCTCAATGAATTAAGTTATCCAGGCTGATGGATTCTACCTTGATAAACATAATACTTAAAAATGGCTCCTTCATCTACCTACAGTTTATGAGACGATAGAAAATATTCAAAGTAAATTCTTCGGGTTTGTTCTCAACTGACTGAAATATTATGTACAAACATCGTTAAAAAACAGTGGATTATACTAAATCGAAGACTGCGAAGAATTTTAATCGAGGACTCTTCATTTCTCAATTGAACTATTTCAGGTTCTGCCTTGATAATCATAATAATTAAAAATGGCACCTTAATCTACCTACAGTCTATGACAAAATATTCAAAGCAAATTCTTCGAGCTTGTTCTTAGCTGTCTGAAATATTATGTACAAACATCGTTAAAAAACAGTGGATTACACTAAATCGAAGACTGCGAAGAATTTTAATCGAGGGCCCTTCATTTCTCAATTGAACTATTTCAAGTTCTGCCTTGATAATCATAATAATTAAAAATGGCACCTCAATCTACCTACAGTCTATGAGAAAATATTCAAAGTAAATTCTTCGAGCTTGTTCTCAACTGACTGAAATATTATATACAAATCTAATCGAGGACTCTTCATTTCTCAACTGAACTATTTCAGGTTCTGCCTTGATAATCATAATAATTAAAAATGGCACCTTAATCTACCTACAGTTTATGAAAAAATATTCAAAGCAAATTCTTCGAGCTTGTTCTCAACTGACTAAAATATTATGTACAAACATCGTTAAAAAACAGTGGATTATACTAAATTGAAGACTGCGAAGAATTCTAATCGAGCACTCTTCATTTCTCAATTGAACTATTTCAAGTTCTGCCTTGATAATCATAATAATTAAAAATGGCACCTTAATCTACCTACAGTCTATGAGAAAATATTCAAAGTAAATTCTTCGAGCTTGTTTTTAACTGACTGAAATATTATATACAAATCTAATCGAGGACTCTTCATTTCTCAATTGAACCATTTCAAGTTGAATTTCAAGTTAATTCGAAGTTGAAGTTTTTCTATTCAAGCATTCAACTATTTACCGATCAAACTTTCCTCTAACGCATTTGTTATAATACTCGAGAACTTACAGACGGAATAAGACGTGGAATCAGCGGATAGTCATGCATAAGGTCAGCGATCGAAACTTCACAATGGTCTATTTCAGTCCGTTCTACGACTTTCTATCATTCGTCATGCACTCGGCCGCAGGAGAGTTGTACACGCGGGAACACATGTTTGCCAAGATTCCTCCGCCCTTCTCGAAACCGCTACGTCCGCACCGCAATTGATCCGTATATTTTCGAATTGGCCCGCTGTATTTAACGGACACACACCGTCTGCTGAATTTCATACGCGTTGTTCACAGTCGTGCACGGTGAACCCTGCCTATTGCCCTCTCTCGCCGTATTTATAGACGATGTTTCGTCTATTTTCTATGTATTTTACAGGCAGTCGGTGGACGTTCAACCGTGGCGTTTGCATCTCGTTCGATTTTACTCGGCGCGTGACACGCCAGTTACCTCCGCTATCCCCCGGTTCGAATATTTTTAACCCCCTCTCTGGCCGAAAGGATTTTCCAAAGTTACAGTCGCGCCGGATATTTATGTATCGTAAATTCGGAACGCCTTCCACCCCAAACGCTCCAAGACACGCAGGCTCCTTCTCCTTCCCCATTCCGAATTACCCCAGAAACTAGATACAAGTCACCCCTTCGGAACGCGGTAGCCTTCCTCCGTAATTATCCTACCAAATGGTCACATTGTTTCGCATGCCTGACCTGCTTAAATTAAGGGAAACTGCGTTTCGTGCGGCTGAAAAACTTACGCTCCGTTTAATACGCCCGATGACGAGGTCGAATCGAATACGAGAAAATGCTTGTCAATGTTTGCTTTTCCACGGCAGAGCAGTACCTTTTATTTCCGCTCGATACGCTTCAACCTTTTTCCCGCAAAATGTTCGTGTATCTTGAACTATATGACAAAAGAACTATACGAAATTGTGTAATTTAGGACGTGAAGATATTTGCCTGACGGTTAAGTAATCGAACTTGAAGATACGTCGATGATTATTTTGCGTCAATATAGCGCACCAGTTACCAACCACCCTGTAGATCTAAATCGTTCGTTTCGCGAGAAGATACGCGTGTATTGTTTATAATTATTAATTCGTGTTAAACAATCGTATACGATAACACTGTGACCGAACACTCAGAGGCTTAATTTTCATTTGATAGTAAATCCAAGCATATCATTTTTTACGCTATCGATCCTACCATGTTTCGATCTTCTGATTACTTTTAGTTTTTTTTTTTTTTTTTTTATTTGGAAATAGTTTACGATCAATTGTCATTGAGAATTATAAGTAAATTATTCTGGCGTGTAACTATAACGTGACTATATTCGAGTATTATAACGCGACTATAATAAATGATTGATGTTTGATGCTAACTGAATCTGATGTTTGAATGTTCGACTCGTCGGTCGTCGGAAAACTTTCTCTCGCAACGTTTCCCATTTTATATTATTTTATCGAATTACGTACGATCCATTTTGTTCTATCGAAATAAACATCAGACAGACTATCTTTGTATAAAGACGTGTTTCTAAAAGAAAGACACTTTTCCGACAACCTGATACAACGCGTTATGATCCAAAAGACCAAGAAATTCGACGATCTTGGTCCTCGTCGTGCCCCTCCAATTACCACGGCAATTTTATTGGGAAGAAAAAAAGATTACAATGATAATCACGTGCTCGATCAACGATTTCAAATCCGGCCATTCAAAAGCTATCTATCTGCTGTTCGTTCCACGATCCGGTAGCTTCTTCCTTTACATGGCTTGGCACGTTCAATGGCATTTCGATATCGTGTCAAAGGCAGAGAGAGAAAGACAGAGAGGTGGAGTAGTCGCGCGATACGAATCGAAAGTTGAGGGAATATCGAGCGACGATCTTAAAAATAAAGCCACACGCTATTTCCGATAGTCCGTCGCGTCGAGCACAGATTACGTTTCCATCGAATCGGTATAAAACAACAGAAACGTGCGATTCCAGCTTACGACCAATTCACCGACTTCGACCTTCCAGCTTCTGCGTCTATGTTTGCTGGAAGTTTGTCAGGACAGTCTTAAAAATACAGAGAAGTCGATCTGTAGCAATGGCGAACGGTTGGTTCGGAATGGAAAACGCTAAGCTCGTTGGTTCGTTGGTTCGTGCATCTAAAGGGAGGGTTTAATTCCCTTGAAGCATTGTCCACGTTAGCCACCATTACACTCACATGGCCGTGCAATTAGCAATGTAAATGCCGGTTAGTTAGTTAGCGTGTTCGTAAAGCAAACGAAGGTGGGCACTGGGACTAGATAACGGACCTCCCAGGCGAGTGATCATCTCAATTAACCTTTGATAACGCCACGGTTATCAATTGCTTTTTGCATACCAATCATTGTCTCCGTTTTTTCGCCCCGATTTACCGTGCCGCTAATTCGCCCATCTTTTCGCCAGCTTGCAATTTTCAGTCAATGGTAAAACGTCTCTAGCGTATAGTGTTCGCGGTTCAAAGGCAAAGCCATGATCTAGTCGAACCGTGTATATTAAGCTATAGCATGTTCGTCAAATGAAACACATTGAATTGGAAGGTTCGTAGAGAGACTTTTGGACGTGAATTTTTTAATTCAAAAGTATTTACCATCGATTTTCGAAATTTCAACGTTTCGAGAAAAACAGGGATCGGAAATCTCGTCATTTTGCCTGATACAACCTTTCAATCGTCAGAATATCTGCTTGCGACGAAATTCAAAGCTGTGGACTAATGAGGAAACTCTTTCGTCCGTTACTTTACAACAAAATAATTAATTTCTTAGTATAGTTATGAATAAAGTATGCAGAATCAAAGTATTCCTTCCACACTTAGAGTATAATAGACGAACAGTTTCTCTTTTACGTTATTTTAATAAATTACGTATGATCCATTTCCTCCTGTTTCTATTATTATGTTCCTGCATAATTCAATAAATTAATATAAAAAAAACCTTGCTCGTAAAACGAAAGAAACTGACAGAAAAAGAATAAAATTCGCGAGTGTCGATAAAAATAAATGAGGAAATTTCTTTCATCCTTACTTTACAACAAAATAATTAATTTCTTAGTATATTGTAAATAAAGTATGCAGAATAAAAGTATTGCTTCCACACCTAGAGTATAATAGACGAACAGTTTCTCTTTTACGTTATTTTATTAAATTACGTATGATCCATTTCCTCCTATTTTTATTATTATGTTCCTGCATAATTCAATAAATTGATATAAAAGAAAAAACCTTCCTCATAAAACGAAAGAAACTGACAGAAAAAAAATAAAATTCGCGAGTGTCGATAAAAATAAATGAGGAAACTCTTTCATCGTTACTTTACGACAAAATAATTAATTTCTTAGTATATTGTAAATAAAGTATGCAGAATAAAAGTATTGCTTCCACACTTATAGTATAATAGACGAACAGTTTCTCTTTTACATTATTTTACTAAAAATTACGTATGATCCATTTCCTCCTATTTTTATTATTATGCTCCTTCATAAATCACTAAATTAATATAAAAGAAAAAACATTGCGCGTCCATTATTTCCTTATAAAACGAAAGAAACTGATAGAGAAAAGAAATCGATAAAAATAAATAAGGAAACTCTTTCATCCTTACTTTACAACAAAATAATTAACTTATTAATATAGTTATAAAGTATGCAGAATAAAAGTATTGCTTCCACACCTAGAGTATAATAGACGAACAGTTTCTCTTTTACATTATTTTATTAAATTACGTATGATCCATTTCGTCCTATTTTTATTATTATGTTCCTTCATAAATCACTAAATTAATATAAAAGAAAAAACATTGCGCGTCCATTATTTCCTTATAAAACGAAAGAAACTGATAGAGAAAAGAAATCGATAAAAATAAATGAGGAAACTCTTTCATCGTTACTTTACAACAAAATAATTAATTTCTTAGTATATTATAAATAAACTATGCAGAATAAAAGTATTGCTTCCACACTTAGAGTATAATAGACGAACAACAGTTTCTCTTTTACATTATTTTACTAAATTACGTATGATCCATTTCGTCCTATTTTTATTATTATGCTCCTTCATAAATCACTAAATTAATATAAAAGAAAAAACATTGCGCGTCTATTATTTCCTCATAAATGCACTGATCAAGAAAAGAAAACGATAAAAATAAATGAGGAAACTCTTTCATCCTTACTTTACAACAAAATAATTAACTTATTAGTATAGTTATAAAAATTACGTATGATCCATTTCGTCCTATTTCTATTATTATGTTCCTGCGTAATTCAATAAATTAATATAAGAGAAAAAACCTTGCTCGTAAAACGAAAGAAACAGTTGACGCAACCTAACATAATCGGCTGATGCATGCAGTACACTATAAAATGCGGAATACCTCATTGATGCACAGAGAGTCACCGAAACGCACGATCCTCTAATTAGTTCGATCGTTCGAGAGCTTCCATACCGTCGAACTGTGAAACGCGGCTCACTCGTAAATAACAGCTCATGAATGAAGAGGATACGTTGTGGAGGCCGGGCGAAGGAGACGTGGCGCGGATGCGGCCCCGAGATCCGCTGTAACGAACGCGCTCGGTAATCGCGACCGAGAGTCGCATGACGACCGTTGAACCTTACTAATGGAACGCTCGCGATAGTCGATCACACCACTTAACATGTACGGGTATAAATCTGGTGTCGTGGCCAGCCGAGGCAAAACAAGCCACCTAACGAAGCGCCGTGTCGATTCCTCGCGTGGCAAGGCGCGACTACCTCTCCTCTCTCACCTCTCTCGAATTCCAACAGTTCCCCGTTCCGTTCCTTTCCGTGTGCCTACGTTCTCATCCTGCAGCCTAGAGCTATCGTCGTCTTTTCTAAGGCCACGATTCTGTGTGAGTTGTGAATACACACACACAGCAACGCACACCCGAAGAAGAACACAGCCGAAAAAGAAAGGAGCCATACTGCCATCGGCTATGGCCGCAAGGGTGTTTCCCACGGGCCAAGGACCAGCCCCCTGTCCCAAATTTTTCTGCTACTCGCTATGATGACCCCGTTACCAGCCACCATAATGGCCTGGCCCGACCCCTACTTTCTTCCTCGGGGTCCCGTAGTCAGCTGCATCTGTTTCGTAGAAATAGAGCAACCTGATCCGCCAGACGCCTGACCGAGCGAAGAAACGAGAGAGAGAGAGAAGCAAAAAAGTGTAAATAGAGAAAGTGAAATCGTAGGAATATGGTGTCCGGCTAAGAGACGATTTTCAACTTGTTGGAATTCGTACGATCTTCGAATCGAAACGAACAGTGCTAATCTTGATCTTATGGGTAATTGTTTTACGCGTTACTTGTGGCAGATGGGAGTAGCGAAAGTGTTGAAATTTGGTTAAGTAATATTTGACGTAGTAAGAATTTCGAATTCCTCTTGAACATGGTCAATGAGAGTTTTATTTACGAAGATGTTTCGTGTAATTATTGCATTATTATATTAATTTTGGTTAAGAGCGTAGCAAGTTAAATACGAGATTAGACGATTGTTTCACGATATCTCTAACTTGGAAAAAGAAATTTGAAATATATCAGAACGTGGACGAAAGGGCGCAGGCATTTTGTCCCCGTTTTCAAATACTCTGTTACAGCGATAGCGTTCACGATGCGAGCGATTGCGCGCCAACTAATTTTATAGCTTGACGAAAAGCGCGTCAAACGCGTCGTATAACGTTGCCACAAATTTCCGAGGATTTCGTATCGAGCCCATTAAATCTTCCGGTCGAGCACCGGCCGAAAATGAAAATTAAGCGATTCTCGATTGTTTACAGAAACGTCGTGACTATTGCGCATCCCGATCTTTCGCCTCTTTTCGCTCTTTGTTCTCGACACGGGTGAGGTAACCGAGGCGAGCTACGTTACCGACGGACGTGCCGCGACATTCGAGCTCGCGCAGTTGCGGTACGTGGTCGAACGATGGCGTTCGCATCTTTATGCCACACCCGAGATACTTCGCCGCTCGCAGAGAGCGTCGTGGAGAGCCCTTCACGGCTGACAACCAGTAGCCACGTGCCGTTCGTTTCTCGGGTACGGTTAGAACGTGCCTCTCGTTTGCCAAATTCTCCGATGGTCCCGGACGAAATTTTCAAGCGTTATAATATCGGTAAACTCATACTCGGTATACGTGGATCAAGTCGTTGCTTGGAATTTGGGTATAAAAGTAAACACGTGAGATATATACAAATCAGGCTGATTTATTAACGCAAAAATGTACGCAACGAATTTACAGCGAACGTATGGAATTCCTAGGAACGTTCGTCGGTATACGGGAACGAATCTGAAACGCTGGGAACAAAGGAATGCCCTTTAAAAGTCGTTCGCGAGAAAGGTCGAGCGATTAACACGCGGAATTTCTATAGTAAAAATTATCGCGTTTCCTAACCAAACTCGTCGTCCTTTTCAAGCGTCAGCCATTTACAAAACACGGTTGAGGGAAACGGCGGAGGAGAAAGAGGACGGTCGGACGATTTTCGCTTGCGTCGATCAACCATTACGAAACTCATTCTATCGCGTAAGAGGGCTGCCGCGAGACGTCTTCGAACGTCTTCCGGTGGTCGATTACGGTAGCTAGAATCGGGCTAGCGGATGTTGTTAACGACGATCGGTGGGCTCGTGAAAGCGGCCGCCGATAACAAACTGCCGGTCTCGCGGAGGCCCACCACCTTGCGACGAAATTAGGCTGTCTGTAAAATGTAATATTATTTTTAGTTGGCTGCCCTTCCCCGTTCACCGGCGGCAGTAACCATAATTTTTCGTGGGCCCGCGTGGCGTGACGCCGGCTATCCGCTCGGCCAGAGCTCTCACGCATACCAAACTCCATCCACAACACACTAATTCTCTCTTCTATCCACCCACGTGCTCGTCCTCTCTCTCTCTCTCTCTCTCTCTCTCTCTCTTCAGTCCACCCTTCCTTCTTTTCCTTCTCGTTGCTTCGTCCACGGCCTGCTCCCCACCACAAACGATCGCATCTTTTTCGGCCGCTCGGCTCTCTCTAGCGTTCGAATCCGCTTCTTCTTCTATCGCCATCGTCGTTTCGAACGTTCGCCATTCCAGCTGGTCGCCACGTCTTCTCTTTCGTGTACCGACCTTCAAGGTTGAATCGAAATTCTAGCGGACTATTCCGATCCACTCGAACCAAGGTCCTCGCCCTCGTTCCTGACCTTCCGCACCTTTAACTACCGGTTCGAATAATACCCGTGTCGATTTCATTTTCTTCCTTCTGGCCGATGCTACCGATATCTATCAGTGTCTCGCAGTTCCACTTTCGTTTTCCCCCCTATGTAGCAATTATTCGAGTCGAGACTGCCATCTAGGTAGGTTGTTCGTCTTAGACTGTGAATGTTTATGTAATGGCGGTCGCGTTGACGCTTCTATGCACAGGGCTATCGTCGTTGTTCTCTATGATCGTTCGTTGGCACAAGGAATGGTATAGCAATGGTTTTGCTTTCTTTTTAACGCGTACGAAAATTCAAACTATTCCAGAAATCACGCGATCGTGCCATGAATATGAATATCTATCGGTAATACGATAATTGTAATTCGTTTATTCGCCATCTACAATTTCTAGATGTCCGTGAAAGAGTTGAGATTGCGTGCAAAATTCGAACGATTCGGTTCTCAATAAGATGCTACAGATGTTTATATTTCTCTGACTAGCACGCTACTTACTTTGAAATATTTCGATGAAATTATGTTACAACGCGAAAGGATGGTACGAAGGAAGGTAAAGAAATGAAATGAAACAGGTTAACCATCACTTCGCGAGGGTCAACCTTCTACCCGATCTTTATATTTCCTCCCAGCTTTACAATTTCCTTCGACTGGCCAGCACGTTCGTGAGACGAATTACGTAAAATACAAAATGCTTCGACATTTCTCTGGAATATTCACGAAGCCCTGGAACAGCAGAGAAACGATTCAGACACGAGCAGGAACTCGAGATCGCGTCGGCGGATCAGCGATCCTTCCGCTGGCCAGTCCTTGACATCCTCCGCTGATTTCACCGCAATATCAGGACCGCGGATCATTTCAACGGCTTTCTCCTCGGCATTTTCTGTCACGCAATTAACGTTCGCGCGCGACCGACCGCGCTCACACCGAAAAGACCGAGCCGCGGAGATAAATCGCTCGCTCGGGTTCGCGCGGACTCCGGGCAAATTTAAAAACATTCGCGGTCGTCAGATTCCGGGTCGTTTGAAGGCGCGTTAACATGGGGTCAGCATCGTCGATCGAAGACAGAGATCGC
The DNA here is from genome assembly GCF_011952255.1 of Bombus vosnesenskii. Lineage (NCBI taxonomy): Eukaryota > Metazoa > Arthropoda > Insecta > Hymenoptera > Apidae > Bombus > Bombus vosnesenskii. The sequence goes on from NW_022884342.1 coordinate 852,802, forward strand.
GTCGATTATTCCACGCTCGGATTTATTTCCGTTGTTCGTTTCGATCGATGGAATCGAGCGTTTCTTTCCCACCATTTCCTTTCTCATTATGTTCTATATTTTTGAATAAAATTATACTCTTGACTATATTTTTGCACTGCGAATTTTATTTCAATTTTGCGAGTAGCAGCTAGCGATACTGTTAAGTGTTTTATTTGAAATTTGAATTTATTTTTGGTGATTGAATTTTTCCATTATACCTATTTGTTGCTTTGTTTTTTATTATTCAAATAATTTAGGGGAAAGGATAACGTGAAAAATAATTCTATCGCGAAATACTTTTGCTTCAATTTTGCACTGCGAATTTTATTTCAATTTTGTTATCAGTAGCTACTAATACTTTTAAGTGTTTTATTTGAAATTTGAATTTATTTTTGGTAATTACATTTTTCCATTATACCTATTTGTTGCTTTGTTTTCTATTTATTATTCAAATAATTTAGGGGAAAGGATAACGTGAAAAATAATTCTATTGCGAAATACTTTTGCTTCAATTTTGCACTGCGAATTTTATTTCAATTTTGTTATCAGTAGCCACTAATACTTTTAAGTGTTTTATTTGAAATTTGAATTTATTTTTGGTAATTGAATTTTTCCATTATACCTATTTGTTGCTTTGTTTTTTATTTATTATTCAAATAATTTAGGGGAAAGGATAACGTGAAAAATAATTCTATCGCGAAATACTTTTGCTTCAATTTTGCACTGCGAATTTTATTTCAATTTTGTTATCAGTAGCCACTAATACTTTTAAGTGTTTTATTTGAAATTTGAATTTATTTTTGGTAATTGAATTTTTCCATTATACCTATTTGTTACTGTGTTTTCTATTTATTATTCAAATAATTTAGGGGAAAGGATAACGTGAAAAATAATTCTATTGCGAAATACTTTTCAACCCTTTGCACTGCGAATTTTATTTCAATTTTGTTACCAGTAGCTGCCAATGCTTTTAACTGTTTTATTTGAAATTTACTTTAACTAAAACATAAGAGAATTTAAATAAATAAAGGAGGAAACAGATTCGCTAAAATACCAGTTTTATTCACACTATTCTTGTATTTTCTAATTTCTAAGCGTATGATATATCTTGAAACAATTTCCAGGCTGCTATCCTGCTTTCACGAAAAAAGGTGCAGACTGAAAGAATGTCGAGTCACGCTCGACATAGCAGTGCAAAGGGTTAAATCGAATGAAATTTAGTGAAATTTGTTGAATCTCTACATCTTCCTGGAGACCGCTGTTACAAAGAGAATAGAATTCAGTGAAAAAATGCAAAGGTCCATATTACCATGGCCTTGAATATAAATTTTCCTTTAGGTTACAAGGTCTACTGATTTGCTATTTCATTCATGGAGATATACAGGGTGTGGTTGGTAACTGGTGGTACAAGCGGAAAGGGGGTAAAATTCTTTTTTTTAATTTTTCCATCGAGACGTTCCAACGAGACGCGATAAAATGCACGCGCACCCACCGAAACTTCAAAGTCGATTTTCTCGAAAACGAAACCTCGAACGAAAAATTTCTATTCAACATTTTCGACTTCTTTTTTCGTCTAGAATCACCCCCTTTCCGCTTGTACCGCCAATTATTACCAACCACCTTGTATCTTTCTTTGCTTCGAGGAGTTGGTCTTAAGCTAAAACGATTGAAATTACTTCAAATATTGTTATTATCGTGGAAAATGGGGATGGAATGTTTATTGCTCATTCATTTACGGCCAGACATATTTTTGGAAATTTCTTACGTCTTACATTCTACGCTACATTCCTCGACAGATCGCGCGTTATTGAAAACTTATCGGAAATGCAACGTGTCAAGATCGCCTGCGTGGACGTACGAAGCAGCCGACGAAAAGTAGCAATTAACCGCAGGAGCCAGCCTCTATCACGCCACGAGTCTTTGCACCTTTTATCCTGCGCCGTCCCACTCGCGGTGGCGATGGGCGTTTCGTTTGACATTTCGCGCAATGCATCACAATACAAACGAAATTGCCAGGCGAAACCCTATAATTCTGATAAGCGAAATTCAGCCAGCCGATACGCGAAACAATGTCTCCGAATCTGACCGTCTACCATCTATCGCCTACGTGTCGTCTTTCAGCTACAAGCTATTCCCTTGAAAAAGAATCCAACGCAAGATAATATCCTTTCTATCTACCGTCTTCTTTTTTCTCCAAATTTTGTATTTTTTTCCTAACACCTGCGCTAGAAACCGTCACCAATGTTGCAACGAGCGCAGCCACGATGGCAAACTCTGCACGCAAAACAATGGCCACACGCGCGACAATTAAAGTGATTTACGGAACAGAGACATTTTTCAGTTGCTCGTAAAAGTTTAACACCTGTGTCGGGATTCAAACGGCGCCACCGAAACGGTATCGGTGCCATTAATCCCGGCATCGATTAACGGCGTTTCGTCGGGAATCGACGCTACCCGAGGGTAAACAACAACGCGTCGCGGCCATCCCGACGACATCGTCGGTAATAACTTGCCATTACGGCTAACGATAGGCGCACGAGCGCGAAGAAAAAGAACTGCCAACCCTTCGATGCTCCCGCCGTATACCTGAAATCACTTCTGCAGCCGTCGTTCGGAAGAAGAGGAAGAAGAAGAGCAGACAACAGGGTGGAGGAGGAAGTGGAAGACGAAGAGGAAGGACGAAAGAGGTGGGTTACGCGTCGAAGGCGGCCCTATGGATGGCTCGCAAATCATCCGAATGCATCATACCGCAATTACACGGCCAGAGTTCATTTAAACGCGATAAATAATACGCCACTGATTGTACCGTGGCATCTGGCGAGTGCCTTCTTCTCTTCTCTAATGCCCTGCGCGATGCATACCACGCGTGCTATGTGCACGGGCCCTAACTGGGCCCGCAGCTTTTCTCCGGTGCCAGCCAGCTTTTCAACCGTCTCCGTTCCCTTCTTCTTCTTCTTCTTCTTCTTCTTCTTCTTCTTCCGAGAGACGTCGCCGTTCCTCGAACGCCACCCGTTCGAATTTGCCGGCTGTCGGCGCATGCCATCCTTTCAAATTATACATCCGCGGATTGCGGCGAACCGCGCAGCCTTTCGGCTCGAACGTCTTGCCCAGCCAGCACTTTGTTACACACGGGTTTTACGTGTCTTCCGCTTGTTCGTTAAAAACAGGGTCAATTCGTGTTTATGAATAATTCAAAGAAAATTACGTACTCTCGGAACGCGCAACTACGAATCCCCCACGCTCGTTTAATTCACCTGATAAACAATAAAACACTTTCCCCTCGAGCACGTCGCTTTTATCTACGGTTCCCTCTGCCACGAGTTCACCGATCAACCGACTATAGCACGGAAAGATGAAGAGAGAGAGAGAGAGAGAGAGGGAAAAAGAAGAGAATTGAAACGTCAAACTGAAATCGATGCTGGGAATCGAGTGGCGGAAGGAAACGTGGCATACGTTAGACGAGTCGCGCTGGACGCAACGATAGTTTGTCCGGCGTATTTATCGTTGGAAATCTCGACTGGCTTAATGCGGCCATAAATCGAAAAGGCGCGGTCCGGCCGTCCCACGAAAAAAGAGAAGGTGGCCGTCGTGTCCCGGTGAAATATTTCCAAGTTGCAGTTGGCCGGAGGTAAACGATGCCACCGCGGCCACGGGAACGGCGACGACGCCGCCGTCAGCCCGCTATCGCGATAATTCGACGTGGAATTTGCACATTCCTCGAAAGCGACGCATGTTCGGCGTGAAAAGCCGGCGACAGAACGACGCGGAGACGCGTCTTCGTCCGTCGAGATCCGGTTAAAGGCGGACACGAACACGACGCAGCAGAAGAGCATGGCGAGTCCCTTTGATGTCACGACGTATCTGCCGGTCGATCGGCCGACGCACCCTTATAAACAAGGGTTACTCGAAAGAAATCGCAATAATTTATACCCTAAGGGCTTGGGCAGCGATCGCGTGTCGTTCGGTTACTACCTACCGGCCGTACGCTTCACCTATGCAATACACACGTGTTCGTGGCGCTGTCACGTGACCCGAGCATTTTCCTTCCACGCGAACACGAGGTGTACGTGCCTTGTGCGCTCTGCTTTTGAGGAATCAATCGACCGCGGCTACCCGCCTCCGCCGCTGTGTCTCTCTTCCTCTTCGTTGCCCCCTCAAACCATCGCGGTGCTTGCGGCTTCCTTCGCGATGCCAAGCAAACACCGTTCTAATGGTCGAGGAAGGTTTCGCTTAACCCTTGCAGCGCTATGCACGCAAACGCGCGTCTGGCGGAAGCTATCGGTGTGGACTAAGGACACATATCAACCAAGGGTGGTTGGTAACTGTGGTACAAGCGGGAAGGGGGTGATTCTAGGCGAAAAAAGAAGTCGAAAACGTAGAATAACAATTTTTCGTTCGAGGCTTCGTTTTCGAGAAAATCCACTTTGAAGTTTCGGTGGGTGCGCGTGCATTTTATCGCGTCTCGTTGGAACGGATCTCACTGTAGATCGTTGTCAGCGATGGTCACGAGTATTCAGCACTCTAGGGGTTCATTTCAATTACTTGGATTACCTCCATATGAAATTTAGATATTTTTATTCAAACGGCTCTTATTTTATTCGTTTTATTTCATTTCTATTTCGATGCTTCTTCTTCTTTCGTGTACGAGACGTACGCAGAGATAATTCCAGCTGTGTTACCGTTCGCGAATAAATAATTTTCCTCGGTTTATCTAAACAGCCGAACGGACAGAGTGTCGACAAGTACGGCTCGTCGTAAACCGCGAAAAGTTAATGGGAAACGTAACTCCGTGCTTGACCGAAACGCAACGAAGCGAGGCGACAGCGGCGGCGTTGATCCGCGTTCGTTAAAGGGGTTTCCCCGGAGTAGTTTGAGATTCCAGCGTTAATAAACGTTAACCGAGTGTCGGCGTTAATTACGCGCACAGGTTCGAGACGCGATCGACATCGTGATACGCGTTCGAATGTCCAGTAATTAGCGAAATCTCGCGATCGTAGTGCAATAAATATTCCGGTCACGTGAGCCATCTCGCGAGGAAGAACGATGCGCTGCCGGTCGCCAGAGTAAACGTATTAGAATGTAAATTCGATGCAAGCTTACGTATATTGCGTCTATTCGATGTAAGATAGAAAGATATTTCTTCTCGAAGCTCGTGTCCTTCGAAGCGAACCGACACGCGTAAATTAAACACGTAGGCAAAAGAATCGGGAAAGAGAACTGTGCGCATTGTGTGGGTTTATTCGTGTGTGTAGATGGAGATCGGTGGCGATAAAGAATCTGTGCGCGATTCTGTTTTTTCTTATCGCTGACACGTCTCGATACACCGACTAACGCGATTCCATCGTTCGGCTCACGATATCCAGCGAACGTAATTAAACGTCTAACGTTACCGTAGCGCATTTCGTTTCCTTGCTAAATTGGCTTCGTCTACGAATGTGCGCATAATTGAAATCCCTCGATGCATGCAGAGGCCATTGTTATACGCGAGAATCACGATCAACCCAATTACGTGTCACTTCCGATTTCTCGGCTTCCAAATTTTCTCGTAAACCGTAACGTGCGATTTCCCGCGGTTCTTTAGTACAAAGAAGTCGTTAAGCGTTTCAGTCAGTAAATGTAAATGAAACGCGGAAAGGAATTTGTCGTTTGCTGATCCTGCTCAACTGCAGATGTAACGTTTCCAAGCAAGCGAGTAGTGCACTGCATTATTTCGTAACATTTAAGCTCGTTCTTCGTTTAATTAAAATTCCAGCATGTATTTTTAACGACGTGTAGTACATCTCTTCTATACGTAGATACCCGGCGATGAAATTGGAAATGCGTTTCTCGCGAAGAAGATGGGAATATGCAAGCGACAAATTAAAAAATTTGCGTAATTGCATAAATCCAGGATTTGTCTTATATATGTCGGAGATGAAAGGACACCGGAGTTCTCCTCTTCTGCAATGTTGGGAAAACCCCAATATCCCAGTCCAGACTTTTACTATAGCTACGCTTGAGTAATAAAAATAAGAAACAGTTTTAACGTTGCAATCTGACTTTATGACGATGGATTCGGGCCCGAAGTGACATAGCGGGTCACTGGACGTGGCCACGGTCACGGCAGGGACGTGTACCTGACTCAGGTATGGAATGATCGTTGGCGTTTGCGTGAACTTTTACGAAACATTGATTACAGATCTTCGTTACTCAGCTTTCAAAGTAATTATACAAATTGTTCCAGATTAAAAGGCTGATTTAATTTTGCATTAACGCTAAAAATACTTTCCGGGGACGGAGCTTCATCGCCTTTCAATTTGCCTAATTTTCAGGTAGGAAAATACACGAAACGTAGAGTATGTGCGTGTAGCTGGGGTAATATTTAATAGCAGGCGAAACGGATAGGTTCGCTAGGTTCTGTTTCTCCAAATGTATTCATAAGTTCGCTATACGGGACTAACTATGCATCTAGTAGCTGTATCTAATCAGACGTGCCAATTTACTCGCCCATCCACTCCACTTCCTTCGCTTCCAACTCCTGCTCGTATTTAAGAAACAAGCGAGCAACGTTGTAATTTGCCTGTGTTCTCATCCCATATGCAACTTGCTGTTAATCGTTGATTATTTATTTATCTATGTCGATCCTTTTCCGTGCCAGAGGATGACACCCGCGTAGGAAATATCAGGTGGTCCGAAAAATGTGTCCTTCGTTTTATAAGTTAACAAAGACACGACAACGCCAAATTACGTACTGACAGAAGAACGCGAAATAACGGAAATGAAAGAAAAAGCGTTAAAAAGAGCAGCAGGCTGCGAAGAGAAAGCCCTGGAATCAAAAGAGGAATCAGTGAGAATATAGAGAATGGTCAGGAAGAGAAAAGAGCAAAAAAGAGGAAGAAGGGACGCAGATAGAAACGGGAGAGGAGCAAGAAAGGATGACGGCGGACCAAATTACAGAAGAAAGAAGAAAGAGAGAGACAGAAGGGAGGGGGGAAGGATAAAGAAATCCAAGTACGATATACACCACGGAAACATAGCCAAAGAAAAATTAGCAAAGTACTTGGAAGGGAGGAAGAGTACCGGCGAGATTCAGACGCGGAAACGAGACCAAAGCGAGGGAATACTGGAAAGAAGAGGGGTGAAAAAGATGCAGACTATGCGGAAGGAAAGAAGAAGACCTAAGACGTGTAATAGAAGAATGTGAAATAACGGGAGGAACAAAGGACATAGGAAAAGCGCTAAACGAGACTGGAGAAGGTTCAGCAGAACTGAAAGCAACGATAGAGAAGAGAAGGTCAAACGACAAGAAGGAGGCACAGCAAGGAGGCTAAAGACTCATTTATAGTTCCCAATTTTTAGTTTCTAGAGGTAGAATAAGCAAGATAGCGCGATAGAATAGAGTGGAAAAGAGGGGAAGTAGACGAATCAGAAGAGAAACAGACGTAACAGATGTGAAAGCGAAAGTTAGTGCAAAGCCAAAAGGCACGGACTAAACAACAACAACAATAATAATAATAATATAAGGAAATAATAGACAATGTTTTTTCTTTTATGTTTGTTTATTGATCTATGCGGCAACCATAATGAGCCACGCCTAATTCAATAGAATAATATAAAAGAAATTGTTGTTCGTCTGCTATCACCTTGTGATACGAAACAAACATCCCGAACGAAGCGATAAATAAAGAAATACATAAAAACGTAGATCAGATAAATATTCGATCTATTAACATTTACTAAATACAAATTCGATGTTTTCGTTGCTTTTACTTCCTGCTTACTCGACAACTTTGTTAGAGTATCCCGATAAATGTAAAGTATGCTATCGTAACACAAGCGTCTCGCACTAACGATAAACTTCCACGTAGGAACCCCGCGTCCAAACATGCTACGAGAATAAAATATAATTTAACGTATACTAGAGAAAATATAGCACAGCACAGAGGATTCCACATTCGTGGCGATCGAACCGTCGCTGTTACCAGACAAACGATCGTAAAAATGAGACGCAGGCGGAAGTCCGTCCGAACGGCCGCAGACGAATGACATCTTTACGTCAACCAAATAAACCCTAAATTATACCGGAATTGGAATAATTCCAAGTCGGTTGGACTGCGTCCAAGGCCCTTGCCTCCGCCTCTCCTTCGATCGCGCGATCCTCTCCGCGGGGCGTTCTCGTTGGTCGTTGAAGATCCAAAAGAAGAGGTGCAACGTTTTAAAAAGCGCATTATCTTCACACGCGTGCCCGAGGAAAATGCACGTTAAAAAGCTTATCTGAGCGAATGAAGCGAGTCGGGAACGAGGATCGCGCGACTAAACCACCGAGTAAGCGCGTTGCACTCGCGATACAACGAAAATACACGTAGAAACAACGTGCGCTATTTTCATTCTCACGCTGGCGTGGATGCTCGTCCGTAGGAATAGGAAATGCAAACGCCAAATTATCGATAAATCGGCCGTTTCGTCGTGCAAAAGATGGAACGGTGTGGAACGAAGGATCCGAAACACCTAAGCAGTCGATAAAAGACGGATGGCAGCGGCGATGAAGCCCCATGGGTGCCGCACTAGCCGTACGGTTCAGGGTGGTCCGGCAACTTTGCGTCGCAGGAATGCAACAACATAACAGAAATCGTCCCTCTTCTCTCTAGTCCTCCCTCTATTTTTCCCCCCCCCCCTTCTCCCGCGGAGTTCTGCTTTCGTAAAAAGACGCCCCTTTTTCTTTTTGCTTCCGCCGTTTTGTTTTCATCCTTATTATCGTCGTTATTATTTTTCGACGGCTGCGGCTCCGTCTTCCGAGGATCCAGGTTCCAAGGTGGAGTCGCACCGATGCCGGATAGCGGAGCGAAAAGGAGGACGTCTTGGGACGAGACGTGGGGGGCAGGGGAGGGCGCAGCAAACCAAGGGATATACGCGTGTATCGCCATGCATCATCCTTCGTTGGTCGGAGAAAGCAAAGGCCACCGCGGGGTGCGTTACCTTTGCTGCTTTGCCTATGGGCGCCTAAAAACGCGCAGGATCCAGGTTCGTCGCAGCCTGCAATATCCACGATACGTCGAAACGAATTCCACCGTTCCGATCAATTTGTACGTTCACCTAACGAAACGTGGATGTTTTTGCGAAACCGTATCTCTCACTATCCATGGGAGTAGGCAAGACTCTGGCAAGAACGTTCAGACCCTGTTGGATAGGCGTTCGTACGTCGATTGAATTTGCCTGGGAACGGTCAGGTATGAAAGCGATGCGATCTATTTAACGATAAATCACAGGCAAAAAGGCATTTTCGACGGGATGGTCGAGCGGTGGAACACGAGTTCCTTCCGGCTGCTCGAGCACGGTCGCACGAGCGTCGTTTGCCGGTTATCGAAACCGTACACACCGACCTATACTTGGAATACGAATATAATGCGAGTCCGACTATAGGGGGGCTTTGCGAGCTCGCAGCGTGGTACCATCGGAGCACGGGTAATGAGACGGCCCCCGACCAAGAGGAGTTGATATGCCCGCGCCCGCTCTGCCTATAGTCCCTTTACCATAGAACAACCGTCTTGCCCTATACGTCGTCCACCGACTAACAAACATTCGCCGGTCGACCTCGATGCTCGCGGGCTTATCGATGCGCTCCCCTTGCCACGCTGTTTGCCGCGCGACCACGACACCGCTGCGCTTCGCACACAACAAGCCGTACAGTGTAAAACAGCCTGCTGTAATTTCTCGATTGGCCGCCGACGAAATTACGTAATTGTGCACACACGCGCTATGTAAATTACGCGCGAACCCGTTTAATTTCCACGACGACGACAAGCAGGACGACGACGACGACGACGACGACGATGACCGCGAGTAACGAGCCGAGTGGATGTAAACTCCGTGTAAATTACGGTGCTCCGATTTCCATCGGTCTTTAAGAAAATGATTAAAGCACGTTAAATACCACGGCTGAGCCGATCGGCCTGTAAAGCAGAAAACTAGAAGCCCGCAGCCTGTTTCCGTACGTGGAGGGGAAACGAGAACGCTGGCGGATCGTGCGTGCACGTACCGAATTCGAAAAATCGCCATACAAAACCGTGCTGGACCGTCAGCGGACCAACCCGCCTGTTAATTCCACCGATCTAACCATCGTGGGCAATCCGAGCAAATACAACGTTTCCCCGAGGATCGCAGCCTGCAAATCACGCGAACGCTCGGCTTTCCGTGACCGGCCGCCGTATTTCCTCGAAACGGCGATTTTTGCATAGCTGTTAGCGAATTTTCATAAATTATCCGCGCGATAAGGCGCGTCTATCCAGGGCGAATGCCCAGCCGTGAATTAACGCGATCGAGCGAGTTAACGGAGATCGCCGGGAAAACCGACTGCGCGGATCCGGCCAGAGAAAATCGGCGCGAACGAGCTTCGGTTGCCTGCTATTTACACACGATTCTCCGTCTCTCGTGCTGCGTATCGACCACGTTTTAAAGCCACCTGTCCAAGAGCAAAGGAATTCGGTTTCCAGGCAAAACCAAGAAACACAGGCGGCCGATTTTCCAAACGTGGAACGTACGCGCTTACTGCACGGAGATAATGCGAAGGTTGGCGAAGCCTCTGCCACTCTATAATCATTAAACGATGACTGAATTAAATTATCCGTAATCGGTCGGTGGGATCGGCCCGATCGGTGGCTCGCAATCGAACAACCTGACCTCGTACGTAGACTACCTACTTCTGCCAGTGGGTCTCATATCTCGATATTGCTATGGATCAGGAATCAGGACGAAAGTGCGCGAACGCAGGAGAAGAGAAAACGAAGAAGAAAGAAGGAAAGGAATCGCGCCTTGTCCTACGTATCTCGAGGATTTTTCCCAGTTGGATCGGACAACTGGCTTTTATGGCAGAGTTGCCGCCGGCTAATCGAGCAGAACCCGAGTTTCTGTAATTTCCACGCTTCGTAACAGAGAAGAAGGCAAGCGGAAGGTGGACGGATAGAGAACCAGGTCTGGACGAGCCAAGCATTTACCACTGGTTACGCGCGACGTTCGAGGAACAACATCGATGAATCTCGCGGCAGTTTCCAGAGGACGAAGATCGTAGGAACGCGCTGGTACGAAGAGAGCACAGAGTTAGTCCGAAAACCGCAGCTCGTGTAGCAATCTCAGGCGCATTTAACCGCAAAAATGATTGTTATCGAAGGAGCAATGGGGCAGGAGTACGCGATGGGATCTCGTGTTTGCTGTTGCTGTCCGGCCCGAGTAATCTTCTCGGCGTTCACAATTCGACAGCGTTTGGAGCAACGATTACGTGGATGGGAGAGCCGTGTTCCAGCCTTTACGAACGAAAATGACTCGATGAAATCAATGAAGGATCGTCGTTCGTATAGGATAGGTGGGGTGCGTCTTACGCAGCCACACAGGCCAACTTTAATCGTATCGAGTGTACATTGGACTGGACGTTGTTCGTCAAAGGTGAATCGGTGAAAGTCAACTTTGCGACCTTTAAGACGCGAGAACAGCGATCTATGCTTCCACGGATTCGGATAAAACGATATAAATCGAGATCGAATTTAATCACGCGTCGTTTGTATTTTACTCGAGCGATAAATAATCTCTGTGAAACATTTATGGGACAATGTTCGAAGCTGTTACTGCTCACGCGAGTGAAAAACTGTCACGCCCCGAGTAAAACTGGCGAATAAAAGACTGACAGGCTAATAAAGTCGGCATCGATTTAAACGTATTTAAGGGGAGACCCTCTGCAGTCTATAGCACCGTAGGCAAGCAGCCATTTATCCACCCTTTTCCCCTTCCACGGACACCAAGGTCACCTAAATCTCAACGAGGCAGCAGTTGCACTCAATATTGTGACCGAAGGTGTAAGCTATCGCGTTTCCTTCTCCTCCTTTTGCGTTCTTCGCCTCTCTTTCTCGCCTCTTTCGCCCCGTTTTCGCTCCGTTCTACTCGCGCGCGTTACCATTACCGCCGCCGACATCGACACCACTGCCGACGCCGCATCCTCGTCGTTCCCGGGCGGCGCGGTTCTCTATATCCAAGGCGCTGATTTGATCCACGTTTTAGATACGAGCATCGACCGACCAGACACCGAGATAACGAACTGCTAATACCAAACTTGAAAGTTACACACCGCGGAGTATCGAAACTTTTCTTCCCTTTTTCTCCGCTGCCGTCCAAAGAGAAAAAGAGAAAAGAGAGAGAGAGAGAGAGTCGTGTGTGTTATATACACACGAATGCACACGGAGGAAAGGACGCGTGTAGCGTGTGTGGCGAACACGCGCGAGCCATGGGAACTGGAGAACGCGAGGAGGCGAAGCGAGGCGCCAACCGCTTTACCTTTTTCAAACTAATTATCGGCAGTTTGCGCTTCCGGGTCTCGTTAATCTTATAGTACGGCCCACGCCTTTTTTCACGGCAACGTGCAAACGAAAGCATTACGCGTAACGAAATTCTCCCGTTGAATCTTACGAGTTTCGTTAGTACAACGTCTTCTTCGGTCCACCACTCGTCTTGCATCCCGCTTCTTCTCTTTGCTTGCTTAATTTTTTCCTCGATTTTTTAGACGGAACGTTAACGGCATCCAAGTACGGGATGACGATCGCTTCTCGATGCACGGAGAAGAGAGAAAGAGAGAGAGAGAGGGAGGTGGTTACACGCCGACCGAAGGATGAGCAGGTTAAGTACGTATACGAGTATTCCGGCAGTTATTTCGCAAATTTAGTAGGCACACAAGGGTCGGCGCGTGCTGATAATACCGCCTCAGTTCCCACCCCTGGCATTTTCGACCTTACAACCGGGGGAGGAGAACGCGTCCTGCCTCTGACTGCCTTTCCGGCCAAAAGTGATTTTTCCAAATTCCCTGGCAAATTAGGTGCTTCGACCTTTGCGCCGGATAATGCCGCAGCCGCCCTAAACAGGGTTAACGCGAAATCTGAAACGGAGGAATAAGCAACCGGCCAGGAAATTCATTAGCTGGCAATTTCGCGTATCTGTCCCACCGCGAGTTACTTCGGCGATGCATACGGCGAATTTTCTCGCGCAACGTGTCTTTTGTACAGGGGATGATTCTAGACGAAAAAACAAGTCGAAAATATAGAATACAAATTTTTCGTTCGGGGCTTCGTTTTCGAGAAAATCCACTTTGAATTTTAGGTCGGTACGCCTGCACTTTATCGCGTCTCGTTGGAAGGGATCTCTCTGTAGATTGTTGTTTCGATCGACGTTATGTTGATAACAAAACAAACTACCGGAATTATTAGAAGATGTAGCGCTGAGAACTAGAGGAAGTTTAATTTTTCAACAAGACGGTGCACCGCCATATTTTACATAAAGTGGACGCGTACCGAGCGAAAATTCAAAGTCGATTTTCTCGAAAACAAAGCGTCGAACGAAAAATGTTTATTCTATATTTTCCACTTCTTTTTTCGCGTAGAATCACCCCCTTTCCGCTTGTACCACCAACCACCCTGTATTTCATTATTTTAATCCCGTAGCGGCCTATCGAGTAACAAGAATCCCCCGAGCGCCACACTTCATTTTCCTCCTCTCCATTTTTCACTCTTCTCATTCTTCTTCTTTTTCTTCACCTTCCTCCTCCTCCTTTCCGTACTATTCCTACCCTCCTCTCGTCCCCCACTCTTCCTTTTTAGTTCTCTTTTCATTTCACAAACTTACATAAAATTTTAAACGCAATCCACACTTGCGCAACGGACGGCGCGCACTTCGCGCGGAGGTACAATTATGCAAAAATCGAGCATATTCCCTTAGATTAAGGGGTAGGTTAACCACACCTGCATGCAGAGCCAGACATACGATTAAATCCATGGGCATGGATAATGAGATGCGTGTTCGACTTTAAGTGGTGAGCCACGAGTGAGGAGATCTCCGCAACCGGTCTCTGAATCGCTCATACCTACGCGGTTCTCCTTTCCTTCTTCCCCTTCTTCCTTTCCCCTTGCTTTCGTTGCAAAACTCGCGCGCTCGCGAGCTCACACGATAAACGAAAAAAAGTGGACATCGATGAAAAGCCACGAAATTTCTCTGCATATTAATCAGACTTATTGGCTTACTCGTAACGACCTGTTATTTCTGCTAATGCTAAGTAGCTGTCGTACAAAGTACCTCCTCTGCTCCTTTTTTTCTTTTTTTTTTCTTAAAAAACGACACCGGTTCCGTTCGAATCTGCGTCATATAAAACCGTTCTTATCTCTCAGCGACTTTCGTCGCCTGCAATTTTACGATCGAAGGCCGATACCCGGGACTAGGTAATCCGATAAAAAGACGAAGGAATTCGAACATAGGAAAAAATAGCGCGCCGATAATGATAGCGTTACGTCGGTCGTCATAGTCCGGGCCGAAGGGACGAGCGGAAAAAACGAAGGATCGCGGCGCGCGCGGTGGTTACGTCGAGAGATGGCTGTGGTCGAGGGAACAGGGTCCTGTGGGCCTATGGGCCAGTGGAGAAAGGGTCGGTACAATTGACGAAGTGGGGGAAAACCAGTGATGGACGGACTCGCCGCTGCCCTGCACGGTTCGGGCCGCACCAATAACTTTCCGAGACTAGAAATGGCACTGGAGTCGCGTGCTTTTCACTCTACCGTTAGCCACGCGTTTAAACACCGTCTTTTTAAATATTTTTCACGATACTCGGACGAGCGCGATCGTGCTGCGATTCCGTGGACTGAAATTCCGTTTATCGAATTCTGTTACCTCGCACGGGCAAACGATTTTCTAACGTTGAGAAAGAAAGAACACGAAAATGACGACGTTACGCGACCGCTGGAGAAACTGTACGAAGTTGTGTGGTTTGTAACGCGACGACGCGATTGTTGACTCCTAGGAGAGCGTACGAACCCGATTGCAAGGCAGTAGTAGGTAGCATGGACGCGCGCTTGCAGGACTCCTGACCCATAAAGCATAGGAACAAGTTCCTATGACGGCACTCTCTCGCGTATAAGACGAGAGAAAGAGAAAAAGCGAGGGCGAGGAGGCATAGGAGCGAGCCGAAGGCCGTCTGGGCGTCGTACATCAAAAAATCGTTTCCCACAGCTGAACTTTGCACTCTGAAGCCGAAGATAGAACGCGATCGTCTTACATCCGCGATAATTAGCGTACCGGGACAAGCAAACATGGCAGAAAAAAGTGATTAATTTATCAGGGATCGTCGGCGGAAGACGTTCCTTCTAAGAGTTTTAACAATTTCTTTCCTTGTCTCTTTCGCACCGCTCCACCCACCCCGCCCCCTCCTTTCCTGCTCAGCCTCTTCCTCTCTCGCGACCTTGCGAGCTACTCGCAATCATATAACTCTAATAATTTGTCCCATCAAAGGAAGAAAGCAGCAGGTTTGTATATAACAGAGGTCGTGACCCGATGTAACGCGATACGTAGCTAGTCGCTGCGTTCGTTGTATACCGTGCCGGGCTCTCGCGCTATGCATTGGACGCACGTCCACGCGTTTTGCAAGATTGCCAACCTCGTCTGGTCGCGTCCCTAGAAAAATTATCCGTTCGATCTATACCGCGTTGAAGTGGCCACGTAAGTGGAACGATGCTTCTGTTGCTCCCTTTGTCTCAACGCAAGTCCCTTTGACGCGTGGGTCGATCGTCCGAGATCGAAAGAGTGGCAATTTCGATGGCATTCTGAAACGTCAGTTGCTACGTTCCTACGTTCTATTTCAACGAATTATCTGGAATCGCGTAGAAAGATCGAAGCGTGTCACGTGTTCGCACGAGGCGTCCGTAAACGTATCCGCACGAGTTGCGTCGTGCCGAGGAACAGCCGCACGACAAAACATACACAGACCACTTCCACCAAGCAGAAAAAGAGCAACCCAAAGGTGACTTTATTAGCATACGATTGGCACCGTCCGTCTCGATGCCCGTACGCCGTGGCCCTCTTCCCTTTCTACGTTTCTTTGTCCCCCTTTCCGCGCCTATCTTCGAACAATGTTTATGCCCGTGTTGCCCGATGTTTAGTCGGTGCTCGCGCGATTCCGAGGCCACCGCGTGTCTCTCTGCCAAATTCGATCTCTTTCGTTTGTTTCTTCGCGCGCTAAAGTCTCTGGCAAACGCGTCCAAACCTTCCATACGCTTTTACTACGCGCAATGACTAAAAAAAGCATTAGCCCGCTATTCGTTATACATTATTTATTTATTATTTGATCTACTAATTAATTAGATTAATTAGACTAGACTGTGTCGAGTTTGGCATTAGTGGCGCTTGTTATTTCCAAAGATTTGGTACTCCGTGCGACCTGACAATTAGACGAATTTACGTTCGTGCGAATGTCATTAAAAAATGAGATATAAGCGAACACTTGTTTCACTCACTGGATGTTATACATCGAAGATTTTATATCTTTCAAACATCTTATACAGGGTGGTTGGAAAAAAGAAGTTTTTTTTTTAATTCTTCCATTGAGACGATCTACAGTGAGATCCGTTCTAACGAGACGCGATAAAGTGCAGGCGTACCGAGCGACAATTCAAAGTGGATTTTCTCGAAAACAAAGCTTCAAATGAAAAATTTGTATTCTTTATTTTCGACTTGTTTTTTCGCCTAGAATCACCCCCTTTTCGCTCGTACCACCAGTTACCAACCACCCTGTATAAGCGAAGACTCGTTTCACTCACTGGATGCTACGCACCGAAGACTTTGGATCTTTCAAACATCTTACACATTGTTTATCGTTCTTGCACCTTGGGATTTCGCACGAACGTGTAAAAATGTGCAATGTACTAGCAGAAATGTTTCATTAGATAACAAGAGCGAGCACTTTTCGCAGCCGTTGTATACCGATACGAATCTTCGCACACGGAGAGATCAGAGAGCAGACAGTGAGACGCGTTTTAACGCGCATTAAGCGCGTATATCTTTACGAATTCGCCTTGTTTCAGCTCGTCGAAAGTCGAACGCGTCCGATGTAAATCATTGGAGCGTAGTTCCGCGTCGTTGCGTTATCCCAGGCTGGGATTCTCCTTCGTCACGAAACGCGTATGCGACGTAGCATTAGAAAGATCGCGGAGCGAATCGATGGGTCGCGGATGCGCTCAAGTTGGCGGCTAAAAGCCAGACAGCTTTTACTCGACGATAGCTGGCCGAGGACGTCTTAAAGAAAAGCGCGGTGTGTACAACGTATTATTATTGTTCGCGTAGTTACCGTAATGATCGTCATTATTGTCATCAGCAGTGTTGCTAGGACATTCCTTCACGGTAACGAGTTTAGCGAAGCTTTGCCTCGCACGAACAGCATTCTTGAGGGGAAAGAGAGCCCGGGCAGACGTGGCCCGAGGGCCGCGTCCATTATTCAATAATCTCGCGAGCCGCTGCTTTTCGTTTTAACTGCAACCTTTTTTTCCCATTGTGATATCGTTTTTATTCGCCTGCAGTAAACCGATCGACGGTTGGCTTCTTAAATCAAACAGCGAGAACTTGTCGTGCACGAGGTATCGCGGACATTGTCAAACGAGCTAACAGGAAGGATAAAGATCGATAAGAAGGTGAGCACCTTTTACAAAAAAGGAGTCTCTATTCGCCGACGATATGCAAGCTGAACGGCGTGCCAGCGTCGAAGATTCGTCACTGCGATACCGCGTCAACTTAATTCTTCTCTCTTTCAATTATAATCTGCTTAAGACACGAATACGTAACTCTTATCGTCGCAATGATCGGTATATTGCACGAAGAATCGACGGACACAGAGGAAGCTGATATGAAAACGGAAATATGGTCCTTAAAGAGACCAGCGATAAAGAACACCACACTGGAGAAGAACGATTTTGCCGGGATGGAAAGCGGAAAAAGGAAGAACCACTGATGTTAATTTCGCCTCTCTTCCGCTCTGTGCACTCCTCACCCTCCCTTTTCTTGTAGCAATTTCCATATAGGCTTGTGCGAATAAAACGCGTTAAGATAGTCATCATTGGCTATTAATTTATGGCTTCGCGTATTTAGATCGACGAGATAGTATCGACTATCGTTTACGCTCTGTTCCGCGCCTTGTACCGAAAGAGATCCGCGTTCGAATCGAAGCGAACGATCGAATCCGCCTGTTCCCTGAACGAGAAATTCTTCGACCTGTTTTCGACACCGTAGCTATCGTAGGACTATCGAAAACGTTGGAAGCCTAGTTTTTGCGCGAGAAACTCGCAAGACACTGGCGGCGGCGGCTGGATTAAAGCAATGATTCTTACGTGTGCGCGATTTACGCTCGCTATCTCACCTTCTAGGATGAAGAAGAGCCACTGTCGGCAGTTTGTCCTGTCTTCCGCCACGCACTCTTTATTACCCCGTTCTTCGCCGTCTTTCCCCCTCTATCTCTCTCTCTCTCTCTCTCTCTCTCTGTGTGCACCCGCGCGCTCGCGCGATTCTGTACAAGTTCAACACATTTAGGGGGTTATCGTATTATGTCGAGTCACGAACTCGTTATAGCACGGCAAGACGGATCGGCGCTATAAAACCACTTGGTTTCAGTTTAACCAAAGGGTGCACGGTATAACTGGTTTACATTTTGCCGCCTTTCTTGCTCCCTGCCCCCATCCACCGCGCAGCGAACGCGTCTCCCTACGGTTGCACGGGAAATTTTTCACGATACCGCGTGGCCTGCAGTCTCTCTCTCTCTCTCTCTCTCTCTGTTC
The DNA here is from genome assembly GCF_011952255.1 of Bombus vosnesenskii. Lineage (NCBI taxonomy): Eukaryota > Metazoa > Arthropoda > Insecta > Hymenoptera > Apidae > Bombus > Bombus vosnesenskii. The sequence goes on from NW_022884342.1 coordinate 871,419, forward strand.
GCCTCGTCGAAGATACGATCGTTGGAACGTTGGTGCAACGGGTCCACGGGAAAACGTGGATACAAGATACGACGAGAGTGTGGCGAGAGAGAGGCTGGATGAAAAAAAGCAGCAGGGCGAAGAAAATAATAAACCTGCACGAAGGAATCCGCGCTAATACCACGTTTGTGTGTGTGTGTGTGGTGTACAGGAGAAAACCGTTCAACGACAGAGCAAAAGGGGGAAAGAGAAGAAGCAGAGACGAGAGAGGACGAATCGAAAAGGCACGGGGGATGCACGAAAAGGGGCAAGAACCTTGGACAGAGAGATACACCTACCACAACGGCGCGCTTCCTATGCGAAACCGGCACTTTCGTTTCACGCAAATTTTAAGTTTCGCGAATAAATTGCTAGGCTGTCGGTCCGAACGGAGCCGCCGCGCGAGTCCACGAGCAAAGGCATTACCCTGGAGGTGGTACGAGAGAACGAAGCAAGCGGCAACTAGTCGATCCACGTGCTCGTTATCACGGTAATAATATCGACGATGTTGTCTTCGTCGTCGGCGTCTTCTTGCCGCACACTCTCCACCACGGTCGGCACCAACCGACGAAAAATACTGAAAAACTGGCGATAGGATCGTGTGCACGCGCGTTTCGCGTTTTTGCCGCCGAGAACGCGTGCGCTCGCGTGTGAATCGGCGCGCTTCGACGCGAAATCGAGCGGCGTATCGAACACGGCGAACGTGGGAGACGATGCCGACGAAAGGTGTAATTTTAGTTACGAAGAGTAAGTAATGAGCAATCGACAGGCTGAACGGCAATTTCGTGGCGGCCTGCCTTCTCCGTCCTCGGACCAGCTATCCGCCGACTTTGTAGCTTCGCTACAGGCTATGTGCATTTTTCCCATATGGAATTTGTCCCGCGTCAAAGTACCCGTACGACTGCAAGCCATCGAAACGCAGTGAAACAAATCGAAACGTAGAACCGACAGCTAACGAAGCAATCTATTCGAAAAGTCAGGCTACGAGGCGGCGAGAGAGCGTCCGACGGGAAACGTTCCTCCACTTGGGATAATCGCGTAACGAAGAAATCCGCTGAACGCACCTTGGCGCGCGGTCAATCAATAAATCCGAAGGAACGTCAGGAATCGGCGACAGGAATTTCGTGGCTACGGCAGGGCAGGGGAAACGAGCAGAGAACACGCAGGACTGGTTTTTCATTTTAACCACCGAAACGAAGAGAAAACTGTTAGCTTCGAGAACCTCTGACCGAGTATACGCGCGACTAACGATATTCGAGTACGTGAATCACGGGAACGACGCAGATGAGAACAAGGAACCGGAGGAGAGAAATTTTTCCTGCAGACTATGCACCATCCAGTCGTGTTACGTAATATATTCGGAGACCGTTTCAAGATAAGTGAAATATACAATATGCAAGTATTTGGCAGCGGTTGGTCTACTGGTGTTGAGAACGAAACAGGGCTGATCAACGTGCAATATCGACGGAGATCCGATTGCAATCTGTGGTGCGCGAAACTCGTTCCTCGGCATCGGTCGCGGGGTCGCTCCTCTTTCGCGCATGTGACGCAAAGCATCGCTGCGTTTCCCGGCTGCTTTGCTCGCTACCGCACACACCGTGTCAGCGTTCTCTCGTAAATCGTCGTGGGCGGGGCGTGAACGCAGGCGTTTGCGTTGATGCTGTCCAAGAATAGCGTACAAAGTGTATCGAATTTGTACGATTCGCCTCCCGGCTCTTCCCGGCACCCCGTTTCACCCCTTTTAGTTACACCATCCGGCTGATATCCTTTCTTCTTTTTTCTTTCTTCCTCGGGGCCCGGAATCAACTTGGCTTCGAGCAGAGTTCGTTCGCTCGCCGACACTCGCGACAGATTTTCGTCACCGACACACTGGCACCGATAGTCGATCGTGTAACGTTCTTCCCTACGACTATCCCCTCTCGTTGTTTATCTTAAAACGCTGTCAAAGATCGCGTTAAAGATCGTGGGCCACCGGAAACGAGGGAAACGTATGCACGAAATGTGTGAGCGTAATAAAAATCAACGAGGTCGGATCTGAGCCGAGATAAGTGGAATTTACGATTACGAAACACGATTGAGAAGGGAACGTGGCCGACACACGGCGACGACTAGGTATCGACGACTGATCGAGCTCGACTGGTCGACGCGACGTCCGTGGAACCCGGAAGAGCCGGTCGGTTTCGCTTTAAAAGAAGGTAAAAGTAACAGTTATGTTCATTGTCGCGCCTGCCTCGTCCGGACGTTTTATGACTGTCCCTCGTAAAAAAAAAAAAAAAAAAAAGCTAACGGTCCGCTCTCGTTTCGTCGCTATACAAACCCTGTTTATTGGCTTGTGCAACACAGAGGAGCAACGTGGATCAAGAAGCCTTACAGGGGGCTTAGTCCTCGGGTGCGCGTAGCTGCTCTTTTCCGTGCAAAGTGTCGTGTTGGAGGACGAACGTGACTACGCGGCCGTTTGCCAGTTTTATTGCCAGGTCCAGGCAAATTACGACACCGTCCAACGACTTTTACGTCTATTCGCCGTGGCGTCCCTTCGCCCTCGCTACATTTTTCCCTCGGCCGGCAAAAGCAACGTGCTACGTAATAAAGATCGAACAGGCTGGCCTATCAAAAACCTTTTTTTCCGCATCGTCCTAGGTTCGCGAGGATTGTCCTTTTCCCCGTCAATCGCACCAGGTCGAAATAGTAGACGTGCGTCTTAAACGAGCGGCGTTCGAACGCGTTAACGTAAAATATTACGGCAATTTGTTACGGAATATCAAGCTAATGGAATACATGTGCCAAGATGGAATCATGTACCAAGAAAATAGATAAAACAATGAAAATATTCCAGGTACTGTGGTTCTAAAATAGACGATCGAAGAACCAGTTTAGAAACAGCGCGATAAGTATCGCGCGACTGACAGGTACGAGGTGTATCGCGTCAAACCGATCCGTTTCGGCCGCTGAAATATCAACTCGAACAATACCAAGATTTTTAAGCTTAAGAATTTGGTTTCGGCGAATAATCGAAGGTAACGCGCAAGCTACGAGCCTTCGCTTGACGCTTTCACGCTTTTACAGCAGCTGTTCTGGCGTGCGTGCAGAGGAACAGAAAACGAAGCCCGGAAACGGTGTTTCCTTCGCTGAGATACACGGATTTCCATTAGAAGTAAATACGTTGTAAGGTCGGCGCAGCTCCGGACTAAGGCTCGCTTCGTGTGTAATATATAATACGCGGTTAGATGCAAGACTACTTTTAACCACGGCCATAAATCAAACGACCGACTCTGCGTGCATTCCTAGAGAAAACCTGCTCCGGCCCGAGAAAAAGTCCCGGAGACCCCGCTCGAGATCTCGCCGCGTCTAATCAACGTGCCTCGTTCGTTTCGTTTTGCAAAACGAGAAACGATAGCCTATTACGTTTTCCTGCGTCCGTTCGAACACCTTCCGTCAAATCCACGCTTCTCTGTTATCTGCGTACTCGCCCTTCTCGCATCGTGAACGCTGCATTCGTTCCAACAGATACGTGTTTCGCGTGTGTTACGTATCACGCGTATGAAACCGCACGAGCGAATCATATTTTTCACGCAAGTCTTACCATCGTACGGCGGTAGATTTTACTGGAAAAAATTATTTTCCTTTGGCTGTGGCGGCGATGATCGAACCAAGCAAGCCGGTGTACACGCTGGTTTGCAAGCGAAACGTAAAAGAGGAAAATTCCTCCCATCGATCGATCGGACGTCGCGAGCGGAATACGGCGGAATTTTTGAAAAAACAGATATCCGTACGATCCGAGTGGCGCGATACCGGTGCCGCAACGAAGCTCGGCGATCTTTGTATCATTGCACGCCGCGAGCAGATTGTTTCGCTCGTCGTGGACGTTTTCTGCCAACTTTCAATTTAACGGCCAGATCCGGGCCTTTTTCTCCGAAATCACCATCTCGCGCAAGAAGGGCCTGTAAAAATGACTCGGAGGGCCCCTCTCGGACGGCTCGAGCCTTCGGCTACTCTCCAATTAACCCATATATAGATCCCCTGCCTTTCTCTCTCTTTCTTGCTCTTCCACTCTCTCCGTATAGGTTGTTGGGTAAAAGGAAATCGAGCTGGCTCGTTCGATCGATCCTTTCCGCGACTCGCATCGGCGCTGCCGCCGCGGTTTCCCTCGCGCGGCAACCGCACACCGAACACCACGGACTCGTCGAAACCGAGTATCCCGGATCGAGATGTCGAAATCGCGATACCAATGCGCGTACGAGAGAAGGGGAGGAGGAGAGTTGGCCTCTCGAAAGGCACGCGCGAGCTCCTCGAACCACCGCTATTATTACGACGTTACGTGGAATTACGGACGCCACACGATCGTCTGCGTGCACCGTCTTATTGCAAGATCCTCAAGGTCTTCGTCGAATAATCCGCGTTTTCCGCCACGAGCTGCGTCGTCCTCGAAACCGTTGTCGCGATCGTGCAAAGTTGTTCACCTCGAAGAAAAAAAAGAAAGAAAAAAAAAACAGGACAGAGGAAGAAACAGCTTTCACAGGGTCGGTGGTACGTCGCTATAGGCAAAGGAAGGGGATAGAAAAAGGGACAGGGTGCGTGCGCGAGGGAAAGTGAGAGAAAAGAAAAATCGCAGCGAGCCGAGAGCGGTAGCCGTAAATTTCTTCGGCTAATGGCGCACAACAAACGCTTGTCCGTACCTAAGCTCATAATGTCCGTTCACGCCGGCCTAATATCGTTCCCGGCGTTTAATAAATATGTCGCGCAGGTAATACGTCATAACTTTTCCACGCGTCGCGATCTCGTGCAAGCGGTCGCGCTCGCGCAACGCCGTATACCCACACGCGCGAAACCGCCCTATACACGGCGAGTGTGTCTACACGAGCGGCGACCGCACGAGCGATGTATTACGTTGATATTCGTTGAACGGTTACCGCGTAATGTCACTGAGTTATACGCTTCTTAACCGAGACTCTTAATCGCCGGATAATGTTGTCCCAGCTCTTTCTTTTGCTCCTCTTTCTCCCCTTTCCCCTGCCCCGTTGTTCGCTGTCCCCTTTTCTCTCAGCCTTGCCTCCGTCTTTCCTTCTCCCTCTGTTCGCCGGCTGATACACACGACGCCGCGCCGTGTACGCATACCGATAAAACAAACGCGCAGTGTCTCGCGCACGTGACGAATGCGTAATTTCGCCACGGACGAATGATTGTCCGTACGTTTTTAGTAGCACAAAAAGGACTGCACGATTAGACGCTCGCCCCCTGCCGTACTGCGACCATGCACCGCCGCCGTGTAAAGCATTCATTGAGTGGAAGTGCAGCGTCGATGGCGTGATTCACGCATCTGGAATTCGGTGGCGCTTCGAGAAAATTAATTAAATCCCACTGATTAATCGCTCGATGTCTCTTTATCGTCTTCTTTCTACTTCGCCATCCACTTGGTCTATTTCTTCGTCGGCCGCCGATCCACGATACGTTCGTTCGTGACTCTCACTAGGTTACTATAGACGATACAGAAGAGACCGCCGAATGTTTATACTATTGATCGTGTTGTGCGAACAACACGATTAATATGGCCGGCAGGTAGTAACGGTTGTACCGAGAGCCCGAAGGATAAGCGGCCGACGAGTCGTTTATGCGCGTCCGCTTAAAAACGCCAGATAGAATCGTACATCATGGAGCGTACGACGGGAAAGAGGCGGTAAAATTAAGAAATTTTCGTTCCGGCACACAGCGACGATCGAGCAATTATTTTAAAAGGTCAAGAGGTTTCAGCTGGATAAATTATGCCCGTCGTCCTTTCCCACCCGCGTCGGCGGTCAATAGCCACGAAATAAACGTTTCGATTCAGTTAACGCATGAACGCCACTAACGTACGGCCCCGTCGCGACGACGACGGATCGGCTTCGCGATCGTACGCGTGAAATCGACGAAAACGCAGAAAGAAGCGTACGTTTACCGTCTGATCGGTGTAACGAAGGAAATGACGAGAAAATAATAGCAAGTAAACGTATACAGGGCGGTTGGTAACTGGTGGTACAAGCGGAAAGGAGGCGATTCTAGGCGAAAAAACAAGTCGAAAATATAGAATAAACGTTCTTCGTTCGAGGCTTTGTTCTCGAGAAAATCGACTTTGAATTTTCGCTCGGTACGCGTGCGCTTTATCGCGTCGCGTTATAATATCTCGATGGAAAAATTAAAAAAAAACATTTCACCCTCTTTCCGCTTGCACCGCCAGTTACCAACCACTCTGTAGATAAAGACGAACGCGTCTCGAGTTCGTTACGTAACGCACGCACACAAAGCGACGATCGATACCTGGAGAATCAAAAATAATGAAAAGCGTGTTAAAACGCGCGTATTACCACTGCGTTGTTCGTGTGTTCGGCCTGCGGTAAACTTCACGACAGTTGGCTATACCACGTGTCCCGGTTCGCTCGAGACAAAGTGTATCGATGTCACTGGCAATTAACCGCTGCTCGATATTCATAACTTTTTTACGCTCGTACCTCTGGGATTGGTAGAACCTGACCGGAATGGAGAAGGCAAGGAGCAACGGATACAAAAGCATTTTACGGTCAGATCGCAGAGAGAGCTTAGGCTGGCAGGTGGTGTTTGTAATGGCCGGCCATCGGCAGACCAGGCGGCAGCGCTACGGGCAGGTTTGCCGTGGTAAAAACTGTTGCGTGAGTTACGAACGTCCGAGTCTATTTGCGGTATCGACGGGTCCCGATTACATCGTCGCGTATTAATTGAATACGCGCCGCAACGACGACGGCACAGATGGCGCCGAAACGCTGCAAGAAATCGGGACACCGGAGAGAGAAACGGCGAAGAAACCGATCGAATATTCTTTCCAGTACGCACGATCGCGCCACATTGCCACGCCATACGCCTCCTCTCCTCTCCTCTCCTCTCCACTCCACTCTTCCGCGCGATCCGTTCGTTGATAGAAACGGTACGATACAGTCGCGATGCGGCGCGATCATCGATTTCAACGAGTTCCACGTACGCCGAAGCACCGTGTCGAATCCCTAAGTAACGCAACGATGGAAGATCGATGGGAAGAAGAAACGTTTAGCCAACTCGATGTATGTAAATTGTTCGCTTTATCCACGAATCCACCATTTCTCTATCCTCGTCTAATAAATAACGCGCAATTGCGTTTTCGTAGTCCGTGTGAAAGCATTCGAGCGATTCGCGCGACGCTTTACGAGAACTTTGTAGGATGCCGATGCGTCTTTCCCCTCTTCGGACGTTCGTTTCTACATGGTCGTTTTATTTTTGTCGTTGGAACGGCGAAACGCTGGGGATATGTACGAGGTACGTCTTCATCCGCAACAGCAAAGGCAAGCGTATTCCGTAAAAACGTGAGCAGGAACACTTTTCGATTCAATTATTTTGCCTTGTATCCTTCTTTCCTCGCGGGCACACAGGTATACGTATCCTTTGTCTGGCGGTGTAGTCGTTCCGATCGTCGAGCACCTAAACACGTTCTTCGTGCCTACGAAGCGCGGCCGATCCAAAGTATGCATTATCTCAGCCTGCAGCAGTGAAATGGCAGTCTGCTATATAGACGAGCAAGAAGCCGAACCAATCAAAAGCGCGGCGTTTCTCTTGTCAGCAGCCTTGAAATCTCCAGCCGGCGATCCAACGAATTTCCCTTTTCCATCCTGTCCTTCTGTTTAGCGTTCCACCCACCGGAACGTTTCCTGCTTTTTCTCCTTTAACATTCTGCGCAATGAAATACGTCTGGCCGACGTGGTTTACAGGCGTTTTCTTTCGTTACCAAAACACACGAGTCCATTAGTCTAACCGGTAGCGTGATACAGTGATCGATAGAGATCGAACCGAGGGAAGAACGTAACTACTCGGTAGGCTGTCTTCTTCTCTTCTTCGCGGCAACAACAATCTCAGAAACACGGGGTAATTGATGAATAGCCATTGGACAACAAACGGCACGCTGCGAGAGAGGATTAATCCCGGGCCACGACGGCGATAACTTCTCCCGCGTGAAATTTGCAAAACAGTCGGATAGCGTATGAGCTGTTGCCGGTGTGTAAAAGCGAGCCAGCGCACACGAGTTCGTACATGCGAACAGCTCGTCCATCAAATTGAGAACCCTGGTAGGCAGCCGCTATACGCTGCCGGCTGAACGTGCGATCAGCACCTATGCTTTGCGCGCGCGTTACGCGCCACTCACGTTCCTTCGCTTCTTTTCTTCCACACACACACACACACACACACACAGCTCGTAGGCACCGATAAACCATTGCTATTGTTTACCATCGAGTCCTGTGTCGTTTACCGTCCTGGAACCACGGCGATGTCTCGCGGCCTCTCGATAAAGACGCAACCTGAGACCGTCGTCGTCTTCCAAGCCGTCGTTCGTTGCCTCGCCTGTGCACACCTCCTCCCTCTACCGCAACACATGTACGAGTGTCCTTCTCTCGATCCTCGAACGAGATACCGCTGTAGCGTTCATACGCTAATATCACTCTGTTTATCTTATAATCGTGCTCGCGTACATTTCCCGTCCCTGTCGCGATGCAAACATACTGCCGAGTTCTACCTTTGTTTCCATGTTTATAGCATGTCCGATCATTTGTTTTATTTTATGGGAAATAAACTTTACTTTCGTGGCGCTAGCATCGTCTTCGTCGACGGTATGCCAAAGTGGAAGGGATAGGTTGGAAGAAACTTCACGCTATTCTTTTCTAGCCGAGGAGAAATAGAGATAATCGACGCAATAATATTCTTACGTGTTACGGTAAGCGATCGAAATAATCTTCGGCGGTAACTGGCGGTAGATCGTATCGAAACCGAAACGCGATTATTCCGCGCGTGTAAAGTTCCGGTGAACGTTGACCAGCGCGTTGCCAATTGCGCGAAATAATATTACGGACTTTTATAAGCGGCAAACCACGTTGTCGGTAAGAGAAAAACGTGGGACAGGATGTAAGTGATTCGAGCGATCAGAAATTACGCTTTCATGCGGTGAATCTGCAACACCCGTGATTAATACTCTTGAAAATTTTCACGTTATAACGCAGCAAAATATAAAAGTTGATCGACGATACTCGGGTTCGCGGTGAAATTATGCGGTGGGGCATATGCAAATTGCGAATATCCCGATACATTTTGATCGATGTTTACAATTACTTTTAATGACACGCTTCTACGGCATTTTGTCTCGCTATGGCCGACTATGGCCTTTTTTCGCAACAATGAGCGCGCTGGCGCACGGCATCTTAACGAATGCGAATTAAAAATCAATCAACGAAATGTTACGTACAGAGAATATCGAACAACAGCTTGTAATCTCGCGCGATTTAAAACTATCTTCACGAACGTCTTTGCTCTATCTTTATTTTCTCCCCAGTAAAAACACCAACGATTTAAATTTTTCTACTCTCGGTATAAAGAGGGAATTTACAAGAAAAAGGTTACTACCCTCGTTCGTGACGAGATGCAGGCACACACGTTACACGTTCGATGACGCAAAAAACTTTGACTTTTTTCCGGCTAACTACAACCTTCGCATTTAACTCTCGTTGAATATATAAAACAGACTACACAGCTTTCTTCCTCCGATCACGAATTCGCGGAAAATATACTCTTTTCACGTGTCTAACGTATGTACGTGGCTTCAGGAAGTCTGGATAAAGTTTTCTCGTGGACGCAGATCGTAACAATTCGACGCGAATAAACGAACGTTAGAAAATCTAAACGACAAATGTTATAATTATTACGTAACACTTGCAGCGAAAGAAAGGATACTCGCAAGAGAGAGAAATTGTTCGCTATTCTTGGGCCGTATCATTCGCAACAGTCGCGTTTGAGGAATTCAACGGGCGAAGAGCAGGATGGAATCCCGATCAAACGTGAAGAGCCACGTAATTTTCAGAGACCCGAATGTTTTTTGAGCGAACAGTACGCAGAAGCGGCGGGCGTGGAGAAGGGAAAAGGGCGTAGTAAGTCATACGGAGAGGCTCGTACGTCATCCTCCATCCGGGCCAACGGAGCAACACATGGAAAGGGGCTGCGGAGCCTCCATACACGACGAACGCACCTACTTGGCTTGCCTCTTTAGGTCGAGGTTCGCTGGTGTTCGCGTACCACCACACACGTTCGCGACACGCACTCACACGTTGGTCACTCGTGTGCCTCGATATGTAGGAGAGGCTGAACCACTTGGTCACGGGCGTGCAGCACGCACGCCTATATTCGACGCAAAGTCCACGATCCGATCTTTTCAATTTTCCAATTGTAAATTAGCGCCTTAAATGGTTGGTAAAAAAAAAGGCGTCGTAGAAGCGTGAGTATACGGGAACGAAACGACCGGAAACATCGACCACTCATCAAGAGGGAAGTTCTCTCAGCCATGTTTGTCAGCCATTGAGGTATACAATTTTGAAAGATACGAAACAACTACGCGTATGTTTATGCCCGTATGATTATTAATTATTAAACGTTTTTCAGGCTTCTATCGAGGATAAACGTTAGAAATAAACGACCAACGAGGGAAAATTATAGTGGAAAAATAAGGGAAGAAAGTGAGTCGATTATTGTTATTTACGAGACGATTCGGCAGCAAACGATAATTAGCCGGTCGCGTGAAACGAATCCGTAAAAATCTCTCGCCCATAAATGATTTGTACAATGAACTTGCCCGTGTTTCTGTTCCAGCAAAACATTCCTACCACACACGAAGACGCGGAACGATCTTGGTCGATACACACAAAGATATGTGCTCTGTATTACCGACGAGCCTCGCAGCGACGATAGCGGTAAGCGCGGAGGCACATAAGAGGGAGGGGTAAACGAGCCGAGCCACGATTTCGTCGTCGTAAACGTCAACGTTACGGTTACAGCGTTGTTCCTAGCTGGTTTATATTGAACGAGGTTGCTCCCCGAGGTACGTAACACCTACTGGCAACCGTCGTATCGTCGAGTAGCACCATACTCGTTTCCAACCCGACAGAGAGAGAGAGAGAGAGAGAGAAAGTGAGAGAGAGAGAGAGAGACAGAGAGAGTGAGAAAGAAAGAGGAAGAGAGAAGCGGGTGAGACCACGTGGCTTTTACGCGGGAATCCCACTGCTTCGGCACAAGAGTTCAAGGTTTGTTAGCTCTCTATCCGTTCGTACACGGTGCCGAGAGACTAGGCGAACCGCCCAATAAAGACCGCCATAACCACCACGCGATATCGATGCGCGTAAATCAAAAAAAGAACACGGATATACAGTACCGGTTCGTTGGACTTCTAACACGTATTTTGCATTTTTTAATCAATTTCGGAGGGTCAGCCTTACGAGGGAGCAGGGTTGAATTATCGAACGATTTGATCTTCACGGTACGTTTCTCCCAAGAACGTTGATATTTCTTTTTCTTATATATATTTTTTTACCGTTGAGTCCATAATGAGAAACACCTATGGTTTATTTATGAAATTAGCATTATGCTTAATATTCATAAAATCGAAGTTGTGAGAAACGTGAGAAGCAGAGAGAGCCCGAACAAGGCTGACGAAAACAATTGAATAATCGAGTCCGTGTTTTTTTCTTTTTATTACGTCGATGGATTATCGATCTTTCCGAAGCATCGTGAGGACGGAATAACAGCTGGAATTAACGTTGGCAGGAAGAACGCCGTCGGCAGACGAGGCAGTTTTACAGAAAATAAATGAACCGTGGGGATGTACAGAGATAGTATTCGAAGCTCCGTCTTCACGCCCTCTAATTACCTCGTAGACGCGGGCCAGACCCTTCAATGAGCGGCCATAAATTTTCCTTGCATTTGGAAACGGCCCCAGAAACTGATACCGCGGGACAGAAAAGCCTTTTGTGAATCGAGTCTATGCGTCTTGTAAAATTGCCATCCAGTGGAAGAGAAACGTGCTCGATAAATGTAACTAACCGTTCAATCTTACGGCGCGATAATTGTCAGATAGATATGGGCGATTCTCCTCTTTCTTTTCCTCTTTTCACTCCTTGTCGTTCGTAAAACGTTATCTATAAGTAAACGTTGTCTATACAAATAAAAGCATGGCTCCTGTATCTATGACGATTCATTATACACCCGATAGCATATTATGTTGCTTCATTACCGCAACATTAATAAGAGAGACATTTACATCTGAAAACGGTGGCGATACGGACGCTTCGCCGGCACCCATAAATCACAATGAATTTCAAGCGCGTGTACCCTTTGATGTTTATCACGGCCAATGATACAAATGCATTCCGTGCAATCAAGTTTCCTCGGCCGATCGTGAGGCGTACGCGGCGCGGTAGTGCTCTCAAGAGCGTTAATGTTGTCCGGAGATCGTGTTCCCGTAACACCAATCCGCAATAAAACGAACTTAATGATACCGTGTCTATCGTTACTGATTTGTGCGATTTGGGCGGCATAATCACTTCTTCAATCACTTATCGTATACTAACCAGTGACGTTTAACGTGGATACCGTTAGAGGATCGATAAATCATCCTGTAAGATATATCATCTTACGTGTTTGTCGTACGATGACCACACTCGTATTCCTTCCACAATACTTAGAAAAACTATCACCTTGGAAACGAGGGGTCATATTTCTCTCACGTCTTAAATTTTCAGACGAGATATTCGAAAGTCAGAGACAGAAGATGTGAAAAGTGGTATTTTTTTTTTTTTTTTTTTTTTTTTTTGGTAAAAACGTGGAGACAGAAATCTTTATAGACGTAAAGACAGTAAATAGGTGTCCTTCGTCGTTTCTAGAATCGGTGTTTTTACGATGCTTGGCAAACCGACAGCAATAACCCTGGTCTATGGATCGGTTCCGTAGGTGCGTGTCGATAAAGCTAAATTATTTATCGTAGGCCGTAGCAACGAACACCGGTAGAGGACATTGATGGCTCTATATTTACCAGCAGACTTTATAATCTACGACGAAATAATCCATAATCCTGTATCGATAAATTTCGCCACGCGTGTATCGATTGTAGCCGGCGATGTTGAAGAGCACTTGCCGGCTAGCGCTAAATGAGTCAACGACTTTCGATTCGCGAGAGCATAGAGAAACCTGTTCGACGAGAGTGCTAGCCGATCAATCGCCTTTTACCATTCCTACGATTCCTCCTACGATCGCCGCATTCCGTCGTATCGTCGACCCGATTTGCACACTCTCTAATCGCACGATTAAATCTTCCGTGTCTCCTCCGCGATGTACGCGAAAAAGGTAATGGCAAACCGTTTTCCGGCTTTGTCGATCGAAGAAGCGAAAAACGATCGTGCGCGCGCGCGCGCGCGCTAGCCGCACGATTCATCGACTATAAATCTTGTTGCAGTTATTGAATGGAAGACGCCGAGTTGATTCAGGAATACGCGAGCAAAACGACGCCCGGTTGAGAGGATTCTTTGCTCCGGGCCGTGAGCCGGGACCGGGGCCGAAACTTGACGTTAGATGGAACGAGAACGATGCAACACCGCCGCCTTCTTGAATATTAAATTCTTTCTCCCGTTGAATTTAGTATTTATAGAAGGACGTAAAGAATAAGGTTCGTTCAATAAAATCCCGTTTCTTGTCTTTGAATGAGCACGCGCCTACGTCACCAAAGCTCATAAAATAATCTGTACACCTTTTGTATGCATAAAGAGAGAGGTTCTCCCGCGGGAGGAGGAAATAAAAAAAAAAAAAGAAAACAGAAAAAGGAGGAAGAGTAACAACGGCGGGGCCTTAAACCGGACCAAAGGGCGCGAGAAGGAGGCTAGGAGAAGAACATCGTAGGTAAGAGTGAAACAGGACCGCGAAGACAGAGAGGCAAGAGGGGTAAGGAGAGAGGACCAAACTACGAAAGACGAACGGTCTAAGACCCAGCTGAGTTGGTGTAGAGAATAGGCGGTGTCGAAAAAGCGAGATAGTGTAGGAGAGGTCTGGATCTGCCTACGACAGAGCGAGACACCGCTAGGGAACCTCTGAGCAAGGGGGACAAAGACATCGCTAGAAACAGCTGACTACCGGAATTCGTGGTTCCGGAGGGGTGAGTACGACGAGGAAGGCACTTGAACCCCAATTGGACGAGGGCTTCCCCATTATACTCGACGTGCCCAACGATTTTACACGCACTTGACTCCATTCTATCTATCCACCAGACGTAACTTTATCGCTGTACGACCGAGTTTCCACGATATGACGTTCGTTTTCAACGTTCGAACGCGAACTGCACGAGGAGAACACACGACGTACGGCAAACGTACAACGGCCGGACGTACATAACGCGTAGCAAACTGCGATTCGCTCTGGTTTTCGCAGAGATCGGAAATAGATCTTCTACTTTTAGCAAATACTTAACAGCGAACGTAACGAGTATTCTAGCTAACATATTGTATTAATCGAAAAACCCATTTGGCTTGCGTCGTACGTCTCACGGTCGAGTCTACGAATTGATACGCGAAACTAAGAGGCTCGAGATCGATGGAAGATGCGGGCAAGATTAATTTTAGCGACAGACGAAATTCTCGAATGTGAGAAATGGAGACCGTGTGCGCGCGCTTTTTTTACCAACGACCCCGGGGGGCGGGTGGAAAGAAGGCGCGCTCGAGAGAGGCGCCTCCTCGGACAAAGAGGCAGGCGCGCACACATTAATGATAACTCCAAGTGTCACTTTGCACGTCGCTTTCACGCGGATGAGTTAGTTATTACCGATACCCCCGTCCCCCCCTGGCACGCGGTGCATTCATTCGCGCAGAAGGCAACGGAATATTTTTAGTTGGCTGCCAACTATAAATCCGTTATCTCGGCTACGCTTCATGACGGATACGTCGTATTTCAATCGACACACAAATAGACTGGACCGAAAAAAATTACGACCAGTTTCGACGTAACAACACAACAGCAACTTACATTCGACGATGGTATACAGCTCGTGTCTTCTATTTTTCAGAACGGAACCAAGGGGTGGAATGATTTGTTCAGATATGTATCGGGTTAGCGAACATAGAGCGAAGTTTTCGCGTTAAAACCGGTGTCCCGCCCGGCACCCGGTTTTCCCTCCCGCACGAAATACAATGGAAGGACGCGAGACGAAAATATCGTCAAGAGAATCGAACGGAGACGCGACTCGAACGGATCGGATGCGTAAGTTTCACGCGATTCGAACGTTGACCGTGAAACGTTCGACGAGGGCGATTTAGCCTGGCGTATAATGGAGCTGGGTAAACTCGATCCACCACGCCTTTCCCGACCACGTGGCCTTCTCTCTACACACTACCGACCCGCTGCTGTTCTCTCTCCCCTAAGCATCGTATGGTCGCTTCTCTATATTTCATCACGGCTGTTATGATAATCGTTGGACGAGAGAGAGAGAGAGAGAGAGAGAGAGACAGAGAGAGAGAGAGAGACAGTGAGAGAGACAGAGAGAAAGAGAACTTATGAATGTAAACTCACCTGCTATAGCCATCCAGGGGTAGAAGGTATGGTTGGTGGGTTGCTGATGTAGTTGCGTGGCAACCGGTTGGCTCGCGGACGAGTTCAAACTGCAGGTGTTCCAGGACGACGTGAGGGACCTCGAGGAACTGTTGTTACCAGGACTCGATGCCGGGTCGCCGCCTACGAGACCACCGTAGCTACCAACCCTCGTCCCTTCTGGAGTGCACG
The DNA here is from genome assembly GCF_011952255.1 of Bombus vosnesenskii. Lineage (NCBI taxonomy): Eukaryota > Metazoa > Arthropoda > Insecta > Hymenoptera > Apidae > Bombus > Bombus vosnesenskii. The sequence goes on from NW_022884342.1 coordinate 887,040, forward strand.
CCGAAGGACGGACCACCGAATTGCTCTGACTGTTCGACCCCGAGGTCGCTGACTGCCAAACGTCCTTGACGGCCGCGGCTGCCATCACCGCAGCGTAACCATTCTGATGCGCCGATGCTTGATCTTGTTGCTTACAGTCCTTGGTTGCTGTGGTCGAATAGGAAGAGGTGGTGTGTCCGGTCGCCTCCGGTGTCGTGGAGTAAAGTTTGCAGGCCGTCGCGACGCTCGCGTCGTACGGCGAATCTTGAGGTGGTCTCGTGTTCGTACCTCCGCCTGGATGTATGCCCAGCGACGAGGACGTGTGATGATGATGCTGCGTAGATGCGTAAGGTGACATACCCAGGCCGAGAGGGAAGCCTCGATAGGCCGCGGCTGTGGCGGGATCGTGATGTTGACTGGCGGCTCCTGTCTGATGGTGGTGACTTCCGTAGAAGCCACCCGCAGTCTGCTCAAAGTACGAGTTCATTATCCCGGGTATTTTGAATCACTTGCACTGAAACACCGCCACTCGAGAAACAAAAAAAAAAAAATAACACGCGACAGCGAGCAGGCGAAAAGGCAAGGGCCTCGTGTTCGCCAGACGACTGTTCTCCGTAGAGATCTCTTCGAATCCTTCGAGAGGACGGGAAAAGGAGGAACCAGCACACGATCGTGTGTTTCGTTGCGTGGCTAGTCACGAGCGATGTTAAGAGTCCATGCTCCGCGCGGCCCGATATCTCGTTCGCGTTCTCCGAGTTGGTGGAAAAGGTCCGTTCACCGTTCGAAAGGCACCCCGACGATCGTTGGACGAGAGGCGAGAATTGTCGAGGTGATGGTCGTGGTGGTCGCTGTCGTTCCTACTCCGTGTGTCCGGTGGTGGTTCGCGCCAAAAGGCGTGAGGTAGGCGCGTCGCGTCGAGCACCGATACGCTGTTTGACGCGGCTGGCGACAGGTGACAGCGTCGACGAGGGACAAGCAAATGGGCATTAAACCGTTTTAAGAGATCATAAAAGTCATCGGTAGGTATAAGCGGTTGCACCCAGGAGTGTCAATGTCAGTAGGCCGTAGATGTATAATTGCGAATGGGACTCATGGCAGCGGCGGGGGCTTTTATGGGCTTGTTATGGTTACCGCTACCGGCAAGAGTGTAAACCGGCGGTCTAGGTGGTGGAAACGAGCGATGATCGTTAAACCGTTACGACGCAATAAACCGGGGTAATAAGACGGGCTATAAAACTGGCTGTGGGTCTCTCTACCGCGTGCGCGCCCGTCGACGGTTCGGTCGGCCGGCACGCGACGATCTCTCCCTCGCGAAAGACCTCTCTCTTTCTCCTCTGTGCGTCTGTCGTATCGAAATGATTTCTGTGCGATATGATATTTCTCTCTGCGTTATCGGCGACAGAGGCCCGGGGCCCCGTGGCGTGTCTCGTAAACGTTGGTCGTACTTTTTAAAAGGACCGAAGCGACCGCTCCGACTCTGTCCGCACTGCACTAGCACTAGCCGAAATGTGACTTCGCTGATGACTGCGAGGTTCGGTACGAAGCGACGTACGAAGGGGATCGTAACGAACCACGGTATGCCAGTGCGGTGGTCCACGGCACACTACCGCTTTTCTCGCGCCCCGTGTACCGCCACTCTGTACCGTCCTCCGTCTCTTACTCGCTCGTTCGCCTCCTTTCCTCTCTCTCTTTCGACGTCGACCTCTCTTCCTTCCACCACCGACTTTCCCGTCTCTCTTCTCTCGCTCTATCACGCTCTTTCGCTCTCCGTCTCTCGTCCACCAGCCCCAGCGTTTCTCCTCTTTCTCTTTTCCACTATCATTCCCTCTCTTCGTTCGTGAGCCGCGACCGTCTCACTCGCGCGCGCACACTCTTCACGGTTAACTCTATTGTGCGAACGAGGAACGCGCGCTGCTTTTTCTCCTTGTCTTTCACGCGACGTTCCCCTCTCCGACGCGATAACCGACTTCTCTCGCTTGCTCCGTCGTCGCTCGGCTCCCCCTCCCCCGCACGCTACGCCCCCTCCACGCTTATCCACTCGCCCTCTCGATCCGTCTCGCTCCACCTCTCGACAACGCGTCGCGTTTCGTCTCGTCTCTGCCGCGCTGCTCTCTACCACACCGGCTCCTCTCTCTTTCCTTTCCTCTCGATTAGACTACGCAGCGCCCCCTGTTGATCGTTCGAGTAACTCAACGACGTGCCGCGAGATTAAATTCGTACACGTTGCTGGTGTGCTCCGCCGCGGTGTTGCACGTACGCGTTTTTGCGTTTCGGCCACCAAAACTAGATAAGACGACGAAGATCGACCAGATCGGAAGAGGCGCGAAGAGAAGCCGAGGAGTGGATCGCCGGGACGCGAGAAAATAAAAGGGTCGAAAACGACGGATAACCGATGGCAACGAAAAGAGACGAATAAATGTTGCCGCTACGTTGGGGTGTAAGAGGTACGCGAGAGTACCGAAGCGTAGGTAAAGAGAAAGAGAAAGGCAGGGGAACGGCGAAGGAGCGGCAGAAAGAGAAAGAAAAAGAGAGAGACGGAATAAGATGCGAAATTGCGCCAGCTAAGAGGGAGACGAGAGGTGCTAGCCCGCGTAGATCGGACTGCGAGGAGTAGGGGGAAGAAAACAGGGTGCCAAGGGAGGAGGTTATGCTTAAGGACCAATCAGAATTGAATTCGTCACGAGTACCACGCCGGCACAGCACGAAAATTCCTACGCCATGTGAAAGTAGTTCCAAGCTGGAACGACGCCCATGACTGGTTAGGCGCCGCCCCGCGTTACCCCCACCAGTGAAAACACGCGAGCAGCCGCGGATACGGACACCGCCGGCCACCGTACGGTAGAGCGAAAGCTGCACGCCACGCGCGTCACGCAACGTTTCCTTTCCTCTCCGCTCCGTCCCAGCGGCCCTCACCGCGCCCCCACAGCTTCTGGGGATACGTGCACCGCCACCTCTGTGTTTCGTCGCGAACTAACGCTGCCAGATCCATTCAGACGTTCAAACGACCAACATCAACGAGGCACCTTGCGATTATCGTCATTGCCGAAAACGGTCTTTGGGAATCGACTCTCACGACGGAAGATCGTTCGATCGACGTGCGATTCGCGAAAGCCAGACGAACAGAGAAACGAATGGAAAGAGAAAGAGAGAGAGAGAGAGAGACAGAAAGAGAATGAGAGAAAGAGACGGTGGAAATATTTTGAAGCGAAAGGAACGCCGTGTTTCCCTCTCGTACGGATTCGTGGATTTCAGGTCGAACCGGTCCGAGGTTTCCCAAGTCTGTTCGTGGATTCGATGATGACGCGATTGCGAGTACGAACGACAAGAATGTTATCATAAACGTCTTTTACGAGATACTCGGACGTTTTACGAACCAATTAGACTACGGCCGTACAATTAAAACGCCGTAAAAGTGAGGTTCGTGAGGGAAGCGGGCAAGCGCCGTGGCGCGCGCCGCCACCAGTATCGGGAATGTTTATTGGGATGTAAATGTCGCTGGATTATCGCCCCCGCGGTTCGCACCTCGTAAATTATTCCGTAACGAGCCGAGTAATGCCCATCATAAGCTGCTCTCAGGGGCCGGACCGGACTATTTGCCCGTTCACTTTCGCCATTATGGATGTTTAGGATATAACCCATCGACTTCGCTACCAGCCTCCAGAAAAAAGATTTGGATATTTGCTATTCATCGAACGACGCCTGACTACGAGCAATTATTCGTACGTTGTCTACACGCGCTCATTGCCGCGTTTAACGTCGATATTTGTCAACTTTCGTAATTATTTACGACGATATGCATGTTTAGTCTGCGATTTCATTTTCTCTTTCTACGATCATCTATATATAACTAACTTGATCCAATCATAATAAATAGAGTAGGTTCGTAACTTAGAAACATCTCAGATATAATTTTTCAAAGCGATTTTGTTTCGAAATCGTAAATTTGTCGGGCGTACGCGTCAAAGAAATTGCGTTAACTATTAGATAAACGACGGTAGAAGCGACAAATTGAAATGGAAATGCCAGAGAATGAGAGAACACGTAGAGTTTTCGCGGTTACGATTGTTAGGATTTCAATGGATTATTACGAGCTGGCGGGACAATCATCAAATAGCCGAATTGATAGAGCCCTTGATGAAGAGACTTGATGCAGTTTTCGCTTTTGTGGGACTCCGACAGGTGGCAGCCCGTTTGCTTGAAAATCATGACGGCAATAAACTCCGGTTTTATGACCACTTGAACAGAATCGTAAAAGTCAGGGCCTTTAAGCTTATAGCATGGTAGGACGCGTGTCGAATATGGTGGGGGCGTGAAGAGAGCCACCATAACGCGGAAGAAGGGGAAGGGTACCAGGGGCTGTGTGGGTAGCCAAAATGGGCCTAAATGCCCCTTTTAAAACACCATTGAAGATAACCAGCCACCACTAAAAGGGGTTTATTTAATGACCAAGGTTGTTCTCACAAAACCGGACGCTCTGTGGCTACCGACGACAGTTACCTGATGGCTTCATGATTATTACGAGTTTCTTTTCTTTTTTCCTTTTTTTTTTTTTTTCACACCAAGCGTCGCATGTTCGAACAGTGTCCACCTGCGTTACAAACACTGGTGCATGATTGTCGTCCCATGGAATAAGAAGAAACAGCAGTTAACACACGGCAGACAGTCTCGCCGATCTTCGTGTAACGAGAGACGAGTCAAAGCGTTCTCGAGTTAATCTCCGCTCTTCAAAAATATTGCTATTGCTGGTTTTAAACAGACTCATTTTAAGTATCGTACGTACACGTATACGCGCGGTAAGACATTCGTTAATTTTCGCGACCAAATATTAGTCGCGATAAATCTGAGCACGTATCAGAGAGTATCATCAAGGAGGAAGGATCGCATGTACGCCAAAATGGATGATGGACATTCTCCTCTTATGGATTTAAAATAAAAAGAAAATGGAGAACACAGGCGTTCGAAGGTAGTGGGAGGTATTAGACAGCGTAGCTATAGCAACGAGAAGATGGACACGAAAGCAAAGGGGCCGTTGCACCCGACTCGAGCAAATCTGCACTCTTGCTAAACCAGCATCCATTCTTCATCGCTCCGGTGGCTTTGGCTCTTCTGGTCTCCTTCGGTATGGTTCAACGCACTGCTCGGACTCTCATTTTGGCTGGTCTTTCTTCTTTCCTCCTCCGACTCTTCGCCGTACTCTCCCCCGACTTCGTTTTCTCCTCTTTTGCCTTCTTATACCGCCTCCCTCCACCTCCCCGGGGAGACCCAGGATGAATATTCGATCATGAACGAGCGTCAGAATTTCAGATAAGCGCGATTCTCGTCGTCGTTATTCGCGCGGATCGAAACTCCTGGGGATCAACCTGTGATATAAGGCCACTTGCGCCGCTAGATGATAATGGCGAACTGGGCGGTGCATTGAAACGGACCGTGTTTTATATTTTAAATAAAGGAGGGAATTAGTTTGCAAGGAACTAATCGGGAAAAAATGAAAATTTAGAAGGGAATATTTGTTCAGACGTTTGTTCAGACGTACAGTGTAAATTATTTGCTGTGGAACTAGGATATATTCCAGTAGAACTGAAATATGCGTTAGGTATTTGTAAAAAGCGAGGAACAAGGAACGAAGCGATCGCTGTGTATTTCGATTTAATGTCGATGCATATTTGAAATTTCTACATCCAGCGACGAGAGGTGAGAAATTTTGTAGCGTGAAAATGGAATTTTTTTCATTAAAAAATTTATATCCATTTACAATGCACAATTCGCATTCGTACAAATCGAGACAGAAAATTGCGAGTGAGAAAATTTTCTCTAACGGAAGAGAGTCTATCTACCGTGTTCGTCGAAATGCAAAGTTTCGTTTAATTTAATCGACAATCGATAGAAATATAAAAATGACGAAAAGGAAGAATCGGTATGCATATTGATCTGCAGTATATCAGGAAGGGAGGCAGGATCGCTCGCCAAGGACACGGAAGAAGTCCTCTTTGCCATCTGGCGGTTTCCTGCAGTATCACCTGACTGCAAAATATCTTTTCTGCAGCTCTCTACAGTTCTCGGCTGCCGATATTTCGATAGAGCGAAAAATGCAGTTCGCGACTCAACACTTACACGGTACATAAATATTTTCTGACCCCGTTTCGTATCTAAATAGAAATTCTAAATGGCGGTTTCCCGCGGGATTCTGTTGCCGAGAAGCGTTAAGGGGAAAATGAAACGTTTACGGTTGCCAATCCTCCCTGCGCAGCTGCACTCGTAAATCGCGAGGTGGAACGCGAATGTTCAAATAGCTGAACAGATTAATATACGCGGGGCAGTTTCGCGTCTTTGGTTAGCTAATCTTAACGATAATTTTACACGCGGGCAATCTCGTTGGTGAACTGCGAAAACGCGTTGTTAAAACACGTAGTTTGAAAAACGGGCAGAAATGGTCAAAGAGGAGAGGAAGAAGGGCACAAGCGAAGACAGCACCTACGTCCACGTAATTGCTAACCAATTTATTTAAACACAAGCTGAACAGTCGTTAAACTTGATGGTGGCCTACCTTACCGGTTGAGGAACCTGTTCAGCAACGAAACGTAATATTAAGGAGCGTTCACACGAGTTTCGATCGCGAGACTGCGTGGCCAGTCTTAGAACTACGGCAGAGTAGGACAAAATTTCGAAATTATTAGCTCGAAACCTATATTTAATACCGTCGGTCGAATCGTTTCGTTTCGATCGAAATCGGTTTCAGCCACGAAGGAAATAAATCGACGCGAAGATAATTGGTGAAGCCAGCTGCTCGCTTAAATCCTGTCCCCACTTCAAATATTAATATTAATATGTAATATATATATATATATATATTCAGCGCAATGCAACGTTAAATCATAAACTCGAGCGTCAAGATGCCATTGTCGATTTAACAGCTTCTATTATAGCACGATGAAACGCACCAACCATTTGCATAATTTCAGACGCCATTAAAATTACGTTATGAATTATTAATTTTCGTATCATTTTACTCTCGAAGATAGCCCGATTATCATTTTCTTTTTTTTTTTTTTTTTTTTTTCGTGGATAGTATTCTCGATATCGTTTCGTATCCTTGAACCGATCAAAGTCAGTAAGATTGGAAATGTGCGGTGAACACGTGCGCGCGAGAAATACCCAGTCGGTGTCGTTCACCCATGTGTGTATTTCATAGCGTTTCAAAGTTATGCAACCGCGAGTATAAACATGAAAAGATACGATTCATTAGCGTGTTATCAAGATAGCAATGAGTAGTAAGTAATACGTAATGATAGGATACAGAACTGGCGTGGATAATGAAGAAAGTGTGTTTGCGACGACAAAGGGGATAATAACGGTTGGTTAGAAGTAGCCGGCCAGGCCGAATGAATGACTGGCAGCTTACACGTAAACAAACAAGTATCAATGCGTCCAAATTGAAACATAAAACGAAATGAATGAGCCCATAAATACTTAGACCTAATGGTAGGGTGCGGGTAAGCTATTGCTCGAAGATCGTTACTTATGCGAACGTTGTAAGAGAACGTGGCCGATACCTTTGTAAATATTGGCGTCGCGTCGCTTCGCTTTAAATGCTAACTTTTCATCGAAATTCTAATGGCATTATTTTTATCGTTTTATTAATTTTATCTCGATAGATACAGAGGACGGAACTTAAAAAGAAAACGTTATTATCAAACGTTCGCAATCTTACATAGTGTAATTAACAATTCTTTTCTTTAATTTCAAGGTTCGTCTGCTACGTCGTTCGTTCAACCTGATACGTTTAAATCAGATTGTTCGTCACGTCGCGTTAACATCATCGGTAGATACCTAACGATTATTATGGCAATCAAAGGAACCTTTTCTTACGCAAACGTAGACGCTTAATTCGCAGAATGCAAATAGTAGCAGCGAGATTAAACGTGTATTCTATTAATTGAACGTTAACTCACCCCATCGTGCCGCAGACGTTGATCCTGTCTATCATCTAACAGTGCCTACGCGAATCTGCTTCTGCATTCTGAAACGAAAGGAGACAACGATCAAGGAAATCTTCCAAAATTACGAGCCGCGTTTAACAAGATTCTACGTGGAAACCATGGACTTCTACTTTGTATAAATGCTGCTATTGAAGAGGATCCGTGAGCAGCCCCCGATATTCATCCGGCACGAATAACGAACGATTGAGTATCGAGTTTACAATGATTTTCTGTTTCACGGGGACACTGATGGTCTTTGTGCGCGACTGTGCTGCTATCGTGACATTAAGATTCCAAGAGGGAGGCCTGACAGACGGCCGTGCAGCGCCATATTCGCTTTGCTTTCGTCCACGAACTTTAGCTTCTCTGTCACGCAACTAATTCCCCTTTGCTTTTCTTGCGGGATTGAAAAAAAAAAAAAGAATATGAAAAAATGCCGACTTCCAAGAGCACACCGGCGCAACTGATAGCGTTTCAACGACGGTATTGATATTGCTGAACGATCTTTTGGTTTTTCATGGCGTCGGAATTTTTTTGCTAACCGCCACCCATGGCCCGAGACGTTCGAGACGATCTAACAACCGATCCTCGTTCACTTCTGTGTTCCACTTTGTTTTATCCTTGCAGAAACGTCGGATAGCGAAGCGAAGAATTCGAAACGCTGTTTATTTTACAGGCCGCGAAGCTTTAAAACCAGTTCGAAGCTGACGAGGCGTGAGACGCTCGAAAATGCAAGGATTCACCGTCGCGAGGTAATCGAACGTGTCTCGCTCGTTGCATCTATGGCAGCCATATAACGAGAAGGAGACTTAGACGATCGGTGAGCTTGCAATCAGCGAGTCTATCGGGCCAGATTACGCGAGTTAAGTGTTACGTAACGAAAGACATCGACCGTATGTATTAATACCTCGCGTCGTTGAACCAGCCAGGATAGTGCCAGCAATAACAATAATGCATTTCTCCGTGGCTTAGCCTGGTGCTGTACACGCGACTCCACGACATGGATTTGCAATTCGAACGTCTATATGTATAAATCGAGAGGCTACTCGACGTGTCCGCGCGAACGGATAAACGCGGTTAGAAGAGGGAAAAGAGGTACGTGGAAAGGAGAACTAGAGTTTCCTGGGCGAACAGATGAAATAAGATGGATCGAAAGGTGTAGAAATAAAAGGAACGATACAAGTTAAGAATATCGCGGTATCTTTTTTTTTTTTCCTTCTCAAGATCGAGCGGATAACAGCATCGTTATACCGCAACATGGATGCAACAGCTGCAACACAAGTCACGTTTGTTTGGCTTAAGGCAATTCCCCGTCATTTCGTATGTGAGCTCTTTCAAGAAATTTTTTCTGCAAACGTTCGTCGAAGAATAAAGAATCCATTATGTGGTGTTAATGCACGTTTGAAGAAACGGTATCTGCATACTTGTTTATACAGGGACCGTGCCAAAATTTACGTATTTCCATTTTCGATAGTTTCAATCTATATATATTCTGAGCGTAACACTGGCTTAATAGCGTAGCGTCATCTTTGAACAGAATCTTAAAACAACGCAATTAGGACCTATACATCATGCCACTTCCTCTTATTACGTAGACAACAATCATCTTCCTATATCTTTTCTCCGTATCACGCTAACAGTTTCCAGTGTACAATACACGATTATACGCAATTATGTACTTAATCATTTTCATCCAATCTATCGTAATTAAAAATTATTTAATAGACCTATTTTTACAGCATTTCAAACAGCCACGTCGTTAGACTATAAACACCTGAGTGGTTACATAAATATGTAACGGTACAACGATTCTTTCTTCTTTATTTTCCTCGTCTACGAGCTAAATTTCCAAGCATCGATCTTAGTCTGTGTTACGTTACGTGTTATCTACGTTGTGTCTCAGTGTAGGCTCGTCTATTTATCCAATATCATATTCCTATGATATCGGATTTCTTTTTGTCGTAGCTGCTGTATTTTAGTCGCATAGACCGAAAGCAAGAAGCGACGGAGAACGAAAAAGGAAAGAAGGGAAGAAAGAGAAGAGAAGGAAAGAAGAAAGAAAGGAAAAAGAGGCAACTTTTTATATCTCACATTATCGTTACTTCGCTCTAAATCTGTTCCACGAAAAAACAATCGACAGTTTTAATCGTGAACGTTCTGTATCTTGTTTGGGGTTTTTCCAGCTTTCTGACCGTTCGAATAATCTACCAATTTTAACCAATTAAATCAATTACGTCTAACAACTGGCCCGAGTATTAATTAATTCGACGCGGATCTCAGTCAAGTTACGCCGCAAGACTTTATTTTCAATATGAAAAGATGGATACCTAGGTCAAGTTTCTCCGTGCGTGACTTCTGCAGAAAGATACGCTTTCTAACTCGAAAGAAAACAATAAAGTCTCTTCTTTTTTATTTTCCTTGCTCATTCATTACTCTTACTATTATCGATTCGCACGATGCTTTCCAACTAACATTCGTTCGCGTGCTTCGCGCATGGTCATGCATTCGATAGTTCTATGATTTCACTGCTTGCTCTCCTGAATTCGCATCGAACTGTCTCTGTCCAGTCTCTGTGGCTCGTCGTTCACACCGAAAATTGCCCAAAGATGAGGGAACATGTAATTCTTCTCTAACATTTCGTTATAAATCCTTCGTCATTTTCTTACGGCAAAGGTCTACATTGAGCTAATTTTAGATCTCGTAATTGGACGATGTAAAACGGAATTTAATTTTCTCCCTCAACTAGTAGACTGGACTACTATAATAGTCTGAATTAGGATACAGCCGAGTTACTTAATTTCAATTTATTTCAATTATATTGAGAATGCTATTGTGACAATCTTCGTCACATAAAAAACACAGAATACTGTACGATCTTTACTACAATTAGTTTATTTGCAATGAACGAATTAAACAGATGTTGGTTAAACAAGAAACGATGGTTATTCAACGTGAACGTAATCACAATAACAGATAGCTAATTTACAACTCTCCTCGCCACGGAGCAATTTAGACTCACTGGTTTCTCAGCTCACGCTGCTGTTAATTCGTTTATGTCACTTAGAAACACCCTGTCTTTTGTCCTAGCCTCGTGTCTTTTGTCTTAGCCCCACCACGCACATGTTCCGCAACCGCTTGTTTACAATTCACCCGATACCCCCAGGTCCCTCGTCCACGATATTACAATACAAATAAAAATTAAGAAATACTGTGAAACAGTGTAGCTAATATTTTCTTTTTGTTTGATAGACTATTTACAATCAATTCTCATTGAGTGTTATAAGTAAATTATCTTCGCGAGGTACTGTAACTTGGATTATAAGATTAAAGAGTAAAGTTTACTTTCTTTTTCTTTGGCAGACTATTTACAATCAATTCTCGTTGAGTATTATAAGTAAATTATCTTCGCGAGGTACTGTAACTTGGATTATAAGATTAAACAGTAAAGTTTACTTTTTTTTGTTTGGTAGACTATTTACAATCAATTCTCATTGACAATTATAAGTAAATTATCTTCGCGTGGTACTGTAACTTGGATTATAAGATTAAACAGTAAAGTTTACTTTTTTTTGTTTGGCAGACTATTTACAATTAATTCTCATTGAGAATTATAAGTAAATTATTTCCGCCTATTACTGTAACTTGGATTATAAGATTAAACAGTAAAGTTTACTTTTTTTTGTTTGGCAGACTATTTGCAATTAATTCTCATTGAGAATTATAAGTAAATTGTTTTGACGTGGTATTGTAACTTGGATTATAAGATTAAAGAGTAAAGTATTTTTTTTTGTTTGGCAGACTATTTACAATCAATTCTCATTGACAATTATAAGTAAATTATCTTCGTGTGGTATTGTGTAACTTGGATTATAAGATTAAAGAGTAAAGTTTACCTTTTTTTTGTTTGGTAGACTATTTACAATCAATTCTTATTGACAATTATAAGTAAATTATCTTCGCGTGGTACTGTAAATTGGATTATAAGATTAAAGAGTAAAGTTTACCTTTTTTTTGTTTGGTAGACTATTTACAATCAATTCTCATTGACAATTATAAGTAAATTATCTTCGCGTGGTACTGTAACTTGGATTATAAGATCAAAGAGTAAAGTTTACCTTTTTTTTGTTTGGTAGACTATTTACAATCAATTCTTATTGACAATTATAAGTAAATTATCTTCGCGTGATACTGTAACTTGGATTATAAGAGTTCTAGTTGAATGTAATGCTTAGATCTAAAGAGTATTGTCTTTTTAGTCTGCGGATCTGATCCGTCGTGTCAAGTAATTGGGGTTTTAGTGGTTGTTAACTCTTATATTATATCTGTTACTGAATCTTCATATTTCTTCTTTAACTGTGGGTATCTCAAGTCGCTATGTATCGTTTCGTTGGTAACATACCAAGGTGCATCTATCAAAGATATTAGAGTTTTTAATTGGAATCGTTGGAGAATTTCTATGTCGGAATTACTCGCTGTTCTCCATAGTTGCTAATATTTAACCCAAATTGTCATGGATCGTCTACAATTCAACGATATCAATTAATTTTTAGGTTATTTTTCAAACTCGATACATATATGTATATTTTATCTATTCAGAGAAGCGAGCATATTTCTCAGTACATGAAGAGAAAAGTGACCATCGCTTCGTGATATTAGATCGCCAGAAGGGTCCTACGACCAATGTATGAGACTCCTATGTAAAGACCCATTGTAGGGAGATCGCAGCCTATCTCTCTTTACATGAGCCTACAGGCCAAGTAGAGTCAGAAGTTGGCATTCTCGTTGGCAATATCTCGAATGGCAAGACTTATATAATGCAAAAGTTGTGATTAATGCAAATCTTATGTTCCTGCTGTAGGCATCTAATCTTGATGAGATTTTATAATTCGTATCGTTTATCAAAGCAACATTGGTTTGCAAAGTGAGGTTAAGTTAAGAATTATGTTCATGGCTTAAGGATATTGCCACAATTCGTTTTAAGTATCAAACATTTCTTCTCGATCTATAAATTCTGAAGAATATATTATGCTTACCGGTATATTAATATATGTACATAAATTAAGATAGATTAAGTTAACGTTTAAACAATTTCAAAGGTAAACTTAACACGGTGTATGTTCCGTCGCATGGATGTTGAACTTTAGATCGACATACTATATCTTCTTTATGAAATAACTCGATTATTCTAATGTTCGTAATAAAGAAATTTAACGATCAATAAGAAATAGATTGAAATATTAGTTAAGAAATAAAATGATTAATGTTCTTGATAAAATGTATCTCTCAGAAATAGATAAGTATTTCAGATATTAAATAAAATTTTAATATCGGAATCTATATAAATTAACGAGCAGATAATTGAGATATTTTAATCGACTGTAATATGATTTTTAAAATATTACTTGCTGTTAACAAGTTATATATAACGCATTGTTTCACACAATTTCAAACACTTCTCCTAGTTCGATCTATCACGAAACGATCAATCCATACATAATACATACGAGTGTTCATAAATATTCAGTAACTACCTAGCGATAGAATATTTTAAATTTACTGCATATTTACTGCAATAAAAAAAAAAGAATGACTTTTCTAAAGAAGCAAGCGACGCATGACCGTAGGAAACTGTAAGCGATGTATATATAACCAATGGCTTTGAAATAGGAAGAAAATGGGGAAAAGAAAATGAAAAGTGTCTTTATTAAAGACGACCCGTGCCGAATTTGAGCGAGTGTCTTTCTTCCCAATGATCGTTTCGGGTCCACCATCATGATCTTCTTCATGGTGGTCGGTTAGATGGGGGCGAGGACTGGATTTAAAGATGTTCTAGGAAGGGGACGTGTTTGAAAGAAAAGGGGAGGACTCGTAGCCTTTGTGGCCGGGTTACCTCCACTGACAACTCCGCCTTTAAAATAGCACCGGTTCCGCTTCGTTTGTTTCACAGTCAAACGAAACTGCAGAAAAACTGTTCCATCGAATTATCTCTTCCGTTTTCCTTCTAAAATTAATTACCGCGTTAATGTCTATTCTCCAGACATATTCTCCAGACATTCTCCCTTTTATTGTTCATAAAAAATCCGTACCGAAATAGTAAGCTTCAAACTAAGGTACCAAAGCGACGGAATTTTTAAATTCTCGTGGCATTTATTAGTAAAAATAATAAACTAAATCTCTACTTTTTCGATTTTTCTGACAATATCGATTATCTATCATGGAAATTTCTTTTAGGCTGAGCTGCCTACTATAAACTTTGAAGTTTAGTTTTCAAGTATTAAGTTTCGTAAGGAAATGATAGAGATGTCCAACCTTTTTATTATTATAATATATAACGAGCAAGTATTTTATATTATGTTATCGAGTTATTGTTCTATTGGAACGATAATTCGATAAAGTATAATATAAAACAAAAAATATCGTGCATCTATTATTTCCTCATAGCAAACTAATACTTCTACTTAGTAAAGTAAAGTAAAAATCATCAATGAAATTTTAAAGGCGCGATTACAAAATTGCTATGTACATAACAAATGAAGAAAAATGTGAAATTGTTACAGAAAATGTAGGAGTGGCTTGTAGATTCCATAAGGAAAGTACCTGCTACCCCGGCAACTCCGCCCTCGAAATACTCGAAGGCTTTCTTGGCCCGACATTCCTTTCATCGCCATCAAGGTCAAGGTAGGTTAGAAAAATTTAGAATGGCCAGACTTCTAAAAACCTGACATTCCGTTCGTAGACGTCAAAGACAATCTTCCTCTTGATACAGCGACTGCGACCACAATAAATTGCTTCCGTCCAGTTAGAAATAATTCGTCGAAAATAATAATAATAAAAAAAAAATCCTCGGCCATTTTATCCTTTAGGCAATTGAATTTTCTCGTACCCCTATGTCGCCTCCATAAATCTTTGGAATCTCCCAAGCAAGGCTACATTAAAAAATGAAAGGAAAAATAAATAAAAAGAAGCACCGCAATATTTACAGTTACACAAGAAAAAGTAACTCATCCTACATCCATTTTTCTTTCTGCCAATGAAATATTCGTTGTGCAATACGAAAGTACATAAGTTCACGGTACTCGAGAGGAATCGAACGAAACGACAAGTCGAAATGATATACAACTTCGTTTAAATTGTCGGAAAGAAAAGTCAGAGTTTTAACAATAGCGGCATCAGCAGCTAATTAAAAGGAACGGTAATGCAGAAAAATCTGTGTCGCAACGGAAGATTTAAGAGGAGAATGCGCGGAGGGTGCGCAAGTCAACGGGCGGGAGACTGTACGGAGGCCAGAGAAGTGGGTGATGAATAATGGATGGTACGACGTGGCTATCTCGTGCCCAGTATAGCCTGTAGGACTTCGCGGTAATGGTCCGTAAATTGCTGAACCGTAGGGATAATGAAATCGCCGCGGTTGGCTCTGTAAACGCTTCGTTATTACGCGTTTCTGTATCCCTGCGGTCGCGCTTTGCGTTATCAAACCGTTCCGATATTTCGCCCAATTAGAAATACATAAGTATAGAGTTCTCTAATAGGTACGTATTTTTTCGACGAAAATAAACTCGCGCTTCGCCTACTGTTTTGCTACGATGACGACATATCGTTACTGTGATATTTATTAGGACGTCCTAAAAGTTTCTTTCGTTTTATGAGGAAATAATAGACGCACGACGTTCTTTGTTTTGTATTAGTTTATCGAATTACGTACGATCGATTCTGTTCTATCAAAATAAAAATCACGACGTTCGACAGATTAGATTTCATGTTTGTATATAGACGCATCATTGTTGAAGGACCTCCCGGGCAATCTAATACTTTCGACAATGTACATATTAAGAAATCACAGTATCTTTTGCTATGTTTATGCATTAGAGAACTAGGTTTTTTTCTACAGGTTCTTACAGAAGTAGTGATCTTTCTAAATTGTACATTGTATCCATCTTATCTTATACCATTCGTACAATTTTTGTGCTTCGAGAATATTTACTTTCGCGTGTAGCTTTCGTTACAAGACACGACTTGTATTAAGGAGTTTTCGAGGTTAGTAACGGTATCGAGAAATTGATTCCGACGAGCGTAACGTGGACGGAAACACGAGCACCGTGGAAAAATGTCTCTCATTGCGAAGACAATAGGAATGCATCTCCTATTACAACGAAAGCATATCTAGTCAAAGCACTTGTGACCTGAATCGTGAGGGCAAATAAGCGATATCCTATAATCGTTGCTTTGATGACCTTAAAGTAAGTGCAAGCAGGTAGGTAAGCCAAGCAAAGGTAAATAGGCGTTCCGCAATGTTTGGACAGAACTACCACCAGGTGGCACGCCCACCTAATTTCCCTAATCTGCCATGCAAATCGGCCACATTAAGACTTCTCTTTACTCTGGTCACTAGAAATTTCATAACAGGTAAGGATCCCACTGGGGCCTCGCTATAAGAGCCATTCATCCTGAAGTATTCCTATCAAATACACAATAAAAGGGAAGCTTATCTTAAATAAGATCGCTGTACAAAGAGCTATAACAAAGAGTCGATGGCAAATAATTTCACTTTCCGTGATAGAACGTCTGGGTAATTACCAATCTGTCAGTCGCTTAAACCAGTTTAAAGCAAAACAGATTTTAACTGTCGCTACCTTTTTATTGCTCGACATTGTTAACGAACTTCACCGTGCAATTATTCAAAATTACTAAGGCAGCGAGTTGTAGGAAAGTGAAACGAGAACGAGAACACGGCCAGATGAAAAAAGCATCGCGATTCTTCGCATGGTGTTCTTGTAATTATTTCACGTAGCTCGATGTCTACCTACTTAATGCACTGCCGTGATATGCACATTAATGGCGTCATACACGATAACCCTAGGCGCTAACAAGAAGTGACTGACGCCTGAACGTTTTAGATTAACCAGATAGGTTACTACATAAACGAACTTCCGGTGCGCGTGTGAATAATGTGCTGCTAGCAAAAAATATTGCATTTTTGATAGCGCGCGGGAAACTTCTGCATCGATACTCCCATGTTCCTCGTTAAACTGAACAAGGTTACTCTTTGCCGATCACGTGATATCGCGTCGTAGGTTCCATTCAATGGTCCATCATACTGTCATACTAATTTAATGACTCCAATTCGTTCCGCCTTATCCGGCGGACTATGAGGTTCGTGCGAAACCACGTTCGACTCGTGCATCAAAATTATAACTTGGAAACTAAGATATCTGGAGTAAATCGAAACGTATCAGACTCGAACAAACGGCAGAGGAATGGTCGTTGCGAGTATTGTATCTACCGAGTCAGTTTTTATCGAACGTAAATTATGTCGGTAAGAAGAATGATGCCGCGGTTCTACTTCTTTAAAATGTACATTCAATTCCAAAAGTAGACGGTTACTTCGTACGTTGTTTGATGCATACAGCTTGCGTTCGTGGTAAAAAGCTGCAGGTTGGAACTTGCTCGATCGAAGAAAGAACTGCACGTCGGGACTATAAGTACGTATAGTATAAAACTATGGTATAGAACGTTTCAT
Source organism: Bombus vosnesenskii (assembly GCF_011952255.1). Lineage (NCBI taxonomy): Eukaryota > Metazoa > Arthropoda > Insecta > Hymenoptera > Apidae > Bombus > Bombus vosnesenskii. The sequence continues at coordinate 904,512 of NW_022884342.1, forward strand.
AAAAATATCGAAGAAATTTAAGGCATCCACTACTAGTTGGTAGTTCGGAAGAAACAACGATGCATATCGCTGAACCGTCCAGTTTAGACTTTGTAATATTACATACGACTTGTACGGTTAACTGTACGTACGATCATAGAAACAATAGAAGTGAGATAGGATCGCGAAACAGAAGTCGTGGATTATCGGGTAGACCAATACTCCTAGATATCCAGCGCGTAGGCTTGGACAGGGTCGTGCAGGATACTTGGTGTACATAAGAGTGGCGACGTGGGCTGGTAAGCTTTTCATCAAGTGGGTTCATCGGGGCCAAGAAGAGCCTTTTGGAATGTGCTTGATCTAAAGAAGTGGTGGGAGAGCCCGGTGAATTAAGCCGAAAAGAGACAGAGAAGATACACGCTAAGCGGAGAAACGGCAAAAACATGATCCCCCCATTAATACTATCTTCCCTTCTCCTCATTTTATTCCTTCTATTTTGGCTGCTTCTTGCTTCCATCTCCACGGATATTATAATATTTTTACGCATTTTTGCTGTATTATTTTTCTACGTCTGTCTACTGATTTACATTGTCATTGGAGATATACGTACGATTCTACTTGGCTGATTCTGTCGGAAAACAGAAATTATGAATCAACTTTTTCACCAGCTACTCTCACTATATTCTAATTCTATTGCCGTTTCTCTCCCGTTCTCACTTACATTTTCATATTCATTTTTATCTTTGTTTATCGATTGATAGACAAGCTAACCGCATGAGATCGTTCACGGTTGAATAAAGTCATTCAAGTTTTTTCTGACGGTAACGCGTATCGGTATAATTTATCGATCTAAATTATATTTTATAACGACGTATCGAAATATGGAGTATAGTTGTAGAAATAAAAAGGATGAGTCGTGTGTAGGATTATAGAATGTATGAAACAATCGTAAAATCGGTAAGTTTATCAGAATTTTACCGATGAGTTTATCTAAGATCGAGGAATATTTACTAGGCTTACTTTCTGCTACTTGCGAGCAAACACGACGGTGGCTGCGCAAGGGGAAACATTTATCTGATATATAACACGTTTATAAGTTCCGCGGAGACGAGAGAGGCAACATGAAACTCAAGCTAAAGTACTCAGCTTGATAGGCAATGAAGTGTAAGTGGATATGTTTCGTCGTCTGCTAAAACGCGATGATATCGGGATTCTCTTCTACAGGCCGGTGAAAATAAATGGGTAAATCAACAAATGTAACCCTACTTAACACCCGTGATCATTTTGTTTCTGTTCTTATTAGAAAGAAACCGCAAATGCATTTATTTTTGTGAGCCACGTCGCGTCGTTCCGCGCCATAAGGATAAAGAAATGGTTAAAAATACGGTCGAAAAAATAGCTTAAGAATGCTTTTCACCACGGTCGAAAAATAAATTGAACGTGTAATATCCATAAATACGTTTTTGCTATTGTTCCAAACGCGACAACGGTCGCTGTAGCATAATCAACAACGGGATAACGTTACATTATAAAATATTAACGGCCATGCGGTTGAAAGAGGAACGCAATATCCAGAGCGAGACCGGAACGAGTAAAAGAAATGGTTGAAAAAAAAGGAACTGATAGAAGTACAAGGCGTATAAAAACAATCGTTTCGAAAAACCACACTGTACCATTCGAAGCTTTATTCTTGTGTATTATTCGTTGTTTCTAGTGTTTTCGTTTTTCTACTGCCACGTTATTTATGTAAACTAATCTCTCTTCATCCATTACATAATTATAATAATTAAATTATATATAACGTAAAAATTATCGGTTAGACTACAAAAAAAAAAAAAAAAAAAAGAATAACACGGAACCTCATCTCAAACGTAGAAAATTATAACGTTACAACGAAGAAAAGAATATTTAACATAAATAAAATGTTCCTTCTTTTTAAGAAACTATAGGGGTACTTACACACTTGTAAAATATCGTCTAAGAGTCATGCACGAACAAAGGGTATCTACCTCGAGTATCTAAAGCCACAAACTATCGTTATAATTTTCAATCTAGAGTTACGACCGGCCTTAATAACGAACGAAGAAAAAAAAGTGAAAATATGATAAAATGTACCTGAACAGTAGCGTCAGCCAATGTTGGTAAGGCGTACACGCAGCGTAAGTCGCGTGATGGTTGCTAAGGTTGCAACACTGACTACCGTGGTGCATCGCGCTCAGCTGACACGCAAGATGGCTGCCCGTGCCAAGGGCGTGGCCGTGCGCTGAGCTACGTTTCTGCCGGTTTACGAAAACGTTTTCAACGAAACTCGTCGACAAGAATGGAATTCACTCCCGAGAAAAATCACCGAGTTATGGCTTGCACTTCCACATCGGGCACCCGTTAGCTCACCCACGTTGTTGTTACACGCGACGCGTACGCCGTGCACACACGGCAGCCATCTTAGGATTCTCCTTCCACCTTCCGCGCACGGTCCATCTGTCGCAGCCTCCGTCACTTTATCCTTTTTCCACCACAGACCTTTCTCTTCCACTTATCCCTAGTTTTGCCTATCCTTAGACCGCCTCTTTGACTCTCAGGTAAGAATCTCGGTTACTGCCGCGCGATTTAGGAAATCTTCCGCGAGCCTTTCGAAGCCAAGAAAACTATCCCTTCACGATGGCTTTAACGATCGATATTGTTTGGTTTTACACACGCGCCTCTATTACCAGGCTCGTTCCAGTCAGCCGAAGGAGAAAGAGTCGCTTCCGTTTTTCTCTGACGTTAAGGAAGTTTTATTACGAATAATTTCTCGAAATAAGAGCCGCGACATTATTCCTTGGACATTTTTTAATGACGACTTATTTTACAGCTTCCGAAACGGTACGATTTTATAAATGGTGTGCAGTCTTCGCTCAAGGTATTTATTTCAGTCGTACGTCTTTTCTTTATTCGACATGATTATGTAGTTCCTTTCTGGAATTTAGATACGACGAAAGATAACATATTCTATTTTCTTTAGATTTTTCAATGAAAGAATTTAGAGACGTTTACAGACGTTTTAATGCTATAATAAAACGATGTAACAAGAAGTTTAAAATACCAATGTACAGACGTGGAAACAGACGCATTATTTTTTACAGCGTGCACGAGATAGATCAGAAATTTCCAAGTTTCCCCCTTACATGTATCTTTCATGTAACCCGCCCTTGTCGTCGTTCCCCTCCTTCGTATTCTATTCGTCTACTGCTGCGTGTGTCGAGCAGCGCTGCGCTGCGTGAGCGTCAGCAGACGCACAGCACGATACATTTTCGTGCGTGTCTTTTCGTGGAAAATCAACGACCACGGGGAAGGATGACGACGATTTCGGAGGGCTGTACACGTCGACAGTCAGCGGAACAACCGAAAAGCCACGGCGGCGGACGTCGCGTCAAGAAAAAGAGGAAGAAAAGAGTGTGGAAGAAGTTTAAAAATATTTGGGGTAAGTGTAGACGAAACAGTATGCGATTGTATGTACCCGTTTCTGGCTAGCGATGTGAGCTGTGGCTTGGTTATCCTCGAGGCAGGCGCGCCAACCGGTATAGCGATGGGAGACGCGATGGAGGGAGTAGGGCAGCCATCTTGACTATAGACGCCGTCTCGCTCGGCCACGTTCACAATCCCAGTAACTCCATCGCAGTTTACGCTTGCGCATTATTGCCCGGTCGCTGAATTTCTTCTTCTTCTTCCACCCTTTGACACGTGCCGCCGCCCGATTCCCGGAGGAGCAAAACACTTATAGATTCGAATTCGAAGCATGGTTTAATCTCTCGCTCTGTGACTTTGCAATATCCTTTTTGGCAGAGAAGTCTCCTTTCTTTTTTCTTTCGTTTCCTATCGTTTATGTCTTCGTATTCTCTTCTCGTATGCCTGGTTCGTAACGAAAATAATAGAAACGTATAGTGGAGAATATTAGTTACCCTTTAACGTTTCTCTGCTGGTGATTTTATTTTTCATATTCTCCTTTCAAGCTCGCCGTCCACGTTAAATCGTAGGTTTATAGCTTCTATCTTGTAATTGGTGTTTCGACCATCAATTTCGTTCGATGTTATACGCTTTTCAATATGGCGGCTATATTTTATAAATTCATTAAATCCGCTGGCGTCCCGCGAACTGAAAAACTTGGCCGATTAATTGCTTCGCTCTCGTCTATATATATGTAGGGATATTGAACTAATATCCCGAATGTATGCATTCGATAACGCGGCATTTATTATGCGAACGATAGTATCGCAATAGCATCAATTTATTTCATCGCGAGTGTCATGATTGTAAATTGAATACGTGACGTATCGTTTACGAGCTCAACTAATTTGATGCGCATTTCAAGCAATTAATAAGCGATATAGTGAAATTGTCGTCGGCACAATCGTCGCTCATATAACCAACGTTTATTCTACAGTCTAAAATTTCGTTCGGCGGACATTTTTTTTTTTTTTAGCTAGATATTATACAGTTACCACGTGAAAACTATTTAATCCTATCTTACTCGCGCGTGTAATTAATTTTTATAAGATTTTCATTCCGACATTCGTCGTTCAGCGTATACGATCGCTATGATTAAATATTTACATTTATCATTTGCATTTTGAGGTACTCACTTATCTTTCCATCCGCGATTTTCCGTATTACGATTTCACATTAGGGCCAGATTTCTAGCCGAATCGATTCAACCCAGATTGTTATATTTTGGTACAGCGATAAGAATCAAAATTTCATTTGTTTCATTTTACGCTACATAACAAATTAAAATTAATAAAGAGACGAATAAAATTGTTTTTTATTCCATTATAGAGTTGAAATAAATAATTAGATCTTTAAAATTTCGCAATACTCGATGATCGTGAGTTGTTCGAACGACTTATAGCCTCTCAAATTTACATTAACTCGAGCATGTAGATACTTACGTACATTATCTTCTACATTGACAGTAATTTTTCATTTTTTTTTCTCCATTTCATAATTACAATTAAAATGGGCTGAATAATCACACGTAGCCGCGTACTTTTTAATTTTCTATTTACCTTGGCCAGGTTATAATCGTTAATAAATGTTGAATGCAGAAGTATTCCTGGCTAGGGATAATATCAAAGTTTTTCACGGCGCGTCTCCCCCATTAGCCTCAAACGCATTGTTCAGACTTACTGCATATTGATCCCATCAATCTTCCTACTTTCTCCCTTCTGTCTTTCCTTTTCGCGCGTATAGTAGCGCGCATAAATCTAAGAAGTTCTCGCTGGGTTTGCTCGGTACTCCAAATGCACGGTGTATTATACACGTAATAAAAATCGCGTTCTTCGTGAAAGAATCTCTAATCGGATTTTTAACGATACAATTCCCTACAAATTACTATTTTCTTTCTTTTCCTTTTTTTTCTTAACGCGAACACGCGCTGTTTTATGATAAACGCGAACTTAATATCAGGTTTATGAAAGCAAGTGCCAGCGCATTGAAAGCATTATTTCGTTCCGCAGGAAAAGCACGTTTACTGATGTTGTATCGCGACTGTATTTATGATTTCAAATGCTGCCTCAAACCTTATCCGGGTCACGCTTTATGCTGCTGATAATCTATCGTTGTTGTCGCACTAAATATTCATCATCCATTTTCTTAAGAAAACTATGCGCCGCCTTCTTATTATACTTGTCTGTACGGCCATTATTTCTTCTGCTCTTTTATCAGCCTTTTTACAGCGTGAAATCATACCGTTGACAGAAAACATTGATTTTATCAGTTTTATTTCCGCGTGTTAAAAATTTATGTCGAATTTCGAATGGAAAGAAATGATCATAATTACAAACACCGTCGTCTATTTGTATAACAATTATAAAACTATTAATGTCACGATTGTGATATAATTATTGTCGATAACATTCGGTTATCGTTAGCTAGTAATAATATAAAGTAGAAACACTCGTGAATAATTGATTTTTAAATCGATCGAATATTAAGCATAAAAACACGATATATATAATTTACCACGCGAGTGGTAGCAAGAAACAAATGGAATAAAACGTACCGTGGTGTGGAAGAATTAATGGTGAATCCACCAGTGAATAGTTTCTGAGTTGGCTGGGAGGTGTGAAATTTTAAGAATAATCCGTAACGCGGTAACGAGGAGAACGAGCAATCTGCTTGCACTTTTATGCGCCGTTTGGCACACGAGACGCACGTCGCACCTATAAAACGCATAAAACGTCAGGTATAAATGGCCGCCGCGCACTCCTTCGACCGAACCTTTTAAAACGCGCGCCTCCGCCTCGGTTGGATTCAGTAAAAGTTGCCTTTTGTTTGATAGCCAACTAAATCGGCCCGGCAACCCCCTAATGCGTCATTACTGTCGGGTTTTACGACTGCCTCGTATCATTTCACTTAAGTATATTGATATGGCAACGAGTTCTTGACCTGCCTCAACGCCAACGATCCTACCATACTTATGCTATGTACAAACGCGTTTGTCACGGGCTGTGCTTCATGCAGTTTTTGGCACTTGACTGTAAGAGAAATTATCGTTTGCAGGAAACGTGGAACCCACTGCTTTCGGTGAAATATAGCCCGGAAACTGAGTTATAAACGAGACCGAGATACGAACTCTGCATATATTTCGAAATTTCTTTTACATAATTTCTTTTATATAATTTTACCGTTTCGCCAGTATTACTTTGGTGTTTCTGATCTCCATCGTGCGCCTTCTGTTTGACGAGGAAATTTTTTTAAAATACCCTAGCTATCTCGACGAAAGAGACACACTTTACGGAAGCAAATACTCGGCAAGGCGTCGTTTCGTCCACTGATAATGACAGCTTATCTTTGTACTGTCATCCGCACAGTTCCAAGTATGTTCATCTTCCAGAATATTCGTCGAGACACGCTCGGTTAATGAGTGAAAAATGGTTTCATTCGTGATAACCTCCGTGACATTTCACCAATGCAACCCGATCAACTTGTTTTTCTCGTACTTTCATCGAAAGGAACTTCCTCCTTGGTTTCACAACTTCCTATTCCCTTACTAATTTTCTAAAGAAGCTGCACAGATTTTTCGTTACATACTTGCTATCTAGTTGCCTGGAATTTTCTGTGCAAAGATCCTCTTCAACTTCTCGTTACGTTCCAAGCACAGATACAAGGTACACGCCATAAGTGGATAGAAAAGAAGATGTCGGCTGTGCACCAGAGAGCACCTACCTACTCATTATCAGCAAACATGTTATCACACAAACAAGGGCACATCTTTATCCGGAGAAAACAACCACCGCATTCCTTGCACGTTCAAACTTACAACATCAAATTCGTATGACACTCGAGCCCTTAAGCAAAATGTGCACCGCCGAACATAAGTATCGCAACACCTACTCATTATATTCATTGAAAAATTCGAATAAACACTTTACTTTATTTCATATTTTATATCACAGCACACGTACGATACAAATAAAATAACAACTTTACAATAAAATACCTGAACAGTATTCAGTTTGCACTAAATGTCAATAGGTGTCCCAATACTTTTGGTAGGCAGCGTAACTCTTTCTACGATATCACAGTACACGCGCGACTTTTTTGATGGAGCAGACGAAACGATGGTGTTAGAGGCGCGTAGGTCGAAGTGGAACTAACTCTTGTCCGCTTAACCCCATGGATTCTGTTGGTCGTCAAACGGCCGTCCTTGGCTCCTACGAAAAAAAAAAAAATGCTCGGTTTCAATGAGGGGTTCACGAAAAAAAGCAGAAACTCTGAAATGAGCAATTGTAGGGTTTACGAGGTCGTGGCAGGCATAAACGTTTAGTTTCAGTCACGGGCCAGATCCGACGGGTCGACATGACCACTTCCGACGGATTGGTCTTGTACGCTTTACCTGTTATCCAAACTTTATAGGTTTTTTTTCTCATAAAACATGCTTTCTAGAGACAGCCTGCTTCTTTTATTCCCCTTTTTTACTAAGAAAATGCAATTCCGTATTTTGAAGACACTTTATCGTAGTGATATGTATTTTGATTATGTAACGTCAAATATATTTGAGAGAAATGGTAATACTTTTTCTATACTCTTTTTAAATGGATGCTCAACGTAAAGGATTAACTGAACTAAAAGAACACACTGGTAGAATGAATATTGCGTTTGAGGTTAGGTTAGATTTCATCCCGACGAATTTCGAGTTTCAATATCTGGTAAAAAAACACCAGTATTCTTCAATATTTTTCTCAAATTTCATGCATTTTATTCTTATTGATGAAATATTGAAATAAAAGATATTAATCTATACGAAAAGTTATTCTGAAAATTCGCAATATTTGACAAACAGAAATTTTAATACGTGGTCAAATGATTTATAAATAAATACCAGCTACGGTATTTAATCAACGACGAACTATCCATAGAATATTTTCTATCGAATAGAATCGCGCAGTGTGTTTGGACGAAGAAGTAAAAAGAGGTGATCGTTGTATCGAAAAGAAGGAAAAAGTTGGGTCATTACTGTTGGAATCTCGAAGGTTTACGAGGTCGAGCGGATCGCCGAACGACTGATTTGAACGAGTCAAAGCGCAACGACCTTGCAGGTTTACCTTTTTTACTAGCCATCCCCGAGTCAACGTCGACTGTGACCCTTTATGGGTATTCCTGCTATAAACACCCTCTCTGTCACCCCGTTAAATGCTTTTTTAGCCAAAGCGGCCGTTTTTAACAACCCTTGAGAGACCTCGGGTCCATCTACCGCTCGCTCCCTTTTCAGCCAGCCGTGGAGAAAAAAGCCGCACTATTGCAGGAAACGCGGCACCTCGACTATTCTTTTCCGAGGTTTTTACGAGCAGCCTTGAAATTCCTTGCAATTTCGTAACTGCCTTCCTGACTTGCCGAGTTACGTATACTTTTTTAAGATCTTTTTGTGGCCACGTTCGAGAAAAAAGATAGCAGGGAGAAGAAGGTGGAAGGAGTTCGTAAAAAACCAAGGCCAGTCCTTCAGGCGACAACATAACCGTGTTTGGACAATTACGTTGGCCGTGAGAATTATTCTAGACAATCTTCGGGAAGTCAGGTAAAAAGCGTGATTTTAAAAAAGTAGCCACGGACTGTCGCTGATTCCCTTAAGATTCTCAAGTTTGCTCTCTGATGCCAAGGTGTTCAGTCGGACGGTAAATGTACAGTATCGGGTTTTTCGCAGGTTCGTGCAGTCCATTCGGAATATCAACGGTATTTCGGTTGTAAGTTATACGGTGGAGTCGGGTGACAGTCCTCTGAATCCTGATCGATCGTCTACCATTTCGGTAAGATCGTTCAATCTCTTCTAAAATATTTAGATCGATCGTTAAGCGTGTTACAATATAGATAGATAGATAGTTTCTTCTATATATACAGTTTATTAGTATTTTACGGCAATTAGATTACCTTTAGATAATTAAGCGGCGATCTATCATTCGTCGGTGGTAGCTACTGGGGCGCGAAGAATTTCTCGATGCATAATACGATTGCTTTTTCTGCCTACGTACCGTTGCAAATTGCCTTGAACCCTCCCCGTTGTTCATCGGATTAAGACATCTACGCGAGACTGACATGCATACGATGCAGATCATACAAGGTTGGGAACGTGACAGGAATTATTGGTAGCTAGAGTAACTCGTTGCATAAAAGTTTAAATAAGGCAATGATCGCTTAAGATTACTCCGGCTGCCCAGCGGGACGCAGATGGTTTCTTTTGAACGTCTCTTATGCAGGCTCCTGTTTCATTGCGCAATTTCTCTCTCGGTACCACGAACAAAGCATCGCTATCTCGGTTTCCTTCTGCAACCCGATATTCAGAGAAGAACCGCGTGCCTCCATTTATTGAAAACTGGTTGTTTCGCCCGTTACGCGGACTTTTATGTGCCGTGTACCACGTTCGTTTCGGAGACATAGCTCTGCGGCTTTTGCGCCTCTTTTTCTTCCCGCCACTTGGCAACAACCGCTAATGCATTCACGTCTGCAATATCCCGCTGATAAATAATTCACGCTAACACAACAGAATTGTAACATAGCGTAATGCATGCAGCGCTGCATAAATAGTAATCATTTTCATCACGTTTGCCAACCAGCTGAATGTTCGACTAGTTACACCACAACCACTGCGTAACACCGCCTGTTACAAACCCTTGTTTGTAAAATCATTCATAGCGAATGCACGTACGTGCAACTTTCATACAGTCAATCTAAATGTAACGGGGTAGCTACCGATCGGAACTCGTCGCGACTTGCGCGCGTAATCTTCGAACGAGCCAAACGTGTATCTATACAAATTCACGCTTAGTATGCCAGCAACCTTTGGCAATCAGTATCCCGCGTGTATAAAGCGCAGCCATTACTTCATTGCGGCGTTTGCTCGAAATTGTATCGCCGTTGATTCGAAAAAGAGTTTCAACGATGGCTTACCAGCTACGCGCCGTACATCCTAGGCGGCGTACATTTATTCATGGAAAATAGGAAGCATTGCTCCTGCGCGAATGGGTAAATAGGTATCGATAGATGCATAAAGCCGGTAGCAGAGAGGCCGCGGCCATTCGCATTGTACCCGTCGGCAGGGTGGAGCTTTCCACGGATATACGGAGCGAGAAAGAGACAGGACAAGGAGAGAGAAACCGGCAGAGAGAATCGCGAGTGCGACGGGGTTGGCAGAGCGAGAGGAGAATAGCGCGCGGCGGTCCATAACACGCGGTAGTAACTAACCGGATTCCGGTGGGCTATGCGCGGCAGCACCATCGCCCCATACGGCGTAGAATATGGGGAATCTATGGGCTCATATCCACGACCCAAACTGTACACTAGCCAAATGGACGCGGCAATAACGGCCCGTTAACGCTAATTCGCGGAATTCTGATTGACGACGGCCGCAGGGAGCGGGTGTGCCCCTCAATTTCTGTCTCTCTGCACTCTCTCACCGCGCGCTCTATCCTCTCCTCTCTCTAGAACCCTCGACACGTTCGCTCCTCACTTCCTACGTACTATACGATCTCGGTCGCGATCACTAACGCCGCGCGAATTTTTTCCGGATCTATCGTAGACACTTTTGTCTCGTCCGATAAAATGTATCGCCTGTAAATCAGACAGCAAACTCGTTCGAGCTACATTTTTTCGTTAGTTGGTTGTCTCGTTCGCGCCTTTTATCGCACTGTCGAAAGGAATAAGATACGATGTTTCTTTCTTCTTGATAGATAGCGCAGAATTTTTCGTATCGAACGATATCGATGTTGGCTATCTCGATCTTACACGCCAATGTCCCCTATTTCTCCGCCTCCTTTCATCGAATACATGCACTTGCTCTCCGTTTGCTATGAGTACACCTCGAATCGCAAATGTGAAGCCAAACGTCGCGGCTCAACCCTACGATCCTGCGATTTCGAACGGCGTACACAGCCACGTACACGCGCTCATGAACACCTGTACCGTTCTTCCTCTTTAGTTCAATTGTTAATTTATTTTAGCTACAGTCTGGTAATTTGCAGCGTGTATTCGTTACGTAGAATCGTGCAATCAAATTGGAACATTAATTTTTATAAGATCTTATCTTCTCATGCATTTAATATTGCTGGCATTAAAATATCTGGATGCAACAATGTTAAACCAGCTGTAAATTCAGCGGACGATCTTCTCGATCGATTACACCACCGATTGACATCTCGGTTGGAATTACGCGCGACACCTTTCTTCGCGTCGTGAAACGCTTTTTTTACGATTCGATGAGATCACCATTTTAATTGCATTCCTGAACGAAACCTATCGTAACAAACATTGCGTGCGTTCGAACCTTCCAATTAAAGCCGACCGTTTGCTGCATTTCACCGTTTATTTATAGACACACGGTTAGCACGCACGCTTTTGCCGCTGGATGCTCACCCTCATAAATGTGTCGACATTTCGCAAAATGCATAGTCGCCAGAATTTGCTAAGAGCGTGAAATTACGTTGCGCGCCTTCCTCGTAACTTCTGTCCATTTTGTACTGACAGTTCCGCCTAAAATTAATACAAAGAGACGGTTAAATCAACGTCAATTAAACCGAAATTTAGACATTACAACTTGCCGATCCGCGGAGGCTCCGCAGTAAAGTGTTACGTCTACGAACCAATTAATTGTATAAATAGCGCGAAAAAAGTTACTCGCTCTGGACCAGATTTACGGCGAACGATGAATTTTACGCGATGAAAAGTTCGCGAGATTTCTTCGACAAATAAGGAGCCGAGTTGAATGAGCGTTGGAATAAGAGAAAGAAAAAGAAACGAAGGAACGACCAGTTGGACCAGTTCGCCATTTTGAGCTGCCGAGGAACGCCACCATAAAGCGGTCTTTCGACCTACCGTGTGCACTTCCGTTATCATTTGTGCGCGTCCGTTTCATTTTTGTATTTCAATTAATCGGGAATAGTGGAGAACGTTTATCTCGAAATATCGATACGAGCCAGCCCAATCGATGTATATCTCTGTGGGCATCCTGATTTCGCTTGCAAGCCTGGCGTGGTTTCGGCCTTTCGTTGCCCTCCATCCGTATCGGCCTGTAAATTCGAAAAATCTCCAAGAAACCCTATGAATTTGTCCACATGTGTCTCGTTAACCAGTAGTTTTGGGTATTGCCGGTGGCTGCGGATTAGGACAACCATATGGGTAGCAGGTACGAGCCCCTAGCCCTGGAATATTGCAGGATAAGAGACTGGACCCAATTAAAGCGCTAATAACAACCGTTGTCCGACCAACTTGTTCTCCCTTTCTCTTCCTCCGCAAACGTGAATTTACACGCGAATAGCTATCGCAGTTTCCGACACTCCGCGAAGCTTTAATGTTCGTCGACAATGATGCGAATTCTCTTGTTTGTTCCTCTGAATTTCTCCGAAGAGTTTTAACGCCTCGAAAATGGAAATTTCCCTCGTTCAGTGTCTCTAAAAATTCGCAATGTTAGGAGATATTGATAGATATATCGCGTATACAGGGTGGTTGGTAACTGGTGGTACGAGCGGAAAGGGGGTGATTCTACGCGAAAAAAGAAGTCGAAAATATAGAATAAAAATTTTTAAAAAATTAAAAAAATAACGTCAATCGAGACAACGTTCTACGGTGAGATCCGTTCCAACGAGACGCGATAAAGTGCACGCGTACCGAGCGAAAATTCAAAGTGGATTTTCTCGAAAACAAAGCCTCGAACGAACAATTTTTATTCTACATTTTCGACTTCTTTTTTCGCCTAGAATCACCCCCTTTCCGCTTGTACCACCAGTTACCAACCACCCTGTATATAAAATTATTTACGACGCTACCTGTTTGAACTAAAGAGATTAAAATAGGAGACACTTGGCAATGATTTCTCGACATCGTTACAAGATGATTTTCTTCTTCTGACACGGTCCTTTGTTAACAATTTCACAATATATTACAGATACTATGTAATTTTAAGGAACATCAAATATTTTCTGGATATATTTGCGGGAACCTTAGATATTATTTATGCTATTCATATTACCATTCGTTATTCGTATTATTCCAAATATAATTTTACGTCACGGTACACGTTCTACGATGTAGCAGTTAAATACTCGTTACGCCACCCCCTTTTTTTTAAAAACAACCCTACTGTGCTATACGTATTTCGTATCGTTCATCGTTTGTTCAACTTGTTTTACGTCGGCTGGGTACTGCATGAACACACCGATTAAGCCGTATCTCAATCATCGACAATTAAATCGTAGAATCGATATACGGTACACGCGTCTATCGCAGGACGAGGTTATCGACTGATTCATTTCCAGAGCCGTTCGCTCGGAATCGCCGCAATTACTTTGATGTGAGAACCGTGTCAAACGTGACGCTACTCTTGATCCGAACGGCCCTTTGATTCGTGAGAAAAGTGCCATTTCGAACACGCTATTCGCGTATAAATCGTTGGATAATCAGGTGTCTCCGGTCAGATCTCTTGCTCGTACGTTTGATATTCTTCGAGACCAGGTACGATCACTATAGGTGGTCGGATGTACGTTTGCACCGATATTAGGAAGTAACAGCCTTACGTCTTCGCCACCATGCGAGTGAAATTAATTAATCTGACCGCGTAGATACACCTAGCGTGGTAACGACGTAATGGGTCTGGTCGCCCTTTGAATCCCTAAACGCGAGTAAAAACTACTTGAAATTCTAAAAAATTCTCCTTTCTCGACAACAACGTGTTCGTGGAAAAATCGTTGATCACGAATCGACGTAATTACCACAGCCGTTTGACTTCTGTTTCGATACAATATTATCTACGCAGATGAATGCAACTGGTTAACTAGCAACTTTATCTCCACGTCGTTGCTAATCACAATCTGCACAATCTTATTACCATATCGATTAATGTTTCTTAATTAGAGGATATCAACGAAGATTTCATTTCTGTCGTTAGAATAATATTGAAATAGCATGTCCGCTACCGGACTGGCAATTACAAGCTTGTTAATTACGACTTAATATTTACGAATGGTGTAGTGCAACCGTGTACGAGAAACGATCCTCAGGAAGTCCAGCTGCACACATACAAACGACTCATTAAGGTTTCGTTGCTCTTAACATCGCCGATAAAGAACATCGATTTACGCGTATTGCAAAGTTTCAAGAGCGAGTACGATGCACGCGCAAATATCACTCGACAATCGTTTCAACTAGCTACGCAATCTTTGCGCCTATACGCCATGACGTTCCCTTCTCTTTCTTTTTTCCTTTCTTTTTCCCTCTTTCTTTTACTTTTCTACGCTTTTCGATCCCACGATCGTGCGTATATCCAGGCGAGACTTTTTCCTGCATTTGTAAATCTTCCACCTACGTGTCGTGTTAAACCATCGACCGCTGTAATCGTTACTCAGCAACGTTAGCTAGCTTCGAAGAAAATTATTCGCGGATAGACACGCGTAGAATTTACGCGTTTCGCGTGAAACTTTATCGGTACACGTTGGACGAGCTTGATATTTCGAAACAAAAGGAAGGCGGTATAAATAAACGGTATATTTTCGTTTTCGAATTATGATACACGTCGCGCGTATTTCAATTAAGGATGATTAATCCCCGGCTGGATCGCATCTTCCCATCTCGTCTTTAAAGTTCCCCAACATCTCACGATTCCTACCTCGAGAAATATTTCGCGTTTCTAGTCGCCTCGCGAGCTATCGTTTACCCGGACACATTCACGTTCGATAAATCAGTGTCTTGACGGGATTAAAGGCCATTGCGAGTTCATTCGACACTCGATTAAAGCGCCGCTTTTTCCCTCGGCTCCGTTTGACGGCATCTAACGTACGAGGTTGTTCGCTTCTCGGGAAGCTGTCTACAAAGCTTTTCTGTCGCTCTTTTGTTGCTTCGAATGGTCTCCAGAGAGCAGTTCTCTAGCGTCACGTAAGAACGTTCTGAAATCAGATTGTAGACACATATATATATATACACGTTCCTTCTCCTCGAGAGACGTCTGTACACGTGGAAGCACGGTTGAGATTCCCAAGAAGATGAAAGGGAGAAAATCAGCGGTGCACGTGCGCAGGTAAAACCGTGGTTTTCGTAGCTTCGCTCGTGTCTGGCCTACGTTGGCCGAATGCATTAATCACTGGAGGGGCCGCGCGCGATGCATGAACGTGCATTGCGCTCGCCTTCGCCTGGCCGTCGTGGGCTCAGGTTCGAAGCCCTAGCCCCGATAGTCACGCACTGCACGAAAACACAACGCTCCGGGCCGTTTTATATCCGCAGCCACTCGAAAATCCGCGGGCAGCCTCGCGCCGCCTTGCTTCGTTCGGATAAGGTGCATCCAGGGAATCGTTCGAGTATATTCGTCTGTATGATAAATATTCATGGGATCTGCCAACGATTCCAGACTATTCCGCGAACATATAAATGGACGTTAAAATTTTTAACGTACCAAAAGCGTGCACGGCGAAAAGCAGAATAAAAAGAAGACAGAGAAAAAAGAGACAGAGAGAGAGAGAGAAGTAGCTATATACGTAGAGTTACGAGTTCGTGGCAACGACTCGCATGTAATCCGCGTGGCACGTCGTCAAAGTCCATCTCAAAGAGATTCCAAGCAGAGAGGCGTACAGTAAACTCGGTTATCATAGCTTCGCGTATTATCCGTGAAATCTAATTGCTGATACCTACGTGAAACAACGCCCGGTGTCTTAGGTTAATGTGACGCTGCACTCTGATATGGTACCAGCAACAAATGCAGCGGCCCCGGGATGAATAATTCAAGCCACCATGGCAGCGCACAGAGCCCTGCAAGAGCTGTTTCGCGCGAGCAACAGAGAACCTCGAGCATTCCTGCACGCATTCGGCCGCTCGCGATTGTAAATCTTGACACCGTGCCCTTATGGTGGATGTTATGCGCCAATGAGCACAGAGGATGAAATACGCGACCTCGCTTTATCGCATTCGCTTTGTCACTAGCCGTTTGTTCCTGGTTTCGTCAATTTTTACCATTCGCGTCCCCTGATCCGAACGACAATCTCAACGACCACACGATAATGTCTTTGAGATCGTTTGATAATTAATTTTTACGTCGATATTTATACTTCGATATTATCCACTGCTCGCACACTTAATCAATTAACATTTAAGCAAGCGTTTAGCAAGAATGTTAAACCGTTTCGTCCATTAGGAAGTAGATGTAAATGGTGTTTTTCTGATTCATCGATGGAGATGCAAATGGGAAAGGTGAAACGTTCGCGTTAAGTAGATAGGATGAAAGTGAACGAGGTTCATGTTAGTCTGTTATGCCCGGAGTGGAAAAATAAATCAGCGAAACTCCATCGTCACTCGATAAAGATCGTAATTCTTCGGCGAGGAATCGATCTCTCGCGGGTTGTAGGACTCGCGGGCCGAGCTTATCGGTATCGCAAGCCAAGGCATCGGCACGATCGAGATTTAATAATTTGATAAAATTCCAACGTATCGGTGGTTGGCGTAACCCGAACGCGCTAATATTTTATGGTAATTATTATAACTTTATTTTCTTTCGATCGTTTTGCCGAAGCCGGGCTCAATAAAATGGCGAAGATTTAATAGTTGTGAAACGCGTCCGTCCGTTTCTTCCACTGCGATTTAAATTGTAAATGAAACGGCGATCAATTTGCCAGGGTTTCCAGCCCCGGCAAAAAGACAACGGGGATAAGCGCAATGGGAACGTCTAACGATATCCAGCCGCGACAATCGTAGAATTACGCTCGGAATTGGAAAATCGAAAAAAAAAAAAAAAACATCTCTATCTTTAGAGCGCCGTGTGCCACGAGGGGAAGGCCATGTACGTACATCGGAAGATAGATACACCGGTGCAAGTACCAACAGCCCTGAGGCGTTCTTCTCTGATAAATAATCGATTCGCGATGGTCGTCCTCGAGAATAAATCTAGCGGGGCAGGCTCATCCGTCTGGGACAGCGGCCACGAAAACGTATGGAGGCGTTTGGTATATAGCGAGGAGGAGGTGGATGCTTGTCGCTGTTTACGGTGGTTCGTTATACACTGACGAGGTGTACGAGGTTATACGAGGTGGTAGATATGCAGCACAGTATCTAAGAGGGGCAGTAGCGATCGTAATTCTCGCCGGACGACTCGGTGTGTTCCTTTGCGCCGTTCTCCAACTCGAATAAGGTTTCTTGGTGTTGGTGGTCGTGTCCGCGTTGGTCGAAGGTAAGCCCGGATCATATTCTTAACGAGAGTGTTTTACGATCAGAAGACCCTTTATCTACGGCGGTGTTGTTGGCGTTATCCAAGACCAAACCGAAAGGGAGTCAGCGTGAAAAAGGGGGGGGGGGCGGGAGGGGAAGGGAAGGGGGAAGAAAGAAGAGAGAGAAGCCGAAGCGCTTGGCCGAAGGTGGCCGTGATGTATCTCGCACTTAGCTTTGCCACGCCATGCCACACCAGGCCACACCGAGACACACCACCCTATACCGACGCTATACACCACGCCATGCCGCGCCACGCCATAGTTGGTCAGGTTTTTTATGCGTTGTCACGATATCACGCGTGTACCTATAGCGTGTACGTCGATCGTCCCCCGTTGTCTGTCCGAGATCTCGCTCGTTTGTAATTGTCGCCGTTCGGTGTATGTTGCACGAGAACGACGCGATAGGAATGGCTGAAGTAGAGACTCTCGTCGTGTTTGACAATGACTGCTGAGAAATAGGTTGATCTGATACCAGAAATAAGAGTATGCCGTAACTCTTTGATGGGAAGGGACACGCGGACATTGTCAATGGTATTCCCGTTTCTTATCACGATTCCATTTCCCTCCAGCGATATTTCTTCATTCGACGGAAGAATTCCAGCTATATATCGCCGGCATTCGATAGCCGTTACCGGTGTTCGGTATCGACCAGGCGTTTTCTATTTCTCAAACAGGCGATTCGATTGAGTAGCCAACTCCACTTTATTTTAATCCGATCGACTGGATCGTTTCACTCGCCCTTTTCAAACTTCCTTTCCCTTTAACGTCACCGACGTTATTTATACGTTCGCCAACTGCTTATATAAATCGCCAGGTAAACTTAAAGACGCCTTAACGCGAGCAACAACAGGCCGAGAATTTACAAGAACGTGGTCTCATGATTTCAGCGCGTCGATCGCAAACGATCGGCTGAAATTCGCACCAAGATCAATTAGGTTATCGACCTAGCCGACTTCCGGGTCCGTCCTCGACTCGGGTACCTCAATCTCGCAGCCATCGATTTCCAAGCATCTCTACCTGGAAAAAAAGGAATCCGGCGAACCACCGCGCGTATTATGTACGTGGAAGCGCCGATGATTTCTCCTGTAGCCCGAGCTCGCGAGTCCGGCGCGCCGTTTTATAAATATACAATCATGGCGATTGCGAATCGACCGAAATTAATACATCGTAGCAGGTTACACGTTGCCGTAACAAGTGCGAGGAGGCTGCGTCAATCGCGTTATCTTTATGCCCGACGAAAGCTTTCATCAACCCTTTCGGGTGTACGATACTCCGGCCACTTATTCAAATGAGACGTTCGCTCGAAGCACCATACGATAAAGAGATAATTCAGTACACGTACGAGTGCATCGTTATTGCAATTATACGTAAATGAGACGATTACGTGTTCGGCCATACAAAAGACGATCGGGTGAGCATCGGGAACGGAACTCGCCGTCTTTTCTTCGACAGTGTACGCGCGTCTCGTACGCCGAATTGAATGGCCAAACGCGACGACGTTTTCGTTTTTTTCATAAATATTGTCCGCGAAACTGCAACCTGGCGACGCGTGCTTACCCGCCAGTGTAAAGAAACTCTCATAGTTCAGACCAGATACGTTTTCTACCGCGAGTCTAGAAGATTTGAATTTCTCCTCCTTTCACGGGGGTAGCTCGCAGGGAGATCATTCACCCTGTACACGTGCACGCGGATAAGATCCCATGAATACGTACCTAACGTTGGCTAATTTGCATACGCGAGAGAAACCTATCGGTGTATGTACGTTCCGCTTACGTACAGGGTGTCTCGAGAGCATCCTTTCATTGTCACGATCGGGCCAACTAAAAATCGCGCTCGTCCAATTTACTAAAGTCTAATTCACATTACGATATATTAGATACCAAACACTTTGGTCTAGTTGTCGCACGATTTTATAACAAAATTCATACGAATCGTTTTCTATAGATTAAAAAATCGTAATTTCTATAAAATGAACGCA
The DNA here is from genome assembly GCF_011952255.1 of Bombus vosnesenskii. Classification (NCBI taxonomy): domain Eukaryota; kingdom Metazoa; phylum Arthropoda; class Insecta; order Hymenoptera; family Apidae; genus Bombus; species Bombus vosnesenskii. Next base: position 924,174 of record NW_022884342.1, read on the forward strand.
GAAACGAGCGGTGTAACGATAGAGAGAATGTATTACGGCGATACGGAGTGTCTTTAAACATTTCGCTAGCGAATTTCTTCAAACATTTCCTCACATCGTGTCTCTTGACAATGATCAAGAATACAACGAAAACGGTCATTATTTTCACAAAAGGAAGAATTTTGAAACGCACTATAGCTGCGCTTACGTAGCCATATACACATAAGTATACGTAGTCCAAGAGTGGTGTACGTGCAAGCAGTGGACCGACAGGACATCGCTCATGGCGCTCCCTTCGTCCTAAAGCGCTATGTTACAGGGGGTTGGGGGCACTTACTTCGTTCTCGTACTCTTGTACCTTCGTTATCCACTCCCCATTTATCCTTCACGTGATCCCCGTGTACGTGTACGTACACCTTTCCTCTCCTCTTCTTCCTCTGTGTAATCGGAGAACTGCGAGCACCATTACCCGAGCGACCCGGTCGAAGGCAGTCAAAGAACTGCGAAACGTCGGTGCCCGGTTCAGCACCGGCTAGTGCTACGCTAGACACTTTCTGCCTTTATGAAAATTCTACAAGCTGAACCTGTTGAATATTCGCCCCAACTTTCACCCCTGTTTTTGCGTGCCCTAAACTTTTTAGTATCTTTATATAACCGGCTGTTGACCGTAAGGAGGTGCCGTGGTTGAAAAGTATTCGCATCATATTCTCGCGAAAAGTACGAAGAAAAAGTTGAACCGTGCGTTTTTCGGCTCATTCCTGTCCCAACCGTGTTCGTTTCCTGGTGTCGAAAAATTGTTTAAGCTTAAGCACAATATTCGGGGAATCTGTGTTAATACGTGACTTCCGGTTTACGGCAAACCCTCTTTAAAGTATCTCTCGGTTTGATCGAATTCAGATACAACAATTCGAGGATCGCAGTAGAATTGTACGTAGTTTTCCGTGAAACGTTGCTTTTCACTTGACGTACTGGAGTATTCAAACGAGAGGCAGGTACGGTGCAATTGCAGCGATTAGAAAAACGCAGCTGTAAATACAGGCTGGCAGAAGGTTCTCTTTTTTTCTTTCCTTTTTCCACGAGCATGTGTTCCCAGTTGACTGGCAATCCGTTGGTCAGCCTCGCGCGGAATGGCCGTTGCAAGAAGCCGACTTGGGCGTAGTATACTTTTACAGCAGGACCGGAACAACAGTAGCGAAAACCGCGCTCCCAGTTATTTTCTAATGCCGAGTACCGCTGCTTGGTTTACGAGGCTATAAACTGACGTCACAATACCAGGAGCCGGCTTGTACGATGGGTCGGATGTGCTACTAACGCAAACGCCACCACTTCGGATAATGGATTCATATGGTCCATAAAATTAAAGGATGCGACAAATTTATCGTCGTATTTCACCCAAACTTTCGGTTTCGGGACACGAGACACGTGCCTACGTGAAATTCCGTTTCGTTCGTACCTTTTACACTATCGATCGATCGATCGATTTACCTTTTTACGAACATACAGCTTGTATTTTGCAACAGTATCGTTTCTTTTTTTTTATGGCAGCCAGGCGCCACGTGGAAATGAACAGAAAGCGCGGTAAATTCGAAACGCAGCGGTACGATGCCAAAGACATCCGGTACATCGTAGTCAGGTGCAACGCGTAAAGTATCGCCAGTCGCAATTTTGCCTACAATTCGGATATAGCGTTATTCCTGCTAGCAGTTTGATTTACGAAGATAATAAGACGTCGGCCGTAAGATTAGAACAGAGTCGCTGCGTGCCTTATTAAGACTTAAATTGGAGCAAGCGAGTAAGCAGGAGCGGAACAGGGCTGAGAGAAAGAGAGAACGCGTCGACCCAGGGATGGTGGTGCATCCTGGCATTATGGCCGCCGCTCCTTGAGTTTGGAGGGTCCGGGATGAACGGCTGGCAAAGATAAGGAAAGCTGGAGGGGGTTGCTCACGGTTGGGGGATTTGGGGGTCGAGGACATCCATCTTCCCCCCCTCTACACGTCCCTCCCTATCTTCCACGCTCTGCCCCGTTGCATCCTACAGGGTTCACCGTACCGACATACATCTCCTGTCGAGAGGGGAAACCTCTGTTCGTCCTGTCCTTTGCTTAAGTTAACTTTACGCTTCTTCTCTCCTCGTCCGTTCCACCGTTCCTCCGGGCTTCCTTCTCCGTTGCCGCAGCACCGTGGTGCGTGCGTTTTCTTTCTTCGCGATGGCGAGAGAGGGATTCGAACGAGAGAAAGAGAAGACCACGGAGCGGAGCCGAGCCGACGAGCAGACGAACCGAGAGCCAGAGTCGAGCCACGAAACGAGCATCGCCGAAGAAAACACAAACTTAATCCTACGCGTGATTCATCTGGGCCGCCATAGATCTGGATTATCTGCCGTCATCTGCATATTTACGAGTATCTGCTTTGTCCTGATTGTGCCAGCCCCACGCGTTCTCCTACTCCAGCGTAGCAAGTAACACCGAACACGAGATAGAACCTATCTGCCGTGGCTTTCTTTGTGTGCTGCGCTTTTCCCTCCTTTCGAAATTCAACACCTTTTTAAATGCCGCATCGGTGGATCGACCTACGTTTTGTTTCCCTAGCAGATATTTCCCGACCATCCCCGGATAGTTGTCCCTTCTCCTAAATCGGAGACGAAATTCTACACGTAGTAGCGTAGGCTTAAAAACAATAACGAGCTGCGACGTTTCTATCCGTGGCGAATGTTCGAGACGTTTCGCAACTATCGAGAAATCCAGCAGGCGAATTCTATGCGAATTTGTTACGTTTTCTCTTTCGTCGTAATTCTAAGCGTAATCGTGCACGTTCGCTCCGATTTCCATCATCGCGTTTGAATAACGCATCGTTAAACGCCCGGCAAACATCCGCGGCTTTAACGGGGCATAAATAATTGTCGCACAAAGTGAACGCGCGGATTTAACTCATACTTCAGCGTGTCGACAATAAGCTGATAACGGGCCGGTACACGCTCGCGATGCTTCGGTGTGCGCGTATATTCCTGGCTCTCGTTTCGCTGCGGATTGTGCCGCCGTTTAACAAACCGTATGGAGCCTTAATCGACGTCGAACCATCGAATTTTAATTAATCCAGCGTGCGTTTTTCTAACCGATCGGAATGCACGCGCGAAAACGACGATTCCTCGCGCGTATACGACGATAATTCGATCGGCGGTTTTTACCGAACTCGCTAAATGCACCGTGACACGGCTGTATAGAGGCAGCAAACGGGGCTTCTTGGAATTTACATATAGTGGATGGTGCGCGTTTCACAGCCAAGTACGTAAAGGTTATATCGTAAGCTTTTTTTCGTCGCTGGCGGCTCTAAGTGGCGGCCAGTTTTTTGGAAAATTATTCCCCACGCGGCTATTCGCAACGATGTATCATTTAGCCGGTAAAAAACGCGATGAAATAACATGCATCACAGCCGGTGATTTATAAAAGAATCGTTCAGCGTACGTGCATGAAGGGAGCGCAAGAAACTGCTGCTCGAACACTGTTCAAAATTACACGAAAAATCAGCGCTGCATGGTGTGCGGTAACTTAATAACACGTCCGGCACCTCTTTACAATGTCTACAGTCTGCGACCGGAGAGATCGGATGGAGAAAACGGAGCAATAATTCCCCTTATCGTCGCCGCTTTCGTCGATCCTTTCTTTCTTTTTCCATTTTCTATCTGTTTCTCGAAAAGCAAACGTTTCTACGTGTCGATAGATAAACGCGATGAGATTGAAAAATCAAAGCGTCTCCTCCATCCTCCTCTGTTCATCTCGGCTACCTCCAATCTCATCTTCATCCCGTTTACCGCGCCACTATACCGTGATGATGGTCTTTGATTAATTCGCGATCGGTCTCGCCGAGTTATTCGTCGATCGACGATCGGCGATCTGCAAATTACCTACTCATCGAGTAATAGCGACGACGTGCCTCCATGCCAACCGTCCATCTTACCTTCCACTCTATCTTCTACCTGCCTGCCTCTTGGCTACTCTTTCCGTCGCCACACGGCGCTCCGGTTTTCTGTCCCTTTTCTACCACCATCTTCATTTTCTTAATCTCCGGTTGCGCCTGAAAAACCGATCGGCTATCCCTCGATCGTACAGCGTTTTTCAAGCATTCGCGCTGAACGTTTAATAACAGTTGGTCGGTGTTGAATTTTCGTTACCGGTGTTTACACCGTCCGCAGTCTACCAGTCGCCGTTAAGGATCGACCGGGCCGCGTTTTTCCGTCGCGTGATCGCGTTTCGTTTACACGCGAAAACGTGTTTTAATTTAACAAATAGGAAGAATACCGGCTCGAACGAGCGCCGTGTCTCCCTCTCGTCTTCGATCGATCGTTCGAACCGCCGTGGCTTTGTAATTTCCCGCAGTGAAGGAAGCAGCGATGCTTCGAAACGAAAGAACTCGGTTAATGCGAACGGCGTGTCTATGCTAAAGATAGCGATTTCCCCTTTGAAGTCAAAGCTGTTTGCTCGCACATGCGCTGCGTAACGTGCGAACACCGTGTGGTTCGTCGCGTGCTAAAATAAAATAAGAAAGAACAGAGGGAAAGAAGAAGAAATGCTGGAAAAGCACAAACCCGTTATCGACGATTTCAAATTCACAAACGTCCTCGTTCGATCGTTGCACGAGCAGCCGCACGAAAGAAATCCTCCTCGGGACTGTCTGTGAAAATTCTTACGTAAACCGTCTCACAACTTACAGATACAACGATGCTTGACCTGCTCACGATAAAGAAAAGGGCTTCGATGCTCGTTCGGTCAAGTTTTTCTTCGGAGATCTATTCTTTATGGAGATTGCGTGATAGAGATACGATCGAAGCGTATCTTGTGCGCGATGCTGCGATGTTCCCGGCAAGTGATGTTGATTTAGGTCGGTTGGATTTCTTTCTCGATGCTAGCCCAATGTACCACGACGTTCGTATGGTACCGAACGTAGCGAAGTTGTGTAATATTTTACGATACCAGCTCCAGTGAAATATCGTGCAGAATCACCGGCGTTAAATCTTCGTTCGTTAAACGCTGCAGGCTTTCGTGTTTCGCGCGTTAAGAATAATCGTCGCGTTTAAAAACAATTTACGCAAGACAGAAAATTTGCGATTCTAACAACAATCGTAACGACGTTTCTTAGATACGATAGACAGCGTCTGACAGTTTGAAATTGCAAGTGCTTTTTGCCAATGGACAAAGAAAAGTGGAAATTAAAAGAAAGTAAAAAGAAGTTCATCCGAAAGCATAATACACGCCATTATAGTAGCTGATTCATCAAACCGTGTTGTTATTTTCCAGTTGGTTTTCTACCTGCAATGGATGCAGTTTAGTCAACATTCGGAAGCCATACCATTTTATCACGGCCATTCAAACCCCATTGGCCGTGCAGTAGAGATACCGCACATATCTATATACATGTCTAGCCTGCACTCTATATGCATACAGGGTGAACCCAGCGGAACGCTCGACTCCGTTCAAATGAAGAAATAAAAAATTCAATTTAACGAATCATCGCGGTTTTTAAGGGCCGGCAATCTGGTTCAATAGTCGTAAAGATGAATCCAAGATAACCGGCGCTGCAAATATTGACCTCTTAGTCCCGATATTCTTATCTCTTCGCCAGCTTTTTTTATCCGTTCAAATAGAAAGAGAGACGCTTGTTCGCAAATTCTAAGCTCTGTAGAAACAACTCTCTCGTTAGAGAAGATTCTGTTAACGTAGTTAATAGATAGCGTTAGCGATCCGACAACTCGTTAGAACACGAATATATCTCGACATTTTGGATCGTTGAAAAATGAGGAAAAATTGGCAAATACCTTGGACAGCGAACGTGTCAAGCCTGACAGCACAATGTTCTAAGAAAGCGACGATTCAGCCCTGGAATTTAGCGTCGTTGAAACGAAAATGCATATAATTAACGGCTGGAAATCGGTACGCTTGCGAAAAGTATATATAGCGAATGGTTTTCAGATAAACATTATGCCAGCGAAGAAGCTTCCGCTGGATTTCGATCGCACGCAGATAAGAAACACCTGTTTCGATATCGATAACAAAATTATATACATACCACCTTATTATAACACCATATCGGTGATATTATCTTCTTTATGCGCCTTTGTACGGTGAAAGCTTGATTGCACAGTGGTTATTGGAAATCGATTATGCGCGCCGATAAATTATTATCAACTACGTCATACCGAGGGCGATAAATTTAGCCGTACCTTGTCTTTAGCGATTTTTTCACCATCGTGCAAGTAGCTGCGCTTTCGTTTCATTATTTTCGTATTCAAGCGGCGTTCGTTTTTCGCCGCGGTTGCCCTCTACCACCGGTCATTTAATGACCTTATCATTTTTTTCTTTCTCTCCTCTGCCTTTTTCTCTCCTCATCTCGCGCTACCTATAATATATTTTTCATCTTACTTCGCCGAGCAATTTCCTATGCGATAAAGAACACTTCGGTGAGAGACGTTCTTTAATTTTCTCACGTTAGATGTTCACGAGCCGAAAACATGCTAACATTATGCCACCGTTAATACGTAAGCTGGCTGCGACAAATTGCGGCCAATTTACCTACCGAGCTGATGGCTAAGCGTCGCTGCACTGAAAACTAAATCAAAGTCGCGACGATCGAAATGGGAAATTTCACGATTCGCCCGGACGATATTCGCCTTTATGAAAGGATTTTGCCGATCAGCAGATCACATTCCTCTCGATCGCTCGCCATAGAAACCGTCGTAACAATCGAGCGTAACATTTGCAAGTAGCACTCCCCGTGATCAAAATCCATATCTCATCGGGCCTGACAAGAAAGAAAAAACAGAAAATATCGAACCGAGTCTTTTTTCCATTCCAAAGCAGATCCATTGCACAGATTGAACCGCTGCGTCTGCATCCGTCGGATACGTTCCGTTCGCTTAAGCGTACGGATATTATCGATTTAACCGAGTGGTCAACGGGAAGAATTTCTATAGGGTGTTGATAAAATAGTAACGACGACGTTGTCAACGAGAAAAGGTTAAAAAAATTTTTTTTTCTTTACTTAGTTGTTTAGACATTTGGTAGAATTTTTTGGCTGTTTGATCATCACGCGGGTGGCCACCCCCAGCGGGGTACCGTCTTCGTGTTTAACATAGCAGAAAATATCGTCCGATCGATCTACTTACGGTACGAATCTTCGTCGAATCCGTTTGTATGGTTTCCACAGAGGAGAACATCGATCGCAACGTAGAATTTTGGGTAACACGTATCTCCGATCATAGTCACGTTGTAGCCATTTCGTGTACGTTAAATAGCGACTGCAGGTAACGAGTACACCTGCATGCATATCTTCGTCTGGAAAGCAGCGCAGCCATTCAATAGCAAAGCTATTAATCCGTGGGATATCAAGATCTAACATTGGGCAGGACTTCTGAAACGTTCGATGTTTCTCATCGCGAACGAACGAACGAACGAGCGTTCGATCGCCGGACGTATCATAACCGACGCCGAAGAAATGGGTGGAACTATCGTGAGACGGGCGATTCGTTCGATTCGTTTCTACTTTTTATTCCGTTTTCTCGCGATCAAATTTTAATTTGCTTTTCATCTGGCAACCTTGGCGATAATATACGCCCGGATTCACTTTACGAGCTTCATTATTTCATTTACGATCATAATATTCGTATAATTCGTTGTTCGAATCTCTGTTGGCGAAAATATTGTATTCCTAAGTTATTAAGGCGTTCTGGCAATAACCAAAGACCCAATATTTCTTCCTATATCTCTTCGAATTTTTATTGCAGAAAACCAAGTGGTAAATAGCTTCCGTAGAGGCGAGTGTAAATTATCGTTATGAAGATATCACGGGTCGAAATTCTTCGACAATTTGATTACGTCTGTATCTGTCAGAATCTCTTTCGTTCGGTCGTTACATAACCAGCAGAATAATATTAGTAATATGGAAGTGGCTGATGGAGAAGCTTTAGCACCAGCCATGATGGTAATGGGGGCTTGGTTGGAGGAGGGTTGACCATTCAAGGCCGACTTGTCGGTCGCTTACGGGGCCCAAAGTGGGACCTTCTCGTGGAGGGGGTTACACGTCGTCCCTTTCCCTCGTCTCTTCTCCTGCATCAAACGATTCGAACCTACGCGGATAGCCAGAACTTCTCGGACGAAATTTCGATGAAAAACCACTCGACCCATGGTGGTGGAACGTTTGTCACTAACGCTGTTTCTTAATTTTCACCTTAGACATCGACAAAGTATCGTTTTTCTCACGTTCGACTCATGTTCCACTTGAAATAAATAAGTAAATAAATAAATATGTATATTGTACGCTCTGACAGCTGACACTGGTCAATGTAACTGGTTAAAATCACTTGCAGAAATCGTTGAATAGAAATGCCTATGGCTAGCATGATAACTTTTGGACTTTGATCGCCGTACAGTTTGCGTACTTTCTATTAAGCTATTTTATGCAGCTATCGCTATTTAAGACGAACGTATGTCGTCGATGTTGGGTTTTCACGTAGAAATTCGAAGATGGAGATTAACACGCGGCAAATTAGTAATTTCGCGTTGTCTTCGAATCAAGGAAATCCCTGGCCACAACGTAAGAAATGCAATTTTGGCGTAGAGTCCTCGGTTGGCGCAGATGTTCCGCAGAATCTCGTTGCACGATCGTCCCAGGAGTACAACGACTGCGGTTTACGAAATAGTGCAGGATCATAAGGAGAATTAGGCGTCTGAAGTTGCAAGGCACGTAGCTTCCTAACGACGTCTCGAAAGGTTCGTGATTTTACCGAACTGCCGAAACGGTCTCTAAAAGTATTGTTCCAGCAAGCAAAGAAGAAGAAGAAAAAAAAAAAGAAGAAGAAAGAAACGGGAGAAGGAAAAGGAGAAAAAGAAGAACGGGTCTTCCTTCCGCGTTAATATCGTCCTGAGGAAAATTCCAATTCGTCTTTCGATCTTTTCCCTTCAATGTCACGATCTCTCACGCGTCTCGACCAACCAATGGGATACCCAAGGCCGGAATAAAAAATAGAGCTGTTAAAACTTGGAAATTCCGCGATCAAACTTGCTAATCTAACTTTATAATTAAACATAGGAGCGCATAGCGCGCCAAGAAGATAACGAAACTGTGGAATGTTAGCCGAGCCCGATCTCTCTCGCGTCTTACCGTTTTCCGACTTTAATTAATTTTGCGCTGCACACGGTCGCCGTAACACGGCGACGCTCCGGCAAATTAACTGTCACGTAAATAACGCCGGACGCTCGTATGATGCAGCCCCGGAACGGCCCCTGATATACATTCGATAAATAACGAAACACCGGAGCAGCCGATGAATTGGAATGAAAAGATGGAGGTAGCTACGTGGCTACGGAGACCGCTATATCCTTCCGGTATCTGGTGGCGAATCGTTAATTCAATAGCGACATCCTATCTCCTTTTTCGTGAACTTATCGACAAGGGATAGAAACGCCTTATCCACGGTGGCCACTCGTCGTCGTTGGAAAAAGCAAGCAAAAGAGAGGAAAGCCATTTCTCCGACCGGAAGCCGGACGCCCTCCGGGTCTCCATTTCTATCGACGAGCGACGACGTGCCACGTCAGCTACGATCGTCCACCCTTCTCTGGTTTTTCGTCAGCCCGGACGACTCTGTTCTGATATTTATTTTTATTGCCGTTCCTGTCAACGCTACCTCGACATATACAGGGGTGCCCTAGGTCGACGAAAGACTTGGACGATTGCCAGATGAATCGTACGAATAGATCGAAACGGTGGATATTTTACGTCGCTTCGTTGTTCGCGCCTGCGAATTCGTTCTGACGCGAGCCTCCGAATTTAAAGCGGCCGAACGCGTTTTAGGCAACGACGATCGGTATCTTTATCCTCGCTGAGCACGCTTTATCGTCAGCGTGTATCGTTTCCCAACGCGGAGAAACCACGGTGTAACGAGAGAATCGAACGACGTTTCCGACATCGCGGCATTTTTCTATGATTTCGACGGCCAACCTTTGACCATGTTATTTCTGTGTAAAGAACAAGCCGATATCGGCAGGCATAATCGTATTTAAAAGAGGAGTATGCGAGTGGCGGCTGTTCCCGCCGCTCCGGCTGCCCGTTCTTAAGCCGACGGTCGCACCGTTTACCGCGAAATTATAGTCCGAAGGTTGCACGTTATAGTCCGTCACGAGCCGATCCGATGCGTTGATTAAAATCACGGAACCCGCTACGTCGCCGCGAGGGCATAAGAAATTGCTCTAGACGTATTGCCGTGGGCACCATGAGAATTCACGTAGGCGCGTCGCTTTCGATTTCCGATTCCCTTTCGATCGAATTCCCAAAGCAAAGAGATGATCAATTCACGCTCTTTTCTTTGCCTTTTTCAAGTATCGGGACTGGAACGGTTGCTGCGATGGCGACCTTGGGATGTGCCGGTTCACCTCGAGAATATTCGACAGCCGCGCGTTTTTTTCCCAAGACCGTACGACAAAACGCAAACGTTTAATGAATCGATAAGAGCGCGTCTGAAAACGTCGGTGAGATATCGACTGGCGCGAGCGCGCGCGTTACGGCGCATACGAAATACGAAGGTGGCATGGGCCACGAGTACAGGAAATCTAGCGTGTGGATATTTTTCAAAATTTTTTCCCAGGCTCGTGGGTCGCCGTGGAAAAGGCTGGCGAAGGCTGTGGAGTGGGTGGGTGGCGTAGGAAGGTGGTATTTGCGCGGGCCAAATAACCCAAATAAAGAACAAACAGCGAGGGTGCTGTAGAAAGGGAGGAGGCTACACGCTGGGTGGCGCAGGGCGATGGAGAGAGAAAAATACAAAAGGGATGAGAAGGCTGGAACGAGAGAGCGAGACCGTGTCGAAAGAGAAAGAAGCAGAAGAGGAACGGGGGTATGAGAGAAGGGAGGAAATGGCGCGCGTTACGGAGAAATGGCGCGGAAACTGGGGATAGTGACGGGCAATGGGCGCCTGCCGACTCCTCTAACCGAACGAAAACTCGTAGCCGAGGAGACCGTGGGAGGACAACCACTCCCTGGCTTTGCCGTAGCTCTACCAACGTACCATGGAACGAGGACAAAAGAGAAAACGAACTAGAATACCTTACAAACGAGAATCGCGGAAGGGATAGATAGCCGGACGACGTGTATAGTGAGAGCCGAGGAGAGCAAAATGAAGGAGAAAGATCATCGCCTTCGTTCTTTTCCTGTCTCCCAGACCTCCCTTCGTCCTTCCACCTCATCCCACGCTCCCCTTTTTCTGCCGTGAATTGCGCGTAAAGATTGCTCGTACGATTGAACGAACTGACTCGGACCAGGTTGCGCATGGCCCTCGGAATCTCTGCACCAAAGACCACTAAAGACCTCCTGCTCTTAATGGACTGCAAATAACGATGTGGAGTATTTCTGAACCGCGATCTGACCTTCAGACTAATACAGTCTAGTCTCGTTAAACAACGAGGCTTCATAGTTTTCTACGCTGGCTGTATCAGCGAAAGATCAACGGTTGTTTTCTCTAACAGGAGGCTACCTATGAAATTATCTTAAATAAATTAACTACGTACGTATACGGAGAGAGAGAGAGGGGGGGAAGAAAGCCGATTATAGGAATTTCTGTTTTTCCTCTATGTATCGTTTTGCGTTGGTGATTAATCACCAGGAGGATCTAATCGTATAATTAATCGCGTACAATCTGTTTGCTACATCGAGCTGGCTTGAGTAACGTTTGCCAGATAAAAAATTCATACGACAGACAGACGATATCCACGGTGTGGATAATTTTAGAGGCATGGAATGTCCGAGACCACCGTCCCAAGGATCCTTCGATGGCTGGTAAGTGTGCCGGCATCTAGCGGCTCAGCCGAAAACCTTTCCACGGTTAATTCGACTCGACGATATCAGGCCGAAACGAACGCGGCGGAAAAAAGGAAATGGAAATCGAATGGAAATTATTTTCGAGCTTGGCAATTACGCCTACTAGCGATTGATTTACGAGATCGTGGCGCTCGCTTTTATGGCGGGCAACACGCATCGAAAGTCATTTTCATTGCGTGACGCGTTTCGAATTAACGATTCAACGCGCGCAATTTATAAAATATAAATCGATCAATATTCCGCCGAACGAGTTTTGTTAATGTCGTACGCGCGACTGTCGTCCATTTATATACGGTGTTTGAAAAATAGCGGCCGCGTCCGTAGTAGTTGATAGCACTGGCGAAAAGAAAGGGAACTTGTCTGGTTATGTCGAACCGTAAATCAACCTTGTCGGAATATAACGCGCGACGTTTCGATTAGCCACGCAGCCACAACACGCTTGTCTTTCGCCATCGATCATTAACAACTATACGGTTACGACGTTGCCATACTATTGTACGATAACGAAACTTATTTATCAACAACTTCGCGATAACAAAAATACGCCGATGAAAGATATCTGTTTAACGCTAATTAGCGATACAGAGTGAAAATCATGAAATTAATCATTCGAAGGCAAAGAGAAAATCGTATACCTGTCACTTCCACTTCGAACATAACCTATAAATTTATAGGTTAATTAACGCGACAGGAAAGACCATGGAATTTCGCGCGTATTCGAATTTGGAGTTCCCTAAGTTTGGAACTACGTCTTTTTTAAACACCTCGTATACGTGTATCGAGCTATCCGCGATATTTCGCAGCTTGTTCGCCGGCAATATTGCTTTTTTTCTTTCTATCGATTTGGAGGCGCGTCGCAGAAGAAAAAGGCGAGCGCAATTAACGCGTAGAACAGTGAGGAGCGCGTTTCTTGATGCCCGTCACGTAGCTTATTAGCAAGATATTTATGATCTGAATTTTTATTGCCGTTAAGGGCGATGACTGAAAATTATTATTACATCGGGAATGGCGGATACGTTTTGCGTGTGTACCGGGGGGCTACGTGGCGATTCTACGCGAACGAAGGCGAGGGGCGCTCGTAACGAGGCGCCACAAATGGCGATAGATTGAATTAAGATTGCGCGACAGCCTCTTGCAAGATGAGCCAATTATGAATTAATTACGCTCCACGGTAGCTCTATGGTTTTTAATATCCGATTATGTCTTAACAGCGCATCGACGAAACTTTTCACGCAGCCACTCTCTGTTTACGGTCTACGACTTCGTTATACAACAAATTAACTTAATAGGATTTTTACTTTTTCTTTTTGCCAACACCAATTTTCACCTCTGCCGTAATTATCGTAAAACCGCGTAATTAAATAAGAAACGAGACTCTGGTCTTCTTTTATATTGAAATTAACCGTGGAACGGCCGCAAAGTGAATGTTCCTGTCAACTAAACGACAGGACGCATATTACGTACACTATGTATACGTATGTTCCGCCACGAATACACACGTTTACACGATGTCACTATCTTTTCCTTCTTCTCCTTTCTTTTTTTCTTTCAGTGGCACGTTGACTAAATTTGTTCGCAACACCAGACCTCGCGGTACTTCACTGTACACCATTTCTGCATTACGATCTTCTTCCCTTTCTCCTTCTCGTCCCTGACATTATTATCCCTGTACACGTTTCCACCCACAAACCTGCTGATGTATACACGCGTGATGCTCCCTGAGAGGTTTCCTCGGACTCTGCCAACTACCCGGAGAAAGTAACGTATAATTTCCAAAGTTCTAATTACAGCGTTACAGCGAAGTACTGTGCTCGCTAGAAATTTTTTCTACCGCTAATAATTACAATAATGTCGCCTAACCAGTTGTAAAATACTTTCAGAGTATTAAAAAATTGTTTAGCTTTCTCCCTAACCTTACGTAACTCGGACTTGCGCAGATATCGTTATCTGAGTTACGCTTAAGAATATTATTATTTTATCGAACCGCATCGATGTTTCATTGGTCAAATAAATTTAGTTATCACACGGAAATGAGGAGCGTATTCCAATCGGTTCTTCGCCTTATCGCTATAAAATGAATATTTTAATTTATCGCTGTAATATTCTAGTTATTAAACGCTCCTCTCGTATTCTAAACGGCCGCAAAAGCTCGGCAAATGGAAAGAAGACGCGCGACGATCCAACACCGAAATAGTTTCTCTGTCAGAGGCGATCTTCGGAGTATCTTTACGCGAGATCCGTAATTACTTCTCGGAAGAAACGAACGTATTACCGAATTTAGAGTGACTACTTACACTGGCATCGAGCAAGAAGTTGCTACAGCCGGGGAACGTAATGTTACACCTACGTTTGCGTAGAACCTTGTAACACCCACGTAACAGTACGTTATTCCAGAAGCATGCTCCCATTATACCTGGCTATGGGGTCTATGCGTGCTAGGTCTTGTTGCGGTTGATCTAAAACGACCATTTTGCATGGGCTATCTTATCTTATTGCAAGACAGCGGAGTAATTATAAAGCAGCCGCTGTAATTGGCAGGTATTCTCCGGTTCGTGTTCTCGCAATTGCACACGGCCACGCGTTCCTACACGATTTTAGTCGCACGTTGAAAGGCGCCAACGTCGGGCTACATCGCGAAACAGTCGCGTCAAGATGGTAAAACATGCATGGGAATACGACGAACTGGGAAACGTTTTAGGCTTCTCTTAAACGTTCCCTCGCTTTATCGCGTGCAACGGCGATTCCAGTGCCTGTAGATCGAGAATCGTTAATCGGACGAAACAATTCGAGTCGAGGGATTCTACGTCTTCGAACAGAGCGGCGTTGTTTAGCTCGAGATATGACCGATGAGGCATAGAGTTGTTCTTGACCAAAAAAAAAAAAAAAAAAAAATACAGCACAGGTACAGAGAATTGTAAATCATTCATCCGTTTCTGCACCGCTAAGAACTCTTTCAAGGCTAAAAAAAAAAGAAAAAAAGAAAGGAATCCTCGTCCGAGATCGACGGCCAAACTTAGATTTAAAGGGTCACGGAGTCATTGTTCGTAAAAAGGAAGGCTAAAAAAATCGGACAAAAAGACTAGCCACGTAACGGCAATTTCAAGCTGCATTGTTATTACTGGTTTCTAACCCTCGGAGTAGATGCCAAGGCCTGCAATTCCACGTTTTTTACAGCAATTTAGCCGGCCCGGTATTGACTCCTACGAGGGACGTTTTTACGATAGCCGCTAGTTGACCGTGGTTTCTTGCAAGGTCGGAAAAGAAGGTATCAATGAACAAGGTCGATAGACTCGGGCTTCGTTTCATCCAATATACGGATAACTGCTACGAGTTTCGATTTAACTCGATACAACTTTCTATACTCTGTAGACGAGAAGAAAAGGAGCGTGCAGCGTCCTCGCAGCATCGTAATTCACGCTACTTGATATTTATACGAGAGTCGCAGTGGGCTCGACGCGGACCTAAATATCCACGAAACTTGAACGCTCGATACACCCGTTATATGTACTAACACATCGATGAACTTGTATAGAAGGACGGTCATGGTAGGATGCCACGAGATGTATAGGCAATCTTGCAAATGAGAATCGTGAGTAACGGCGGACATTAGCGCCCCCTATACCACCTCTACTCGGCCGAGCAAGAACATACGTACACATAGGTAAAAAGAGTATACGCGTTTTAGGTGTACGTATAAAGAGAAGTTCTCTCGATAACGGGCCGCCATTGATATTTTTTATACCGTCGCCCTCGATGGAGAGAGTGGTTTGCATAAGATGGGACGTTCTACGTCTTACAAGCTCGCCATACCAAGACTAATATGTCTGCTCTTGTTATCGTGACCGAGCTCTTGTATTGTGCTGTTTCAGGACAAAAGGACATGGGTGGACGACGCGCGAGAACCAGTCGTGTCGGTCCGCGCGAAATTTACTTCCTTTCCTTTCTTTTCGCACGAACAATCCATACCTTTTTCCTTTCTCTCTTGCGTTTTATCGTGAAAACTATTTTTTTACTCTCGTCATGAAAATCTTCTTTCGGTTCTACGTTAACCCTGTGTCACACCCTTTCGGTTATTTTCCATCGAATCGTATTCCTTCGTTGTTAGATAATTAGATATAGAAAGAGCTATTGATACGTGTACTTTCTTGTTTCGATCGCGCGCTTAATCATTTTTGTACGACGTACAAGTCCTCTCCCTGTTTGAAACTAAAGCAAGATCGACACATACGGATCACCGCTTGTAATAGTATAACGAGAGTCAGCTTATTACTAGTCTTTATCTGTTTATTTATTTCTCCATTCAGATGTTATTTCCACTTGGAATTTTTCGAGTTATCAAAGTCGAATTTTCGTACAAACTAAGAAAAAGACATATGTGTCTATATATTTTCTTAGTTGTTCGTCACTTCTAGCGAAATAGAAACGTAAATATTGTAGAAAGTAGCCAATCTGGTAAAACAATTTATTACGATTAATTTACCGGCTTCGATAATAACGGATTTAAGATGGAGAGTAGATACTTGGAGATAATGGCAGGGATCGCTTAAAATCTACCAGAGGGTTCGAGGGTCGCGAAAATTAGATACGAAGTTTGAGGAGTTTCTTATCAGATACAAACTTGTGGTAACAGCGGAAAAGTTAAAAAAATACATACGAGTAACGGTCGGCCTCGTCTTTATTACGCTTAAAGGCTGTTTTATAGATCGCCTCCTTTTTTCTCGTGTCTCGGAGCAACAGAACTTTCGCTTATTTTATTTTAGCCGTAGGGTTTTCGCGCCACGATAAAATAGTCCAGCGTTATTATACTTAAGGACGTTAACATCACGTGAGACACTACAGAACCGACCACGATAAGAACTATTTTAGCGGCGCGATAACGTGGGAATGTCAGCCGGTTATCGCGATTCGCGCCATTAATGAATTTCCACCGTAAGTCATACGCTGGCGCGATTAATCTGTTCCCTCGTGTTCTGTTCGATAACAGTTCCCCCGATTTATTTCCTCGTTTAGCGTGTGCTTAAAAATCACCTATCAAGGATGATATCGAAAAGCATTTTCCAAGGGAAAAAATTAGAAAGAACGAAAGATAGATGCCGTATCGGTTGGCGTCCGATTGAAATTATGTCAGGCTGACTTCATCCCACAGATAACACGTTCCTCTATAAATCACGTGAATTTCAATTTTACAAAAATCCTGCTCGATTGCACGGCGCCAGCTCATCGACCGTATCTTACGCTCATTAATCATTTATTTATCGCAGCCGTGAATTGCGAGGGATTCGCGTACGATCTCGAAACCACTCTGCAGAGATGAGAAGATAATTAGCGGGACAAGACACGAACAAGAAGAGTATTCTTCACGTATCGCACGTGTACGAAGTCTCTCAGTAAGCGATCCAATCGGATCAACTTATTGTAAGTTTGTTAACGTCGTTACACAGATAATTAATATTTCATTTATAAGAAACAGATATGTTATTGCTATACATTTACTTCTGATAAACGTACCGTATAAATCGCAGTAAATTTCGAGGAAAATTACAAAAAGTAATATTTATAACATCATCTTTCTCTTCTTCCCACCTTATGGAATTGATCAGATTCGTGTGACGCATAATTCTCGTGTAACGCTTCAGACGTGAAAATTTTCACCAAATTTACGATTCTGTCGAGTCTGTCAAAGACAATTTAATCAGATTTTTACGTTCCTACGACCCACACGGTACGTGGAAGAGGAGACTGCAACACTTAGAGAAATAAGCAACCGAAGCTTCTTCGCTGCTAGCTCTATCCACGTTTCGTTAAACGCTATCGGACTCTTTCGTTCGAACGTGATGAAATAAGCGTCCGTAGGAGTTTCACGAGGGATCTGCATTATTTATGAACCACGTAGCTTAAGTAGGATCCGTGATTTCTGCCGTGGAAACGGAAAGGAGCGTTTATCGCCACAGATAGGATAGGCGGTTTCCACGGTGGCACGCGGCTAGTGGTACAACTTGCCTCTCAAGCAGGAAACCCTGACAGTTATCCAAAGGTTAAAACACCATATCGCACACCATACAGACGCCACGTACACCGCGTTGCTGCACAGGGGTATCCCGACCTGCATACACCGATATACGTCGCCTGCAATCTATACAGACGTGCTCACCATACCTTGGCACGGTTGCATCGCCCATTGGTTGTTGCAGCTATGGCCTATTTCGCTTCGAGAGTACGACCCATTCAACGTGAAAGGATCGTCCGTTTCGTCTTACCTCCTTTCCTTAGGATCTAAGCATTCTTTCGTAGTTTCTACAACCGAAAAACTCCAGCAGCGCTTGTAACCGTCAAGACGACCAACCCTTACGACGATCATTGTTTTCACCCGACAGAACGTTTTAAGCGGATGGATGCGAGCTAAAACGACGACCAGATAGCTCGATAGACGATTTTTCTAAGGGATTTTCCCTTCGTTCGTTTCTCTATCTCGGGTAAAAATGCTTGAAATCCATCGTACGCGTATTTGGAAATACTTTGATAGAAAATGGAACGGGAGTTTCTACGAATTTGCGGGATATCAGAGGCTGTTAGAAGAGTGAGAAAAAGCGCGAGATATCTAGATACGCGTTGCAATGCAAAGTAGTTATTTTCAGCGTCTGCTGCGAAGGCAATCGGATACGAAATGACAGAATAACAAATTCGCTATACAGGGTGGTTTGTAACCGGAGGTACAAGCGAAAAGGGGGTGATTCTAGGCGAAAAAAGATGTCGAAAATATAGAATAAAAATTTTTCGTTCGAGGCTTTGTTTTCGAGAAAATCCACTTTGAATTTTCGCTCGGTACGCCTGCACTTTATCGCGTCTCGTCTTAGAACGGATCTCACTGTAGATCGTTGTCTCGATGGAAAAATTAAAAAAAAAAAAGTTACCAAGTCACCCTGTATATCTCATAAACGAGATCAAATGGAATACACACATTCCTTTACGATAATCCTTTTTCATTCTTTTTCAACGTCCAATCTGCCTCTGGAATATTCTGTCACGTGTCGACAGACGCTCTGTACATTTAACTCGTATTCGATGTTTCCGTTCAATCGTAACAAAGACGTAAGATCGTGAAAATAATGCGACAAATTTCCTCGGAAGTAAAATTGCAGCGCAGCTGAAAAGCAAAGCTCCGCTGCTTCCGGCTACCGAGAACCACGTCACGGGATATAATGCACCGATATCGTTAAGGTGAAAGTTGCATTACGCGTCTTCCCTGTACTCTAGTTAACGAGAACGCACGGAACGCGTTAAAATAATTGTACGGCATAAAAGATGTATTTTATAATAACGTCGGCCGTGTAACGTGTCCCGGAGCGGGTTTTACCTAAATTAGAAGCTCAGCGTTAATTACGAGAACGCACCGTTACGCGGAGAAGCGAAGAAGCTCGGCGGAGTTGGCGCGGAGAACAAGCTGGTTGCTCGTCACAGGCGTACTAAAGGCAAGCTTTCGCGGTCCGCGCGCCTCGTCTACAAAGATCCTCGCAACATCAGCATCTCATCGTCGATTACCAGAATCTTTCAATTAAATTTTAACCGCTACAACCGGTTTCTCGAAACGAAGATCGTATCGCGATGGAAAATTTGCATCAGACACAGTTGCGTGAGATTATTGCCCATTAACCTTTCGTACGTTTACGTCACGGATGATTAAATCGAGGAGACGAAGATTGGACGCGCAACGAGTCACCAGTTAACGTACTCGCGAAAGTCAGCGTTTGTGAAAAGCTGGGGCCGCGGTTAATTAAACGCTACCGAACGGCCGAAATCTAGCGCCCGTGATGATGAATTATTTATTCGCTGCCCCGGCGAGGCTGGCTACGAAAAATTACGATGACGAGGCGCGAACGCGTCCAATTAATTCGCACACGCGCCATTAAACTTTCAAACTCGGTTTACGAAGATCGTTCTGAACGTTGCGCAGGATCGTCGTGTCGCGTTCGTTCGAAGGCAAAGGAACACGTTCGTTGATCGACGAGCAATCGAAAGCACCGGTGCCAGCCTAGCAAACCGAGTACATCGACGCGTCTCTCTGATTCTACGCGCGGCGCATCGATTTTGAGCGTAACGTATGACGCGGCTGTAACGAGGTGCGTACGCGTTAGAACGGATGGCATTGTTTTCGCGGGGCCAAAACGTAGACCAGCGACACGCACACGGGCACACGGCCGCGACTAGCCACAGTTTATGCGAAACATTATTCCGGCATTACCTACCGGTAGGCCATCCTCTCCTCCCCGCAAATTCCGCTATCCTGCGAGCGGAAAACCTACCAACCGCCGCAGGATCGCTTGTTTACCGGGCCAGTGGAAAATGATTAATCACCTTGGCCAGGCTGCGTAACGTTGTACCGGTTAATTAATCAGATACCCGCGAAATTAGCGGTGGAACGCTTCGATCAACCGCACGCTACGATCGAACCGGCAGGAAACACTGTTGTTACGCTCGTCGAAATACGGTTAGATTTACGATCGTTCGTGTCTCTCTACGCTGGCTCGTTTCCATTTCGCGCTAGGCCGTGCTTTATTTACATTTTATTCCGGGAAAAGTTCGGTCAGATGATTTTTTAAGGTACATCGCGGATTTTAGATTTATTGGAATCAGGCGAGCCGGACAGCCTGACGCGCATCCAACCGAAGGCGGTCTTTTTCAACGAAAACGATCGCGCAATGTCAGATAACGCGAATACGTACATCTACGTATGCGCACGTTTTCGTTTCATATTTTTATTGCGTATTTCGTTCTATTTTATTTTAGATCTAGCGCGATATTTTCGGTCGACACGACGAATATTTATTCAATGTATAAATAATCTTCGTCGTTTATCATGCGCCGCGGCATCGATAAAACCGTAATGGACGAGGCCGTATTTTCATACGGATCGCTCTGGCACTCAATTATGAAAAAAACGCGATGCATTCGAAAACCATGGCTTTTTTAACGATCTCCCGCGTATACCCGACGATTTATCGCTCCTACTTTTTGTCAAGAATCGTCAGAGCCGCGGTTCAATCCACGCTAAACCTAAACGAATTGTTCGAAAGTCCAATTATACAGTCGATTTCGTTGACGATGAAAAGAGCGACACACCGTGGAATTTTAAACGAAAACCAGCGGCAAAGTGGAAGACCGTAGAACCGAATAGACGCAACAAAAACATTATCGATATCAGCCGTAACGGAAAGACGAATGCACGAGGAGTGCAGCGACCCGTACGATCTGCTAGCGACCTATCAAAATTCAGTGTACACTTGATTGTAACACTCGAGCGATTTACAACCACCGCGTCTTCTGCCCCCTTCTTGTCCAACCCATGAAAATCATGCCGCGGAGTAAATTGCCGCGAGAAGAGAAAAAAATCGCTATCGGAACACCCGGTACAGAGAGCGTATAGTCGGTGTGTATATAGTTTTAGGTGTAGTTTCAGAAAGGATGGATACGACGAGGAGGAGAGAGGTCGGAGTTGGCGCGATTCAAAGTCGCTGGAGGGTGAGGAAGAGAGTCGGAGGACGACGAAATCCAGAATGGTGGGAGGACGTGGTGCGGCGTTGGGTGGACGGGGCGCGGAAGGAAGAGGGAAGTCGCGGAAGGTCGCGTGGAGAATGGAGAAAGAGAGAGGTGCGTGGTAGAAAAGGGGTGGAGGGTTGCGGGTGAATCGGCAGTACCGTCGCTCCGGGAAGGTTGCGAAGGAGGGGAGGGAAAGATGGGATACGGGGGTTGAGAGGTGGCGGCGGACGGCAGTAGCGACGGCAGTTGAGGCGCATGAGCACCACTTTTATTGATTCCGTAACTGCCGCCATGACTGCCGTGGCGCTTCGTAGGAGGTAGGGGGGTTGGCAAGCAATGGGTTGAGGGTAGTTCATGCCAGTAGCGGAAAGAGGAACGCGCGGAGAGGTGGAATACCGTGGGGGATGAGGTAGGGGACAAGGGGGATGAAGGAGGTGTGGGGGTTACGAGGGTGAGCCTGATGGGGTGGAAACTTTGCGGAGATAAAAAGGAACGAGGGTTGGTGTTGCCTCGGGATCGGTTGCGAGGGGCATGAAAGAGGGAAAGAAGGGGTTAGACAGCGGGAATATCAACATATCTTATTGCGTCCAAACATACAGCCGAAGTGGGAATAAACTTAAGATTCCTCGTGATACTCTTGTAAATACACGCCGGCGAGACAGTGTACGTGATGCATAGTTGATAAGCATGAAATATTCAAATCGTCGACGAGGTTCGTTTAAAACTCATGCCGGATACGTTGCTCGCTTACGAAACGTAAGGATCGTCTTCTGACCGCATCACGATAAAATTAATGTCGCGGCTATTTAAACTCGAACGTAGATTTTTTCTTGACTTTTCTCTCTCTCTCTCTTTCTCTCTCTTCGTTCTTCCGTATTTGACAGAAAAGCGAGCGACGATATACGATTCGAAGGAAAACGGGGCTTGTCAACGAATCGTCGAGCACATTGAACATCGAGCCCTCTGTCGCGTATCTCATAATAACGAGCGCGCGAGTTGTCCAGACTCGATCGAGCGGTATCAAGGACCCGTTGCGTCCATGCATAGATTAAATTATTTCAAGGGAGGACGAAGGATCGTCACGGGAGATCGTTCGACGGACTCGGTGGAAAGGGGACACGGTTTTGGATGAACGTGGGTGTAGGCCAGCGATTAGAAGGGGTAGGCAGCGATGCGTGGAGATAATTAAGCCGGCTGATCTATGGCCGTTTCACGAGTTCGCTCGTTATCTCCTCGGTAGCCCGGTGTCCCCCTGGTATTTAGCTCAGTTTCGGATATACGCAGAATCCGGAGGCTAAAACCAATGGTATCCCGCATCCCTCTCTCGTTGTGCCTCCCGCAGCCTCGCAAAGTTCAGAGTCCAGAGGTCGGCGTTCAACGATCCACAGTTTTCCGTCTCCATGGCCGATCTCTTTCGCTCTAGTCCCTCTATCCCTCTCTCGCTCACCTCCTCACCTTCCACGCCGCCTCTGCCTCATCTTTCTCTCTCGCTCTTTCCTGACCCCTCCGCACCATTCTTCCGCTCTTACTCCTGCTCCTCCACCTCCTTCTCCTCCCTCTTCTTCCTTTTCCTGCCCGCTCCACCTCCCCCTTTCGACTGCTTTATTGTCTGGAGCCGCTCCATCGAGGGTGCATCCCATTCCCAGCTTTAATTGAGACATAAATAAGGTTTGTTTGGCTTTGCCATTCGACCAGCTAGCTATCCCTGGGAATTGGGATTGAGGCTCTGCCAATACAACCCGTTCTGCATAATGGCGACGTTAAATTCTGCCTTCGCTGAAAAAAAGCAAGCTTTTCCCAGTGGCCGGACAGGTACGCGTCTATCTGCATTTATTGGACAGCTCGATTGTCCACGAATTTCATACGATCCAACTATGCATTTTCCAACGGTCTCTTCTACCGTTTCACGATTTTTATCCTCCATCCTGCCTTTCTTCCGCGATTAACTAATACCCATGAACGAACGCGATATAAGAAAGACACGGTAATTTCGTACTTCCGTCTTTTTCCATGCACCAATTCCAAGGTAAATAGAAATCGCGTTCCCTACGTTCCACCAATCCTTTCGTTCTTTCCTTAAAACTCGACCGTGTTTCTACAACTTTTCTACCCACCCGAGGTAATTATTTCCACGTGAGAAACCGATACCATCTGCGTGACCGGTTACAAGAAAGAACCCCTGCTGTTCCCCCTGATCTTCGTTATAGCTTCTACCGAGATATCGACGCAAACAGGTAGAATTATTGCGAAGAACAACAACGTGGAGGGAAAAGAGTCGCGGATGGGCCGGCCAGCTTTGGTCTCGTCCGCTGGTAGGCGTAGGCGAGAGAAAATGTAAAGACGAAGGAAGAGGCAAAGGAGGGACACGCCGAGGAAACTAATGTGCCGGTACAGTAGAATCTCGTGCTAGTAAGATCGTAATTTTCGTTAGCCAGGTATCCGAAGAGACTTACGAGCAACCTTTGTATGCTGGCGGCGGGCGGCTTTACGGGATACAAGTTAATCCCACGTGTTGGCATATATACGAACACCCTTTGACCAAACGGCCCTCCCGTTGTCGCCGTTGCCTCCTCTTCTGTCTCTAACTTCGAGTGCTCGCTCGGCATCCCGACACCCGTACTTCGCTTCTTACGTTTTAGTCGGTTTTCATACTTTATCACGCGAATTACGTTAATCGTTCCATTACATCCCGCTTGCTCTACACCAAACTTCTAAGTTTCCCGCTAATTGCTAGATCGACCACGTAAAGTAATTAAAATTTTGGGTCTAGCTTTAAAGATGCAACGTTACGTAATAATAATCGAAGTACAAAGTTCGAGGAGGCCGCCAGTTTCGCACGCGGAATACAAAATCGTGAGTTACACTCGCACTTTTCATTACGCCTTCTTCGTGGCCGCATGTTTATTCCCGCGTACATGTCCCTATAACGCGTTATTTATCCGCGGCAGGTCTCGCGTTCCCCATTTTCTCCGCTCTGCCCATTGCCGAGGTTCCACCGTGGTTCGACCCACCCTCCGTTGCTTTTTGTTTCCGCGTTTTAACGTGTTCATTCGAATCTGTGATCCCTCTATGTTTCTTCCATTACCGGCGCGAGCGAGAGAGGGTGCGCGCGCGTAACAGGGAAAAATCGCGGCCTCTAAAAAAGGAAAAAAACAAAGCAAATAGAAACGAAAGGGAATGAAAAAGGGAGCGGAGAACAGCGGGACAAAAAAGCTCGAGCGGTTTTTCCTGGGTAGAGGGCGACGCGTACCATACGTCACCCCCAGTTTAATCTCACCTCTCATTTATGCTACTGCGAAACGACCGAACCGGCGACCGTGGAACCCCATCAAAGCGGACTGCTCCGGCCAGTGGCGATTTCGCTGACGTATCTCGGCTGTCCGTTTCCCTTTTGTCTGGCCGCTTCGCGCGGATGTAAATGTCATTGGCGCCATAGTGTCGGCCGACCACCGTTCGCTCCAACCCCCAGCCGATTAAATTACTTTGCTATATGCAGAGCCTACTGTAATCGACACGGCCATGTAAGCACACTCGAGCATCTCTATTTTCTTCTTCTTTCTCGAGTATGCGTTGTTCTCGTTGCGGATTGTTTTTTCAACTTACTGCACACATGCTCGAAACGGTGGACGGTTACGGTGCAGCAAGTTACGGTCGCTGTTAAATACGAAGTAAGCTTCGGTCGTACTTAAGAAAACACCCGATTGTTATGGTTAAAAGTGGTGCAAGCAGACGATAAATATGGAATTTCTCGTTCGGCCCCTATAGACGTCGTTCGTAAATGATACGTCGCCGTAAACGTCGTAATTAATAACGCATCGCGTAGTAAAACCTGCACCATTAGGGAAGGGAGAAAAATTAAATCGTCCCGTAACGATTTTATCGCGTTTCCGAGATCGAGGGAATAAGGAAAAGCTATCTGGAAGGAAGATACACGCCGTTGGACCTGAGTTATTGACCGATATATGCGCCTCCAACCATGCACGGGATTCTAATCTCGCTTTCCCGCCTCCAACCACTCCGTTCCACCTTCTTCTTCGAGCTCCAACCAGCCGTACCTCCTCTTTCTCTGTCTTCTCCTCTCCTTTTCTTCCTGTCTTTCCCTCTTTCTCTGCGTACGCCCCCGCGGGGAGCATCTTCCGCTAATGAAACGTTGGTGAGCTAGCGCCGACTCGTGCCGCCATACAGCTTTTACCATACAGCTTTCCTGCAATCACCCTCGCGACTTACTAATGCTGGCTCTCCAAATTCTCCAACGATACGAGGCTCTCGATCATAGTGCGTTTCGCCTCGATTTCAGTCCTCGTGCTTTCTTTATCCGCGCATTCCTCCATGGGAAACGAATCAGCGGAACAGACAGACCGATTAATCTTCCATCGCGTACGACCCTCGCAAATTCGATTAAGCGGATCTGTTCGATTTATTCACCTTTTTGTCTTGGAACGGTATCGATCTCTCTTGATCAAGCTCAAACGGAATTTTTCATTTTCTTCCCTTTGATTTCTTATGTGATATCGTATGACCTTCTAGCGATCTTTATGCGTCCCTGGTTGGTCTTCGAACGACCTAGGATAACCTTTAAGGCTATTCGAACGACCCTTAACAACGTTCGAGCGAGATCGAACAACATCGAAGGATCTAGAGTGTTTTTTAAACCACCTCGAACGATCTCTAAGTTTGTAAACTAAAGCAATATACAGGGTAGTTGATAGCTGGTGGTACAAGCGGAAAGGGGGTGATTCTAGGCGAAAAAAGAAGTGGAAAATATAGAATAAACATTTTTCGTTCGACGCTTTGTTTTCGAGAAATTCGACTTTGAATTTTCGCTCGGTACGCGTCCACTTTATGTAAAATATGGCGGTGCACCGTCTTGTTGAAAAATTAAACTTCCTCTAGTTCTCAGCGGTACATCTTCTAATAATTCCGGTAGTTTCTTTTGTTATCAACATAACGTCGATCGAAACAACGATTTACAGTGAGATCCGTTCTAACGAGACGCGATAAAGTGCACGCGTACCGACCTAAAATTCAAAGTGGATTTTCTCGAAAACAAAGCCTCGAACGAAAAATTTTCATTCTATATTTTCGACTTGTTTTTTCGCCTAGAATCACCCCCTTTTCGCTCGTACCACCAGTTACCAACCACCCTGTATAAATAACTTACTCCGTTCCCGACTAATTGCAAAGAAAATACGCGCGTCGTACGCTGGAAAACTGAACGATTCGAAATTACGGGATCTCACCGGATGGCTGGATATATCAGCCGATCGTAACTACGGTTTCGTCGCCTAATGCTAATTTAAGGTGCCATCCATTGAGCTGTTCCAGGGTAACCGTACCAACGTAAAACGCGAGGGAGATATTTTCGCCGGTAATTTCCTCGCGAATATATTCAGAAACGCCTGTAAACGCTTCTCTCTTCTAGATCAGACCGACTACGAGTTTAAATCGTCTACATAGCAACGATCGCGATTCCGACCGGAGAAATCGCTGGCGTAAACGTTTCCCCTATCTTACGTACGATTCTTCTTTCGTCGCGTTCTCGATCGTTCCACGGAATCATCGAACGCGCAATTTCGATAATCGGACAATCAGATTTTATTGATCGCTAATTGAAACGAAAGCACCGGCACAACGATAGTTAAATCTATAGAAAAACTTGCTCCCGGAGGACGAAGCAACGAAACTTTTGCGTGTCCTTTATCGAAATGGCCGCGATCCAACAACAGCGTCTAAGAGTTGAAATTGGAAGTTTCCTTCTACGTCGAATTAGTGGCTTATCTCGTGGCAGACATTAATCCGACCGGCACGCGTTCAACTCGTCTAATTAGCTCGCGATGTATGGTTCGGCAAAAGTTTCAACTTCGCCATTTAAGTACGGCTGTATGGTAGATACGGCTCGCGGTCTGGGTGCCGCTTGCATATCTGAGATCGTGGAACGGGCGAAAACCGCGGAATAGAAAGGAGACCGAGGGACGTGGCCGGGAAAAATGAGAAGAAAAAGAAAGTAAGATGGAAGCGGATGTATGTCGGGCACGTAGCCGCGGGGATTGCCTCGATGTGCCATAGAGGCAATCATGCCGGCAATGCAGAGGCCCATCTTACCACGTTACCGCCCTGCATATACCTACCCCCGGCTATTCCCTATATATTTACTGTCTCCGTACCTCCACAAACTGTGCTCCCTCTTTCTTCCACCTTCTCCCTCTTCCCTTCTCTCTCCGTCTTTCGTTTCTCCTACCTTCTCTACCTTTCCCTTCTTTGCCACTGCTCGGCACGTACTTCAAAGAAATTCGCGAGACGCGGAAATCCGAACGCGAAAATACGAAAAGCTCGAGCTGTCCTCGCAATCTAATAACGCGAGCGTGGATTTAACGCAAGCTGCGCCTTGCACATTTTAATTGCCATCTACTCCCAGGAATCTTTCGCCTTCTTTCGCATACGAATATTTCCCTTCCTCTTTATAAGCATTTATTATCAAGGTTCAACGTACTTTTAAATGTTAAATTATTCCGTAAAGTGTTCCTTCTAAGTTTTTACAGTCTGATAATGTAAAGCGTTTTGTGGTCATATCTTCGGTCCATCGAATCGATCCGTTCGCCATTAGACGAGAACGAAACAAACGACGGAGAAACAAAAGCGCGGTGTTCGTTTTTCCAGAAGTCGCGGAGCCACCGCAACGGCAAATATTCATAAATCGTATTTCATTAAAGAACGTGGTTCGTGTGCGCGAACGGTTCGTTCCCGGTGAGAAGAGAGAAGAAGAAAGGACGCACGGAGGCTTGGTAGCGCATCAGCATTCAAAGTGCTCGGGCAGAAGGAGGGTGCCGCTCTTCGGAACAGAAGAGGAACAAAAACCCCCCGAGAGAGGAGGATGTTGCATTAATATTTATACGGGAAAAGAGGGGCTGGCGTAGAACTTCGGGGGGATGAGGAGAGAATAGGAGAGGGACGAAATGAAATGCAAATGCCTTAACGAGCCACTGAGGGACTGCCGGAGCACATCCTAGTCTCGGTCACGAATGTTCCTTCCTCTCATCAACGCTTACGTTATAATGCGTCGCGACTAATCCTCTTGCTCGTCCACGTGGACGACGACTTAGTTTCACGGTCGTTTGGTTCTCCGGAGTCGCTTCGCGGACAGCAAACCGATTCGATCGAGGGACATTCACGGGATAGCCGAGAAGTTTCTCGATACGCTGGAAGACTTAATAAACGCAGTCTGATTTCGCGATAATTAACGCAAAACGTACGATCCGATGAATCGACAAGGCGAAAAGATTTCGGTACATAGATTCTTCTCCCAACTGCCTCGATATCGTAAAAGACCGTTGGATTCGTGCGAAACAATTTCTCAGCTAATTTCCCATTTTAAGTTTCACGTGCGTGTCGACCGATCCCGTGAAACCTCATTAAACCCCTTCCGGTCTTGCGCTCCGGTATCGTAGGTTAATTAAGCCGTAGCCATATCGTGGTTACAGCTGCACCGGCTAACTTATACGGATTTATAGTTTCGTTTCACGGTCTTCTCATTGGGTACTCGAAGAGAACACACTCGTCGAGAGCCTTTGTTCGGTTCGACCTGGCAACGAGGCGGCAAACCAGAAAGAGAGAGTGAGAGAGAGAGAGAGGCAACCCGTGATAGGCCAACGTTTGTTATTTGCAATTCCACCCGTGGGATTGCACGAGGTGTGGGCGGTAGGGAAGAAGGCCGAGAAGGGTAGGAAGGTTTAGCACGGCTATTATACAGATCACGTGGCGATTGGATTCCTTGTTGAGCGCGGCTACCCTGCCCAGTTCCCTCTGGCCTGCCTGGCTGGCTGGCTGACTGGATGGCTGGTTGGTTCACCGTGGATCACCGGCTCTTTCGATGGGTGGCTGCCTCTTTGGCGAGGCCGGGAGGGCTGTAGTACCCTCGCAAATCCAAGTCCAACTCTACGGCTTTCATTATAAATCCACCCCCACCGCTAGGTTACTCTACCGCTATACCGTGCAGCCCCTTGAACCCGTAACTTTCAACCCGCATTTTCCACGATCCATTATATCACTCGTTTCCCTTCGCCCTCGCCACCCTGCTTGTGATCCTGCTTGGTCTCCGCGATGCCTGCCTCCGCAAGGGCAAAGAAAACATCGTGAATGTATTTTTCAATTTGGATCACTGCCAATCTCGAGAGCTACGAACGAATCAGGAAATCCTTTGCCGCTCCTGTCGTACGATACGCGCTGTACCTCGCTTTGACGAATCATCTTGGCAAACACTCGCCACACCATTTACGCGTCCCACGAGGTTACGGTAGTTCTCGCTCGAGCGCATGTAGGCAGATCTAATTGCGGGAGACAAATTCGAGATTCAAATGGCTGGATGGTGCCGTTAAAGGGGTAACGTCTCGATGTACTTGGCCGTACAAACTAATGGGAAAGTTTCACCGGGCAGTTGCTTTTAGCCGGCGAATCGGTATAATCTAAAATCATCTAATCTCTCCGTTTGTACTTGTGGAAGAGAAGTGCTCTCTCGCAGATTGTTCGATGAATCAATGGAAGCGACCGTAACGTTCAACCGTGGATTGGATTACTTTGCCGTAATACATATTCCTCGGTTGGCTTCGAAGTTGGGCTAAGTCTACCGCGGGGGAAAACTTCGCAACTGTGCCGCTTTCCAATTTGGTAGCTCGCCAGATTGGAAAGCAGCACCGCGCGCCACGGAATAAATGAAAATCTACGAACGTCAGCCGCATTAATATCATCGCGAAGGGGGATGATTTAGACTTTTTATAACGTGTCCTCGTACCCATTCGTATGTACGTAGAGTAGAAGAGGGAGGAAGCAGGAGTTCGCCATCGGGTTCGACTTGGTGAGTTCAGATTCGAATTCCGTAGGAGCGCCGGATGCACGTAACGACGTCTTACCTACTCCATCCGGTACATACACCCTTCCTGTTATTTTTCTACCACCCACTCCTACCCATCCCTCCGATTCCAAAGTCCACCCAGAACGTCGAACACGTGTTTCATCCCCGCTGATCTGCCCCTAACCATCTCATCCGAAGGCGTCGGATGCGGTCCCAGATGCTCTTACCCAGCCGTCGGTCGACCTCCTATTTTCTCAGCAGGGAATGCTAACTCAGTGCGAAGGGCGTGCAGAAGATCGAGGAAATTGTTTACTAATACCGGTTAGGTGGGATAAGCGCGTAAAGAATCTGTACTGTATCTGTAAATCTTCCGTATGCCAGCGCTAAAACCATTGTTTATTAAAGCTGACTCAACAGCGACTTAGCGCGCTCAACCAAACGAAACTTGTTTACGTGAACACGTACAGATATTGAGTATCGATTCTTCGACTTCTTTCTTTAAATTCTTTAATTTCTTTTGTTTCTTTGCCGGTGTTCGGAGAGTCTGTTTCGCGTTATTGTCAGAGTGCGCGCGTTTAAAGTTCTCGCGCTTGGAACCTGCGCGTTTAAAGTTCACGCGTGAAAAATCTCCGCCTGGGGATGATCAGGTAACGTACGCCTGACGCGACAAAGTATGCTATGCCATAGAAAGTAAGCACGCTGCGCCAACAGTGTCTGCGCGTTCGCTCGTGAAATATCGAACGAAACGAAATTTCGAAGCTTCGTTAACCGACGTTCGGTCTATCAACTTTCCGGCGATAGCAAATAATTTTGCAGCGCGTTCGGCCATCTTCCATAAAAGAGATATTCGCTACGAACGAACAAACGGCGCGATCGCGATAAAACTCGAAGGGAACAACCTGGAGATGATCAACGAGAGAACTGTTAATTGCTGCAGCCTAGAGACACGATACTCGGTGGCAGGGTGGACGCGAACGGTATTATCGAGGGATGGCCGAAAGCCCGATGGCGAGACTTTCTATGTTTGCCGTGTAACGGTTACCTCGTGTCGGATGGCCAGAGGCGCATAGATGTCGGTTAAATGGCGACACTAAAACGGAATGGGTCATTTGATTCGGAAACGATATCTCCCTTATGAGGGATCTACGTGTACCTATCCTGAGGCAACATGGGACCGGGCGATATTGTGAAAATATGCATATGGAGGGCCGTAGATTTGTAGCATACGATCACTTCGATCCGTTCTACCGAAGATTCATCGTCCACTTCTGGCCGTGCATTTTGATAATTCGCAACCGGTTCGATATCTCTAGCCAATTATCGTTATAATTACAGCAGGCGATTAAACAGAGTGAAAGCCGGCGATTAAACTATTTTATCGTTATTATACGATATCGTAAACGTTTCCTCGCAAATCATCCAGATTAATTGAAACGTTTCGCTCGAATTACGATAATCTTCGCGCGAGTTGCGCAAATTATTATCGCCAAATAGGTCGGATAGTTGTAAAAACGTTAAAGGAAAGGATACACGAGGACGATGGCGGTTGTTTAGCGACGTAATTCCGAGCAAAGTCCGCCCAATCTCATTCGAAGTAATCAGATTCAAATTTGTTACGGCTAAGTGTCCTAATCTAGATCGAGCCAGCCGATAGGTGACCGAGCTTACGTTCGTAGGCCGTATGTTGGCGCGAGAAATGCTCTTCCAGTGGAGTAATGCGGTGTTTATCGGGCCGTATCCCCATCCACCTTCCGCGCTCGATCCGACCGCTTAGACCAAGAGGCTGCTCGTGATCCCCTGTACCGCTTTAGCTATCGTTGCCCCTTGCTGCAGCAACTCGCTTACAATTTCCACCAGAAATTTCATATTCCAGCGAATTTCATCGTACACCGTTTTTGAACGCTTGCCACGATCGTTTCCAACAATAATTATACGTTTCGAGTAAAATCTTTCTATATTATCAACAAACAGATGGATACTCGATTTTTAAATGAAATTGTACGATTAATTTTCAATAATTCGCGATTACAACGACAGTGTGGGATTATTCAGTGTCTGGAATGGGACATTTTAATACAAAAATAGCTGAGTTCCAGCGTTTCTTAATTGTATCGCCATCGATTAGCAGCTGGACGATTAAGAAACACGAAGTCCGATACAACCGCCTCGTCTCACAGCGGTAAATCGCGGATTCGCCGGTAAATTCGTTTCATCGACTCCGATAACACCGTGGCAGTTTTTACGTGGCAGGCTTGAAAGAGGATCTCTAAATCCGGATAAAAGACGCCGCGGAGCGAGCAGATCGTGCGGCTTAACCAATTAATTGGCTGCGGCTTTTTTTCCGACTAGAACGGAGACTATAAAATCGACTCATTAGGGAACGCCTCGAGTTCCGATCGAGCGAGCTCATTAAAATCCCCGGCTCGAAGGATCCGGCGGAACTTCTGCAACACGTACAGCAACTTCGCCGCGTTAACCTTAATTTAATAAAACGACCCTTTATTTCCTCCAACGAGCGGATTAATACGCCTTCGATCGCGCAAAAATCTTACGAGAACTTCGGCACAAGTTGTTTCCCCGTGAATTACGCGACTCGTTCGAAAGCTGTGGATTTATCAGGTCGAAGAAAAAAAAAAAAGAAAGAGAGAAACGGGAAACCTGAAAGCCTAACGCGCACGGAAACCATCCTAATTAGCCGGTTTTCATTTAAACGCGGTAGCTTACCGATTTATGGAAAGCAACGCGCTCGTTGGCGTTGATCTGTGGCCGGTTTACGTGTCACGAGCCGATGGCAACGTGCGAATACGCTCTGTTTGCCTTTGCCGAGCGTGCCAACGTTTCAGGTAAATGAGACATAATCGTTGCCACGGTATATTGTAAAAATCAAGAGCCCGTAGCGAAAGGGATAAGGATGTACGACATGAAATCCTGCGCTAGCATCGAACATTTTCAACAGCAAGGAACAGGCTAATGATCGTTCACGGCGTCAGTATGCGTACGAGAATGGCTTCCGTCTATCGTATAGATCATTATGGCCTGAATCTCTGGCCCAAGCGATACGGAAGCGATCGTTGCCACAGAAAGTAAGGAAAACGAATGGCGAACGACAAAACTGTATTCCGTAATTCCTCTCTTGCAACGTAAGAGTGAAAGTTTCATCGATTTCTTGTTTCCATGTCTTTTCCAACGCGTTCAAGATATCGTGCTTTCTTCACCGCAAAAATCTTCGTAGACAACGATAATCGTTCTTGTGTCACGCCTTAAATCTTTTTACCAAAACGCACAGATTTAGAAGTATTTATATTACATCGTTATATCGATTATTTACAGCTACTTTTACTTAGATTAGAATCTAATAATATTTATTTATTATTATTTATCACTGTTTAGTCCGTGCCTTTCGGCTTTGCACGAACTTTCGGTTTTACGTCTCTTCTGATACGTCTACCTTCCCTCTTTTCCACTCCATTCTATCGCACTACCTCTATTCTACCTCTAGAAACTAAAAATTAGCAACTATAAATGAGGTAATAGATGGTAAAATATGGTAATAGATATACCAAAAGAGTTAACAAAACCCCCTAATTACTAAATTAATTAATACGTCGGACCAGATCCGCAGACTAAGGAAACACTATCCTTTAGACCTAAGCGCTAGATTCAGCTAGATATTTCTAGCAACTAATATCTACGTATTTCTAATATTATCATTTATAAATCATACTTATTTGTAAATTACGCTTACTTATAATAAGTGTATAACAACTGTATTAACTTGTTATAAATAATTAGCCATGTCACTGCGTCACGCCAGAGAAACTTACTCAAAATTGCAAAGTACTCGTAAATAAGAAGAAAAGAACCCACGAATTCTCGGACAAGTACGCAACGTTTTCTGAAATATCAGCGAAGAATAAACCGTATCTTTGGCGATAATCTCTGACGATAACAACACCTAAATATAAGGAAGGGCGAGCAGTTGCTTCGCGCGGTGTCCTAAAAATCTGCCTATGAAAGCGATATCATCGCGTATTGGTATTTATAGGGCTAGACCTGAGCCGTCACCCTCTTACGCGCAAATACCTGAAGAGGGAGCAGTCAGAGGGCGAATTCTCGTGATCTCTTCGCGTACGATTCCCTGGACGGCCTTTCGGTCCGAGCCGGGTCTCGTCTGGAACGCGTAACACGCATTTTTATCAAACGTTACGAGCACTGAAACGAGCCGGATGAAAACCAATATCTTACTCCCGCATGGGAATTCGCCGCAGCTACTCGCGCTCTGTTTCCCGACTATATTCGATCCCTTGTTTACATACGTTCGCTGATCTTACGGCCTTCGATCGCAACCTTTCTTCAACGTCTCGGCGTCTGTACCTTCGTAAGGGACGATATTCGCGCAGTCCTAATACGAACTACCCATCGAATGGCCTCAAGTTTGAATAGAGTTCGAAATGCCTTTCATATCCAATGAATCTCCGCGTTTCGAATAGAAAGTGATATCTCGGATAAGTACTTTCCTTCGGTGATACGGTAAATTTCACGTACCCGGTGACAGTCTGAGGCAACGATTAAGGATTCTCGAAAGGCAATGTTGTTTCTAGACAGATGTCGCGTTACTCTCTGGCTGTGGATGTTTATGCAAATTTATATTTTCATGGGTACAATAGGAATTTATTTCATCTTGCAAGTATATTGTATAAAACTAACTATACTTAGAATCTCTTATACGAATCGTATTATTATCCTCTGTCTTTTATTAGTACATTTTCATCGGTTTATCCTATAGCTAGTTATCTTCTCCGATGTTTAACAAAGTAAATTCCACCATATGTAAGTACGCGTATAACTTGGATCGCTGTCCGCAGCTTCATCTATCAGCGATGAACTTCGTAACCTATGTTCACGGACACGGAAATCTCACTATACATATTGTAAATCGGCCATAGTACGTGGATACCTTCGATATAATTAAATATATATGTTTGGGAAAAGAAAGTAATTTTGCATTGCGCTGAGTTATTCGCCTTGCTCGCTCAGGTTTCGCGTGATCTGCCGGTCATAAACCGAACTTGGCGATGTAAGATCGTGTAACGCATAATACGCGGCTGTCGCATAATTCCTTGGCGAGAGAGGCTATCTCATTCCGTATGCGAGAATTCTCTGTCCGGGAGAGATTCGAGATCCTCCGGAGAACGAAGTGAAATAAGAAGAGGGTACTCGGTTGCAATAAAACATTTTACATCTGTCACGTCGGGGCAATTTAGTTAAAGCGCACGAGGGGTTGAAGGTGACCATCACCGGGGGTAGCAGGCACGTGAGTTCATATAAAAAGTTTCTAATCTTAAGCCTGCGGGCGAGAAAGAGGAAGAGAAAGGACAAGAGGGACACGATAAAACCAACTCTTGTAACGTCCCCTCAGATACATATTAACCCTTATTGCGCCCTTACGAAGCAGAGGATGCCGTTTTGAGAATATGTAAACGACCATTCGAACAACTCCGAAATCTCCGTTTCCGTGTCCTTCTCTGGATTTCGTTGCAGCAACCCTACCAAAATCTCATCCTGCTTGTTTCGTTCAAACTTTTATTCCTTTGTTTTCTTAGTCTTTTCATCGTTACAGCACGTTGCGCGTAGAGAATAGAACTTGCAGATTCGTTTCATCCCCTAAATCTTACAACAGATACCATACTTTGGATATTTTCTATATTTTTATACAGGGTGGAAAAACAAGTGGGAAATATACAATACAAATTGTTCGTTCGAGGCCTTGTCTTCGAGAAAATCGACTTTGAATTTTCGCTCGGTACGCCTGCACTTTATCGCGTCTCGTTATAACGTCTCGATGAAAAAATTAGAAAAAAAAATGTTTATTCACCCCCTTTCCGCTTGTACCAGCAGTTACAAACCACCCTGTATATTCAGCGCATCCTGTACTGTCTTTGCATCGTCAGATTCTTCGTAAATGTATCAACGAGCGCGGTATAATCGCAAGGAAATGGAAACGGGGTTGGTCCGAATTGATGAAATATGGAACACGTAATTCGAATTTCGTAACGGTATCCGGACACATTTAGTGGAAAAATGGTGGGACAAAAATCGCGAGAAAGCACGGGCAAAGTATCGATTTAATATTTTTAGAGGCTTATGGTAACTAACGGCCACGGAACTGTAACGTGCGCGAGCTTTCTCAAAGTATTCAATAATTTTCGCACGTCTTTTTGAAATCGTCTGGCGGCAAGCAGAGGGAAAGAGGGTTTCCCTCTTTACAGATATATAGGTATCTCCACACAGCAAAGCGTAAGCCCGCACCGACGCCGGGATTTAAACTCAAGCGTGGAAAGCTTATACAAAGCTCCAAATTTATTGGATGGAAATCCTCTCGGCATAAGCGTGCAAGTTCCCTACAGGGGGCAAAGTTGCTCGGTTGGATTAACACTTTCCTATTTTCTACTCAATGCTCCACCGTTCCAGCTAAACTTCCCCGTCTTTCCACTTATTCATTTTCTCGGATTTTTGTTGTCGAGTTGCTCCCGAATCGCGTTTTTCCCCGTTTCTCCTAATCCGTAGAACGTGGTGGGACAATAATGCAAATATTTTTCCTTTGACGACTATATTTTAACATTCGACGATAGAATTGTTTCGTTAGCGGTATGAAGAGACAACGAAACTCGCATAATCGATCAACATTTGTTCTTTTCGCTCGTAATATCGAGTCGCACTCGCCGAACGAATTATTATTTGCTTTAATAAAGGCAGACTATATTTCTAAGCGTATCTTGAACCAATTGCTTCCAATTCTTCTGACTGAGAATAAACAGATACAAATTGTACGTAATTTTTATTTATAATATTTTCATAGGTATTTTATATTTCCAATAATGTTACCTATAAAATTAACCCCCGAAGTTCCATTCGTTTTGCGATATATTTTCAAACTGACCGACGCTCCAAACTAAGCACACAGAATAAAATTACCCTCTAATAAGACCGTGATAAAACCTGTTTTGACCTACGGAATCCAACTAAGGGGAACAGCAAGTAACTCCAACATTGAAATACTTCGACGCCTCCGATCGAAAACGCTAAGATGTATTATAAATGCACCCTGGTATGTCGCCAACGAACTAATTCATCGCGACCTCAGGATACCCACAGTCAAAGAGGAAATAGCAAAATATAGCGACAGATGTAGCAAAAGAGTCAAGAAACATCGAAGCCCCCTAATTACTGGACTACTTGATACGTCGGATCAGATCCGCAGGCTGAAGAGACACTACCCGCTAGACCCAAACGCTAGATTCAATTAGTTATCCAAATTAAGTCATTTTTACTTATTTATGATACTTACTTATAAATTATACGTATCTGTAATAAGTATCGTTGAGGTTATTCGACGTGTAGACAGAGAAAACTCGTGGATAAATTGTAAGGCAGAAAATATATTTAAATAGAAGTGTAATTATCAGTAAGAATACAATTTGAGCTGGTGCAGATCCGCACGCTAGCTGCGTTACCCGATAACTGAAAACCCCGAAGCCAACGTCGCCTGTCTACCGTTTATGGTTTGTCTTCGTCACGGTCTTTTGTCTACGCGCTGTCGATGGCTTCGGTGCTCGAGAAAACCAAAAAGACCAGATGTAGAGTTTTCTTAAGAGTGCTGACCACTTCAACAAGTATTAACCTACTATAAATAATTAGCCATGTCGCTGCGCCACGCCAGAAAAAATTACTGAAAATTCTCAATGCGAGGATTGCAAATTTTAATAAATAAAAAAGAAATATTTTTAAAATAAAACCTGTCCTTATAATCAACCAAAAAGACAGTCGCGAAGCTGAACGAGAGACGAATAAACAAGGTCTACGAGAAAGTTTCGCTCGCACAATTATCGCGGTAACGGTACGTTTAGGAAAGATCGTTCTTTTGACCCGGTGGACCTCCAACCTCGTCTACGGATTTGCTTTCGGTACAAAAAATGTATCGCCTGCTAAAACTTCCCTGGCAGGATTTGTCCGAAGCGTGGCGAAAACACGAGCTTTTCTACCGAGGAAATACTGGCCTGGAGGGGCGGGGGGATAACGCAGACAGTGGCCGCCGACGGCAAACAGCCAGTAACCTGGAGAAAATAGCATTCCGCGTGAAAGATATCCCGTCGGAAAATTGTTTACAATTTTTAAACGCAAATATCACACCTTCGCGCGCTGCATAATTCTTTCTTCTTTTTTTTTCTATTTTTTATTGCTATTATTGCCGAGCGTTGCAGTTAGCGATAGGACGTTTTAATATACTTTGGACGTTTAATCCCTTTTCGTCGATATCGCAGATAAATCGTCGTAAAAAGTTGAAATTGGAAATTATTTAGGTCAACGATTAAAGTCGTATTTGTAAAGCATTTAACGTAACGACGGTTTCAGTGAAATTTCCCGAAGAATCTTCGATCGAACGTTCCATTTCTTGGGCCATCTACGCGGCGAATAATGGAGGAAACCATTCATAAAATTCATCAACTCTTATAGAAGGAAAAAGTCAAAAGCAAGGAGAATCCTGAAAGAAACTCGAAGGATCTGGAAGGTCTGGAGCGAGCTAGTGGGCGGAGATAATGGGAGTCTTGAAATTGGATTATCAATCTCCGTGACTCCTCGACCTCTTGCGCAGGTATTCCCCTTTCGTCTTTAGAATTAAGATCAACCCGGCTTTTTCCAACGACCGCCCCGCTTCCCAACGTTTCCAACTTCCGTACGAAACCCACGAAACCGTCCCTCCTTCCATGCAACAACATTATCAACCATGGCCACGATCGAACAAAATAAAACTATTAATCCTTCGGGTCAAGCAAATTCGAAAGAATCGACTTTCCACTGTCGAACAACGTGCCACGGTGAAACAGACAAATACTGTTAATCCTTCGGATGAAATAAATTCCTCCAAATAAAAACCTTCGCATATACTTCGCGTTAAATGTAAGAACAAGAAATTTTCCATCTTGAACCATCGAGGGGACCAGTTTTTCGCGTTAGCTCGCGGCCACTCGCGACTCTCTCGTAACCTAATCCCTTTTATTCGCCATAAGCGAGGCGGTGCGTGTCGGACCACGGTCCCCTTCACCTTTCTCCCCTGGCAGTTTCTTTCGGAAAAGAAAAAAGGAACGGCGTGGCATTTATGGAGTTAACATTTCTAAAACTCGCCGGTTGCCCGGCTCCGGCTGAAAGAGGAGCGCGCACGAGGACAGGAGGGAAGAGGGCCGAAGCAAGAGGGAGGTGGAGAAGCAAAAAAGATAGAAGCGCCGGAGCGAGTTCGGTGGACGGGGGTAATGGCAGTCTTGGAATTGCGTTATCAATCTCCGGACCCCTCGGCCCCTCGGCAACCCCCTTGCCGCCCTACGGCCACTACCGTAGACTCCATTCCATTCCATTCCACCCCTTCTCTGCACTGAAACCATCCTAGAAACTCACCCAACCATCCCCCCTTTCCCATGCCGGGGGAAAACCCCCCGTCAAACATGGGGCTTCCGGCAATGCTGGCGCGCAAGCCCCGTCCCCACTTCCACCCCCGGCGCATGACGCTCTCTATTCCCTTCGATGTATATGCATGACACCCACACACTTAAACCGGCGTCTTTTTACCGCCGTCTCTCTTTCCCTCTTTCTTTCTCTTTCTATTCCACCCTCTTTCTCCCAGCACCCTTATTGCGTTTTATATTTTAACCGGTCGTTTCTAGTTTCCAATTGCACGGTTTTCTTGCGTTTCGTTAAATACCCTTGATCAAGACTGCCACTCGAATCGCCCAATGGATTTGTCCTTTTCTTTTTACTTTTCTTCTTTGCTTTACGCGAG
Organism: Bombus vosnesenskii; assembly: GCF_011952255.1. Lineage (NCBI taxonomy): Eukaryota > Metazoa > Arthropoda > Insecta > Hymenoptera > Apidae > Bombus > Bombus vosnesenskii. The sequence goes on from NW_022884342.1 coordinate 964,219, forward strand.
CTTGTTGCGGCGAGGAACGACGAGGTTCCTAAGGTCTTCGTTATCGTAGGTTATTAAGGAATGGATGGAGTTGCAAGCTTTGAGAGATCGTTCCGACCTCAATATCATTCTGCTGGAAGTATTTTCGAAAAGGTTTGTAAAATAGGGTGCTCGGAAGGGCGATGAGTGGTAAACGTCTATTTCCTTCGTTCAGACACGGGTACCGTGTCGGTGTAGTAATGGGGCGAAGAGGCAGCAGTTGGGCACACGGAAGCACCATTATCTGTTGTAGTATTAGTCTCGATCTGATAGCGGCCACATTGATTCCCTTGATCAACGTTTGCCGAGGAAACGAAATCTTTGCGAATGGGTGGCCAGAGTCACCCAAGGTGTTTAATTGTAATTTTCGTTATCTAACGTATTCTATAAACACCAACTTCCACCGACTCCGAATACGCTAGGATTCCCCTCAATCTCAAACGGAACGGAAAAATCGTGCCTCGTTCGTCCGTTTGAAAATTCCTGGAGGATCTTGGCCATGTCGTTTACAGGATATCGACAGGCAATTACCCCACGGGGAAGGAAATGAAGAAAGGGCGTCGATAAATGGCTCGTGATGGCGTTGACGAATTGGAAAGGAATCGGAGGAATCGGAAGGAGTTGGGAACCGAGAATCACACGATACGATCGAATTGCGAGCGAGATAGAGGTGAGTCTATCGTGGTGAGTGGCAGTAAGTAATGCTATCGGCGTGCTGGCATGCAACGAAGAAGACAAAATGGCGCTGGGTGAAAGGACGGACGACAAGAGGCAAAAGGGCGGTTTTCCTATACGTTCACGAAATGCCGCGACCGGGCTACCGACTTGATAGCGTATCGCTTTCCACGGACCCAAAGGTTACCGAATCGTTTCGAGACTATCTTAATGGTTGGATAGATCGTTTGATACTATGGGTGAGTCGTAAAGGCTATTGCTCTGCCCTCCGCCCTCTCCTCTTCGCCTCCGCGTCTTTTCAACCCCTCTGCGTAGCCTTCGACCAGAGGAGAAAGCTGGCTTAGGGCCACCCGTACGTTCCTCGTCCCTCCTGTTTCTATACGCACCTCGTTTATGCTTAGCAAACGTCGACGTTGAACGCCTCTTAAGTCGATCGAGAATCGTTGCCGGCTAATTAATTGCCGGGAATTGATCTAATTGCTCCTTAGGAACTCGGACACGGCGCAGTAGTTTCTGCCGCGGATTTATCGCATTTCTTTTGGGATCGTTCGATAACGAAAATTGACATTAAATCGATCTTCTCTACAAGAACCGGCTGTGGCTTTTAATTGCCAAGAAAACGATCGATCGGTGAAAATCGTGCGTTCCTACAGAGAAATAAGCGACGTAAGAAGCTGTAAAAATCATACGCTGTATCTCGTAATATGAAATATTCGTTTCTAGACGCGGTTCTGTACAAGAAGCGACCATTGCCAAGAAAACGATCGATCGGTGAAAATCGTGCGTTCCTACAGAGAAATAAGCGACGTAAGAAGCTGTAAAAATCATACGCTGTATCTCGTAATATGAAATATTCGTTTCTAGACGCGGTTCTGTACAAGAAGCGACCATTGCTTCTAATCGTCAAGAAAACGATCGATCGGTGAAAATCGTGCGTTCCTACAGAGAAATAAGCGACGTAAGAAGCTGCAGAAACGATATGCCGTACCTCGTAATATGAAATATTCGCCTCTTTTAATTTAATTCAATTAATGTGAACGAAATGATATTTCTCAAAGATTTTAACAACTTCCTGACATTGTTCGAGGCTTATCCCAGTCTCTGCAAGTGTTCCGATATGCATGCACAGGAACGAACGGACATTAAAAAGTTTCGTTGAACGTCCTTAAAGTATATAACCATGTCTAATAATTATATTCTCCTTTTTTAACAGAATTTCTATTTCATTCATACAGTATTGCTAAACCAAGGACGGAATTCAAAAGTATATGTTGCGAAAGTCTTATAAATATGTAATTCCTAGCAATAAAAGAGACAACGATGGAGCGTGCTACTCGACGAAATCGCAGGGATGAAAACGATAAAGCGTAATACCGCAGAGGGTGCGCACGCGGGTGGGCCGAGTGTTCGTTATTCCGGCATAAAAACGAGAATCAACGAAAATCATTTGGCTCGTTAATGTTCCGTTAATCGATTGTCCATAATTGCGCGCCATTCGCGGTTCTTATCTTTGTAAATATTTCGAAATTTCCAGCAGTCGGTTCCCTGCTAATATTTTACGCGATTTCCACGCAGCGTATTGAAAGGCGTTAACAATAATTAAAAATTATGTTTACGAGACCGGCTTAGTTTGCCAGCCGCAGCCTGTGTCGTTAAAAATATTCGAAAAATCGATCCGGGGGTGGCGTAACCTCGGTTAGACGCCGCCTTTCGGCACGGCTCGAAGACGCTTTTATTTTATCTCGTCTTCTCCTCTTCTTTCGTTCCCGGCATCGGAAACAAGAAACGAGAATCGAGTGGCAGAGTATATCTGGCGAAAAATACGAGTGAAACTCGCGGCGTTGTTTCCAACGGGAGGAACCGGGTATTGAAACTAATTAATATCATTCTCCCCTCTTTTACAGTGACGTTTATACGCTCGGAACAATGCGAGCGGCGTGTAACTTAATTAAGGCAACGACGCGAACCTGACCGTGGCTTTGCGGCTACCGTTTCCCTATATCCGGTTCGCGCGTTATTATCTAGTCCGCTCTCTCGCGCTCTTTCGCAAGCCGTGCGAAATGCCGCAACGCCCGCCGCCGCCGCCGCCGCCACCGCCGAGAATTGTATTTGTTGCGCGTCGCGTACATTTAACCGCGCTCTGTCTTCCGTTAAATCCGTTTGCCGAGGAAATGGTCGAACGTTCATAGACGCCGTGCGAGATTAACGGAACGAAATTAGCCGTTCGTCGTGTCACGACGTATTTAAAATCTATCTGAATCGACCCGCCAATAATTCACCATCCTGCTTTCCCATAAAAAATTTCCTAGAACAGCGCATCCAATTTAGAAAAAAATTTACCGTGGGTGTAACAGCGTCGTATATTACAAGTAGCGACGTCCACGGCTTGGAAACAGAGTTTACAATCATTTAGAGGCGGAGGAATTGCGAGGCGCGATAAATCAGCCACGAAAAGGCTCGATCGAATCGCTCGATAACGATCCACACGAACGACCTTCTCGACAAGCGTGGATGACTTCACCTAAAAATCCGACCGGAGGAAGATCCGTACGACTCCAGTTGTATTATACCACGGACCAAGCCTATCATCGACCGAAATCAAAGCGGGGATGGACAGAGAGCCGCACGCTCGGTCTCGGTTGACCAGAGGAGGCGACAGACGAAATCGTAAAACGCGTTTATTCGGCCGCGTGGTTTCGCAGATCGTGGAACGCCTCAGCGTCGGCAAGCTGGCTATGAGACACGGGACATTAAAACGTCAGATGTCCGATAGGTAGCTGGTACGGCAGTGCGCATAACTGCCTGATTAAAAGCAACCACTTCAACGTAAGTGAAATTTATAGCCAATCACGAAGCCACCTATTTTACGCCGTCCACCTGTACACACAAGAGAAGAGAGAGTCTCGTCGACAGAGTCTTTGCTCTTCTTCTCTTTTTCGATCTTTCGGTAGTCGCTTTTCTCTCTCTCTCTCTCTCTCTTACTTACTTTCTCTTTCACATACACTCATTCTCTGTTTGCTCCTCGCTTCTTCTTTCCCGCCCCTGTCATTCAAAAAGGTGTCAACGACAATCGCTTTTACGAGATACTTATTAATTGTTACTGCGCTTTTACGACCACATAAAAGCGCGGTCTACGACCGTTTGAGTGGGCACGGCGGTGTAAGGGGGATTCCCCCGCTGGATTATTGCCTCCGATGAGGCTATACGACGTACATATAGCTACACAGCACCGCACCGACCGTCTCCTTGTTGATTCGAAGACGGGAAAACAATATAACGACCGAGGAAGATACGTGTAGCCTGAATCGGCCAAAAGAAAGCCAGCGAGTCCGGCCAACCAGTTTTCGTCATTTTCGACGCCGAATTTCGGACCACCTGTTTTCTTTTTAATCTTCGTTTATTACCTTTTTCAGAGATCGACTGGGTCGTTCGACGAATCGGTAGCCGAAGTACTTCTCGATCGCTTCGATGTTTCACGAGGAATAATAGGACGGAACAGACGAGTATCGGGATTTCTTGTCTATTGACGCAGTTATCGCAGCTTTTCTGCGGTGTATTTATGCATTTGGAAGGTAATTAGAAAACCATGAGCCAAGCTGTAACTTTCGTTCGACGAGCAAATAGCAGAATTCCGATGAAGGGCTCTAGAAACGTTTACCTCGCTGGCACAACAGCTTGCGGTGTTACATATGCGGCAGGGGCCGGTGAAGAGCACAGCTGTAATGCTCCTCGAACTATCGATCTACCAAGCACCGTCTACGAACTACGAGCATTTCCAACGAAATAGACTACAGAAATAATAGTTACACAAGCGACAGATACTTGAATTTGTCTAGCAAGCTACGCGTCTATTTTTATCGCAGGTTCACGCAAAGACAATGTATGTGAAACCTTGAGTAGTTCGTCCCATGGGCTTTGTTCACCGTCTTTATCCATGAGAAGTGTTTCTAACACCGTTATATAGAAAATAATTGACTGACATCTTGTATAATAAAGGGTAAAGGACTCGTGGGGAAATGGGTTCATTTTCACTAGCGTTTCCTTCCTTACTTCGGTGTTGCGGAATAACGTGGACGATATCATTTACGTTTTAGAACGATATCGCCACTATTTTCTGTGTTTGAAAATAATACAAGCGCTATTTTCTAGGTTTTCCATGTATATGTCTCAGATTACACTGGGAACTATAGGTATCGAGGCAATTATTCAAGGCTACAGATAAAAAACACGATAAGTCAGATTTCCTGGCATTTACAGGAGAGAAACGTAAAAAGCGTGACGGCAATCGAATTCACGCGAAGAATCTACCATTTTTCTAAACGTTTTCTATCTTCTAAAACACTGAAACATATCAACGACGTTAGTTACGCATGCTAGATTAAAATAATACAATTAAACTAACGTCATTCGTTTCTTACAAAACATCACGTACTCGTTCTCTGTTTTCAAAATGCTTGCGTCTTAAAATCTATCAGGTTAATGCACACGAAATTCTTCTTTTCAGACGTCTAACGATACAGAGATGAGAAAATCGACGAACATCGACTCGTCATATTTCCGCTGTCTTCGATCGTAGAAATAGGAAACCGAGCCTTCGAACGAAGAGATGGAAGAAAGAGGAAACGACAAACGGAAGGGTGCGCGTATCGAAAGGTCGAAACCGCGAAGAGTCGCCAGTGTCATCGTGTGCGACGGCGAAGGATGACAAGGCGGTTCAACCTCTCCAAGCTTTGGACAACGACGACGAAGAGGCAACGGTAATGCGACGGTGCACGAGCAAAGGAGAGTTCTTCTCCTCCGTCGCGGCTTATCTTCCTACTAAATCCAGCAATTTTAATACGCGTTTCTCGGCAATTTCCGTGCTACATGTTCCGCCGCCGACTTAGCACCCCTTCTGACTAGAGAACAGCTTCCAGCCGTTCCTTCTCTCTTTTTCTTTTCACCACACCCTCTTCCCTCGCCGATTTCTCCGCCCCTCGACGTCCTCCCCTTCTTTAAATAAACTTTATTTTTACGGTGCTATTTAAAGCAATTTCTGATTTCCCTTAATTCATTAGAACGCCGTTCCGTACAGCCCTCTTAATGCGCCACGAGCATTGCTAGCATTTCTCATTTCCCCTCGCCGCTAATTGCCGCGCAATATGCCCTGTTCCAAGTCAACATTCTGGAATTCCTTCGGATTTGATTTTTCACGAAGGGTGGAGAATCTCGTGACCCATCGGTGAATTTCAATTCGAACCCCGCTTCGAATAATTTTACGTCGCAGAGAATTGAAAGATCCGCTTCTTTCTCGTTCAATGGCGAGGATATTTTCTAGATTATTTTCCACATTTAACCGTATGAAATTACCTCAACAAAATTGTATTTCTCAATACGGCGCAGTCGAGCAGTTACGCATCTATGTTTTCTAAATGTTATTTCCTCTCGCTATTTATCATATCATCGTTGTGTTATCGTATTTCATTGTTGTACGATTATTCCGACGTAAAAGATTTACCCGCAGCAATTACTATCGCAGGGAACTGTAATCAACGATTTTATTTTTTTTCTTGATCACTTAACCATTGTATAACGCTAAGATCCAACGTCGTACTTCATTTACAATATGCATTTGAACGCTGTCCTCCCAACATCGTTGCTATGGAAAGAAATTCCAAGGGTTCGCTTAATATTATCTCGCCACCATTTCCGCATCTCAAGTTCAACCACTACATTCCAACAATCCGAAAGTCTAAAGAAACCGCAGTATTTGGAACGTAAAGAACCACTGTTATTAAAAACTACTCTACCAGAGCTAAATTATAAACCCGAAACTAATCGAAACTAACTAAATTGGAACTAAGAGCAAGAACGCGGAGATTTCTGTGGCGATCACGCGTACCAGGAATAGTCAGGCTATGGCAATAATCGGTGATAAAGATGTGGGTTAATAAACCGATCGAGGACCGATGGTGGCACCGTCGGAGCTTCGTACGGCGAGCAAACTTTCTTGCCGGGAAATTGAGTCGGATTTGAGTTATGGGAATGGCGGTCTTCCCTCGTGCAGGAATCGGCCCCGGTCTAGCGGCACCCCCGTGTCTATTTCGACCCTCCTCCGCCCGCAACACATCTATCGCCATTACCAGATCCGAGCAGGGAGGAAAACTTGTAAATAAAAAGGAGTAACGGTGACGTAACCGACGTTTCGTGGTTGTCGGGGGTACCAGCCGCACTTTCTATCGATCTGCAGCCCGCTAGTGTGTCAATAACAATCGATTATTGTTTCAGCAGTTGCTCGTAATAGGCTGGATGTCTTTATTTTTCTTCGTTTCCTCGTTTCGTGCGATAAACTGCTACCCTCGTGGTAACTGGCTGCTACGTCGCGCGCAGAATTTCCTTCGTCTATTGCCACGGAAACGATAAGCGAGTTCCCGGATAGGAACGATAATTTTCGACAAGAAAATGAAACTTGGCCGATTGGAAAACGCCGCCATCGATCATATCGCCGACGATAGACAAGTTTGTTCGTTCGAAAGAAATCGCAGTTAGTGGCAGATGGAGGGAAAGCTGGTTAAAATACCGAAGATTCCTGGATCGTCCAAGACTCGAAGAAGCGCGGATTCCCACGTTACATCGTCGCTCGATGCAATTTGTATCAGTAGCTGGAGATCGTTATACATTCATATGCCGAGCGAGGAGATTTAAACCGAGAGCGAGTTTCTACGTTGCAATAACTCGGGGCTTGCGAGGCAATTACTCTGTCCGGCCTTAACGGCCGCTAGTCTAAGATTAAAAGAGAAGAAGAAGATCCTGTCCGTTTCCCCTGTGCAAAGGTGGAACAAAGCGACGCGCCGTTGGCCGCAGGTAGGCGAGCAGATAAATATGATTTTTGTGTGAAACCGTGTGGAAGATGCGGGATTTGATCACCAGGGGTGGTCCCTGTGCTCGTACGTCACGCGATGCTCTACCTTCTTTCTCTCCTTTGCTTTTCTGTCCTCTGACTCGTCCCTGTTCCTTTCTACCCCCACCCCGTTTCTCGACAGCGGCAAGATCATCGAGACCCATGGACAAGCAAAAGACATTCAAGGTCCCGTGATGTCGTTCGTCACTTTACCTCGAAAGGGGACCGAGACCTCCCTTTCTCCGCTCTCTACCCTTTGTCCATCCTGTCCCCTTTGTCTACCTTGCCTGCTCTTTCTCCAACGCGTCTTAATCTAGATATACCCAGCCTCTGACCTCTCCGTACCTTCTCTCGGTTAACAACTAATCCTATCTCTTACCTAAAACCTCCCCTCTCCTTCTCCGAGCTTCTGATACATCCCCTTTCTCTCTCCTCTCTCGCTCTCGCTCCGTGTCTCCGTTTCGCTGTCGTGCGAGAGAACGTACGACGGGGAGGACGGACAGGTTTGTACGACAGGCTCGTTGTTTCGCCGTTAGAAGCCGAATTCTTTCTTGCCGATCTCGTTCTCTCGACGGAGGGTATCGCCGCTGTATTTACGAGCTACGAACGACTGGAAGCACGACGATCGCTGAGAATCGAAGCGACGATCATCCCGACCATCGTTGATAGAGCCGTTCGTTCGATCCTAGTCGCGATCCCAGTTCCTATCGACTGCTTCGAGGCGATTCGATTTCACGTACACGCGGCACCGAGATAATTTACGCGTGCTTTTACGCTGCGAAACCTAAGTCCCGACGTAGGTTCGCGGATTCGCTGGATTTTACGAGCCGATAGCAAGGACGCGCGAGGAAAGTATAAAGGCGTTGAGTTAGAGGCGATCGTAACGAGCCGATCCGCGTCAAAGTGGATTTATCGCGAAACCCACCGCACTCTGCAGCCTCTAATAGAGCGATAAACACGAATTCTCTCGGCCCTTGTCCGCTAATGGCGGCCGTATATATTCGTGAGCGCGTTGCCGGCTTTCGTTTATCCGGCGTTGCGAGAGAGAAAAGAAGGATAATTAAGATGCAGTTAGAGAACGCCGTTTTCCCGTTTCCTCTTTCTTTCTCTCTCTCTCTCTCTCTCTCTCTCTCTGTCAGACAGTCGCGGAATAGTTTTCACAGAAAGGCAAAGCGAGCATAGAAAGAAGAGGAGAGAGACGAAGCCCTGGCCTGCGGCATAAAAATTTTAAACGAGGTCCAAGAGAGCCACTCTTCGGGAACTTTGTATCATCTATTGTTCCTGGCCGACGTTGCTACGGCGATGCTCGCTCCGAGATTCGCGGAGATTTACGAAGCAACTATAAACATTGAGAAGATTACGGCCAGAGCTCATTTTAAGTTCTAACGAGCTCCCCTCGGCTCGGTGTCGCCGGCATTATCAAATAATTGAGAGATGTAACTCAGCGCTATCTTCGCTGCGCCCTCGTCTACCGTCTCCCCTAGTCTTGTCACTCTTTTCCACCACCGTCCAGACACCACCCAACCGTATCCATATCGAACCTTTTACTTTAACATCCTCTACGATCTCTACGTATCTATCTTCGAAGAGTTTTCCCCCTCCCCTATCTATTTCCTTTTCTTTTAATATTTTATTAAACATGCATATAATCTGTTCGAATCGAACCAATCCAACTATCTTGTTTCTATTCTTTGACCAAAAGTATTTAGATACCTTTACCTTAGCTACCTTTAGAGGTAGCTCAAAAATGCTACATCTACGGTAATTATTTCTACGTTTATCCTGAAAGATTTTCCCACTCAAAGGAGCGCAATAAAAATGTCTTTTAATATTTTACTAAACACACCTACAATCTGTTCGAATCGAATTAATTCAACTACTTTGTTTCTATTCTTTGACCAGAAGTATCTAAAGGTAGCTCAAAAAATGCTACCTCCACGGTAATTATTTCTACGTTTATCCTGAAAGATTTTCCCATTCAAACGTGTGCAATAAAAGCTTCTTTTAATATTTTATTAAACATGCATATAATCTGTTCTAATCGAACTAATCCAACTATGTTATTTTTATTCTTTGACCAGAAGTATCTCGAGGTAGCTCAAAAATACCTCCACGGTAATTATTTCTACTGAAAGAGTTTTCCAGCCAAACGTGTGCAATAAAAGTTCCTTTTAATATTTTACTAAACACGCCTACAATCTGTTCTAATCGAACTAATCCAACTATCTTGTTTCTATTCTTTGACCAGAAGTATCTCGAGGTAGCTCAAAAATACCTCCAGAGTAATCGTTTGTACGTTTATTCAGAAAGATTTTCCCACTCAAAGGAGCGCAATAAAAATGTCTTTTAATATTTTACTAAACACGCCTACAATCTGTTCTAATCGAACTAATCCAACCATTTTGTTTCCATTCTTTGACCAGAAGTATCTAAAGGTAGCTCAAAAATGCTCCACGGTAATTATTTCTACGTTTATCCTGAAAGATTTTCCCATTCAAACGTGTGCAATAAAAGCTTCTTATAATATTTTACTAAACATGCATACAATTTGTTCAAATCGAACTAATCCAACTATGTTATTTTTATTCTTTGACCAGAAATATCTCGAGGTAGCTCAAAAATACCTCCACGGTAATTATTTCTACTGAAAGAGTTTTCCAGCCAAACGTGTGCAATAAAAGTTTCTTTTAATATTTTACTAAACACACCTACAATCTGTTCTAATCGAACTAATCCAACTATCTTGTTTCTATTCTTTGACCAGAAGTATCTCGAGGTAGCTCAAAAATACCTCCACGGTAATCGTTTGTACGTTTATCCGGAAAGATTTTCCCGCTCAAACGTGTGCAATAAAAGCTTCTTATAATATTTTACTAAACATGCATACAATTTGCTTAAATCGAACTAATTCAACTATTTTGTTTTTATTCTTTGATCAGAAGTATCTAAAGGTAGCTCAAAAATGCTACCTCCACGGTAATTATTTCTACGTTTATCCTAAAAGAGCTTTCCAGCCAAACATGTGCAATAAAAGCTTCTTATAATATTTTACTAAACACCTACTATCTGTTCGAATCGAACTAATCCAACTATCTTGTTTCTATTCTTTGACCAGAAGTATCTAAAGGTAGCTCAAAAATACCTCCACGATAATCCTTCGTACGTTTATCCGGAAAGATTTTCCCACTCAAAGGCGCGCAATAAAAATGTCTTTTAATAGGATTCCGATGCAAAGCAAGTAATTCGTTCGACTATCAAAATTAAAGTATAACAATCTTTTATCCCTATACCTTTGATTTCTCTTTTTTCCTTAACCATAAGTAACTGGTTCTTAGAAATTCCCCGAGAGTTTTATTACAACCGTAACTATCCAGGGCCGGCGAGTAAAAAGTCGCAGGGGGCGAGGACACCGGGGGGCGTCGGACCGGGACTACACCTTTTGCTTGGATTCAGTGTAACGAAGATGCGGCATCCTCGTGGCGCTCCAACGAAATATAAACAAGATCCGCGCGCCGCTTAATGCCTGCCGTACGTCACGTGGAAAGATTAAACAGTTAATAAGAATAAGAGTCTTGGAGCGTGTTTCTCCCCCTTTATTCCACGAACGGGGTTTCTTTCCGTAGGTCACCGCCACGGACAACGGAAGAGGAACAGAGAGCAGATGAGTAGGTGGAGGAGGGGGGACACTTGCACGGGTGGTTGGAGGGAAATGGCGGCCATCTTTCCCACGGGCTCTTCTCGAGAACCAATCGCCTTTCTCCAACGAGCATTAAGGCGGCAACTCTGGCTGAAGAATTGCCTCTGCCACGTTAGACACATTTTTCTCGCTTTTCCTTTATTCTCTTCTCTGGCTGCAGGAGTCCCGGGACTCTCGCATCTCCGTCGGTCCCGAGGCCGGCCGCCTTTCTTCTCCTCTTCCTCGTCGTCGTTCCGTCTCGCTTCATCTTCGCCTCTTCCTGTACCATCACCGCCGCGGCGTCGTCGTCGTTTCGCATCTCTTATTTTCTTTGTTCACCCCACACCGTCGCTGCATCCCTCTTCCACTTACTCTTCGTCTTTCTCCTCTTTCCTTTCTTCCAATTTTTTTCCTCCCTTTCTTTCCCCTTTTTTTTTTTTTTTTCTTCCTTTGCTTTACGTTCACCGTTACGTATACCTATAGCACAGAGGGGTATAATAGTGTTCATCCCTGAAGCGAGCTCCATCGAGCGGCAGGTGGCTGACCTTAATAACGCGCCACGCAACGTTTCACGGACCTCCGCTCTTCGCTCTTCTTAAGGGGCGAAAAGAAAACCGTGAGCGTGTCATCTACGAAACGTCAGATCCAAGATTTACTATGGCCACGTATATGGTGTTGCGAATATAGCGGAGCGGAGAAAGCTGATACGCGGTGGACTCGTTTGGCGAAGGGTGAGAGCCCTGTCAGGTCACAGTTTCCCTACTTCACGGCTATCTCCTGTGGGAAAGTTCCGACAATCGATCCGACTATTACTATGGATACGTTTCTACCGTGCCTAATAAACAGCTCGTAATACGGTTGATCTAAACGTGGCTCAATGCGAATCAAGCTGTCACGTCGATCGAGCAACGTTATAGTCGCCTTTTGTCAAATATCATTTTATAGCGCCAACGAGCAACGTCGCGATGTATTGTTGAACGTATTCGCTTGTTTGGTAGGAAAGTGTTTTGGTAGGAAAGAGATCGTAAAACGAAATGTAACAATGAGATCTAACACCGGGGAAACGTATTAATCTTCTGCATTCAAGCGTCTCTTGTATCGCGAGTTAGAAATCTACTCGAGTCATTTTTTAAAGCAGATTCCATGATCTACTATTGGCAATTAAGTGATCGAGGATTTTGTCGTTGGACAAATTAGACGAATCCGCGGTCACTTGGTTACCAAGGCGATATTTGTACTGTGAAAAATAATCGTAATTTTAAAATTAGTCAAATTATCTCGGAGCGATCGTTTTAAAGTAAATGTAAAAGTTGCTCTCTTTCGGGTGTAATTTTTATACAGGAAAATGTACGGAGAGTAATGTTCGAAGGTCCGTTTTGCGAAATAAAAATTGTATCTACGTAGTCAGGTTACGAAATTTGTTTTGTCGCCGGTTCCTTTTTTTCCGAAAAAGATAACGATGGAAAAGGCAATAACAAAAGGTTTGGCCAGCAGCCGAACGATCAAATATAAACGTAGAAAATGTTTTTGTTGACTTATACTGTGTGTAGCGGGCAGCATACGTGTGGCTGCGGTGCTGATACGATGATATTCCGATACACAGCGGTTTTATTCGTTTTATGACTTCTTTCGCTACCACTGTAGAACATTTCCAATTCATGAACGAGTTTGCTGAGCCCGTAACGAACAGCGTGTTACCGTAGATAGTCGAATGGCATTAGTCGAGGTTGTAAAGCGCACGATCGTGTACTCATTGTTGAAGGAACTTTTGCTTTCTAGGAGAACTATTTACGTATAAACGACAGCTTAAATTGCTGTTTAATAATCGCAAACTATTGCTAATTTTGTTGGGTGAAAAATAGAAATGTTTCTTGAAAACTGTGACAGCAGAATCTCCTCTTGCAAATGATCATCCTACTTTGTCTACTCTATTAAATTAAATTATTTAAACGTTTCAATTATTAAATGCTTGCAGAAGAATGGCAGTGTAGCTTTAAATAACATCCAGCAATTGTTAATTGTGATGTTGGGTGAAAAATAGAAATGTTTCTTGAAAACTGTGATAGCAGAATCTCCTCTTGCAAATGATCATCCTACGTTGTCTATTCTATTAAATTAAATTATTTAAACGTTTCAATTATTAAATGCTTGCAGAAGAATGGCAGTGTAGCTTTAAATAACATCCAGCAATTGTTAATTGTGATGTTGGGTGAAAAATAGAAATGTTTCTTGAAAACTGTGACAGCAGAATATCCTCTTGCAAATGATCATCCTACGTTGTCTATTCTATTAAATTAAATTATTTAAACGTTTCAATTATTAAATGCCTCCAGAAGAATGGCAGTGTAGCTTTAAATAACATCCAGCAATTGTTAATTGTGATGTTGGGTGAAAAATAGAAATGTTTCTTGAAAACTGTGATAGCAGAATCTCCTCTTGCAAATGATCATCCTACGTTGTCTATTCTATTAAATTAAATTATTTAAACGTTTCAATTATTAAATGCTTGCAGAAGAATGGCAGTGTAGCTTTAAATAACATCCAGCAATTGTTAATTGTGATGTTGGGTGAAAAATAGAAATGTTTCTTGAAAACTGTGGCAGCAGAATATCCTCTTGCAAATGATCATCCTACGTTGTCTATTCTATTAAATTAAATTATTTAAACGTTTCAATTATTAAATGTCTCCAAAGGAATGGCAGTGTAGCTTTAAATAACATCCAGCAATTGTTAATTGTGATGTTGGGTGAAAAATAGAAATGTTTCTTGAAAACTGTGATAGCAGAATTTCCTCTTGAAAATAATCATCCTACGTTATCTAACTTCTCAAGTGAATAATAATCAGCGTAGTACGAAAATGTAATAACCAACATTTAATTTATGTTCCAAATAAAAGAAGGAATAACGTTGTCTTAACCCTTTGCACTGCTATGTCGAGTGCGAGTCGACATCAGGTTTTACCTCAGGTCGAGTCCCACTCGACGTTCATCCAGTCGCAGCTTTTTTTGAGAAACGAGCGAAAGAAAAGCAGAATTGCATCCTGAAAATTGTTTCAAGATATATCATACGCTTAAAAGTTAGAAAATACCCCACTGACCTCGCTAAACAAATAAAATAGTCAAACTCGAAGATGGTATCCCGCTGGAGGTAGCTATCCACGTGCAAAATTGACCAAATGTCCAGCTGGGCAAATTGTAAGCTACAAATTAAATAATAATACACTCAGAAATTAGAAAATATAACAATAGCGTGAATAAAACTGATATTCAAGTGAATTTGTTTCCCCCTTTGCCTATTTAAATTGTCTTATTTTTTAGTTAAAGTAAATGTCAAATAAAACACTTGAAAACGTCAACGAAATTGAAGTAAAATTCGCAGTGCGAAGGGTTAAAAAGTATTTCGCGATAGAATTATTTTTCGCGTTATCGTTTCCTCTAAATTATTTGAATAATAAATAGGAAACAAAGTAACAAATAGATATACTAGAAAAATTTAATTGGCAAAATTAATTTCAATTTCAAATAAAAGAAAATTTTAAATTTAAATTTAAATTTAAAATTTTTAAATTTAAATTTAAATTAATTTTAAATTTAAATTTAAATTTAAATTCCTTAAAGAGATAATCGACCTAACCTAACTCCAATCGAACGTACGTAACCGCAGGTTAAGCCATCTAAAGCATCGCAGTAGAAGACGTCATAATAGGAAACATAGTAAACTATAGTGTGCTATAACCACAAACAGTTTATCAGTTTTCAGCATTCGCGTTGTTACTTCATTAAAGAGGGACGATTATCGGCGGATATAAGCGGATAAGTAAACGTTTAGCCCTTTTTCGCCTAGGTATCCAGACAAACACCGATGAGCAGAAGTGGGAAACAGGGGAAGTTCCTTTTCTGAGTTTATGGCAGGCAAGTTGGCCGTGCTGTACCGGCAGCTCTCCGGCAAAGACTTTTACGAGCGGGTAAACGGGATTTAAAGTGACGATGATGCAACCTCAAGGTGCTCACTTTATCCTTGACGGCCTCATAAATGTAACTGATGACATTGCCAGATACGTTTGACTCGTTTCGTCTTTTCAGTGCCGCTACCCATAGAAACATCGTTGATTTTGTGTTGATGAAAACGGCACGAGACCCCACTTACTTCTCCGCTCGTAAAAATCAAAAGAGCCCATTGAACTGGATTAACTTTTCGCGCCTTCCGACGTCTGTCACGCTTACGGTCTTCTACTTTTACTGTTCTCTATTTTGGCACACACTTTATTTTCATTCGATGATCGTTGCTCGATCGATGGATCTAGCTACGCGATAGACGATAAATTAGTTTTCTATTACGTATAAGTGGTATTTACTACGTGCAATAAGCACAGATATTGTGTTGGCAACTAAGTGATTGGGGATTTTGTCATTAAGTGGTATTGACAAAATCCGCGATCAGTTAGTTACCAACCCAGTATGACGAATAAGTTAGAAGATGATATAACGAACGAATAAGATAAAATTGTTGGGACTACGTGTTATTGAGAAATTGATTTTTAAACGATACGAAGGAAACTATTAGTTTTTTATGTCGGAATTGGAAATTTTATTGCGCATCGATTAGACCGTAGTGTTACTAGAATTCTAAACAGTGGAAATTAAAAAATCACTATGTACCGCAGCATACTGTGGCGCCACCTCACAAAGGAAATCTCAAACTAGACGTGATACATTAAGAATCTAATCGACGGATAGTAACGCTAACCATTTTTGAAAGATAAACGGAGAGAAGCAAATTACGAATGCGAGAACATATACAACGAAGTACGTACATACGTATTTATAAAATTATAACATTATCAATAAAAAGAAATATTTAATAATAAACCTACGTACCAAGATTAATTCCCATTTTCTAAGATAAAGAATTTCGAAATCCACGAATCTCTTTCAAACGTCTATTAAGTAAATAAATTTTTGCGATATTGGGAAACAAATGATTAGAAGAAATATCAATACAATTGTCTTATCCATCCCGAGAAACGTAATCGTATCTTTACGGGATGACAACAATCGGAACAAAAGTAAGAGCAAGAAATAACATAAAATGCAGTAACAGAGGTATAAGATGAATCGTAAAATGCGGGTAATACCAGTGAACGGCATTTTGAACGCTACTAGCACCATCTACGATCACTTGGCGTTAACACCAAACAATGGCTGACACGGTCAAGCAGCAGCGAAAGTTTCGCGAGCAGAAAGTATTTCAGTAAAGTGACGACAGATGGCCCGATATTCCTCGTCGTGTGGTCCGTGTGAAACGGTGCAAATTCTTTTCCGTTGATTTACGATCGAATTAAAACTGACAATTATTGTTATTGTACCGTCATATAAGGAGGTAACAGATAATAAATTCGACCGTAAAACGTTAAACTAGTGTGGTTGCGTTTTGTAAGGCTGGTTTAGTGCTGAGTCGCGTGCAACAGCGCTCGTTAAAACAGCCGTAAACCGACGTAACCGTCCGCGGTGTAGCTTGTCCCACGACGACCAATGTCTCGCGATCTTATGTCTGCGTCAGGAATTTTCCTTTTAAAATATCCTTTTTGTCGCCATTGTCTATTTACAAGTTACGCTGTATCGTTGCGTTCTCACTTATTGCTAACATTGTATTGCCTCTAAACGTTGGGATAATAACTTCTTATGCAATTAGGAAACAGGCATACAAATCATCGTAAAATACATGGACGAATTTTATGTAAACATTTAAAAGAAAGAATCGATTATTACGGCAAACGTTTTATAGTAGTCAATTTAAATTTGCCGTTGATTTATAATACGTATATATACCTTAAAGAACTGCTAGAAACGTTTAGCGAAAAGCTGTCAATGAAGGCATTACTTGTCCATATCCAGTTTATTGCGATGTACACTGCAGGCTGCTATACAAACGATAATATATTACTGGTTACTTGAAATTAATGACAAAACACATTTATCTATGCTTTGTAAGATTAATTTAACATTTTACGATATCGATATTGAACCTTACCATGTGATCATTAGCCTCTGCGCGTTTCACGAGGATTAGGATGCTTTACCGTTTAAGTATCGTCGATCTAGTTTGTGCATCGACCGTAAGAGCGGCTCAGTTACCGATTCCATGGGGATTACACGTTCCTCGGGATTACACATAAACAATAATCTCGGGCATTCAACTGCAAGTGCAAATTAACGTTATCAAACCATTTATTTAACTATCATTTGCAAATTTTCGTAAAGATAATAGCTTAAGCGATTCACATTGAAAACATTCGTAACCGCAGTTCCTAATGTTTCTGTCTCCATTAAACTCCTTTCGTTAACCTACTCTTTAACAAAAATTTGCCAAATACCAGAATAATCTAAAAAATATATAAGATCTTTCTTGTATATTACCAATACGTTCCACGACAACAAAAGTAAAACATAACCTTAATTCTGTCACAATCGATCGTAACTAGAAACGAATCGAAAGAGATTTTCTAACACCAAACGACAAAGGTGAGGTCAGTGAACTGACGTAACTCTCTAGAACGTAATTAACATTCCAATTCGGATAGAACAAACTAAGAAACAGATAAATAATAACTTAATATTTACCGACGTAACGTTGAAAAAGTTTGTTGACTAACGGAAGGCAGAAAGCGTGAAAAGTCGAAACGGCGATCTTTTGGTCGCGGCTTCCGAAAAAGCAGCGGAAACGGCGCGGTGTGCAGTAGCGTCGGTTCGATTAGCCAAATATAGATTTACCGCCGGAAACAAATGCGGAGCTAAAAGGGACATCGCGGCTGCGGCTCGACCTCCCATGATTCCCTTTGAAAATCAATCCTGATTTATACGACACGGTCGCCGCGATTTCGTGGCCAAGAAAAAAATCCATATTTAAACCGTCGCCTGATTCGCGTTGTACCGTGTACTCAGCCAATCGTGGGATCGTAATGGCCACCGGTGAGGCAGGTTGAGTTCGTGGCGCCGTCACTAGATGTCGCCGTGATCGACGGTCGTAAATCGTCGGCAGACTCCCGCCCATTGCATGCGGGTAGGCGGTACCACGGCGTTCCGTGACGTCAGCCGTGTCCCCACCAGTTCCCTCTGGCGGCTCGCCCCACTACTATCTTACCCCTACCACCGCTACTCCGTCTCGCTATTCTACCGTCGCTCTCCACCACCACCACCACTACACCACCACTACCGCACCGTGGCCCGTGGCGCTTTCGGCGCTCTTCTTCCCCCACCCGCGCCGTTCACGTTCCGTTCACTGGCTTTCTACGTATATATGCAAGTAAGTACGTGAAATTCTCTCGGGTGGGCCAGCATCCCCGGTCATCTTCATAAATGCGAGTCGGCCGTTTGAAATGGTATCGAGGCTAATTCGAGCGGCGCTTATGCGATACAGTGTTTGTTTACTGTTTGCTAAAGCGGCCCGGATTAAATATAAAACAAAGTTGACAGAGCGTAGACGTCGGGCTAGACGGAGTGGCGCTAGCTGAAAGCGACGTCGTCCGACGGCCGCTCATCCTTTCTACGTACAGATCCCTCAAAAATATCACCTACGCGATCCGTATGATTGTTCGCTCGCTTTGCTCTTATTTACCTCTCTATCCTCGATTCTCCTTTCGTACCTTTATCCAATTCTAATACCAATTTCTTTATTTCTCCGATATAATTCGCGTGTCGTACGATATTCGACGAATTTGCTAACTTTTTACGATTTCGAGATTGCTACTGGAATATCGCTGTATGGTTACGCGTTTCTGTCGTGCTTCGGCCAATGTGTACGTGTAATGAGCAGTATATGTGAACACGGTGGTGCGCGTGTGCGCGTTAAATTGGTCCAGATCGGGGCTCTCGCGGCCGATTACAAGAACACAGACTCGGGTCGCGTGTTTTATCGGTGTACACGGGTCTTCCTGGCGTTGCTCGTCTATCTCTGTCGATGGTCGTCGTAAGTAGCTCTACATACATCGAGCGTGTGTATTCGCGAACGCAATATTCCCCGGTCAAATTGCGTGTTATAGGAATAGCGAAACGTATCCGTCTCCGGGGAAATGTAGACCTTTAGTCTGCACCGGCAGTTGGATTGCGTCTGTGGAGACGGTACGCCACTAAAAAGATCAATACACCATCGCGGCTCGCCTGTTCATCGGAATCTAGATGCCGCGAGTGCACGCTGCTCCCCGAACGCGAATGATATCGTCTGTCTGAATATCGTGCCGCGAATCGTCGGCGCTGCCTCCAACGTCTTCGATTTCACACACTGGATACAGTTTCGTATCTCTAAATAAATAACAAATTACGTTTACTATTCTGCCATTTTTTTTCTCCTTCGACGCAAGATATTCAGCCGAATAATATAATTTTGCTCGAGAGACAGAAAACACGGAGAACTTGAAGTTTCCCCGATGAAAAAAATAAAAAGATGGAAGTTTAATCGAGAATTTAATTTAATCGAGCGATCACGAGCAGCGCGAAATAGTTGTACATCGATTTGCTTTTATCGTATCTTTTTACGATTCGTATCGTATCGATTTCGGATAAACAGACATCGATCGTTTTCGAGAAAAAAAGAATATTCATCGCGGCCGTCTATCTTCCGATCGGACGAACTTGAGTTATCCTTGGCAATATTTCGAGACTTATTGCAAGATAACCGCGACAATTCATCGGTTCTCGCTTCGATACTTTGTTAGCGTGTTTCCGATCATTGAAGATATATATCTGATGTAAGCCGCTTATTTGCCAAACAGTTTGACTCGACGAAACAAACAGCAGATGTAATCGATGAAATTATATAAAATAAGGATCGATCGAGCGTTTCGGCGACTAAAATTCCCAAAATATCCAAAAATTTCGAAAAGTGGAGTTACAATCACTTTGGCCCGTACGAACGGCTCGTAAATCAGAATAAAGACGGCGAAATTTCGAGAACATGGCGATAAGCAAATTTCCTGAGAAATTGCCGGTCGTGACAACTAGTGCCAAAACGTTGTCGAACGACGCACAGACGCTGTGTCGGTCGTCTGAGAAGCGCCGGGGGGTAAAAGCGGAGAGATAAGTTCGACGCTGCAAAACATTTCTATCCGTGGCTGGCTCGGTTCCGCTGAAGAATCCCGAACGATCAGAATCACGACGGTGCTCTTGCCATTGTTTCCAGAAATATTTGTGTGTTTACTACGAAAGTAATGCTCCTTTCTTAACTCCCACCCCTTATCTGCCGCGGTATGACCGAACTTAGCCGACGTGTTATTGCGGCCGCAGCTTCAAGATAGAAATCTGCACGCCGGTCGAATCTATGAAAATTATCCCGACGCTACTCCTTCTTTCTTTATCGCCACGCTGATAAATCGTTCTAAACAGTTCGATTTACGCGTTCCTCGTTCGACTCGTTCATTCTCCAGCGTACCAACTTCTCCATCAATTTATTAGCGGCAACGTTTAATAGACCAAGCAGACATTTTTCAGAAACACAC
Organism: Bombus vosnesenskii; assembly: GCF_011952255.1. Lineage (NCBI taxonomy): Eukaryota > Metazoa > Arthropoda > Insecta > Hymenoptera > Apidae > Bombus > Bombus vosnesenskii. Next base: position 984,958 of record NW_022884342.1, read on the forward strand.
CGAGCTTTATAACGATTAGGTGTTTTTTACACGCTTTCTAGATTAATAGAGTAAGCAGGGATTATTTAGAAATAGATCGTTTTATAAAGATTAGGTGTTTTATAGATTGGTAGATGAAGCAGAGATTTTTTAGAAATACAGCAAGTTTTATAACGATTAAGTATGTTCGAAATGCTTTATAACAGATTAATGGAGTAAGCAGAGATTTTTTAGAAATATACCAAGTTTTATAACGACTAGGTGTTTTTCAGATGCTTTATAGATCAATAGAGCAAGCAGGGATTATTTACAAACACACTAAGTTTGATAACGATTAAATATGTTCTAAATGCTTTATAACAGATTAATGGAGTAAGCAGAGATTTTTTAGAAATATACCAAGTTTTATAACGACTAGGTGTTTTTCAGATGCTTTATAGATCAATAGAGTAAGCAGGGATTATTTACAAACACACTAAGTTTGATAACGATTAAGTATGTTCTAAATGCTTTATAACAGATTAATGGAGTAAGCGGGGATTATTTACAAACACACCAAGTTTTATAACGACTAGGTGTTTTTAGATGCTTTATAGATCAATAGAGCAAGCAGGGATTATTTACAAACACACTAAGTTTGATAACGATTAAGTATGTTCTAAATGCTTTATAACAGATTAATGGAGTAAGCAGAGATTTTTTAGAAATACACCAAGTTTTATAACGATTAGGTGTTTTTAGATGCTTTATAGATCAATAGAGCAAGCAGGGATTATTTACAAACACACCAAGTTTGATAACGATTAAATATGTTCTAAATGCTTTATAACAGATTAATGGAGTAAGCAGAGATTTTTTAGAAATATACCAAGTTTTATAACGACTAGGTGTTTTTCAGATGCTTTATAGATCAATAGAGTAAGCAGGAATTATTTACAAACACACTAAGTTTGATAACGATTAAGTATGTTCGAAATGCTTTATAACAGATTAATGGAGTAAGCAGAGATTTTTTAGAAATATACCAAGTTTTATAACGATTAGGTGTTTTTAGATGCTTTATAGATCAATAGAGCAAGCAGGGATTATTTACAAACATACCAAGTTTGATAACGATTAAGTATATTAAAGATGCTTTATACTTCAATATTTTGAACGTTGCGAGTTCTTTTACGTCTTCGTCATATTCGTTTTACTTTAAGGTTTTCATAAATGCACAAAATGCACATTGATCCGTTAGTCTCTCTAAAAATTCTTCTTCTTTTCTTTTTCCTTCTCTATTAAAATTTATCTTGATCCCACGACCAGATTACAAATTTGATCACTTGTAGGCAAATACCTAACACTTTTCCACCGAATCACTCACCTACCTATCTCAATTATGCATCAAGAAAGCAATGGAATAATTGTTTATAGCAATTTAAAAATTCCAATTATCAAAGAACTACGATATCTCCAAGTAAAAATACGATGAACGATAGAAAATGTAACGAATTTTCACCTAAACTTTCCCAACGTACATTTTTCACAGAAACGATACAAGCTCGACTTCGGACACGTGGCTTGTTCATTAGAGCACTATAGCTCTAAGCGCTACACGATTCGAATATAATACAAAGCTAACACGCGATGGACCAAGTCAAACTTTTTACGTTCTCGTGGTCGTGAGACCAGACTTTTTTCTCGTTGGCCCAGTGAAATACGTTAGACGATCGCTTTTTAGGAGTTTCGGTCGACGAGCGTGTTCACAGTTTGTTAATCTGCGTGCGTGTATACGCCGTATTAACGTTAACAGAGTTTGAACTGGTGCGTGCCGATGCCGTCGTCCATGTGACCGTTTTACACATGTAACTCCATACAATGGCCATAAATGGTATCAACAAGTGGATGCTTAAGTGCCATTATGAAACGTTGATTATGAGAGCAAACTGTATTACGTATTATTTGCGGCCGCATTAAGATACCGAGCGTGTCTTCGCGCGATTATCGTCCCGCCGTTTGTTTTATAATCAAATAAAAAAGAAGAAAGAGGAAGACGGAGGTAGAAGAAAGAAGAAAGACAAGAAACACGATGGCATCGCAACGACGGGAAAAGATTCTAAACAGAGGGAGGCCATCGTAACGAAACTGTTCAACTTCTCGGGCTGATGCGTCCTCGCAATGTGCATACGCTCGCCCCGTAATTGTTGCTCCGAATCGTTTGGAAAACGAAGCCGCGTTAAACGACCGTTTTCATTGCGGAACACAGGCTGCACCATCCGTGATTCCGTTATCTAAGCATCTGCTTTACAACGAGTCGTTTTTCTTCTTGCTATTATCGCTCGTCCAATGTCCACGCTTTAAATATCGAAAGGGTAATTGTTACTCCGCTTATGTTTTAATAGCAGCACGTTACAGCCGTGTATACGGAGAACGTAACCAAAGGGAAATAAAGACACAACGTTTGAATCGTATGAAAATAAATTGGCGCGGGCACACTAGCGTCGAAAGCGGAAAAATACGTAGGAAAGTATAAAAAGTACGGTATATAGAGAAAAGTCACGACGCGTTAATTAGCGAACGATTGGCTCGGTTAAGCTTCTCTGGAATCGTATTAAACACAAGTATATTCTATCCAGTCAAGGTTCTTTGACAAATATCCTAAGAGCGTCGTCGATCAATGAAGAAATCACTTCGATCGATTATCAAACGTCGGCTGATTAAATTAAACCAATCAACGTCGATGGAATTAGAAACGAACATTCGCGCTGGACATCGAATCGTTCATATCTCACTCGTACATTTCCTAATAATAATTATCCACTGACAAGTAGAAATTCTCGTGAGACGAGTAGCCGAGCTCCGTTATGTCTCTTGATAATCGAAACGTCTTTTAATATCTCTATGTATGTATTCTTATAGCTTCGAAATAATCGCGTCTGGCTAACCGGCTTCATTCACGATCGCCAATAAGCCTCGAATCGATCTTCCATCGCGACAGCTAAATATTTACGATTCGTGAAAGGACAGCGGTGGATGGCTCGGCTTGTGTTCGATCGACCGATGGATTATCATCGTTACACCATTGACCTACGCGGATGAGTTCCACTCTCGCGGGATACCGATGATAATCGCGCAAACCTCCTTTCCTCGTCCCGTTCGATTTCGTAACGCGAAAACGGTTTCGTTAATTGAACGTTAATTACGGTTTCGTTAATTACGGTTGGCTGGAGATTTTTCCGTCGCGAACGAGCCGCTGACTTTCTCGTTTTGGCTACCCGGCCTGTTCACGCATGAATAATACAAAAGTTACGCTCACGGAACTAACGATCCGCCGCGGTTCAGTTTGAAGATGAAATTAATAAAAATTGACGTTGTAAAAATTCGCAGAGTCGGGCCGTGCATATTTACACGCTAATTGCCGTAGCAAATATGTAGGATGTTTGATACAGAACGGATTAATAGTACGAGATACGATTCTATTACAAATACGCGTTTACGTAATTATCTTATCGGTGATGTAGTTGGAAAAATATGCGAAACTAAACATCTGTCACTATTCGTGACTCCTCTATCCTTTACAGCCATTCGGCCAACAATTTCGCCATTGCCTCGCCAAGCTGTTCCTTTACTGGCGACTAACAACGTTACACTGTGTAGCCTGCAATTCAGAGGTAGCTCGCAACGCGATACGAGTGCATAAGTCGTGGTTTGCAAGTACGCACCGTTTATTTCTCTAGGCCAAACGACACTGTTCAAATAACCGACGCTCGACCATATCATCAACGATCGTCGTGTTACAAAGTTTGAACCGGCGTTGGACCACCTCGCGCGAAACGCGTCTGCAGCCGTACGAATGTATTTCTCTTTGACAAACGGCGCACGAAAGAAACAAAAATGGTATTATGGCAAGAGAAAGCGGAAACGTTACGTGTCAACGGCTCGAGATCGTTTCTGTGGGCACGTTGTGCCGTAATTCGGCACACGTTCCACGTAATCTGGCCCCGTGCAATTTACTCGACTCGGCCAATTACACGGCGAACAGTTTCTGACAGAGGGACGCCTCGACATCGTGACACGCGTGTGCTCCGCGATACAGTTACGTTACAGCCGATCTAGCACTTCTGTCTGTCCTGTCTCGTATCTGGCAGGCCTAACGTTCTCGTGAAAAAATTACTCGAAGAGCAAAGCCGAGGAGAAAATAACGAGCGTTCGCGTAAAACGACCGCGACCAAGAGGGCAATCTCTTCCTTTCGTTCGATACTTTTATATTTCGGACGTTCTGGCGAGTTCGTCTGGCAAACGTCAAACGAGACGAAGAGCGTGGTCGCGAAGGCTTTCGCTGGACCAATGTCTGCACAGTGTTCGGGAAGAACCTTCGTGGATGGTCCTTAAGAATATGCGTTTGGCGCCCTACAACCCGACAACTCGAGCACTCGCTTCAACGAATCGTGATTTACTGCCAGGCCCTGTTCCGAACATGGCGCAGACAATGCCGAGGTAGCCGTATTCGTTCGAAGAACCGAGAGGCGGTGCAGCGGTGGTCCTTGGGAAAGCTTGGAGGCCGTGACTCGTAGTTTGAGACTCGAGTCGTCGTGGATTCGTATGGCGGGGCTGGTGAAACGACGAAGTGTTTGAAATTCTGCTTTAAGACGATGATACGGGCAAACGGAATATACAAGAAAGTAGAAAAGATAGCCTTCGTTGTACTACGAACAGCAGTTCCGTGTGAGAAACGTCACGATGAATTAACTTACTAACGTTCCGTCCTTCGAGATAGACACAGCTCGTAGTGATATAAAAATATCGTATTAAATTGAAATATAAATTAAATTGAAAAATGGGGAGGAATATGCGAGATAGGTTGCGATTTGTCAAGATAATAATTAAGGGATGAAATATTTGGTTTACCTTGAGAAGTAGGCGTGTACGTAAAACTAACTCGACTTAGACAGAGGTAGCTAGTCTGAATGCGATGATCGATTTTGAGACATTTATATGGAAGACGCGTATTGATTCTCGAGGAAGGAGCTTCGACGGCAACCATATTCCTTCCGCGATCTTCGTATTACGTCCAAGAAGAAGCATCACGCGATATTTCACTCGTAGTTTAAGTTACAGCTGGCGATCTCTCAGATCGCTGCTGTAATAATCACGTTGCACTTTCACACGTATCTCACGATCACTGTTCTTTTATGGGAATCTTTATTTACACGATGCAACACACAATTACGCGGCGAGTATTCCGCGGAGAATACACGGCGCACTCGCGAAACGGAGAACGTGGTGCCAAGTCGTTTAGAAAACACGAACTGCTTAAAAGTCTTGAAACGATTAACCCGGGGCCGACACGACGAGGAGAAACTTCTCACAATCAAGATAGCCCGTTGACGGAAGGGAAAGGTTTCCGTCATTGGCCAAAAAATATTCCCTTGTGAAAGCCGGAGACCCGGCAGCCGCGCTGGAAAAGGAAAGTCAGCCGAGATCAAAGGGCTTTCTTTAACCCTGTCTTTTTAAAAATGTGAAATTTTTATGGCCACACTTTCGCACCGCACTTCCAGTTGCCATCGACTTTCTCGAGCCTCGGATACTGCCGTAGGGGACGAGTCGAATTGTTTCGAGGGCTGCTTCGCACATTTTCTTTCGCCATTCCTTTTCACAAATATTTTTTCATTTTTTTCTTCTTCTTTTCTTTATCCTTTACCTTCTTCGTAAAAGTTGAGAAACGAAGGAAACGTACGACGCATGATTATTATCGTAGGAAAAGAATCACGAGTCTTGAAGTTAAGCCCGAACGAGATACACGTGCTCAAACCGAACAACTGCTATTAATAAATACATATGTTTTATATTTAGCATTTTGTAATATTCTTCGCGTATTCTTGACACAAAATGAAAAGAAATAGTGGATGGTATTGTAAAAATGATACACGATATGTACGCTATGAACGTTTATGCAAATGTATATTTCTATAAACACAAGCAAGAAATGGAACCTAAGGAGAAATTTATTTCGCCCGTTAAATTTTATAACGAGTGCTATATCTAATTTGGATGTTTCACATACTTCTGCATATTATGTATATTTCCTACATTTTTACATCTTTATGAATAAATATCCGAGGTCTATATGCGAGCCGTTCAGAAGCCAGGTTGATTAACTCCATAAATTAAAGGGCACTGAAATACGACGATGTTAGAAACACGGAGTTTCTTAAATTTACCTTGGAATTTACTAGTATTTATGTCATCTTCTTACGATAAATGAACTTTGTAGTAAAAACTACGCGTAATAGTAAAAGATCTCGCAGAAGTCGAATCGATCCAACTCAACTTTTTATCAATTTCTTAATTCCTTCCGTATGCTCGTTCGTTTCTTTTCAGTTTGCTGCAAGAACGTATAGAAATATTAAGAAATATCAAACGTATACGATCTATATTAACATAGTAATCGCGACCGGCAGGTTTCTTTACCTTTCCCCTGATATCAAACAACATCAGATCCAAACAATGGCAAACGCCGTTATGTTAAAAATACGATACGAGCAGTCGGAAGCTACGCTAGCAAAAATTCGTCGATAATCATCGATACCGTAAGATTTGTGGGTACAGACAAAGAGAGAAGGCAAGCGAGGCCGGCGTAAAGCGACTTAACCGGCTGCGGAAAGCGGCGGTCTACGTTAAGTAAATAACGTAGGAGCGCGATAAATTCCGTTTACACGGCCAATATGTATCGATGATCGTTGCGCGGCATTCGGCGTTAAATTGAAATCCGTATTTAGGTGACTATTATAGCCATTAAGTGGGAACGTTAACGCGGCTATTTACGCGACGATCAGAAATCGTTAGGGGACGGTCGTCGCGCTTCTTCCTTCGATCTTCGCGATCGAACAAACGGAGCACGCGGTTTCTTTTCGCGAGCGACCCCCTGAATCGCGCGATTTGCATCGCCGCCGGCTCCAACCGTCCATAAACAGCAAAAAGATACGATCTCAATTAGTCCCGGGCCGAAAACGTTGCGGAGAAACACGGCGAATGCGGACCCGCGATAACAACTCTCGGAGACGCGACGCGAGTTCCACGTACCCCGCGATTTCTCCACTCCCTTGAATTATACTCGGTCCCCGAACTGTGAGTAATTCTGCGAAACTGCGGGTAGAATGCCTCTCTCGGGCCTGCCACTTCTTTCTCGTGGAATTAACGACCGAACTCGACTTTTAGGCGCGGCCTTTAAACGCTACCTCCGTAGATCTGTTAACGCGTGTAACCGAAGTAGAGTAACTAGACGAGCGATACGATTGCCAGGGAGTGATACACGCGTTCACAATTTCGCTCATGTTGCTGTGCAAATTCGTATTTCTATAGGTACGACGAAAGGAACAGCGTTTGGACAGAGGTTCGTGTTACCTGTCAAACGCTATAACGAGTACACCACTTTGCATTGTTCTACCGTATCGTACACGAATGTACCTTGCGTATGATATGCATTTTACACATTTTTGCCTCTTTGTATATTGGATAAACGCGTAGAAATAGTCTACTCGTGATTAATTCGAGTACTTTGATTTATTTGTATGGATCTCTGCGTGGATATCACTAAAATGTATCGTTGGTTTATTAAACGAACGAGAGGATTAAGAAAAGCGCATCTTTCTGGAAATCAGTTTGAAATAGAAAGTTTCAGATCGACGATCGAAGTTCTAGAGCGATCGTGAATAATAAAAATGTAGAAGCTATCCTCTTACACGCGATTCAATATAGCAAATTTTCCAGCGAATTTTCCGAAGATCTTCGAAAGCTACAAGGAACTCGAAGACGGCCGAACGGCGCAATTATCAAAAGAATTCTAACGTGTCTTCTCACGTACCGTTTGAGATTCTCCGCGCGCAGCAGTTTCAGGATCTTAGATCACAGACTCGACAGTGTCCAAAACAGGGAATTCAGGTACAGCGCGAAGATCGTGGATGAAACGAGAGTGCAAAAGGTCGTGAACGCGGCTGTAGCTCGAACGCGATAAACAACCGCGATTCGTAGAAACTGCAGCGCGTGCAGAACGCTCGCACGCAGCACGGAACAGAAGAGCGTTTCGATGCGCTAACAGAGCCGAGGTCAGCGTGCGTCTTCGTACGAAGTGCGTGAAGACGATAACGAAGACTGCGGTGTTTCGAGTGCGTGTTCGAGATAAGCGAGAGGAACGGTCCGCGATAATAAACCTGTCCACCGTGAAACAACCGCGAGGATGAAGCTGTGCTTCGTTCTTTTTCTAACCCTCGATCCTCGAATGAGTAATCTTCGCGAACAGACGTGACGAAACGCGAAACATAGATTAGACATTTTTACCGTTTGCCTTTTATTTCAAAGAGTAGGTTGGTATAGGACGAGCGCGTGGTTTCGTCGTCCGAAGAATTTCCTATAAATTTGTCGTTCGGATTAGCCAATGATTCGAAATTTGAAAAACTTGGAAAATTGTAAAAATTGTCACTGGAAAATTAGAACTTGGCTAATCTACTCAAACGAGATTCGAGCGTCAGAGACACGCTGGCAATAAATGGAAAACGCCGGAGAAATATGTTTCTCCCATATGTCGTACAAGCGTTTCACACTAATAGGAAATCTGCGCGTGTAAACGCTGTGGTTAACCGAGATCGTCTATGTGTATAGACCTACGTATCTAAAATAAAAGAATCGCCATCTTACAGATCGAAGTTTGATTACTCTATCGAACGATGGAGCAACAATACGCAGAGCAGAAACGATAAGTAGCTACCAGTTTCTTGATTTACTGCCTTCGATAATAATCGGAACATCGAGCAGCGCGTAATAACATCGTTGCAACTTCTGAACAAATGCGCCAACTCTCTCTGATTTCGTCCTCCGAATCGTTACTATATAATACGCTATACACTGTTCGTCATTATGCGTAATAAGCAGCGAACGTTAGTCACTGATTTCACGTACAATGCAAGAATCAGCACCGTTTACGGTAATCCTGCCACGCCCTGCATGTAACACGGTTAGCGGCATTCCGATCCGTAAAAGGAGTGCCGCGAATCGTTTCCCATCCCGAAGCGTCCATGGGAGGCTGACCGAGAAGGCGAAAAATCGCCAGGCGTATGCCGAGCGGACGCGTAATTCGGAGGCGCATGGGACGAGCATCTCGAGGTGTCAACCTAATCCAGTCGCTCTCATGCTTTTCTACGTTTCGGTAAAAGTTCCTCGAAGGATCTCGCGCCGTTCACCGTGCTTCTTCCTCGTAGTATTTCGAACCCGGAGCACCCCTCGACTCCTCGCTCGACTGGTCTACCGCTTTTCTTCCTCTCGCAGCTATCCGGTCGACGAAACCAATAACTAAGGGAAGGAAAAACGGGATGGAAGTCTCGCACGCCCGGAGCATATATATTTTCGCAGCGACGTGGATATACGAGCAGTCACGAGCGCGGCAACGTGTGCGTAACGCTAGGTGTACACGCACGTACCAGAAGCCCTAACCCCACGAATTAATATTCCATCCGCGTGGCTTACACCAGTCTCGCAGATTGCCAATGCCGTTGCTCCCCGAGAGAACAGGCACGACCCTCTCTGGAAACACCGGGATAGGGACAAAGAGCACGCGAATAGCGCAGGATCCGTTTCATTCGGCTACGGGAACAATGCCGGTCCGGCCCGTTCTCCACCATGGAAAATAAGATTCCAGGACGCGCAATACTCGCGACTGATCCGATGAGTTACCGCTCTCGGCGCTCCACGATATTCCTCGGGCTAAACGAGATTTCGCTTGCTCGTTGTCGCGGTCGTTGGATATCGAAAGGGGACGTTGACGTACGTTTTTGAACGCGTGTTCAACGAGTTGGGAGATTTCTTCTTGGCATTTACAAACTGGTATTCAAGGATAGATTGCGAGAGAGCCTGGAAATATCAACATCGCAGATGTCGAAGGGAACTCGATATTCCGTGTCGTTTCATTTTTCTTATTTTTCATATACTTAAACTTGTTTGTTTTCCGTTTTCGCGTTGCAATTAATTTAGCAGAAACGCCGCGTAGTAGAAACGTTATCGGAAAAGAAAGAAAAGTAACGATTCTAGAAAAATAATCGACCGCTGTCCAAATTTTAAATCGAACGAGATCCAAATGTGGATCGATCACGTAGAAGAACGATGTTATTAAATCTGTGTAAAATATACATGTAAATACACATATTTTGTTAGATCGTAATAGGGCGTCCTTCGTCTTGTCCTTTATAGGATTGCATATGTAAGAGCTTTATGCTACCCCTCCAGGAAAATTCGAAGGGATTTAAATCGCGTGAATGCGAGGGTCTCTTCTCTATGACTTCCTTTTTATCCCTTCCATTGATGCTGTTAAACATTCTATTATTCGACATATTTCATACGCGAATCCCTATACATCAATCTATAGCACACAATTCGCGTCACTGGAAAAAAATTTCACCTCGCTATCGAAGTCTACGATCTAATAAAAATAAACATCTTAATAGTTATAAATAAACGATTTAACACGAATTTAACATTAACCTTCACAGCCTATTAATCCTTGCAATTTTTGCAACTTCTGCGTTGCTTCCACGAGCCAAGAGATTAACAAGCTTTCCCACCAAACTCAACAAGACTTCAAATTGCCAGTTTTATTTCTATCGAATTATCCTTCTCATCGGTCGCTACAAAAATCCCGATTCGGCAACATCGACTAATAATACTCGCCAATAGATGACTAATCGCAAATAGTTTTAACTTTCGCAACTTGCATTCGTCCTACGATCTTTGCAACTTGCACGTTGCCTCGGCGAGGCAAGAGATTAACAAGGTTTTCCCTCACGTTCAGCGAGAACCGGCAACTAAATTTTCCAAACGTCTTCCGTAAATTGCGCGTTTTATTAATTCAGCTTCCTCGTCGGCCGCGACACTCTTAATTGCTCCTTACATTAAACAGGCTTTTTCATCTGTCCGGCTAGGCAAGAATTTATACGTGGGGCCCGGCCACGTCCGTAAATCCTGGTAATCGTCCGGTGCTCGATATATCCACGCGATAAGGGTGGGTGTCAACGCATGTTCGGCCATTCGTTTCAGCCGGTGCGTACGAACTCGCCCGTTAAACGTAGGATACACTGTTGACGAGATACAGATAATTGGAAATGGGGAATTATATGCAGCGATAGGCGAACGCGAACCTAGCTTCGCCGGCACAAGGATAATGAGCGTTTCGCGCATTCCATGGAACCTGTTCGCGGAAAATTATAATTTGATATAATTAGTAATGATTTTCGTTTTCCACGTAGTTGCCAGTATTTTTATTACGTCGGTTTCTGTCGGCTGAATCGCTTCTCCGTTAGACGATTTTCCAAGGATCCCGTTTCAACGAAGTAATCGATATTTTACTCGTGCCGTGGATGCTCGGCCAGAAAGTAAAGTTACCGTGAATAATTCCTTTTCGCGATGATTCGTTCGAGCGCGATCGGCAAATGCTCGATCGAGATGGTTTCTTTCCGATCGGTTAAATTCGCGTTTTAATGATCGAGTTGTAACGGCTAAAGTACCGAGTAGTTCGATGTCCGATATTTTCAGTGAAATTTATGTAATTTATAGTCTTTTTATACCTTCACACGTACGATTTTTGTCTTAATTCTTCGTAGAACCGTTCCTCTCTGCGGTGGAAGTTCCTTCGTATAAACATGAATTTCAATTTATAAGAAACGACGAAGATTTTTTTAAAAAAGACCTAATAGGAGCAGACGCCGAGATAAGCAGATCGAAGCGGCAACGATTCGTTAAAATAAACGGTGTGCTACTCCACTTTGAGCTTTCGTTTCCGCCAGTGAAAAGTCGTTTCGTATAATCGCTCGAAAATCATAGTCTCGCGTTACGCGAATTCGAAGATTTACCAGGAACGTTGCTTCGTTGTAATCGATCTTCCACGTTGCTGGTGAAGCGTAGCGCGACGACAAAAACGTTTACACGCAATTATATGGCGTTTACGAGTTCTTCATCGACGATACTCGAAGGCCGTAAATTTGTCGAACCACCGCTGCACGTTACACGCCGAGCTGTACTCGGTAATTTTACGCTTGTTTTCGTACTGTTCGCGTCCATCCGCCGTTTTTAACGACACCCGAACAACCTTTCGTTCAAGATGGCCAGACTTCCGTTTATTCCGGGTGCGAAACTTGCGCATCCCACGATGCAAAAAGGAGCAACCCGGAAAGTTGCGCGATGTTGCATCGCCGTTGTTTCGACAGTAGCTGGAAACGAAATTGCATCGTATCTGCACTGTATCGCAACCTATCGTTTTCGGCGCTCTGTTTCGAATCGCTTTGTATTACGTCGTTTTATAGAAAGCTTTTAACGTGATCAGAAAATAAGCTTCGAAGAAATAGAAGTATAAAACTGTTAGTAATCCTCGTGGGTTGCGCTGCAGGATAGTGTGAAAACATGCAAATCGATAAGCTTCGTTTGACCTCCGTTTACGGCTAGTTTTTATTATAATTAAAGTGCGCTTTCTGTATATTAAATACAAATCTACACGACTACACGACTGCCAATTAATAGACGAATATATCGGATTATGTGTGAAAAATGTTTACATATACATTTCTTGTATATTAGTTCGTCCAACGTTACACGATCGACATTAGGATCTCGTTCATTGACAACTGAGCCATTCGAATTTCCCACCCTTGACACGATCAACTTTTTAATTAATTTACTCGCGTCGTTGTTATTTCCGAATCATCGAGAGACCAGCAGATAAAAGTTGTCAGAAGTTAAACCGTGCAGATCGAACAATGGTGGCTACAAGTTAAGGACGGTGAATGGACATCAGGATTGTGAGGTAAACGGGTGACTGTCGCATCGGAGGAGAACCTGGGGAACCATGGCGTATAAACCGATACGGTTATTTCGGAATATCTGCAGCCATACGCGACCACTCGATGCTTCCATTTCAATGTTCCGCCCCTCTGAGCGTAAAAGTGGCGAAAATGCGTCGAGATAGGGTGAGTTTTGCGAGGGCTCCGACTGGAGAGCTCCGCGCTATAATACCCCAGTGGCTGGAAACGGGCAATCGAGACGTAAACTTCGATACTCTCGGAATTAGCCTCGGAGAATCGACAGAAATCGCGGCCCGTTTGACGTTTCGCCACCCTTTGCTCGAAATACAAAAAAAAAAAGAGAAAAAAACACTAGCAACGCCGTACACGAGAATGCATATTTGAATTTTTTAAACGAGTTCGGTGGAATGCAATGTTTGCATCCGATATTCTCTTTCTCGCGCAATTTTCGATTCTTGTTAAATTCAAATAGCATTACGAATAAACAGATAGATACAGATCTCGGTTTCTCGGTATCAAAGGATATATCTTTGGACATTATGAAATTTGTTTTTCGAATAGGAGACACTTTTGGAAGCAAAGGGCTCGTAGAGATTGATGCACCCTATAATTTACTATACGCTTTTATTTCGTTTGTATATCATAGATATAGCTTATGAGTATAATTCTACATCAAGTTTCGAAAATGGATACATTTACATTCATTGTCAATGGATTAACTTTTCGCCTGTCAATGTCATCGTCAATCGCCACCCTCGTCGTCGTCACCTTTTTCATCGTACGGTATAATACTAATTCTTGAAATAGTCAGTAGACACGAGACTCCATTATTCCGTTACTTTTATTACTCTTAACGTGGTAGGTAGGTATTGAAGGACAGCTACGCTCTCTTATCGTTCTAGCATTACATTAATTAGGTATCATCCAGCGGCACGCGAGCAACCGCGGCTCTCTCGGCCACCAACCAATCAATCGAGCGATCAACAAAGTCGCCTCTCGATTAATTATACTCGATCGATCGATCGCCGCGGTCCCTCGCTCACTGAGCAACGTTAACGTTACGTAGTGTTAATATTTACATCGAAGAAACTCTTGAAGTAATACACGGCTTTCCATTCATTTAACGTAGGTACAGCAAGACGATAATTATAAGACCTAAATATTCTCGGTTTTCTGATATTTTTTTTCCTATGTTGCCTTTTTTCTTTTTTTCTTTTTTTTCTTTTTACGTTCGAATGGTACATGCGTGAGCACAAGTGTACGTTACGTATGTGAATTTGCACGGTGAGCATGTGTAAACACGTGTATGTCGTGTGTATACGTGTTCGTGTGTGTGTATGTCCGTGGAGAAGATGTGAAAACGCGTGTGCACGGTTCTTCCGACGAATGGTTCACGAGTTGAACTACAACAGTACCGTGAGAAGAAATTCGATGTTGAACTGTTCTACCAAGAAAAAGAAAAAAAAAAAAAAGAGAAAAGAAAAAAAACGAGGAACAATGGCTTCTGTTTTTGCGTATAGAAAACAATAACGATCACAGTACATCGCGTCGAAGCATCGAACACTCGAAAGAGAAACTTTCGATATCAAAATCCCACTGTCATCGGCGACTCGAGAGTTAAAAAATGCGACATGTGCACAAACCCGGCTACGTGGCTCTTACTTTTCTAGTTACGTTTTCTGTTTTTTCCTCCGTTTTTCCGCTCGTCTTCGACTTACTCTCTAAGAATAACCATCACTCGCGTATATTATACTTAATTCTCGAAACAATAAACAATATTTAAGTAACCGTGTAACGGCGCAGGACGATATATAGCCGACGAAAATTATTTATAAGGACGAAGAACTTAACAAAACGGAAGTTCGAGAATCGCACGATCGTTTCACTGGGAAGAGATAAGGGGAGAGGGAAAATTCGCGTTCTCGCGCGCAACGCGAAAACGCGCGGATAGTCGGCGAGACAGCTACCCCTCTCTCTCTCTCTCTCTCTTTCTCTCTCTGTTCGAACGTGAAATTCTCGAGGCATCATCGACCCGCTAAGAAACTAACCGGCAGGATACACACGATGTTGTACACTCGCGAGCATAGAACTACGATAAAAAAATCCTCGTTAAAAGTAACAGTATTCAACGCACGCGCGAAAAATGGGACAGCTGCCAATAATAGAAACAACACTTAGAGTGTAGACCACCGACACGTTCGTCCAGCCTATCGACTTCCGGAACTAGTTGTAAGCGATGGA
Source organism: Bombus vosnesenskii (assembly GCF_011952255.1). Taxonomy (NCBI): domain Eukaryota; kingdom Metazoa; phylum Arthropoda; class Insecta; order Hymenoptera; family Apidae; genus Bombus; species Bombus vosnesenskii. The sequence goes on from NW_022884342.1 coordinate 999,999, forward strand.
AGCCAAGGAATTATTATGTTTGCGTGCACAACTACGATGTTTTACATTCTAATGAAAATTTTACTTAAGTCTGCGGAAAAAAGTGCTTACATCTAATTCCGAGTCTATGCGCGTAGCGGTGTTGCGTAACACACGCAAATCGATCGTAAGATTCTCTCTAACGAACACAGTAAAACGAGAAACTTATATAGAGATAATATATTACAATTAGATGCATTTTTTCGTCCAAGTCGTTCTTGCTTCATCTTTTCCTTTTGTCTTCGAAAGACGATCGAATCGTATCGTATCATCACGGTCGCGCGTTTTTATGGCACGGAGATCTCACTCCGATGGTCTGTCGCGAGAGTGTTCTCCGGTGGTTACGAGACGAAATCCACGTCTTTCGAAGTCGCAACGTTTTTATAAATATCTGTACATAATCTCGGAAACGTAGAAAAAACGATAATAGCATTAATTGTATGATTAAAAAAAAAAAAAAAAAAGAAGAAAATAAAACTCGGCAGTAGTCTCAATCGCTCTTACATTTTCGCTTCGCATTTAACAAAAACAAAACTACAAAAAACATGTAAAATAAACAGCTCATAAATAAACAATCAGATTTAGTACGCAATAAAGAAAATATAACAAATTCTTCCATCGTTTTATTCTCACCTTTTCGTATTTTTAACTCTAACTGCATCCCGTCAAACGGATTCCGATGTCGTATTCTTTCGAACAATTCCATCCTCTTGCCATCATTTTTTCATTACCAATCAGTACGCATATATTCGATAATAGTGAAAAATTATTTAGATTTCTGTCGAATGTGCCACGTTGCCCAACGCGTACACGTACATAGTACAATTCACGCGAATATTCCCTTTCATTCTATTTCTTTCATTCGCACGATTCCCGTTAATTATTCTCTCTTTCTCACTTATGCAGACGTAGATCGTCCTCCGTTCCGAAGGACACTCGCATCCCCTTTTTCTCTTCCATTCTCTCTTCCGCACTTGAAAACGCTGTGACATCGTTTCGACCAACGCTCGAGCCACACTCCACAGTGTTTCCGTTTCGCACAATTTCCTTAATTCGGATCAGAGAAGTGTTCACAAACGCGCGTGCACGCATCAGATTTTCTTTTTTTCTTTTTCCATCTTCCAACACTCTCGAGAGCACCGCGCCACACGCACGTATTCCATTTCACATATATCGAATCGTCGAATCGATTCCAGAAGAGCGACGACGGATCGTGGTTGGTTCGTCATCTTTCGAATTCCTGTTCCTTTTCACGCGAGTTTGGCAAGTCGGGCAAAAGTTGTACTACTAAATAGCGATGCTTTTGTTGTCAACGTTGTTCGTGTTATTTCCTTATTTTCGTTACTTGTGTTTTCTGAATCTACACGTATATATATATACATATATATATATATAAATATACATATATAGTAATATATATAACGTGTGTGTATGTATATGTATATATATATATATATATATATATATATATATATATATATATATATATATATATGCGTATGTATAGACCTAATCGATACAGTTTTAATTCAATATAATACATCTATAATAATGGTAAGAATAGAGCGAGTAATTCGATTAGATGTGAGGAGAGGAAAGGGTAAATGATTAAGGAAGTAGGTTGGCGAGGGATTGATGAAAGGATGGAGGTAAGATTAGGGGAGGGTGCGAAAGAGAATAAGGAAGCGTTAGGAAAGTTATATGATATGATTACGCGTCAATTATTTGGAATAATATTCTATAACAATGTAGATGCCATTAGGTAGCTTAAAGATAAGCCGAGAGAAAGCTTGGTATGTGGACGGCGCCCGCACAGTTTTCCTTCTGTTACTCTAAAAATTCGCGTCTGACGCGCTGATCCTCTTCGGTTTTCGCCCGAATGATTTGGGAACGCGGGGCACGTTCTTCTGCGACGCGCTACCTTCTATTAATCTCATAAAATTAACGTCAATTTCCGTAACAAATTGGCGACACTGAGTATATCACCGGGAACGTAAAGTACTCGTAACGAAGCTTAAAACAGGAAAAAATAGACGATCAATGTGGACGATCAACGTGAACGCTTATAAAAGAGAAAACAATGGAAACGATGCAACGAAACGATGTAACGTAAACAACTGGCAACACGCAACCAACGATCGGTTGTTTGAAACTGTTCGTCAATGGGATTACAATTAGAAACAACGAGAGAGGACGGCACGCGGTCGAGGCACGCCTCAGCGCGACTTATCCTTTGAGGACGAACGAGCAACACGGTTCAAGGAAAAACGTAAAACGAACGGAATTCGGTTACTAGGGACCCGAATGGAGCGGAGCCGAGCAGAGCAGTGGAAAGCGGAAACGCCTAGGTTCCCAAATCGTTCGTTCGTTTAGTCGAAACACTCGACGCTGCTTTCTCGGTCAGAGGCTCGTGTGAATATGCGCGTCACACACACACACACACAGCTACATTTAATTTTTTTCTTCTTTTTTTTTTCTTTCGTTTCGAACCGCAGTCACTAACGATTAAAGACTTAATACATACGTACGTATATAACATGGTCGCTACGAATCTCACCGTTGCGATTACTGTACAAACTTCTCAGCTAATTAATAATGATAATTAATTATACTTAGTACGCGTTACGTATATCCCTAATTTGTCGGACGTATCGGCGCCGCCACTTCCGCTAACCACGTTTCCTGGCCAGCCGCGTCACTTAAGTCGTTTTAAAAAACAGACTCTGTACACGCAAACGGTATTAACATTGAAAACAAAACGTAACTACGCTATGTAGTAATAAAAATAATAAAAATAGTGTCGTCGATAATATTATCAATAATAATAATATTAATATTAATAATTCGTAAATAGAGTCACGTGTAAAGCTTTTCTACAAATAGTTACACCGATTCTCGGCACTCGATCGCGTCACGTGCATCTTTTCCCTTCTTTAACCTTCTTTTTTCTTTTCTTCCCCCGTACAAAATTTCTCTCCCCTTTCCCATTATACTTCTTCAGTTCCCTTTTCCATTCGTCTTTTTCTTTCTCGCATTCGTATCTTTCTTTTTACGTATACATTGAGCCGAAGAAGATCGAGGCGCGATCGCGCACACCTTCCTTTTATCACTTTCCGTCCGAAAACCGTCGACATAGAACAGAAATAACCTTAAACCGGCAGCACGAAATGCATCGCGAGCAACGCGTATCACGCCGATCAAGGTCGCGCGTTTGTATCGCTACCCCATTATTAAATTCCGTAAGTGAGATATACGAGCGGCGTGCGTCGACGATTTTTCTCACAGTTCTCTCCGCTTCTACATCGCTACGGCCACGTGCGTCGATTCTCCTCGATCCTGCCCCGAAGAAGGTATAGTTGCGTGGCCAGAAGTCGCAATAATACAACGTTACGCACGCGGGCGAAATCGTAAGAAGTAAACCGCGACATGTCTAACATGATCGCGCTAACGTCGGACGCGAACAGAAACGAGAATCGTGAGTAAACGGACTTTCCAAGTAACCAAGTACACGATTCTTCGTTCGGATTCCTTCGAGCGAGCCACGAGCTTCGTCTTTCAGAAAATTCGTCGAAAGCGTCCAACCGATTGTTTGTCGTTGGAAGAAACACAGAAAGGAAGAAAGAAGAAAAAAGGAACAAAAATGATAGAAATAACGTATAGGAAAGCAAAATATGGAAGAAACAAGCGAACGATTCACCGAGCAAACTACTCGGTGTTCCATCAATTCGATTGTAGCATGATCGAGTGCGCGTCTCGTCCATTCTCTCAACTATCAACGTCGTCGTCGTCGTCGTCGTCGTCGTCGTCGTTGTCGTCCTCGTCGTCGTCCTCGTCGTCGGCTGTGTTCATCGAACTGCGTCAGTATTAATTGGGACCCAGCGGCAACTATATATTTTTCCGAGTATCCCGTTCCCTCGGAACGTTTCATTCCCATCAACTGAACCGTATATTCTACCGTATCTTATTATATTTTATATTCTATGTCGTTCGCGTAAACGTAATGTTCTTTTTTTCCCGCTTTCGTTTATCTTGCTCGTTACACGTTTAAGACATCGTTACAATTACAGTACGCAGAGGTATATTCTCTATGTGAAGGTCTGAGGAAGGTGGCGTGGAGGTTGAAGGAGCAAGAAGGGGACGGGTGGGGATGAAGGTGGATGGAGATAGTTTACATGAGTACATCTCGTGCGTAAACTCGCATGCTCAGCTTAATCGTTACTTTACGTACGGCGATATTTATGTATAATAGTACTTTAGGTAATTAGCGGTATAGTATTAGTATGAGTACGGTTTTTATCCATTCACTCACTCACTCTCTCTCTCTCTGTCTTCCTTTCTCTCTCTCTCTCTCTCTCTCTCCCTTTCGATCTCTCGCTCGCTCAATATTACTTTTCCTTAGATTTTCCCCCTAAAAACGATGCGATTTCACCTCGATTACGGACGTCTATTTATTCTTTACTTTTTCACTATATAATAATAGCTGCTCTAGCTGATCTAAAAATTGTTCCTTTCCTCCCTTCGATTTAACAAAATCTTATTTTTTCCTGCTTCTTATTCCTTTGTTGCGTAGATTTTTTTTTCCTTTTCTATTAATCTTTTGCTTCGTATGTGTTTTTACGTACGTCATACGTATTCTAAATTTCATTTTCATTACGATACTACTATCAAAATCTTTTTCTTTTCTCTATTTGTTCGTTTGTTTGTCTTCCGAGCACGGTAGAACAAATTTTCTTCCCCTTTTGTTCATATACATATATATTTATGTGTATATATATATATATATATAACGTACTCGTTATTTTTAACAATATATAATACGGTATTGTGTACACTATGATTTTACATCGTAAATAGATAGGTCATTGCGCGATTCGTACAACAGATCCTCCGCCTTACTGGAAAACAAATCTTATGGTTCTTCTTCGTTCGAGTTACGTATATGCGTTTGTTTGCAGTGTTTCAACGATTCGTCGTACCTCTTTGTCCAACTGATTGATAAGCAATCGACCAGTTTCTTTCGAAATCAAACGAAATCGCGAGTAACGGGGAAAGATAAAGAACAAACATTCGACAGGAACATGATATCGCGAACGAGAAATTTTCGACGCGGAACTCCCAAGAATCGATCTGTTCTCCGTGAACGTTAATAACTTACGGAAGACCAAATAACATCGACCATACACATTCTACGTTGTTTCGTGATAAATAATATTAGAAACCGGTCGGCATCCGAATCGCTAATCGTCGAATATGGCGGAGGAATATTTTGTACGGATCGACATTAACGGGGATGAGAAAAAAATAATTAGGTAATAATTTATATAATCTGAAAGATCGGCATTTCTTTCTCGGTTTCCCTTACTAGTCCTCTTCGTCGTTACGAATTCTACGTAAGTAAATAGCAACAACGGCTTCTATATCTATGGAAAAAGGTCTACCCTGACACCAAATTACGTATTTAATGTACTAAGAGTGAGATACTCGTCCGGTGATGTGTCTTTGTTTGCGTAAAAATCTCTTGCGTGTATTTAGAAGTTTCTTCTCTCTCTCTCTCTCTCTCTATAGTGTACTGCCGTTTTTCTCGCCACGTTTTCCTCTCTTTTTCCCCCCGATCTTCTCGCCCCTTTTCCTTTCTACTACGGCCACTCGTACACGTTCGATTATCGTCCGCGGAAGCACGTTGCTGTCCCGTGATGCTGGACGCGAAAGTGTAACACAGAGATACTCGGACACGGAAATAACAAATCGATGTACGATACACGAAAGAATTGACCAAGAAAAAAAAAAAAAGAAAAAGAAGGAAAAAGATGGAAGGAACAGAACGAAACAATCATCTGTTCGTTCCTAACGATTTCGATACTCGAATTAACACGGCTATATATAATATGCTCGATATAACTATGATAACACTACGTAAAATTAACAGACAAAAATTAACATGTGTCAACGCGAAATGAGCGAATAACGTTATTAAGAAGGAAGAAGTATGAAAAAGAAGAAAGAAAAAAACAATCGTAGTTGGAAAATAAATTTCTCTTAGAAGAACGTCGCGTTCGAAATGGTCGCGGGATCGGTCATGGATCGTGACCGCGACCCAATTAAACAATGATGATCGCCAATAGCGTAACGATAAATTATCTTAGATAATATGGAAAACGTGCTGCTTTCATACAAGTTATCTTGTATTAGTAAAAGCCTTAGCGATACCTTGCGCGATATCATCTGAGATCTAACTGAAGCGATAAATGAATGTGAATGCTCATCGACGAGTCAGCCCCTCCCGAAATCCACTACTACCTGAAACGTTTCAATTTTTCATTAGAAAAACACAGTCGTACCGGTCGGGTTTATCGGAATGAACGGCGTTCTCGAACGTTTGAAACGTTCGTTCGTCGAGATAGTTTAAAACATCGTTATTGAGAGATCGAAAAAATACGTGGAGAAGAATAATCTCGTTTTCCGTCTGATTAATCATCTTTCCCCCGTATAGTTTCGTCAGGTTTCCTAACATCTTCGTGCAACGCTTCATCGCTCATCGTGGTTTCGTCGAATTTCCTCGTAAAAAAATAAATTTCCTCGCCTCGGGGTTCCTCTGGACCAATACCTGGTACTGATCGAGAGGAACCGACGGACATTCAGTTTTAGAAAAGAGAGAATTTATCGTTGAAGCAATACCAATCGAAGCAACGACGCGTTCCAACGCCGATCTTTTTCAACGTTTCGCGGGAGAACATGGCCGATCCGGGTCAGAGAAACGTATGAAAAGAATGTGCAGAAGGGAAAAAAGAGAAACGAAAAACCGAAGGAAACACCGATCCGCAACGGGTTCGGTTAGAACGGTTAAAGGATATTTGCGTCAGCGAGAGCAGATCTGGCGTAGTCGGCACGGACGTCAGAAATGGCAGAAATATTATCGGGAGCGACGTTAATTTACCTAATTACAACGCGAAGTCTCGAAGAGGCAATCACGAGCGTAAACCACGGTTAATTAACTCTGGAAAAGGAGCTCGGCAAATGGCATCGATTTGTACCACTAAATTCCTCTCTCGTGGAAAGAAGTCGGCCAGCGGCACGAAATTGCTCGTGTGCATACAGTCGAATGCACGCGCCACTAGTTTCCTTCTAATCGGTAAGAAGCGCGGTATCCGAAGAAGCTATCCGAGGTATTCAAAGTCCGCGATCGCACGATAGCTATGTTATGTTTTAACGAGGGCGTCGAGAGTTCTCCGATACGATCCGTTTGCCGTCCTTTCCGCCGCTCATTCGCTCGCGCCAGACTAATCGTAACGCGAGTTAGCCCGCGTTGTCGGTTCATCCCCGAAGAACAAGCTACGTCGAATCTACGCGTGTACCGTGAGATTCGATTTTCACTCGTCCTCTCGTCGTATCCCTCTATCTGCGATAGAGAAACTCTCTTCGACCAACTAAACTTTGATCAGGATATTTCGGAGAAAGCTGGCACATGTATACGTAGACGTTGCGATCTAGACGCGAAGGAAAGATATCGCGATGATCAACGTTGGTAACTGTCGTATGGTGAATGAGAGGTAATTAGAATAATCGATCGAAGTTGAAATAGAGAAATTCGAAAGGTCAGGCCCGCGATCGTCCATGTTCCTTGGCATGGCGGAGAGCAACGAGTTTCGTGTCCCCCTTTTTTTTTCTCCGTTTTCATCGTTCAGCGGAATTAGACGAATTCTTCGACAGCCTCGTTTAATTACTCCCTACCACTCCTCCGTCTGTATTAATTGATCGTCTCGTCGGCGCTGCCGTACACGAGATCTTCCTCACGTTATACGGCAGGGCGGCGTTAATCCTTCGGCCTCTCCTCGTTCAAGCTAATTCTAGTTCGTCGGTCTCCGATGCGCGATCGTTGGCTCCTCGTGTATGTCTGTGTCGTGGCAGTTATCGCGCCAACCGATCATCCCCGCTGTTCATCACCCGGCAATCGCGATGACTCGTCGCGCCCGATTAACAATTATTACATTATACGCTCTAGGAATCAGTCACAGGCTAGGTCCTTCCTTTTGGCCCAGCCAAATAAGTACTTAATGTTTTTTTTCTTTTTTTTTTTTTTTAGTATCTTTTTCCGTTTTTTCTTTTTTTTGACGGTGTGCTTCTCGCTTCCTTTATACGCTTCGCTTTTCTACTACGCTCCTCTCTCTCTCTCTCTTTCTCTCTCTGTTTTCTAACGACCACGATTACTTCTTCCGCGTCCTATTTCTCCTTCGTTCCTTTCTTCTTCCGTAGAAAACAAAAGAGACAGACAACTTCAAACATCGTCGCGCGCTTTTCTCTCTCGGTTCCCTCGTTTCCTCCGCAACCTTCGCAATCCCCGCGTCTCTGCCTCTTATCGACACCGAGTCTCATCGGAGAGGGGCAATGGCACAACACGGTGCACACCATTGTCGTTACTCCGAGTCGTAATCGTTCGACTTCGTGAAACCGTCCTCTACCGCGTTTCCTCTCCGTTTCCCTTTCTTCTCTTTAAAACTCGATACGAAAAACAAGAGAACAGAGATCACTTGATAAAGTCTTGGTAGTACGCGTACTACGTAAAGTACGCGAGAACACCTTCTTCTCAGTCAAGAGAGCGGGAGGAAAAAGAAGTGCCGAAGAGACAGGAGGCCTTCGTGTCCTAGTCGGTTCACGCCGGAAGAGCAAGAAGAGGTGCGTTTTTTTCGTGCTTGCCCGCGTTAGTTCGATTTTTCTTTTTTTCTCTCTCTCTCTCTCTCTCTCTGTCTCTCTACACGTTTGGCCAACCTCTTATCAGCTACTTCGCTTCGATGTATGCGTCTAGGCTGCTGCGTCCAGTCTCTTGTTTCTTCTTTAAAAGAAAGACAACCGGCTTAGCAAAGTCTCCTATGTGGGCACCTTACTGACCGCCTTCAGAAGATCGCTCTGCGTCTTGTCGAGACCGCTCACGTGATGTTGCTGCTGATGCTGCAGCGCGGCGTTCTGCTGCTCCTGCTGTATCTTCGCTTGCTTCTCAGCCTGCTGCTTCTTCATCATGTCCTGTTCCTCCCGTTCCCGCCTGGCCTGCTCGTTGATCTCCTTCACCGCCCTCAACTCCTTCTTCAGCTTCATCCGCCGATTTTGGAACCAGATCTTGATCTGTCGTTCCGTGAGGCAAAGGGCGTGCGCAATTTCTATTCGTCGCCGTCGCGTCAGGTAATGGTTGAAGTGAAATTCCTTTTCCAGCTCCAGCGTCTGGAACCGTGTGTACGTCTGTCGACCCCTACGCCTCGGACAACCGTTCGGCCCTGGAAACGTCAAAAACGCAGATTTGCCTAGGTTAGTCTTTTTTATGCAGGAAAATTTGCCTTTTAACCCTTTGCACTGCCACAGTCAACTCCTGACACGTCGATATGCTTACCACGCTCGTTGTCCCCTCGCTCCAAGATAAATAAAACGTCGCGCAAGCTACTCGGACGATTGGCACATTCATTGATGGTGAAAATTTGGAAGAAAAAGTTGACTGTTGGCTCGGTACAATGAGCGCGCAAGAAGTGCAAAGGGTTGGGTGATCAAATTATATTCCATAGCTATACGTTTGAAATTAAAAGCTCCCTTCGCTGACGCACAGAGATCGATCTTGAAGACGAGTTTCGTTTACGAAAGCTGTTACTCTATACGGTAGACCGACTCCATTTTGATCATCCGTTATTGATTTATTTATTAAACTCGGTTACGTAATTGCCGAGCTATATGCATTAGCCGGTTATTACATATTAGTCGATCCATCAACTTCGTAAATGTCGTTAGCCGCGAACACCAACTACGTGCAATACAACTGCTACTAATTTCACGTTTTTTTCCACCATGTAAATTTGCAATTTTTGTTGTCTCGTGACCGTCTGGCGATCGGTAAGAAGGAAAAGAAGGCTACCCCGTTTACGAACGAGGTCTTTCGTGTTACGTAAAGTTCAATTTTTTTTTCATGGAATGACCTGCGTTTCGTCTGTCGAGTCACAAATCTCAACTCTCTCCTCGCTTTCTCTTTCGGTGAAAAAAAGCAACACGTTCGGATGGTCAGTTTATTGCAGGGGTTGAACGAGGTAAAAAGTAGAAAGTTTCGGGGAAAAAAGTCTGCGTGTTCATTGTAAATAGGCGGAAAGAAAGATTGAACCCTTTTTTTGAAATATCTTTTCGTCCAACTTTCTCTGCACCCGCAGAGTCAAAGTCGTAAAATGGGATACGCTGAGCACACTGAATTTTTTATGGTGTTTAGGTAACTATCGAAGCACATGGCCGCGCTAACCAGGTAAAGACTGATGCTTGTCACCTGCCTTTACCTGGTTTCGTATCCGAGAACTTCGCTTACCTCGCCCTTTAAACACCTATCCGAGATAACACTCGATCCCGATATCTCCGATATTTCCGTCTAAGTAATCACGTAAACCTTGCGCTTATCCGTCCTAATTGATATCTTTTCACTTTTCATTGCTAAACACCCAAGTATTGAGAAACTACGCGAATGGAGATTTAGTTAGTTTCAAAGGCGTACACAGTTTGGTTATTTGCGGATTTATACAGAAGAGAAGGCAGCATAAGATGGCCGCAAGTTGCACCATAGACGCGCGATAAACTTCTCACGGGCAATTTTCGCAATTGGCTCGAACGTAATTTTACTTTTGGCCGGCGGCGTAGAAGGGTGGGCTGAACGTTTTCAGTTCGTCGCTGAGAAACCGGTTCTCCGGCGCAATGAACAGTCAGCCATAATACCATCATTCTCGGGAAGACGCTGAGTGGCTATATGATCGCCACGTGATGAAGCAAATACGCGCTACCGACCACTAAAAGATAGCGAGATTTTGTGTTCGATGAATTTTGTCGTTGTTTCGTGCCGGAATCACGTTGTAACCGATTAGTTAGATATTCTTACGCTTGCAATATCTTTAACGCGATATTTTCCCCGTGTCCCTTTAACTGCCTTTGTCTCTCAGAGAAAATTCATTTCGCTGCGACTATCTTCACGAAGATAAAGAGACAGATGACTTTCCGTGAAATTTGCGCAAATCCCGAGAAAGTATCCTCCAGCACCCTTTAACCGGCGTATATCTCCATTTTCTAGTTCGCTAACAATGCTTTGAGAAGTGGAAGCTTCCGACACACTCTCGGCAAAGCAGCCAGTAACACGCGGCATGAGCCATCCTGTCATCATCGTTCAAAGCCAGACAAAAAAGAGGAAGAAACGGAAAAATCGCGAGGGAATGCAGAGAATGCTGATATTGAATTCAGCATGGCCGTTCACAGCAGTGCGGTCCAGGATTCACTGGGTGTGTATGTGCGCTTGTGCACAGCCTCCGACGAGGTTACACGTATTCGCGAATTCCTATCCATGTACCGTGTCGATGCGATAGTAGTGGTGGTGCGTACGGTGCGGCTATGGTCGTGAGATCGGTGTGCGAGGCAACAACAACGCAGCCAACGTGGTTTTTCGGCAAGCTTGTGTGCGTGAGTTTAGCTGACGTAGGAAGAGAGCCCGCGCGGCCGGTGCAGCCACAGCGACAGGGTGGTTGCCGAAGCTGGAAGGGTGGGCCATAGGTTACCTTGGCAACCGGAGGGAAAACCATTCCATCCTGCTGGCGGCATATCATGCCAGGGGCGAGTCAAGCAGCCAGAAAACCCTTCGTTGCATCCTCCCTGGCGGTCCCTCCTCGCCAAGCCCTCGCGCGTCTCTTCTCTCTCCGCTGTGCTGTACACGCGCCACACGGCTCTCAGAATTCGTTGGTTCCTCTCCTCTCTCGACCATCGGTGAACCCGATTGTCCCCACACACTTCGACCACCATAAATATCTACGGGACCATCGGCCGAGCGCTGGCGCGAGCATTATCAACAATTTCGCTGGATCAAGCTAATGTCCATGCAGAATTTATAGATAACCGTTCTTGCCGCCCCTCCGGAGGGAGCTGTCTGGCCAGGATTTCGTCGGACGGGGTTAACAGCTGGGCGTGAAGCTCGTTTGCTCCCGGGAACGCTTAATTTATGTACCTTCTTCCTCCTCTGCTTCGAATATCTTTCAATTTCTCCTGCTCCCTTTGCGTTTCGTTCGAACAAGCGGAATACGCGGCGAGGAAAAGGTAAACGGCGTCCGACGTTTGAAACGTAGAGAGGAACGAGGCGAGACAACGCTGCAAAGGAAATTGGCCGACGTTAGTTATTTTCAAACGGCGTGGCACCGATAACCCCTGATCGAAGATCGCCGATAACCTCGCGCTATGCGATTAATAAAAAAAGTGACGAAAGAAGCGTGTAATATGCGTCTGCCAGTCTGGCACAATAGATAATCCCCCCTCTTACTTCCCTAACACACTACAACCACCATTTTCACTCGTTTTATGACCATTCATTCTCGCGTCCTCTGTTTGTTAATAGCGCGATAAGCTGGTTTACATTTGCGATTGATAATTGATTAATCATAAATCAACAGACTCGTAACGATCCTACAGCTCGCCGATACAAACGAAAAGAGACACGAGGAAAGCAATTTTTTCACGCAATTTCATGCTGGTCGCGAACTTTCTTTATAACGAACGAACTCGTGGTTCGTTCTACGTTCGTGTCGAAGCGTCGAAACTTCCTGAATTCCATTACGTCGCAATCGCGTGACACGAAGCGAGCACGGTGACGGTGGATCGACGATGATAGCCGTGATTTCTGCCTGCAAATTCCCGTTAATTAACAGCGAGTCGCGAGTGATTCAGGGACAACGGAGTTATAGCTGACAGACGGTGGTCCATTTTGGCAGAGGGCAGCCGAGTGATACGGCGTGTGCGTGGTACTACAGGACGCAGCCTGTAAACGAGAAGGGCGAAGGCCTGCGCCTAATTGCGGCCATATATTAAGTTTAATACCTGCTTTAGGTCGCCGCACGCGGCTTCACCGTTCGTCGAGTAGACGAGGATATTGCGGAAGTTTGCCTGACTGTGTTCGCCTCCCCTACGATTGCCGCCCCCTCCCCCCTTGCCACGCGTTTCCTACTACCGAGATTCTATCAATGTTGCCCGATCGCACGGTTGTCCTCTTAAGTTCGCGAATTTATACGAAATCCATGGAATCGAACTTTAAACGCTTCGATTACGCTCGATCGTTTCTCTCGGGAAAAACTTATCTCTCGTCCACTGAAGAGACGCGAGGTTAATTCGCTGGCTGAAATAGGGCGTTCGAGGGGCGGTGCATGAAACTTGGAACATGTAACCAAGTTTATACGTTCGAGATGGATTCACTAATGGAGGGTTGGTCATTTCGAAGCTTCGCCCCGTTTATTCGGTAGAAAACTTTGCTTTTTCTCCTTTTTTCATCCTCTTTATCCGCTATTTTATTGTTTTATTTTTGCAGCGTTCTAGAATTTTCAACGTTTACCTTCGAACGCTCCGATCGACCCGCGTATTCTTCGATAAAACATCGTTGAATTATTCGTTACGATATCTTGTAATTATATCAGCCATTTCGGTGAATAGCGATTAATTATTCTTCGTATTCCAACGATGGTTGAACCGCACAAGGTTTAGCGAAATAAATTTAAAGTCACTTCGATATATTCGAGATTCTCCGAATAATCGCTAGACTATCGACTTCGCGATTCCACATACGAATCGATAAGAGATACGCTTCGGATGACATTCTGCCCCTGGACACACCCCACGTTAACGTGTCATCGTATCCGGCAATCTTCGATTACTTTCCATACTCTTCTCGCCCTATACGATAACCAGAGACGCTATAAATCGTTTCCAGGACGGTTAATGTCAGTATCAGGTTGACCATCATGACCATCGAGGGCCATATCCGCCGCAATATCGAAATCGTGGAAAATGATCGTCCTGCGCGCGTTCACCCCGCAATACTTATCGGTCCTTCATATTTTTATTTCGTGCATGACGGCAATCGTAGAAACGGTGGTTACGCAAACCTGCTAAATACCCGTGGGGATACCTCGTCGAGTTTTTGCCGATGTCTTGGCGCAACGACCAAGGGAATTGCGCAACTCCGCGAAAAACGCATGGAAATCGCCACAAATTACGCCGTGCGCCAAGAATTCGCAATCACAAAGAGAAAGGTGCACGCCGCGTGGAAAAAAATCATCCGCGTTGCGTTCCTCCGCTTCTGTCTTACCTCTGTGTACTATTACCGCAATTGCGAGAGAAAAGAATCTACGGTTACATCGACAAAACGTTTCGCGCGGTTAACGCGACGAGAACGGGACGTCGCTCGGAACCAATAAAAATCACGCTTAACGCGATTACGATTTACAAATCGTGAAACCGTAATAATAATAATTTCGAGGGTCCAGCAGAAAGGAAAAAAGCAGCGTCAAGTGGAGCGGAGTGTCGTTCATAGCGGAACGAAACGGCGGGCTGCCGTACGTACGTAGCACAATAGCGACGCCAATAGAGGCCCAGGTTATCGTAAATCTGGACGAGCGATTAAACGTCAAGCGCGCGCCTCGCACGTTCCGTGTGGTTTTCGCTTCTTCCGAAACGCGGTCGAAAACAATGACGGCGTTGCTTTAACAGCCATTTGGAGTCTGGCCATTCGCTGGACGACGTTATCGGGCGACGGTGCTTCGCGGTTATCGGTCAACAAGCGCTTTTTCACCGTCCGTCGAATATCACCGTACAGCCTTTATATTTCGACGCGTAAATTACTCCGCACCGCCCCTCTTTCTTTATTCGTTCGCATCACGGACGCCGCCGACGAAACTCGATTAAGAATACGAAATGCTACTTAAGGTATTTAAACACGCGTTTCCCGTTTTTGTTCTACGCGAGCCACGTAGCGGTGCCAGCGAGGTTCGATAACTACAGGTCGCCTCCGACTTTGACGAGTTTATACTAAGGCCACACAAAAGTAAAGGCGAATCGATTAATAAATAACGTGGAATATATCGGGCACACTTTACGTCCACTTGCTTCGAACAGGGATAGAAATAGAACGACGTTTCGTAGGACGGATGAAAGGAGCAATGGAGGAGTTAGGAGGCGTTAGGAGGAAAGAGCCGTGCAGTTTGAAATGGAAACGAGATACAGCCACTGACAGCCGGAATAGCGTCGATCGCCTGGTAAATTCGCGTCTCGAGTTTTATTCGTCGTACGTTTCACTTACCTTGTCGCTTTTATTCGGCATTATTTACGCGACCCTGAGTTATTATTTCACCGAAAACACCGACTGGCCGTGTTCACGGGCGGTAAACACGTCTCATTCGCCGCAACACCTAACCGTTCCCATATATTTGCGTTCCGTGTGCTCGCTTTTTCCTACGCGCCAACCCCTTTCTTCCTCTTCGTGTGTCCGCTAAAAGCAACCCGCCTCGCGTTAGCGGAGTAAATTCAAGGATGAGTCATAAAGCGCGCATAACTCGCAACGACGCCGCAAACAGCCGATCGAGCCGACTCTCCTAACGAGATCGGGATTCGTTAAAATTTCTCTGGAATTCTTCGTGGCTCGTTCAAAGAAGCAAGAACGCGCTCGAGTAACCGGATAGCGCGCAGATACAGTTGCCAACGAGTTTTAATCGTAACGTAGTTCCGTGTTCGTACCCGGTTGATTCACGTTTATAAAAATGTCTGTGCCGAACTCCTATTTGCATGGTTGAGTCTTGGAATTTTCTATCGACGAAGGAAAAACAAACAGGGTTGTACGTCATTCCACACGATCGAAACGTATCGATCGGATGAAGTTACACAGACGGTGCCACCACCCATACAAACAGCGGAATGTCACGCTTAAATTAAACGACCAGATTTAATCGGCCGTCCTTTCGTGTACCGATTACAATAATCACCGGCGATCAGCGGTGCGCATAAAATTACCATAAATGAATCTCGCTGGTAATGCTCGGTATCTGCTCCTATGTCTGTTCCGACTGTTCTCTCATTCCCTCCTTTGCATTCTCTTTCGAGCAGCTGCACAGAGAGAGTTTTTCCTTTACGCCCATGTCGACACGGGGTGCTGCTAGGTCGTGTTTTCCGCAATCTGTCGTCACACCTGGATTCCTTTCCAGTTCCACGTATACTCCCAACGCTGGGCGGCGATCGCTTGGCAAGAATCGAATAAGGGCAACCACGAGGTGGAAAGGACCGTGCAAAGGTAAGAAATTCCGGGAAGCTTTAATCGGTCCGGAGAAAGGGACGAGTCACCGCCGCGGCCAATCAACGCCAGGTTAACACGTCTAGGTTCGCTAGATATTTGCGGGGGATGGCAAATCGGCCACGAAAAGTGCGAGGATTAGCCGGATAAATCGCTTGAGCATGGTGGAGCCTGGAATTGCCACTAAGTAAGAGAGAGAGAGAGAAAAAGAGGGAAAGAGTGAGTAAATGGAGGAGTTATCGCGACCATTTTGCCCAGTCTCCGTCTCTGTCTGATACTCGTACACGGGCGTCCTTCTCGTTCAGGGAACGACAGAGGAACGAAGCCTTCTGGCTCGTTCGGCCGTTCTCTAGCGGAGGCTGCAGTGACCCGAGAAGGCGATCAAGCGATTCGTGGGTCGTGGCTGGGCCGTATCTTCTCTCCCGTTCCCCCTTCGTTCGGCCTGTCTACATTTTTCACCGGCTCGAGATTTTATTTGCCCGCAGTGCCGCGAAATTAAGCCGTTTTGAGATATTTATGAATGGATCGGGCACCAGCGCTGGACCAGCCGCTCGAACAAAGAGGGACGCCAGCGCCCTCGTCCTCCGCCACCGCGCGATTTGCGACTGTTGTCAAACTAGATGCTGCTGCCTTTTCGTTCGCGCCAATCTCCCTCTTTCTCTCTCTCTTTCTCTCTCTTCCTACATCCTTCCGCCCTCTCTTCGGTATTGTCTATGGAATTCCTCGAATGGAGCCGGATAGCAGGCATATCTGCTATATGATGTCACGTATCCGAATACATTAGTCGCTGGTCATACGGTGGCTTTTTTTAGACGGCGAACGGACGAAGACGTGATTAAAAGTTAAAGTCGTGGTGAGCCTCGTTAAAACTTTTGGCAAAGCGAGCCAGAATTTCATCTTGTAGAATGCCATTTTCACTTTCTATGTTTCACGGTACGTGCATCTCTTATCTCCGAATGTCTTCTTTTTCTCTTTATCGTTTTTAAATGTAGCCACTAGTTTCTTTTTTATTCAAGGCGCTGCTATAAGAGGTACGAAGATAAGGTTATCAAAGTTCGATGCTCTATTTGTCGGCTGGAAATTTTACGATAACTGAGATCCGTTTCGAGAAAACGACCTCTGTCAACATGTCCAAAGAGTGTTCGCTCCGACTGTTCCAGTAACTCCATTCACTCGTTTGACAAACGATCGCGGCGTAATAATCTCGAAATCTCTGGCAGCGGCACCGTACCAATAAGAACCGACGTTATTCGAATCGTGCGATCGCTTTACCCAACTATGAAACCCGTCGTCTACGTCTATCGGTTGCTAGTGTCTCGTGCCCGGTCCCGATACCTAGGTACGACGAGTAATAGCGTACCAGCCGCGACAGCACACATCTGAGAACTTAAGATCGCGTAGGAGGCGGTAAAATATACTTCTTTCGTATTTCCTGTCGCGTCGATATTCTCGTCATCGACGGCAAGAGATTCGTGCAGCAGTTCGATGGGTGGCTATTTATGGCGAAGAACGCGACAAAAGATAGCGAGGCGAATGCAATCCGAGGAGAAAGAGGGATCGTCCATCTGTCGTCAGCCTAAAAGCAGTCTCGGCTTTGCTGTTCACTTTTTAAAATTATCGATCTCATCCAAATACGTTACACGTACCGCTCGGTTGACTTACGATCTAGACATTCTCGAGGGGAACCAGAGCAAGAAGCGATAGAAACACGCGTTCGAGCGGTTGCGACGTGGGTGTCTTTAATCTGTCGGGCAGAAACGAGAGGAAAGGAAAGAAAGAGCAGAAGGTAAATGGCGAAACGATCTCACGGGAGGCTATACGTACAGGTGCTCACGCACTCTTTCGTCACGCGTGAGTGTGCGTTGGTATAGCGTAGCTTCCATCAGGACTAGCAATAGGCTTAAATCCCGATTGGTTGGACAGCTCGTTTCGCTCTGGTGTGTGTGGCGAGCTATGCGTTCCAACACGCGCCTATGTACCGTGTCATGGAAGGGTGTAGAAGAAGTGGGGGTGGATATATATGAGGGTATGCCGTTCGTATATATACAGGGTGGTAATAAAGGATTCCGACAAGGATGGATGGTGAGAGGGGAGAAGTTCGCTCCATTGTTCCCGGTGGAACCCAAACGTCATCTATAAGGGTGCCTCCCATTATCTGCCGTGTATCTGCCTCACGCACACGCACTCAGCCAACCAGAGTGGGGACGCGTTACGCACACAACAGTGAAACCGGCGAGATCGGCTCTCTACCCAGATGCGCGACATGGCGGTGCCTTTCACGGTGTGTGGAATCGTATCTACATGGCGGCTGACTGTGCAGCTATTCCTTCTCTGGCAATAAGCGCTCTAATCTCCCACGAAATTGTAAAGTCACCTTGGCAGTGAAATTTATAAGAGAAGCCCCCGGCCCGGTCTGACGGCACGAGCAACGCGCTCACGTTGCACCTCAAGAAAAAAAAAAAAAAAAGAAAAAAAAGGAAAAGAGAGAAAGACAGGGGAAAAACGCACGTGACATCTAGTTGTCTCTTCTGTCAGAGGATACGCCTTTCTTTGTCTCGTCTGCTGGACCGACTGTACAAAATATTGCTGTTTACGACACAACGAGAGAAAGATGATCCGTGTTCGCATTCTTTCCCCAAGAGAGAACACGAGTTTCGGTTTCGTCGAGAGAAAAGGAAACGCGGTCCGATAAACGTGGACGACGATCGAGGACGGTGGCAGCGCGCGTGAGAAAGAATTTCCATTATTCGACGTCATGAAACCGTGCGAGCGCGATAACTCGAATGCTGTAGCGACCCGCGTAAATTGCATCAGTAGCACCGGCGCTGAGTTGGAAACGTTACTGGAAATGGTACAAAGCCGACAAATCGTCCATGTCCCGTAGCGATTGCGATATATCCTCGCCGAATACGACGCGTTATGAACGGTCTATGAGTGCGATTCGTGCGAGTCACTCGCGCACGAACGTCTAATTAGCATACGTGACGCCCCGTTTATTTTTTACTTCAGTTTCATTTCCTATGTTTGGTGGAATGAGACACGACGACGTTCGATCTTTCAAACGGCGACGATTCCAGCAAATTTGATCAGGAACGTAATGTTTCTCGTCACATTCGCCAATTCGTTTTACGTTTTAAATAATGCAAAAAATAATATTCTCTTGTCCGTTTATCCTTTTTCGTTGTGTTTCGGCTTAAAAAAGGGCGCTTACATTTGTTAATCGCGCGACACGCAGCATGCATAATTCTCGTCGTTGGAATGGTATCGCGGTGAAGCGGTTGGCGACCGAATCTCTCAAAAATAAAC
This sequence comes from Bombus vosnesenskii, assembly GCF_011952255.1. Classification (NCBI taxonomy): domain Eukaryota; kingdom Metazoa; phylum Arthropoda; class Insecta; order Hymenoptera; family Apidae; genus Bombus; species Bombus vosnesenskii. The sequence goes on from NW_022884342.1 coordinate 1,019,416, forward strand.
CAGCCGGCAGCACGCCAATCCTAAAATACACGTAATCTCGTGCGCGCGCTAAATGGAGGGCCTCGATACGATCCTCCGGATTAAATTTTAATTTTACAATAAAGAATGACGTATTAGAATGCTGTTGGCAAACATTCCGTCCCTCGTAAGAGTCGTAAGGGAGGCGTGCGTCCCCTTTCGTACATCCTGGCTGACGCCACCTCTCTCCGCCCCCATAACGGGCCAGCAGCGCGAACAACCACCCCATAGAACCCCTAAAACTCTAATTACGGCCTTACATTCCCTACCGACCGTCTTCTACCCCTGCTCCTTTTCAACCCCCCTCATATTTTCCAACATTCTTCCTCTCCAGCCGGGTCCTCCTCCTCCTCTTCGCCCTCGTCACTGCTACGCAGCCCTCTCCTCTGCACCATTACATGCAAATGCCACGGCTGTCTCCTTCCGCTAATAAAAGTCGTGGCCGCGCAATTTAGAACATCCGACGTACAGTCGCAACGGCTTCCGAAAGATACTCGAGACGAGACACGGAATAAGTTCGAGGAGCTACCGACACGTCGGCGAAATTATTACTCATTAGCAACACCCCGGAACACGACTGCGATCCCGGTGTTTTATGCTACCTACTGGCCGTGCACCGTTTGAATTGTTGTTTAAAATGCCGCTTAAATTATAGCGAAGCGGGTACACGTCGTCTTCCAGCGAAGCTCGTAAACGTTTTTAGTGCGAGTTGAAAAAAACCAGCTGTCCCCTTGTGCTCCCTTGCTCCTGACTAATTTTTCCAGTTGTGTTCGATCGTTTAAAATATTTAAACATTATCTTTTATCCGATAAAACATTCGTTCCGAAGATGCCGTAATAAGATGGAGCTCGATATATATTAATTAGACAGAAGTAAAATAAGACAGGAATCGCTCCTTTATTGAAAGAAACAATTGGAACGGATAAGATCTTGGCCGTAGGTAGCAGTAAGAGCAGGAGCAGCGATCGTCGCGGTGAGGAACGTTAGGACCCACATAATGTTTAATCAGAGCACGTTGCGGCTTTACGATATTAGTTCCCGTTACGCACCCTCCTTCACCCTTTCCTTCCGTCGATCTTTGCCATTCTTCGCCCCGCCTGTTCAACCAATGGACGGTGGACCGACCTTTCGGAATCTTCCGAATATTTCGAAAGTTACAACCCCGCAGTGTTTAACCTTCGACAGGAGATGGCTGAAATGTGTTTGCTCGACTCCCTTCCAATCCACGCATGGTGACAAGGACGTCGTGTACACTGTACATATTGGCCGAAGGATTATATCGCTTCATCGAATGGAAATTGTGGGTGGCTATCAAGAAGAATGTAGGAAAAGTTGAATGTACTCTGTGTGAAAGGAAACGACGCATGTATAAGAGTGGCGACTCGTGAATAAGACGAAGATAATTCGAATTGTGCAATGGAAATATTTTCATTCGATCGTTATAAGCTCGAATATGACGTATTTATTTGATGCACATACTCGTGCGGGAGGATCGACGAGAAACGATCTGTTGGCCTAGTTCAAGCTCTATCCTATCTACGTACGTGTGTTTAACTGCTAATTTAAGGTCTACCAAGTTCATTGTGGCTTATAACGGTGTTATTGAGTTCAAGGCGAACGCCATCTTCGCACTCGCTAAATAGATAATGCCTGCTCTGGATGTACCAATAGTGGACCACAGGATTTTGTGGCTCCCTGGAGGACTGACCACTGGGAAGTTCCCTATAAATCTACTAAGAATAATTCGGAGGGTACGGTTTTATTGTGAGCTGTTTATCGATCTTCACGTTGCTGCATTACGGAAAGAAACAAACATCGAACTAGACTCTCGTTTCTGCTCCATGGGGCCCCATTTCTCGCGAACATCGAACCTTCCTACTTGCTGATCCGTCCACGTGCCTCCGCGCGCTGGTCGATAATCAAAATCTCGCAAAAAATCTTTTGTTCAACCCGAGTTACCATAGTTGCGATTAACTGTTATAAAATTAAACGGACTCTATATCCGTTTGTTTGTTACGTCATGAGCTGGAAAGTCATTCTCAATCATTTCCACTACCCTCCGCTAGTCTGATTGTTTGATTAAATCGACCAGATAGACATCCATCCGCTAAAAATCGAGCCACGACTCAGCTTTGGAATGGCGAACAACCTACTAGAATCGTTTCTGAAATTTCGAAATCCGACGCAAACAAAATCTGCTCGCGGATCGTGCTGCACGATTCTAGTTGACTGCAACCGAGGGCGAAGAAGACTTTGCCAGGCAAACACGCGTATAATAAAAGTCGTAAGATAGGCGAATTCCTTCGGGAGCCGTAGCGACCGCCGCGCACTCCTCTTCAGTTTACTCGCTTCTAACTCCTGTCTCTCCCTTTCTCTCTCTCTCTCTCTCTCTCTCGTTTCTCCTCGCGATTCTTTCGTTCGTGCTCGCACGGATACGCCACGCGGACAAAGGGGAATCCCCAGCGCATGCGCTCTCGTCTCTTGGTTCTAGTAACGATTCCACCCACCCCTGTTATAACTTGTCTCCCCCACCAGCGACCTCTAGCCCCTCGTCCGACGACCACCATCAGCCTAACGCAAGCTACGGGAACGGACCTGGTGTGTACGTGTATCTGGACTTTCACACAGTCTCGACAAACACAAACGTACACCGTTTCACGACGTGAGTATCTGTACGTATCGGTTTGATGACGCGGGTGATGGGTTTGATCTGATTTTCCATTTCCAACGACCGAAATGTGCAATGTATTCAAAGCATCGAGATACGAGCCATAGCCGTTCAAAGGTTACATTTTTTTCCCTTAAAACCTAATTTCCTTTCTTTTTTTACCGGCTGTTAGCTTATCTCGCGGCCTCGTCAATGGGAGAGAAGAAACGAGTATCGCTATTTGTTTGAAAATCGTAAGTTATTCGATACGAGGTATTAGTGGAAGATAGCAGAGAGGAAATTAGTGTGTCTCGAGGGCGGTGAGTTCATAAGGGCGTGATCAGGCACAATTATGCTTCTTGTCGACCGAAGGACAGCATAAGCCGCGATTCGAACTGGATTAAAATATAATTGAATCGCGCCAAAGTTATAATTTCTTCGATCGGCAGCTCGTTAAGGGGACCGGCGCTGCGCACCAGGAATTAACTAAACGATCCGAGTACGACTCCAAAGTATCGAGGGATAAAAAAAGAAGAAGAAACGGAAATGACGCATATATTCTGTGGCGATTCGGAGGTTAAAGTCGCGTTTAAAGCAGCGAGAGCGAAGAATTGTCGTTTTTAGCGATCTTTAAGCGATCCCATGGCCTTTAATTATGTCCCAATTAACTCGCGTTCGGGATTCCAATCTCCGCCCTCGTCGCGGCTCTTTTTGTTTCTGCTCGAACCCGTCACTATCGACGCGAAGCACGAAAGCAGTTTCCACGGCCAACGTAGAGAACCAAATATGTCTACAAAGCGCACGACAACGATACGTAGATGGCCTCACACAGAGTCTCTTTTCGTGTACGTGTCCGCTCTTTGTGCGTGTGTGTATCGCACGTGTACGGTGCATCGAGCTCTTCTCCGCGCTAACACTGCGACGAGAGGAACACCCATACACATGTGTAAGCGCAAGAGCATGAAAGTACACGGAAATACACAGAGACAGGAATGTGCACTACGACTACCGGTCGGGTTGTTCACGTACATAAGTATAAAGAGAAGAGGCGTAATATCCTGCAGCGGAGCCGCGGGACGGTACAAAAGCTGGAAATGGAGCCTTTAGTTTTTATCGAGGGATAAAAGTCGTGATAAGCTGTATCAGGGGTGTACCGTGAAAGAGCACGGCGACGTACTCACGCGATATCTAGACCGGATCGGTGCCGGTGTGTGCAAGTGTACGTTGCCCCCTCTTTCTGTAATACGACGGGGGCCACAGTGAGCTTCGAAATTTCGAAGGTTATTGTACGAGATATTCCGTCGTGTCGTTCCACTCTGCAACCAAGGCGTCGCGAGACTTCCACGAGCGAATCGTGGAAAGCGTAACGATCAGGTTCGAGCGTCGTCGATAGAATGAAATTTCTTAATCGTACGCGAACGACGTTTAGTTTAACGAGCAACTTAATTCGCTCGTAATACATTTAAACGCTATACGATGTTTGCGGCTGGTTTGTCGAAACTACTTAACGCTATCGCACTATCGCGTATATTAATTCGTGCTAGAATTCGTTTACAATTCGTCGATAGTTGTTTTCCGTTCATCATGTAGCATTTCTATTCAGAGGTGAAAGATCGAGCCATAACGCGACAATTTCCAATTCGATGACAGTTATCTCGAAGGGCTCCGAGTTGTACACGCATTCCATCTTCGTCGAACGTCGACTGGATGTCCGGGGGACGGGTGCTCGATAATGGTTAGCCGACCGCGAACAATTAGAACGCCGCCGACTAAATTCCGAGTGGCGTAAATCAAGCCCTGATCGTTACGCGAACGTAAACATCGTAATTCTGATCAGCGGTAAATCTACCTGACATCGAGGTGGAGCATTCCGGAGCAATTCCTTCGTTCGGTATTGGCTATCCGAAGGCGTAGATTATACAGTGGAGTCTCACGGGAGAGGAAGGAGGCTCCAGCTTCGACTCCTCGTGTCCTTTTCCCTTTCCCCTGCCATTCTCTCCGAAGAGCAGAGAGCCGTGGTCTTTGCCCCTTCTCTTCGTCCAGGTCTCTCTCTCCTCTCTCTCTCTCTCTTTTTCTCTCTCGCCTCTCACGGCTAAAGGTCTATATCGCGCACCGTCAAACCTACCCGAATTGCTCGTCGTCGTGTTATGCAAACGGGCACATTTGTTACGATAGTACTCGCCAGGGGGTCGTTCTCCACCAGCGTGACATGGTATGGCGTGGCGTGGCGCACAGCCACGGGAGTAGCACGGCTATCCAACCGCGCCACGCTTTCCTCTCTCTCTCTCTCTCTCTCTCTGTTAGATCCGACGACTACGTAGTTGAACGTCTGAATCGCATTCTCTAGCCGGTGAGCACGTTTTCTCGCCTGGACAACGTCGTTTCGCGTGTCAGCGCTATGTTCGTGCAACTACGAAAGCGTTCCACTTGAAGAACGCCAACCACTGTCGCTAACAACAGAACGCGCAACAATCAACTGCCCTCGTTCGCGTTCATCTTTATTAAAGTTTCTCGCGAGCATCCGTTCTGGCGGATAAAGTAGAATTTCAGTGAGAAACTGCGTGTCGATATAGTCTGTTTCGCGATGCAAATTTCAAGATAGAATAGAAAGGGTTAGAAAAGCAACAGACGTTTTATGATTTCATATAATGAAAACATAAAAGGCGCTTGTACGAAAGAAACGTCGTCGATTGTTGGACGTCGTCGCATTTAATTAAATAATCGGTTAATTTAATCGACGATCAGGTAGAACCGATTTAAAGGATGGTCGATTTGTCGGTAGACGCCGAGGAATTCTACGGCTATTTAACGATCTTCGCACATCCTTATTCGTCACATATTTCACCGGATCGTTCTATCCTTCCCGTAAAATTTTATCGACCGTGAAAATAACACTCTGTCCGTGTTATATCTACCAAGTGACATTCTCCAAGTTTTAACGACCGTCACGCACCTCCATATCTGTCGGCTGAAACTTACCTCTTTCGATTTGATTTTTTCGAACTTTGTTCTATCGACGCGAGGTGCACGTGAAACGAGGCGTGCAGAAATTTTAACATCGAGAGAAACGATTTTTTCACCGGTTCGGATGTAACAGGATGACGCGTAGGGACGATTACATTTTCACGAGTAGGATTTCGACGCGAGGATCGACGGAAAAACAGGAAAGATCCTCGTTCTTTCTTTTGTCTACGATCAAATGAAATGTAAAACGCTGCCATCTTCATTTTGAAGCAAGGAACTTTGCTTCCGGTTGCACTGTGCATTCGAGCGAGCGTGAAACGCCGAGATGTCCCAAGTTTCGGTCGAGAGATGCAATTTTTCTCTTAAACGCCGCGCTAAAGTTGAAAGTTTCGGGCATAGCGATGAAGACAAGTTGGACGCAAACTCGGCTGCTTGCAAGAATAGGATATCCAACGAAAACTCCAAACGAGATGTTTGTTATAGTGGAACTTTTAGCTAATCGCGGCTACGCTGTCGAGGAAATAAGGCTCGAATTCACTCGAAGAGGCGGCAATTTCCTTTTCTACGCGTATTCGCCGTCGATGAGGACAACTTCTCTCGAATTAGTAATTGGATTTTGAGGAATTATGCAGCCGACAGTTAGCCGAGAACCGGCCTTGTGTAACATTATTCCTAACGAACAGAGAAAATTACCTCCCTCTCTCTCTCTCTCTCTCTCTCTTTGCAAAGAAGAAAAATCATTACGCTTTTACCAAAATAAAGAAAATCAAGTCGGACGATTAGGATACGTTCCAAACTCGGCTTCTCTTGCCATGCAAAGCGAATGCAACTCGCAATTAAGGCGCTCTCCTTTAAATCGACCGCGAAATTATTTTTCCGGTAATTCGAGCGACGACCTCATGAATTTCCAGACAGCATTGGTATGCAAGACGCTATGCGACGATCCAACCTCTAAACCTAAGTTTTCATTAGAACGGTCGTACCTACCGCTATCTCAATCCTCCTTCTCGCTAGGTATAATCGTATTTTAACAAAATCCTGTTAGCAGCTGAGAGCCGGCCAAACGGCCGTGGCGAGCGCACTATTTTACTCTAACTACCTACCATTGTACAATGCCTCAGTCTTTTGTAATTTCGCGAGCGCAAAATGTTACTAACTTGAATATTTAGCAGCGGCCTGCCGGCTCCGCCGAGAATCAAGCCGAATTTCCTGGAATAATTCAACCTGGAAACGTTCTCGCCAACCGAAAAATTGCAAAACCTCTACACGCACGTTGGAGAACTAGGCGAGAGAAATAACACGGCAGACGAAATATCATTCCTCTTCTTGTTCCCTTGTTATGTGTCTCGCGTATTTTTTTCCCCCCACGGTGCAACATCGGACGACTTCGAACGAAGGGGAAACGAAGAAGAAGAAGAAGAAATACACGCTGCTGGAAAAACGAACGAGCCGACTCGCCAGCTATCGAGAAACAGATAGCGCCGCCAGTGTAATTACGATAAATTGTTCCCCCTACGATAATTATCGGTATTCCTGGAATGGGATACGCCGCGAGTCCGTGTTTCTCCGGTTGCTGTTCACCTACAGTCTACAGTTCGATTTTTCCGACCCTTTCTTCCCGCTTGCGCAAATGGCAGCGCTGAATATACGATGGAACACGACACACACCGCCTCGACCACGGCTCCCCTGCTCATCTGTTCGCTGAACGAGTTTATAAATTAGAACACGCTCGTGTGCGGCTTCTTACGCCAGTCGAAACCGCAACTTGCATGTTCTCTTATTCATCCGTGCGAGACAAAGGTTCCGATACTATTTGCGTTTTCATAGACTTCACTGAATTTCAACTAACTCGGTAATTTCAACTTCCCCGTTGATGCAGAGAACGAGAATCTTCTGACAAATAGATCGTTTTAAACTTAAACGCTGCTGTTCCCTTCCGGTCTACGTGACGTTATATTTCAATAGACATTGTTAAAATACAGACAGTTTCTTTCCACATATATGCTACTTTCGTGTATTCCACAATGTTTGTTAATAACAAAGTTATTTAAAGAAAAGAGGAAGATAGAAGCAACGTAAAAATGATAAATAGCAGAGTCAATTGAAACAATAATAATTCGAGACAAAATAAAACTAATCGATTAAATTGAACAAAATCTGTTTAACGTTCATCTAATGAAATTTCCACGTTAAACTTGTTGTCCCGTTTGTAGAATACGGATTTATGTAAAAAACCTGTGAAACCTCGGACAGATACAACCTGATTGATTCCTATAACAGATACGAAGCCTTTACTTTCACTCGGCTGAAAACCACCATGATTTACGAACGTCACCAAGAGACATCGGCTTTTTAGCTCTTTCCTTGTCGTAATAGATTTCCCCGTAAACTTTACTGCTTTTTAAGGGATGGGAAAGAGCGCGCGCGACTCTCGACAAAGGGTGCGCGGTGAAAGTTTACGTCAGGTTTGGAAAAAAAAGCCAGTCTTCGGAATAGAGGTGAAACCGTAAAAAAGGCTGAAGAAAAGGGTCGACCTTGTAAAATTCGACCAGCCTTGGAGAAATTTTCTTATACTTGCTAATAAGTAGTAGATGTAGCGGCACATGAGCGAACGGAAAATACGAAACGAAAAAAGAGCGACAATGTGCCTTACGGTGCCAACGTTTTTTTCATTTGCTACGTACGAAGGTAAACAAACTACGAACAAAACATTATCGCCGTTGTTTCTTCTAATCGTCAATCGGAGTTACGTTTATAGTTTTGGTAATACCACCGATCGATATCAATAGACGAACGTGCTCTGTAGGTCATTCATTACAGCGGGTTACACAGTCGACTAGCGAACGTACAGTGAAACGGTAGACGACGAACGAGCGACGATTACGACCAGCATATACTACACTTCTGTACAGGTATTTAAAATTATTTTAATATACACCCACTATTACGATTTTATCACTCGTCTCTTTAACAAACGAACGCGTATAATAATCGATCTCGCGTAGAGAATAAAAAGATTCATTCGCTCTCTGAAAACGATGTAACGCGATTCTTGAAACAATCACCGCGGTGTATGTCTTTGAAGCTTGTTACTTTATTCAGGAAAGAAGGGAAAACAGCGAGATAATAGACAAATGCTTCGTAGTAAATATACTTCGTAATATATAATATATATCGTATAATATATATACAGGGCGGTTGATAACTGGTGGTGCAAGCGGAAAAGGGGTGATTCTACGCGAAAAAAGAAGTCGAAAATATAGAACAAAATTTTTTTAATTTTTTTTTTTAATTTTTCCATCGAGACAACGATCTACGGTGAGATCCGTTATAACACACCGCACGCGTACCGAGCGAAAATTCAAAATCGATTTTCTCGAAAACAGTCTCAAGTGAAAAATTTTTATTCTATATTTTCTTCTTTTTTCGCATAGAATCACCCCCTTTCCGCTTGTACCACTAGTTACCAACCACCCTGTATATCGTATAGTAAATATATATATCATAGCTGCGCGAAGTCGATATTCGCCATAGGATTCTATTCGATCGCATAACATTCTGACTGGACGTTTGGTAAATCTGTAACGACTTGTAACGTAGCACGCGACATAATCGTTTGCATATTATCGTTGTGAAAATAAAGCGTATCGCCGTGAAACGTATACGTGTGGTGACCGGGCCGGAGAATTTCAGCGAAGGAAATGAGCGAAGAGGATTCGAGAACCTCGAAATAAAGCATATCGTATGAATAAGTATGAATGGAGGCAGACGATACGCGTACTTGTAACGAAACGTATATATACGTATATTTGCAATTGGCACGTTTGACGTTTAGTTTCTATGGCATTGAAAAACTAGTAGTTGATAATACTACTAATACTAATAATCGTTGTCGATTATACGTACATCGAGTATGAAACTTCGCCAATAAACAAAATTACATAAAACACACAAGATCGATGACTGATAGTAGAATAAACAAGACTAATTGCTATTGCATATACATATATATTTCAATAATCGTGATTGGAAGCTAATGAGAAAGAAAAGAAAAAGGAAAGCATAGTTAACTCGTGCTTATGACGATCCCACAAGGTTTACCTTGAGTAACCGAAAATAACCGTCGAGCAGAGAGGTTCGAGGCTGTTCTCTCGACCTGAGAAAAAGACAGAAGGTATTTTTCCAAGAAGGCTTGAGTGTGAATCTACGGTGACATTTAGAATCGGCCGGTCGTCCGGAGGATTTGACTGGTATGATGGGTTCGGCACGCGACAAAACGGGGTACGCGCCGTCGTATGACCATAAAATAAACGTTTGGGGTGGCGCAGGCGGAGGCCAAACCTGGCAGCGCATAAACACTTATATAACAGCAATTAAACTGCTTTTAAGGCCCATAAAACTGCAGTTTCAATAATCTCAGTGACAACACGGTCCTGACCTGGCTCCGACTTCTCTCAGCCTGCGGAAGCGAGGCTTCCCGCCGGAATTCTTGAACGCAATCACCTTCCAAGATTACCCTTAACGTCGCGCACTTCTCCAGCCTCTACCCTCGACAGAATTTCTTACTTGCGGCAATACAAACGAAAGGATACCCGAGGGGTCAAGTGAAATAGCCTTGTCGTTCAAAAAGATAAAATTCCTACAAATGAAATATCTATTAATTTTGTATTATACTATCCGAAGGTCCATGATATCGTCATTTTCAAGAAAAAATGACCATTCTTTATTCGAAATTTCAAATTGCGTCGCTCTTCTTCTACCGTTTGATGGACTCTACGGTACAGCGTCGGACGAGAGTGGGATAGGTGTAAAATAGGGAAGAGAGAGCGACATAGAGAGAAAATGGGAGGGAGCGAAGGCGGGTGGAAACGAGCAGAAGCCCAGGTAGGGGAGGTAGGAACGATGAAATGGGATAATACGGACGCTGCAGGACGCGGCAGCCATCATCGAATGCTAATGAGGGGTTGGCGGCTTTTGGGGCGGAAGATTCAGTCCATGCAGTGGCGCACTGTTGCCAGAGAAACGGTCTGATTATAAATTATACATTATCTCGTGCTAGACCTGTGTACACACCGAAATCCAAGTAGACGTCCGCAGGCTACCGAGCCCTCGCATCAAAATGCGCACACCCGTTTACGGACTAGAGATAGATTAAAGACTCGTTGAACTGCGGTATTATGGAAAGGTGGCTGACAAAAATTACTCCAACCCGTCACACCCTAAACCTATCGTCTGGAATAATCGCCGGTCGATTTATCTTTCACTGTAATAGATTATTTGTCCGATGTAACTCGTCGTCCTTGTATGTAGCCGTCGTTCGCTATAAAATAATATATAGCGAAAATATTATCACGACGATATAATGCTATTTGTAGATTGTCTAGCCGTGCTTTATATTTTTGCGACAGGAAGTAAAATAAATGCGCCATGTTTCCCAGAGTGCGCGTCAACGGTTCAACGGTGAGGTAAAAAGAGGAGGAGCGCAGCTTGTAATTTAGAAGATTTTACTATTGTTGCTCTTCTCCGTTACGGTTACGGGGGTAAACGATTCCTGGAACGACACAGCAGCAGCGAGAGTTAATCAAGGGGTGGAGAAAACACGGCACGGCTGTGCGGTATAGTCCTGAGTAAGCTAACAAGAATGTTTGCTCGCGCACTGTTACCAGCAGATCGAACTGTTTATAAATTATACATTATCTGCTGATTGCTAACCATACACAAAATGCAAGTAGATGTTTACTAACCAACGACTCTTATCGTGAAAGCGTCAAACATTCCGCAATAAATAGAATTATACAACTATCGTACAAGTTTCTCGCATTTTTATACTATTTCGAAGGCTTCCAACGTCTTCGTATACGATTAACGAACGAAATTAATATTCATTACCTATCCAACATGACTGTTGGCGACCGTCAAAATAGCGAAGATACAATTGCTCGTAGTTATATAAGTTATTGACTGAAAATTTGGTCGCAGTCCAGGATGAAAGTACGCAACGAACACAGAGAAAAACAGACTCGCGGAATATCCATGGAGCCATCAGCAGGCCGCCGATCCCTGACCTCAAAATGCAGTACGTTCACATACCACCAGTGAAAGATTAGATATATACGTATCTGCAAGTTAATTCTGTATTATAAAATGGATGCGGTTCTTTCCTAATTTTACGACGCGAAACGCGCGCGTAAGACGTATGCATAACTTGTCGCAATGCGCATTTCTCTCTCCGCGAAGGAAGCTACAGCTTTTCAGTTAATCACCGTCGACCCTCTATCGTCATACGTTTCAAACATATTTCGATGTGCATAGGTCTAAAAAATATTCGACAGAGGAGAAACGCGTATTTACGCGGGTACGTAAATTTTGCTGCAGATAGAATTTTAAGGTGAGATGCCATGGTATTCTATCGGTACAGGCTTCGAAGCCACCCAGCCACCAATCCCAATTCTATACTGGAAAGCGTAGTACATTCACGTACCGGCGATAGATTATGTCCATAGACACGACGACGGATATTGCAGCGAGTGGAAGAAAAAGAATGACGCCGCTTGAGTTGAATTCAAAGTGCTATTTTTATATTACTTCATAGCGAATGCGACAGAGTATCGCGCAATTTCAAAACTTGCCCTTTCCGACGAATTCCAATTTCGGAAATCCTTTATTTATTATCACGTCGCGAGGCAGCTTTTTCGACAGTAGACGCCTTCGTTTTAAACGCATCTGTAGATTTATCGAAAACTTGAGAATTTTCGCAGCGAAGAAGCGAACGCGAAAACACGACGTGGCAGATTTTAGCAACGAATTTATCTTCGTCGTTCCACAGTCCATAAAATAAAGCCGGGGGACGTTAATAAAAACGTCTTGACTAATTTTACAACGCAATCGCTGAGATATCCCGGTGGAGAAGATGGCGGGTCTGTGACTCGCAATTGTCGATGCAAAAGAGATAGGGGAGGAAGAAATACGCCACGGATGGACGATGCATTATGCATCGTGTGTCCCCGGGCTAACGTTGATTCGCGTACATAACTTCAATTACAATTAGTCAAGCATCCTGGAGGTCTCTGTGCAACATTCCCACAGGTATTTCGGCTGACGCACCCCAACTTCCAAATGCATTAACGTCACGTTTCCTTCGCGCTCTCGACGCGCACAGACGTCTATCGTGGATGGCGCCGGAGAAGCTACGTATTATCTCCTAAAGCAGCAATTCTAAACCTGCTTACAGAATCATGTTTAAAAAACACGAATAGACGCAGACGAATAGACGGGACGCAGCGCGGATACGATTGTGACTCGACGCGAATTCGAGTCGAAGATATATACGTTGGTTTAAAAATATCGCGAATCGTAATACGATTCAGATAATAATTCTTCAAAAAGGCATTAACGTTCAATGATCAATTTCACTGTCGAAGATATTATCGAAGGAACAGGTTTATTCCCAGAGTAGGATCGGCACGACGGAACATACAAAGGCCAATTGTGCTTCGTTTATATGAATAAATTTGGATGTGATTTACCAGCAGGTAACTGTTCCCATCGTACACTAGCGACTTCCTGTCGTAATCGCACCCGTATTCCTATTTGAAATTATGATCCACCAAATGTAAACAAAACATCGCGATAAGTCCAATAGGTGAAGTTTTAATTTCACCTAATCGCTATTTACTGCGTCATTGTGAGCCCGTAATAGGCCATATAAAACATAGTCACGGGTATAATTTGCGGCCAACATTATCACGCTGACGACAGGTGTATACATGTCCTTCTTGCATGCGCAACTAACATAAATGAATAGGGTACGAGTCGGTAGCACGTGCTACCGGCACCAGGATTCGAGTAAACGACCTTTAAGCGGTGCCCTTGACTTTTCTTGACACACTTTGGAGCGCCACACGGACCGCTTGCGTTCTCCAAGGACACTTTTTTTACGTCGCAATGAATCCGCGAACAGCGCCATCTTATAAAGGCGACAACTACGGGAATCATCTGGGAGAGATCAAACGGCAGAAACAGGCGTACGAATTAGCTTTAAAACAACTTATTTCACGGGTATATTGTTAGGGGAAATTGTGAATAAAGTTTAATGGCGCGCGGCCACTGTTTTTTTTTATCGCTTGAATCTTTTCAAGCTTAAACTTTTACTGCGAAAAAGAATCCTTTACGGATTGACTATATATGTGAAAATTGGTGTATTCGTTCAACCTATGCGCCTTCGATCTAATCCGATTAGCCATCGACGAAAGAAACAATGGAGAAGAAATTAGTTGTTGATAAGCTAATTGTCACCTTGCGTTGCTGAATAATTTAATAATCTGTTTTGGTACGATGGTTTTGAATACGAATCGCGGAATCGATCATAAAACCGAAAATGTGACCGACAGTTGAAATAGAAGCCATGAAAAACTGGTAATCGTCTCGTATGATTGCGTTTCGTGAATGAAACCGGCTCTTACGTTCGAAAATATGGCTGCCATATGTGGCAACAGCGCACGCTTGAGAACAGATTGGCCCCTGTGTGTTTGGGGTCTTGTTTCATCTCCTTGGTCGTTTCAAGCTGACAATGTCAAAATTCCGCTCAGCATTGAAATTCTTTAAAAACTTGTGAAACGTGCAAGCCTCGCTTACTATGGTGATAAGTACCAGAGAGTAGAAATCTCGTCTTCAATATCAACGCTCCGTAAACAAAATTTTTAGCCAAAATGTTTCAGCGAAATAACTACGACAATAACAATGAGATGGTACTCACCGCACACGACTCTGTCGAACGGGCTCATCCAATCTGAAAGCAAAAATAGAAACGTCGTAATTAGTGTCAATCGATCCGATACGGAGATTATCGGGCGCTTCAACCCACCCGTGAAAAGCATGCACACTTCAGATAAACTACCCATACAGGCAGACGAACCGTACACACACAGCAAGACCAAAACATTCGTCGAGAAGAGAAGGAGAAAGAGACAAAGAATAACAGAGGAACGAAGAGGACGCATGCAAGTAAGCAAAACTTATTCCAAGGGATACGCAATTAGAAAGTAGGAAATTCGCGGCAACTCCAGCACGCAAAGCCTTCGCTGCAACTTCGCCTGCTGGAAAAGTGGATTAGAAGCACGATCGTGAAACGTTCCAGCGCACCAGCCGCTTAATCCCGTTCCCATTCTGTCTGTTCCGTCGATTAAACCGAAATGTCACTAGATTATCCTAAACGTTGATTTCTGTACCCGCCGTTTCACGACAATGATCGCAACGTACGGTCCGATCGGAACGACATAACCTCTTATTTCAGCCGAGACATAGCGGTATCTCGCGACATGCGTTGCCCATGAGTACAGTACAACGTCTTCAATTAATCGCTCGGTAGACTAATCGCGGACACTAACCATTCCCGGCATAGAATTTATCCCAATAAATCTCTCGGCTGCGTTACATTCGAGTGACTACCGCGAGAGACGGCGTTCCCTTCGTTCTCGGCTCGTAAAGTTATTCTTACGCACTCGTAAACCAGATAAGGACTTTATTGAATCACGAATAGACACTTCTTGCGAACGTTGCCCGATAAAGCTGCGCTATGGAGGATGAAAAAAGAAGACAGTTCTCCGCGACCTTTTTTTCCCTCTGTTGCTTATGCTCAAAGGCAAATATTGCCGTACAAGAGCCCAATAAAAACCAACGTCGTTATAAATTACATTGAAGCACGTGTTGAGAAAAATCAGACACTGTCTGTACCGTTATGATTTAAACGTCGATTTGATGTTATCAAGTCGATACCATGATCGTTCGTTTCACGAATACCGTATGACAATAAAAAAAACATTACAAGAAGCACGCATTAAAATATGTTAGAAAGACTCGGCGGGTATGGCTTACATAAGTCAAATTCTTCTCTCGTGCGTGTTCCCAGTACCCGTTAGCCGTAGGCAAAATTTTCTCCCTTCGAAAATACGCAATTCACAAACATTGGTTTAAAAATAACCAGAAAACTGGTTGGTATATGATTTATGGCAAACGTTAACACGTTAGGATGTACATTACTTACAAATATAATGAACAAATCCTTTCTTGGCATCTTCTGTTCGGGAAAATGCACGGAAGCGTGGTAATATGGTGCAAGAGAAACGTTATTGTACAGTATTGATAGCCAAACGAACTTTGAAAAATAATTTGTACATTCAACGACGATTAATGGCTTCATCGAACTGTAGTCGTACATGGCGTACGTATCGTGGCGCGCTCTATCAAATTTCGTCGTTGCTGTAATTTTAAGCCTGAACGCTAGGAGGTGTTGATTCGTATAATGTGTGAATTCTACGCGCCATTTGCATCGAGCGAATGAAGCAAAATTTTCAAGCAATTGTTCGTTAGAAAAGCATAAACCAACCGGTTGATAAATGACGAAGTGAATTAGATCGATAGTTATTCAAAAACACGGTCAAACGTATATCGTTATTGTGAAATTAAGTGTGGCCATTGTCCGTTGAAAATTCTCTGACGAGATAACATCGATTCACACGAACGATATCGCACGATCTTTCAAGAAAACGTTCTATCTTCAGTGCACAAGACAAAGCAAGTGTGCACGTATCACGAAAGCCAATTATATATGTCGGATTGGTTTATTTTCATTGGTGTGCGGCATCGGAAACGAATCTTGAAGAAGCCCCAGCCCCCCTCGTTACATTTTCGATGGAGGACGTGCATCGCCTCGTGTGCAACTCATCTGGACGACCGCGACGACACGAACACGAAAAACAATGCAGACCGGTGAGTTGAATTGCTTTTAAAAACACGTACACACGCGAATGCTTTTCACGGGCGTCGTTGAGAAAAACACAACGTCGACGACGGATTTGTCCGACCGTCACAAATACGGCAAATGGCGGTAAAATGCCGTCGGCACTTTGTTCGCGCTAATACTGCCTCGAACAAAGGCGCTTATACGACCTGTACTCCGAATGCATTATACACAACACAGAGAATGGCTGGTCGCTGGAATCGGGCAAAAATTTCAGGTCTACGATGATCACATTGCAAATACCGCTATCGTCCGATCAACTCTATTGTTTCTGTAAATTGGAAATCGACGAAATTTTTACGTATTGTTTGTTTCGCCGATAACAACTTAAAGCAATAAGAGGAACAAAATGGAATTCTACGTAAATTAACGAGTCTGTCAAAGAACGGGTTTATGTTCGTGTAACGTTTGAAAAACGCACATGGCGCTATTTTCAAGTTACAAAGTTGTACGAAAGCAATGTGAGCAACGTACCTGACCAAGAATAATGACATGCAAATGGTAAGTGCGCGTTATGGAATAAAATTATTGTCGATTCGTTATTAATATCGGATCTACTGAACATAGAATATCTAGTTAATTCCGTTCTATGTATCTGCTATGACTTTTTCGACGAGTTATGGTAATAACGTAAATTGGGCCGTTATCATCGATCGATCAGATATAAATTATGTTCATATTGCTGATAACAGATTGAGTTGATGTTGTAAAAGTACAAAATAAATCATAAGGTCGAAAATAAATAGGTTAATATGATTAGCTACACGAGAAAGCTACACATATTAATATCTATACCGCTACAATTAGTTTTATGGGATATTTCTATTCTAGTTCAGGTCACGAGCAATGGCTCGAGCATGCTTCTAGCGCATTTTACGAAACATTCGAGGCATAACAATGTTCTAACAACTACATACTCTACATAGTTGCCCCCTGTAGAAAGAACGACTGTAAACACGTGTAGCGTAGGTCAGTTTCCATCTATCGCTCGAGATTCAACGATTTGTCATTTGCGAATATAATCTCTTACACGCTATTTCTATACTTTTTATGCTCTTTTTATAACACAAATATAGAGCAAAAGAAAGAACATTAAAAAAGGACATATGATTTCGCCACGCACAATAGTTAAAAAATGAGCAAAAATTTATAATTTTGTAGATTTTGTACATTTTATAGTTCATGTATTTTCCATGATTCCGACCAACGATAAAACGTTGCTATTATCGATTTTACACGAGATGATAAATTTAGATTCGAATCGAGCGTAATTTATTGTTTCGTTAATTTATTACTACGAAATATGGTGGACGTTTTAACTTGCAAATTTCTGCCATTCTCCGTGGCTAGCGATAAATACAGACATAAATAAAACGGCAAATTCATTATTTTTTAACGATCATTCTGCTTGTACTTTCATCCAACGGTACGTATACAATTATATCGTTATCTCTGACGCATTATCAAGAACAACATCCGACGTTCGGTCATTAATGCGTGTAGCTACATACGTTTCAGAACCATGCTAGACATGAAGCGGCGTCGAAAGCAAGTCAAAGGAATACATGTTACGTATGAAATATCAGCAAGAATCAGAGAGAAAGACGGAAAAACAATTACGGACTTACCGGTGATTGACATCCATGGATATCGCGGTATGTCCGAGATGCCGGGTTGTCCGGTGGTAGGTTGTTGGCATGATGTCAAAGGATCAACGACAGCCGATGCAGCGGCGGCCTGATGATAGAATTGTGCAGCTGCAGCCATGGAGGCGGACGCAGCGGAAACTGCCGACGAGGCTGACGCGGACGAGACCAGGCTACCAGGTGTAGCGCCGTTTTGATGATGATGACCAAGGGTATAATTTACCATCGGATCGGCGGACGTTGGTGCGACATTTCCGGTAAGACTGGCGGTATAACGGCAAGATTTGTCACCGGCGGTGGCGGCGTCGACAGCCGCGGCCGCGGCCAACGCGGCGCTCGAAGCCGCGGTCGAACCGAAGCCTGGCACCATGCTGGACGTGGCACCGAAGGCCGCTGCCGCTACCGCTTGTTGTTGCTGATGATGATGGTGCGCCGCTGCCGCCGATACGTATGGATACATGCTAGAGGTGGTACGTGCAGCCGGTGACGTAGAGGCTGAACTTCCTGAGTGCTGTGGACTCGAGCCCGTCGGGCTAGGAGAATTGTGCTGTTGCGCGTAATTCACTGCCGCGGCCGCGACTGCAGCCGCGGATAAACTCGATTCTAAACTTGCGGTGGCCGGACTTGTCGTACACGCCTGGATCGTGCCGGGGTTCGCGCTCGAGAACAACTGTTGATGATGGAACTGTTGGTGGTACTTAGGTAGCATACTATCGATTATGAATTTCGAACTCATATCGGCTGTAGCCGGTGCCGATTTCGGACTCGATGCCGAAGACACGCCCGGACACAGAGACCGGGTCCAGTGTCTCAACACCGACACCGTGCCGGCAAATCTGCCAGCGGCTGCTTCATCTTCACGCACACTCTTCCACGCCGATCACCGTTCTTATATCACTAAATAATATAATTTGTCGATCTTGGATCGATCCAAATTTTATTTGCACTCAACGCACGTACACGATTATTGTTCGATTATTCGTTTTCTCTTTATGTCCCGTCGTTTCTTTCTCACTTTTCGTACTCAATCGTCGTCGTAATAGTTCTTCTTCTCCTCCTCCTCCACCTCCTCCACCTCCTCCTTCTCCTCCTCTGCCTGTCTTTCTACTTTCCCTTGTTTATCCGTTACCTTTGACCCCCACTTTGATCGTCACTTACGCAACTTTACACATTATCACAGAAACGATAGCGGACGCGAGCGAACAAGAATGGATATCGCTAGTAGGCGGATGATCGCGATTACCGGATAGCTCGCGACGGCAGACGGCACACCGGAACGTTTCCAGATCATTCGTTTCCCTCCGTCGCGTGTCCTTTTGAACGATCGTGCAGTCGATCACAACACCGGGCCGAAAAGGATCCACTGTCCAGGTATGGTTTTCGGGTTGACGTTACGATTCCTTTATGGTAATTACGATTCCTTCCACATCGGGACGACGAGCGACAATAAAGCAGCGGGTCTTTCGTCGGTCGGGCCCACCCAGCTGATCCAACACAGCGGTCCCAGTGAGGAAATTGGGCTGCGACGGCGATCGAGGCGACGGCACGAGGAGAGAGAAGAGAAGAGAAGAGCGTGGCCCCTGTCAGGTGTTAGAAGCCGTTTCTTGCGTACTTCTCGGATAGTCGACGAATCCTTTATGGGCCATGCATGAAGGTACTATAGCCCCCTATCCCGAACGCCGCGTACTACAACCCACGGCCAGCTAAATGTAACCCCTTACAATAATGGCGCCGCTTGTCTCTCCGTTCTGTTCCCCCCTCTCTTCTACGATCCTCGAGCGCGCTGGGGTACCAGCTGGTAAACAGAGCCGACCAATCGCGCCGCTCCCTTATCCGAGGTGGACCAATCGCGGCCCGCCTAGGCGCGCCAAGATGAATGGCTCTCTCTCTCCACACTGACTCGCCTCTCTCTGATCTTCGCTGCTGCCTATACCTCCAGCTCTCTCTTCGTTTCTTTTCAGCCGCGGATACCTCTCGTTTGCTCTCGCTTCGCTACACCACGCTCTCGCGTTTCGTCCATACCACACGTTTCTCTCCGCTTTGCTCTCTTCGGCTCTGTCTGCTCGACACCGCTCTACTCTCTTCTCTGCGTTCTCTCTTGCCAGTGCAGTCCTGTTCACCACGTTGCCTTATACCCAACACTGTTGTGCAGCTTTCGGACGTCTCGCACGATACGTCTCTCTTTCTCTGTTCTCCTCCTCCTTCCTTGTCCTTCCTTTTCTCTACGCTCTCTTCTCTCGTTTTCTTCCTTGCCGCTCCCTCTTTTTCGTGCTTTGCTTTCTAGCCAGCCAGCAGTTTTTTGTAGATTAGCCTCGCACGCGTTTATCCATTTTTTCCCTCGTCCGATTCTCCTTCGTTTTTACGCTTGCCACGTCTTTCGTTTCGTCTCGTGCCTCCACAGTTTGCTCGTGTCTCTCCCGGTCAGCTCGTAAACACGCCACCCACAATTTCTCCAGTTTGAAATTTCGTATCGATCTTTCTAATCGTACCCGTAACTTTCGGTTTAGCTTGCCTGGGATTCCGTTGGTCCGTCCGACGGTCTCCGGTTTTCCTCCGGGATCACCACAAATTTTCGCTGCGTTTCTCCCTCGTGTCTTCTCTTCTCTCTTATCTATCTCCTTTTATTATCTCGTCCCTTTCGTCTCAAACCAAAGATTTTTTTTTATCTAACTCCTCCCTCCCTTCGAACAATCCACACCAGACCTTTTCGCTCTCTTGGAGCACGATTCACGATTGCATCGTGCTTGCTCCACCGATGCTCCGCTCTATCGGATCTACGTACTTTACCACGGAAGAAGATACGCAGACTCTACGAATCGATCAGTTAACAAGCAATATCGTCGCCGTGTTCACAATCGGTTTTCATAGCCACGGTTCTCCGCGCGAGCATCTCGGTTTCCTCTCGGAACGACTTCGATCTAGATGGCGCTCGATTCTCTTACGATTTAGCCGAGACCCGCGGTTCCTCTTCTCTTTCCCGTTCCCGCGAGGAATATGCAAGCGAAACTGGCGCGTTCCGCCAGCGTCGCGTCGTCTGCTCGACTCTTCGAAACCACTGAACTCGTCCTGGTCGGAATAGCGGCGGCATTCCTGCGTTCTCAGAGTGGTGGCGAAGGGTTGGGGCAAGAAGCGACTCGCGGGCCCGTGGGAAGGGGTTACTAGCGAGACTAGTTGCGGCCAGAGGGGGGCCGAGAGGGGTGGACGGTCGCGCGAGGGTGGAAAAATAGTTACAGGGGCGGGAAAAGTTCTCGATCGCGAGATTTCTGCCGCTGCAGTGGACAGAGGTGCCTATTCGTTACCATCTCGCGTCCGCGAAGGACCTCTCCTTAATTGATCGCCTTTCTTTTTCCATTTCTCTTTCCGCTCGTGGGACGGCCACCAAGCTTCATTACGCTCGATGGCTCGGTTTAAATATAACGCGGCTTGTTTGTTTTCATGCTGAGACTCAATGCCAAGAGGTAAATGGCTGGTCGTATTGTACGCGGTATACAACAGTTTCTTAGCCGTTCCCGATGACGCAACGTAAACTTTACGAAGCCTTTTAACTTTTAACCACGTAAAACCGTGTGGTCGATTTTTGATTAACCTTACGATCTGCTTACAAGCTTTCGCTCCCGCTAATTAATTGACCGATTAATATGGATACAGTGGTCGCTTCGAGTTAGGTCTGATAAGATCGATTAAAGGCTGGCGTATTAACTTACCTTGGCCGCTGCTATCCGTTCCTGAAACAGAATATAAATAAAAATGTCATTAGCGAGCCATTTCAGAATTATACCTTTTGCGAACAGATAGAAATCTGGACGATTTACTATATGGGTATCCCCGGTTTACTCATCCTCGAAATTTAATCTACCGAATTCGTTCGAATAGCTGATTTATTTCGACGATTAGAAATTATCCACCGTGGAAATCTTTGATTTTGAGTCGTGAACAGAAATGCTTGAGAAATTGGGAAAGGAGGATCGGAAATGGACAGGCGTGGTCCCTCAGGTATCTCGGTCTGTGCTTCGGAATATGGATGGCACGTAGTGCCTCTGAAGCTAATCTATGGAGATGAATGTTCCACCCCCGGCCAGAGTCGTCCGTGCATTGAAACCGCTCGATCCTTTAAGACACCGCCTGTTCCAATGATATCCAACATGGCAACTCCAAGTACAAAGGAGAAATGCCTCGGCGCCCTTTGTTGCCGGGACGGCTCGATAGATGGAACGATACAGAAAACGACCTAAACAACAACGGATGGTTATACCCTTTTTTATACATGGGAAACATGTGAACTGGTTTAATCCGCTTCAGGCTCGGGAAAAAGATTCACGGGAGGGAAAAAGAAAGGGATAATCTCTTCTCGTTGCGATGCATCGATACGGATCTATTCTCTTTTCGAATATTGAAAACAATTTCTGATCTGAAGCAATGATTGTCATAATTATTTACATCGACGATCTTGCTTTTTGTCAAGGTTTTTCCATCCCACGATCCGAACGATCCAAGCTATTTAAAAACCTATCGACGTACGTTAACCAATCATCCATGGCTCAACGATGACGATGCTTAGTTACGTAAGAGAACGATCAAATTCGAAGCAAAGGTTTCGTCAACACGGTGCCTAAATTCGACTAGTATCCGATTTCGAACGATCACGACTCGATCTGAGAGACACAGAATGCACAGTTTCGTCGGTCACCCCATCGTGCGCGTAGCCGTATACATACAGGGCCCGTGTCCCAACGTAGCATGGTGTATACCTGTCTCGAACACCGCGGGGTGTAAATTGCGACCATGGCATCGACAGCCAGCTAGCTAGACGGACGAATATACGTAGAACAACCGCATTGGTATGCATGCCTACAGGAAAGATGCAGCATGGATAAAGAGATAGTCTGGTTCTTTTGGAACTTCGAATGTGACGTGGAATTCCGGACATCGAGTTTCCTTCTGGTTACTGATCGAGAGAAATTCCGAGGGGAAAGAGCACGGCAGCCACGAGTGGCAGGAAGGCAAAGAGAAATTGGGCGGTGGTCCTTTACCGAACGATCATGTAACCTGGGGTGAACCGGGGTGACGCCCTGGCGATTGAAACCAGAGGCACCTAGCGCGCCATCTTCGAGGAGATAAAGAGAATTGCCAAACCGTGTGCCTGGTCGTGTACCGGCATCCTCTGTGCCCGGTCAACGGTCCAGGAATTTAGCCGCGGCGGGGAACGGTTCAAACCGGGCAATACAACTCGTCGACTAGCGAAAGAGAAACGTTTAACAACTGAATACGTTGGGTTGTAATTTGTAACGCTATACGATGCTGCAAGACGCAACAATGTTAGCTGTTATATACTTGAGATGTTGCGCAGGCGAATTAAGTCTCGGTGGTTTGACGTTGTGTAAATATGCAATATTTTACCACGTTGCACACGATCGATGGAAATTAATTTTGTAAAACTGGTAATCGCACGGCATTTCTAAAATAATGGTCGGCTTCTTTCGTTAGATATTTGGCGTAGATGCAATACGATTTATAATGGTATACGCACTTTGTCAGCATTTACTTCGTAGAGCTACCGAAATAAATTTCATTAATTCCGTGTTATAGAGTATCATACAATTGTACATAGCACGCATCGCTTCGTACGTATCTGTTAATAAATTATAGGCTCATGGCAACCGTTTAATATACTTGACTAATTGCGTCCAGTGATTAGTTGTTGATTATCGTCCGACTGCCATTAATGACGACTATTAATGATAAATCAACGTTGAGTAACTTCACGTAACTCCACGTGTCGCGAATCAATTAGAAACTATATGCATAGTTGTTGCGAGTGAATGAAATATATCGTAAACATATAGATACGGTGGCCTACTTTATTGGAATAACATATTATACGCGCTATATCAGACGATATATTAATATAAACTACTAAAAGATAATGGTTATGGGCAAAGTTTGTTCTATTTATTATGCAAATCGTCATAACGACGTATTACGCATCAAGGTCGTGACCCGTTTTACTCGCCACTGTTTTACCGACTCGCTTTGTCTAGCGCTAAACTTGTTTACCTAGCGAGGAGGAATTCGCGAACTTCGTGGGTATTTTACCTACAACCTAGTCCCAAACATTTTTTGCCATCTCAAATTGCTTTTCTTATTTCGCTTGCGATCGCGAAAACGTTTCCGACGTACTAATATTCGTTACGCATTGCACGAACTCTTTAAATACATTGTCCACGCTATGAGAAATAAATAACAGGGTTTTATAATATATTCATAACGTATGAAACGTAAAACGTTAGCGAAGTTTAAAATACGCGATAGTTTTATTTTGTATATACAAAATTATACTTTCTGGATGCTTATCACTTTCTATCCTACTAGTATATTTCTGTTATTAATAATCTTCGCTAGCTCCTTTATTGATAACCTTTCATCGACATTTTTCGGCCAAGTGGAGGTGCTCCGTACCGCAAATAAGTTTCAGAGTCACATCCAAGTCATAGGAAATGTTTAATATCCATCGTCATACATTGCACACTGCATCGCGATCTAGAACGTGTCATCGTTATCGATTCCTGGCACGATCCGAGACACGCTTAAAAAATTAACAGCCGAAAAGGACACGTTCGTCGTTAACACGTTTTACGAGGACGATCTACTTGGTCGCAGATGTGCAGGGAATTCGACCGTCATCCGGAATCTCTCGTTTCCAGCGATAAAACGAAGCGGCGCAATCGAAGGGCGAGAAAAAGCGCGAGGACGAGCCGATGGAGAAAGATTGGCCCTAAAACGCCGACGAGGCACAGATAAGAGACGATCCCGTGACGTTTCGTCCGCTCGTATCTTGCGGATTGCCGATTCTTCCGACTGTGGGACCGCAGGAGGTGAAAAGTTCCTGTCCAGCATTCGTCGAAGACACACGCGGCACGAGTCGCCAAAGTCACCTACGTGAGTAACCGTTCTTCTTTCGTTTTAATATTAATTTCCTAAATTTTACTGTTCGTTTAATCTCTCGCGTATTCCCTCAACAACCGTATTACGTAGTTCAGATTTATCGTCTTTAAATATACAGGTAGTTAGTAGTTACATAGTAACGGGCGTCGTTCGTGAAAGTGGAATGTGTAGCTTTAATCGCGCGCTCCGTGTACCTAAGCAGCGATCTATTTTTTGCAAGCGTTTCCATCATACTTAGTCGGTGTTCCCGCGAACTATGGAAAAATGTAACGTAATTTGTTAAACAAACCTGGCGTTGTAAAAGGAGCGCTAAGAGAGTCGAGACTGGAAACGTAGTCCGCGTTCACGACGCATGGCCTGTCATTACGAACAATTTTATTGGCGCTTCCGAGAAAGTACGGTGAAACCGTGATGCACGAATACGGTGATTATGGTGCACTCCGGCAATTGGTCGGTCAATTCCTGGAACGCACCGACACCAACGGCCATAATAATTTTCCATGTTCTATCGAAAAATATCACAAGCATCGGTTCGCTCGGCGGCATAAAAACCAGAGCCTGGTATCGTTGAATAATAACCGCGAAATAAAAAAGAAAGAAACAGATAAACTTTCACTGGTCAGTTCTTAAATCCCATGAGTTTCGTTAAGTGGAACGAGATGTATCTTTTTATCGACCAAAAGAATAATTTCAACAGACGATCGTAAACATGTCAAAAGAGATTCTTATCTTTTCGCGTAATTTAATTGTCGCTATTCGGCTGGCACACTTTCTTTTACCCCTATTTAACGCTAGAAAAGTTGAAAATTACGCAAGCCCCGCATCGTTATGGTACCGTTTCCTCGAAACATACGTCCAATCGATTTGTTCGTTCCAATATTTGTCGAACGTTGCTTAATAAATTGGTAACAATGGACAACTATCTCTTTTTTAATTTAATAAGAATAACAAATTTGAAATAAACAAAGATGTCCTTTCTCTGACCGTGATATTTTTTAAACAACCAAACACGTTCACCTTGCGTCTCAACAACACTGTTTACAAAGCGTCCAACAAGGTCGATGTATCAAATAGCATTTATGAAACAAGGGTTTCGTTAAAATACAGTTATGGCTACGGTCGAAAGTTTATGTCACTGTTTCCATATAAATTGACTTAAAAAAAAAGGGGGGGGGGGGAGGAATCTCTATTTCGGAATTCCCGCCAGCATCCAATGATTCGAACATCGACGCGCACGCGCAATTCCCTACTGCTCGAACCAACTCCGCTCCATCGTTCCTAGTTAAAGGGGTGCCGCAATAAAAAGGCAGGTTCGTTTCCCACTAATTTCAGTAAATCAAGATCAATCAAAACCAAATGGCCTTTTTAAACGTACTATAAATCAGGTATCTCGAAAGCCAAACAGACGGACTCTATTTGTCCATATAAGTTAAAACGCACAGAGGGTTGACAATTCCAAATATCGTATCCGGAAATTCTCCTTTGAATTTGCAATCATTTGCGCTATCTTCTTATGACGAGTAAACTTCTGAAAATAACGTTTCCCCTTTAAGATGCTCAATACGAATTACGTGGCTGGTTAACGCGAAATTGACAACTTTGTAAAAACTGGAGGTTAGCCAATTTGGCTTCTGAGAATCTCCGTTCATACTCATTCGATAATAATAAACCTATAGCTTCAGCTCTCTGCCAACAAATACAATTTCAATTCTAACACTGCCCCCTTATTCCTGCAGTTCTTCCAATCGCTGAAACGCGCATAGACGCGCGTGTATTCGCTCGCCACTGAAATCGCAGATTTCTCCGACGTGCACGTGCATCGCACGATCGAAGAATCGGCGCGACTGAATCGGCCGCGGTATTTCGCGACGCGTTCCTTCCGAACGAAACGAAAGAGGATCGCGAAGCGAACGACCTGCCAAACGCTGGGTTGCCAAGCACGTGACAGTCTGACGGACGCGACAGGACGCGCAGTGACGTAATGACGTGGCGGAAGGTCCGGAACGCGGGACGACAAGTGTGCGAGACAGTGACGATGCCGCGGACGGGGCGGGCCACTTAACGACATTAGCGGAGCGAGCGAGCTCGATAGGGGTTAGGTAGAGATAGAAAGAGCGGACTTGTGACTCGATGCGTTTTACTGCTGCTTTACGCCGGTTTATTGCGCCATCAAAACGTAAAATGTGCCCGGCCGGGAAGCGTGCACACGCGTGGGTACACCCCCACTTCACTTTTACCGCTGACTGCCGGTTAAACCGGCCGACATTTCCCGATTTCTTGCCCCGAACAGCGTTCCAGTTCGTCTCTACCGATCTCCTTTTTCCTTCCTACGTTGCCCAGTCTTCTTTACTCGACTTTGGACACTCGATGATTTCATCTGCCATCGTTGTCCGTTCGCATTCACAGCGCTGTACCCTTGCTTCTCTCACCTTCGTCTTCTCTTTCGTCTTGAACTGCACGTTATGCGCGCAAAATGACCGTGAGTGAGAGAGAGAACCGAGATTAGATACGGATTTGATCTTTTAAATGTTCGCTAGTGTTAGGTGTTCCTGGTAACACTAGGTTCTGTTATTGGATGTCGAACGTGTTTTTGCTGGTACGCTTTTTGTAAACGTTTCTTGTTTCCCTGAAACTCGTTGCCAGAGTAATCTGGCGTGTATTTCTCATGCTGTCTCTCTTTCTGACTGTCAATTTTAACGATCTCCATAATACATTCGCTAGCATTGGTTTCTTGATGTTACTACGTAGTAATTCTATGTACTTCTAATTATAATTAATGCTTAATTCTACATCTTTTTATGAAGTTTCTCATATCGAGCAATTTCCATATTAATTATTCTACTTGCAACGCTTATTTTCCACGTTAATATTTACTTGTTCAGCTATTTTCTCTAACCAAGACCCAGGTCTATATACATCCACTAATCCGCAGAGAGAAACTGATAGCATCGTAATCGCGAAATTATGTTGCGACTTACGCCTCGAGAGGTGGAATCCCCGAGTCGGAGGAACAGTGCTCGGAACTGGTCCGAGGAAATATTATCTCAGAAAATGGCGATCCCAGACGCTGGTCGAGCACGTTGCGCGCCATTACGGCGTTTTGTCTGGCGGAGAAAAAGAGAAAGGCGGGTGCATTCCCGGTGTTTTGCGTTTCGCCGATGGCACTGGCTGCCGGCGCAACTTTTGGGAACGAGAACGTATTATTGAGAAATTTACAAAGACACATGGTCCGTAAATTGAACGGTCGCGCGTCGCAAATTTTATTAATAGTGGAAGTTGGGCCTGCCGCGAGTCTCCTCGTCTCGGCTTTCTTCTTTCTGGTCTTCCACTTCGTTCTTTCTGTCCCTCAACTTCGTTTCTAATAACATACGATATCGCCGTTAGGTTGTTATCAGCGTAGCATGTTGCGGACCTCGTGTTCCTACCTTTTCCTAAGAAATGGCCATCCACGACACGGTGATGCTTTCGAAATTTTATTTCAAATTCGACTTTGGAAACCTGTTCGATCGTGAAATTAAGATAAAGTCGCGTTTGCACCGTTTCGCTTTGGAGAAATATAACGCGGTTTATCCAGCCATGAAGCCACGACGAAAACAACGTTCGTCCGCGGTGTTGCTCCAGAGTGAAACAGTGTAAATTCGGCTTAAGCTCGAAGATCGTGAGTTCGCGTGTTGAATTTCGTCGGGATAACTTCGCGAGACTGTAAATCACTGGCCGAAACGTCTTCTGACTATTCCTGTTACTTTACGTATGTCTACTAAATCATAGGCGTGTCAAGTGCCAGCGTGAAATTTGTTGGTTCGTGCCGTAGTGTCGCTATACCTGTTTCTGTAGTCAAAATTAGTTAGTCGATCGACCACTCGGATTTACATTATTGATCACGACAGTCAGGATTCTTGCCAATGCTTTCGCAATTCAAACACCCGATTGGAATAGGTAATGAAAAGAATTTATACGCTATCGAACACGCGTGAATGGATTAGCCTAGTAATTACGAATTAATGTTGCTTAGTTGCCTCATCCATTTCAAGGTTGCCTGTTATACAAACTTTGTGCCCCTCCATGACGAAATTGCTACGTTAGGATATCGAATCGATTCGCGTCGCGATGAAAACTCGGCCAGGCACGTCGCAAACGCAAGGACCAATAGTATCCCTTGGCAGTAGGGTTGCTGGAATTTGCGAAAAGCTCGAAACACAGGGCGATATGGTAGCGTCATCTGCCGAGGGGTGGTCGAACGTTAGGCTCTGCCTTGTTTCGCACGTGTTGCCAGCCCCTCTGCAGAACCGACCGATCAGACAAGAACTGATTGGCGAACCCTCCCTTACCCCCATGCCCCGGATGCTTCCACGGGGGTTTCAGGATACCGTCAGAGATACATAGTTCCTGAAAATCACGCCAGGGCGGATGTGCAAGGCCGACGAAACTCTGCTGCGTTGCATAATAATAGAAACTTTTCACAGACAGCTAAACATCTCACGTGTATCGTTAAATCATAGTATTATCGAGTATAGCGATATCGATAGAAACGATATGCAGTGATAAAAAAAGATAGGATTGCATTACTTGGCAGATAAATGTTTAAAAAGTCTATTAGTCGACAATTTGGAGCAGAGATCGTAAGGTTAAGAGTACGTTCCAAGTAGATTCGAGTAATACGGTCTACTCGATGTAATCTCACGACTCTTTTGTGTCTGATTTGCTTGTCCAGCTTTTATTCAATTAACATTCTGCGACGTAAGACAAATATCTCCATCAAGGAAATACTTCGTGTTTGGAAAACGTGTATTTTAAAGGGACACGTACCGTGCATGATTTATTTAAAATCTCGAGGTGGAGCGACGAGCAGACAAGACGTAGGAAGTAGCGGATTAGCGGACGTGACGAGGGGAAGCGTAACTCGTGACATCTATCGTTGCTAAACCGAAACTCCGTAGAATCGGTATGCGGCTCGCTCAACAATGCAGGTCGTTGCACACTGACACGACAATCGCGAAAACGTTCATAAAATTTTAACTGCTTAATAAAAACGTTACGAGCTACTGTCTCACGCGAGGAATTACCGTTGAAAGTCGACCCAGCTCTCATAGCACATGAGGGAGAGCCGTTCAAAATCCGCGCGCATCATTTTCAAGGATCCTTTTTGTGCCGCGATCGCGAACAAAGCGTAGTCGCTGCTCTGCGGGATACAGATAGCGAATATTCTTTTGTCAGCGATATTGCATCCTTTAAATCCGCATGATTCTACTCTTTTTTCGTTAGACAACGATTAAGAACTATAGGCAACAAGATGTAAATTCAAAGTTAACAATTTTCTAATCGAAGAATTTGACTTTTCAAATTTGGACGTCAAGTTGCGAACTTTTACATTCGACTTTCCAAAGTTCTTCGAACGATCCTCGAATAAAAGGTTGCAAGTTTCAAGTTTTCTAATTTTCTAATTTCCAAATGTCTGGATTTCCAGCGCATAAATTTCCAAACGTTCAAACCCGCAGATTAACAACTGTTAAGTCTAAACTTTCAATTCCGATATTCGAACGTTCAAGCCTTGGAACCTGAGTTTTAAAGTTCATTTCTTTAAAAAGGACGTTCTCTCGTGGAAAATAGACGCAACATTAGCGGGTAGTGCAAGCTAGGACGAGAGCTTGTACGTTTACAGCGACGAGTTTGAGGGTGACGTTGAATGGAAAGGAGCCGTCCGAGCCATGCAAGGGTTGCGTGGTTGGCCTTGGAGGGTCGTTTGCACTGTTCTTGACCGCACGTAGCGGTCAGCGTAGATCGTGGTCCTTGGAGGAATGCACGAATCTCGTCGGCTATACGTGCATTATGCTCATTGTGCGCATGGAGCACTGGTTTTCCCCCGTTTCCAACATTTTAACCTCGTGTTTCCTTTTTTCCAATACAATTTCTTACTCCTTCGATTTACCTCGATTTACCATCTTCGACCTTCCAGCACAATTATCTTTTGCGCTTCTATTTAACCACTTTAACCACAATTTAACTGAAACCTCGCCATCTCTTCAAACCTAATCGAAACGACAATTTTTTCCATTCCATTCTAAGTTTCTAAGCAAAGAAAACGCGATCGATCGATCCCGATTCTCGATCTGCGCAACTTGCAAAGTGATATCGGTACGAATACGACTCGTCTTTCCGCACGAATTATCCTTTGTCCGTCGATTTAAACAACGATACACAAATTAATGTAAAATCGACGACGATTTTCGGTCGAACCACGAAACGAATATTTCTAATACCCGGTCTATAAACCTACGAACAAAGATCGATCGATGCCCGATCTTCGAATTTCCCAAGCTGCAAGATAGACTTACAGGAACAAGGGAGAGAAAGTGGATGGAAGAAAGAGGCGTCGGAACGCGCTATGCCGAGGAAAAGAATGCGTGGAGCGGACGTTCGGCAAGGCGAAGCGTGCATTCGTCGTGCCGTTATCGCGGCAAAGTTACGGCCGATCGATAAGGTTAAGAACCCCCGACGGATTTACGATGTCGGTCGAAGAGGATGATCGGCCGCGATTGCACGGCCTTGTGTCGTAAAGCGGCGATGACGCGGCCCTACTTGCGCGCATGCACGCATATGGAAGCCAGCGGCCGGGACACGACATATGGAGTCGCCTCGCGCGATAACGACTCCTTGGAAATCTTGCCGATTTACGAGTGGAAAAGCCTCTGTTCGATTCGAACGTCTCGCGACTATTCTACCTCCGGCAGCTTTTTCACCGTGTCTTATCGTTTCGCTCGAGAAGTTGCACTAAAAGGCAGATAGAAATTCTTTTTTCATGGTACTCGCGATCATAACCGTGGAGACGTGCGAAAGTTTGTTTTCAAAGTCAGGTTGTTCTTTTTTCTTTTTATTACGCGTAACCCTCTGGGGTTTACGATGGAAACGACGAATTCAAGGTCGCAGCGATGCAATCTCCTGAAAATTCGACGGAGATCCCAAGAACGATCGCTTGCTTTGGGAAAGGGTTTCAAGGTTACTTTTAAGGTAAGTCGTTGAATTTTTAGCCGTTGTATAGTTTGCCGGATTCGTGCGGCTTGGCTCGACGGTTAAAAAGGTAAAAGCAGTCGCGCGTTGACACCATTTTCTGCTTAAGTTGAATAAGCTTAATGCGCTAATGATCTGGCTTCTTATTATCCTTAATGACGCAAAAGTAATCCTTCCTCCGTTTCGTAAGCGAAACTTCTGCTTACGGAGAAACGTTTTATGAGTCGTTACGAACACTCCGAGTTGCTATAAAAATTTATTCGCAAGAAAAATATACGCAGCGTTTTACATCACTTGTTGCTTTCCCTCCTCCATTGTGTCTACGCAATTAACGCGCGTCTTAAAGTGCGACGAATTCGCTTCACCGAACCTTTCGAATTTCGATCAATGCCTATCAAATGATGCAATGACCACATCGGGAAAGGTATCTGTCGCGAATGGCAAATAATTCTCCGCCGCGTTAAGGATACGCTTACGTCGAGCGATTTCATTTTATTTATACGTGCTCGGTCGTACGAGCGTGTTAAAAGAACAAAAATGGTAAGAGTGACGGTGGAAAAGGAAGAAAGGGGAAGAAGCGAACGTAAAGGAGGAAAGTAGAAAAAAAGAGAGGAGAAACGCGAGGTAACTCAGACGGAAGGTTGTTAGGAAAATTGAAAGCTTATCTATCGGTGATCGCGGCGGTGCACGCAGTCAACAGAGATCGTAGAGGAAAAATTCAGTCGCGATTATGTTACGTCCGCTAATGCATGAAAACTCGCAACGAGATCGAGAAGATCGCGATCGAATATGGAACGCGGCCAAGGAATCGATCCCGCGATATCGCCAGGATGAAAATTATCCAATAAACATTACGAACATTTGCACGACAATTAAGGCTGAATTCCTTGCTTTTTCGCCTTTTTCTCGCATTCCAATTACCGATTTCACGAAGCAGAAAGAGAGGACGATCGAGACGAGCTGAAAACGCGGACGCGTACGCTAATGATAGGTAACTACAATATACGAAGCACATTACGAGCGAAACGTGGAAGCTATAGAATCGTAGGGGAATTTTATTCGGTTAATGATTTTGAGTTGTTACGACGCGAAGCTGAAAAATATCCTCCGTAAACATAAACATTCTCTGTATAGACATATGGGTAGTTGGGGTATTTCTATAATAGTGCATAGCTATAATTTATATAGCTATAACAGCGTATAGTGATTTTCGCTGGGATGCGAGTACGTAAATAAAATATCTCAGTAAAAGTAATTACGTAAAGAATGATCGCAAAGATCGAATAGAAAACGTTTGAAATGTACGAAGATGGGTAAAAATATGGAATCGTATTATCGGGTATTTCTTCATTGCGAAGGTATAAGGAAATGTATTTCGATTACGATACTCTAGTGCGTTTGTTTTAGCGACATATGTCAAATGAAATCGGACATAAACGAACAGTTCATAAGAATCGGTATATCGCACCGAAAGTAATTCGTAGGAAGTGGACGTGGTTGACACAAAAACAGTCAAATCGATTTGCCATGATTCCACGGAACGTTCAAGATCCAACGACGCGAAACCGCATCTCGTGGCAGGAGCAAGGGAAAAGGAAGTCCACGATGCGATTCACCGCGCGGCAAGTATAAATTAGAGGGTCGTAAATCGAAGTTTCCGGAAATATTCCAAATATCGGGCGAATTTACGTGGCGCGAGCATTACGTGACCGCATTCGACGGAATAATAATGCTTAAACGCGATGTAATAGCGCTTTATGGGAATCGTAAGGTCGTTTCACGGTGATCAGAGCGTTCGTCATCGAGAAGCTCGTCGTTCTTCGACAAGCGGAAGCTGGCTCGTTCGTCCATCGTCGAATCAACGACGTGACACTATCGCGGTGCTGCGCCACCTTTCGATATAGGCGGTCAGAGGATAAAAATATTCTCGTAGGCTGCGGTTTTCAGCTCGCTGCTTACGCGCTTCTGCTTGTTTCGCGTCGTCTTTCGATCGCAAGTGGTCGACACCTGCACCAAAGTTGAAACCCAAACGCTGAAACAGCATCGTAAGACGATGTAAACTAACAACCGAACGAACTACGTCTACGTAAATAAAGAAAACTGGGAAGAATCCTAAGAGACGCTACGAGGAGCCTTCTCCAGTAGCAGAAGAACGATAGAAGAATTCTAGCCACCGATCGACCTAATCTTCGGTAACCGATAAAAAAGAAAGCGGCCCGAATGCTCCTAGGTTGCGCGTGAATTCAGCGACCGCGCCGCGATGGAACGGTGGCAATCGCGCGGGTGACGAAGCGAGAAGAGGCAGCCGCCAGTGGCGGCGTCGAATCGAACGAGGTCCGTGCGATCGGCAACGAAAGAAACGAACAGAGACCGAACGACGAAGAGAAGGTGACGGAGGCTGGTACGACAGCAGGGGTAGAGCAGTTCGGAAAAGGATATAAAAGGAAATATATGGTAATGTGACCGGGCTGGCAGCCTCTTTCCACGGGGGTTGCGGAACGAAGATAGGGGTTCGGATCGCTCGCCGGGGGTTGGGCGTGGTGGCGGCTAACGCACCCTCCGCCCTGCTTCCTACCCTTCCTCCGTAGCTCTTCGTGCTTCCGTCGTCGTCGTCTGCCTCCCCTCCTCCTCGCCTCCCTTCGCCCCTCGCCCGGCGAACCCCTCCGCCGCGTTTCTCTCTCTAGATTCTCTTCGGCGAGCGGAACGAAGCTGTGCCAGCACGCCGGTCGATACTTTGGGGCCGCGTGCCCGACTAGCGTCGCGACGCTGGAATTCCGCGCTCGTCATGGCCGCCCTTAGTGCCCGCGTACCGACGTCTGGCTGCGCCCTTCGTATCAACGCCGTCTTTCCTTCACGAATCCTCCGTCACACCGGTGAGTCTGTTATCATAGATTTTTTCCGCTAAAGTAGAACGACGTGGTCAGAGTGTTAGCGTTAGGTACGCGTATGGGCAGGTTGAGAATCGACGATTTACGTCGTCGCCGATTGATCGTTCGAGGTTCAAATTGATCTCTCTCGGCAAGTTTTATCGGTTCGACGATGGTACGTGGTTTTGTGGAAGATGGTTCGGGTATGTTGAGACGTTCCGATTCAAACATGGCCGCGGAAAGTTGGACGTTAAAGGGGATGAATGTGTTTTGTAGGTGTAGGAGTGGGGGGTTTTAGGTCATCGATAGCAGAGGACGTGCGTATTTGGTAATTGATCTGTACGTGGTTCGAAATCGAGGAACAGCAACGTTTTAAAGCTTGTACATGTTTCGATATCTACGTAGTTGGCGAGAGATACGTATGGTCGATTCGCGAGAAAACAAATTTTCCCTCATCTTTTACCGTTTCAGATGTTTAAAAATTACCAAAGTCTCTGTCTTCGTACGATTCAGACGATCTTTAAAACGTTGGCGTTTCTTTAACTTTCGCACAGTCGTTCATAGACAGGTAGATTTGTGTACTTGTGTTATTTGTAATTTTTTATCGAATTAAAAATTTCTCGATTTTCAACTTTATTCTACTGGGAAATTTTTCGAAAAGATAGCACATTAACACGGTTTCGAGTCTTTCCGGCTGCGTGCACTTTCGAAACGGATACGTAGTTTCAGCAGAGAGGAAAATCACGTTATGAATATGAATGAGCGAGCTTGTGTTCGTTTCGTTGCTGGTCTTAATACCGTGGTCGTCGGTAGATCGACTTCGATGCGTTCCAAACCTTCAATTACGTCCAACTGCTTTCTCGTTCGAAATATTCGCAACGTTACGTTCCCGTTTCGAATATAGCACAGGCGATTAGATCGATGAAACTTTGAACTAATTGGCTACTACGTACTCCAATACGTCCAATACGAATTCCAATACTTCCAAAAATTCTATTTCCTATCATTTACCTATAAGAAAAGCTAAGTTCCCAAGAGATTATCAATTTGAATTTAACTTCGCTCTTATCGAGTATAAAATTTACCTAACGTTCTTGTAATCGCTTAAAAAGTTGAATATTGCAAGCAGATCGCTATATCAAACTAATCTCGCTATTATCGAGTACAAAAGCCTGACTCGTAAGCCCGATCCTTCGATCAAATCAAATAAAAAAGATTAAAATTCCAAGGAATCGCTATTTTACCTTGCCGTTAGGAATTAATAATACAAATTTCAAGAATCGAAGACTGGAACTTTTCAAGGAAAGACGATACACTCGTAACGCGATGTTCGATAAGTTGGAGAAGACGAAACGCCATTTGAGAGCAAACCGTCGTCGAGTCGACGCATTGAAAACGTGGACGCGCGACGCGACGCCGAGCAGCGTGGATAGAGGGCGAAGGAAAGGCGCGTACCAGAAGGAGGAGTCAAGTTGTTTATTTGATGGTGCCGTAAAAGGCCTCTTTATGTTTATCTCCGATTTAAAACGCTCGCATAAAACCGGCGACCGCGTACACAAACTATCAGCCGGCCATAAATCATGCGGCGAAACGGAGTACGTTGGAAAGTCACCTCGATTCGCGTTCCACGCGCGCTCAAGATCGTTTCCCGGCGTCTCGCGATCGCCGTCGGCCGAACATCCAATTCTTTCTGCCTTCTGGCCTTTTTCCTCCAGGCTTTGCTTTACGTTGGGAACAAAATCAGAGTCGAGAAGACGATCTCACGGAAAATCTCGAGGGAGGAATATTTTGAGAAAAAGATGCGAAAGCTGGAGAGCGCGAACCTGGCGATTGGTAGCTGAATTCGTAATACCGGTTTAGAAACGTTTCGTTCTTAAAAAACTTTTCCAAGTGATAGCAGAAGCGGCAACATAGGAGAATAGATACGCGCTAGATGGACGCGTGTTTACACGAGATCGTGATTGATATGCAAAAGATTCGGATTACATAGAGTTCGCAAAGATATATTTCACGCGGCGTTTCCCCCGAAAGAAAATATTTACGTAGATAACAGAGTACCTAGAGTATTTCAAGATCGCCAGACTAACGCGATGCAGCTCGAATAAATTTCTACCGAACCAGTGGAAAAAAAGAAGGAAGGATAAACCAACGGATATCTTTTACGGCGTGTTCGCAATACTCCACCGATTCGCGATTATCCGATCGTTTTACACTCGCGTTTACATTTACGATCCGTACGCCAATTACCGTAAACGTGAAATTCTAATCTCGCCGCTTATCAACTTGTTTATCGCAGATATTCGAAAATGATTCAGCCTAGCTAACAACTCGCGCGCACGTTTTTCCCACGCAAGCCGTTCACCATCGTCTGTTCTTTCCGACCGCCCTCGCGGATCTTTCTTTTTTCTTTTCCCTTTTTTAACTCGTTCCCCGACAGTGCGTCAGGTAAAAAAGAGGTCTGTGGCGTTCGGGTGAGCAAAGGTACCGAGTGACCTTGTTGCGAGCGTAGCTACCCCTTCTACACGACTTCGCAGAGTCGAAGATACGCGCTAACAAGGTTAAATTACGATCGTGTTCCGCGCTCATGCAAATTGGAACGAATAATTTCGAGCAGGATCGCGAGAAAGCGAGAGGGAAATTCGCCATTCGACGACTCGGATAAAGTCGTTTCTACGACGTTGCGTAATTTAATCTTTATATACCGGCCTCTTCTCTAGACCAACGAGGGGATGAACTTTGGAAAAAGCTGTTCCTCTTTCTTTTTTCCTTCCACCTTTCTTCTCTTTTTTATTCAACTGCCATAGGAAGCTACCTGCGCGATATTTTCCAGAGAATAGTAGCGTTCCCGCGACGAACCCCGACGAAAGTGTCCGTTCGCCCGTCGATATCGTAACTTGTCGCGAATTCCGCAACGTGTTCCCTCGAATCGTCGCGGGGTTTCAACCTGGCGTTTATTCCGACCGGCGGTAGCTTGCCTTTTCCAGAAAACGCGCCTCTCAAGCATCGAATCGGAATTATCCCGCCATCGATTCGACACTTTGCTGCTCGCGACTATTTTATTAACTTTCAGTAGCTTCCACGTGGAAATAATCGACTCTGATAGTTTTAATTTTACCGCACGCCTTCTCGCGAACAGAAGTCTTTTACTCTCATAACGGTAGCGTTACAGTAGCAACTGCAGCGATTTATTTTTATTATTTTTCTATGTTTCATTTTCATATTGTTGCATTTCTGTATCGTATACGAAAGAAGGTAACCGAATGAGTCGTTCAGAGGCTACAGTAAATCTATTCCATAAATTAAAAGGTACAGAAAAACGATGGTGTTGCGTCCATCGTTTCATAAATTTATCTTAGAATCTGCTTACTTATTCGTTTATGTTATTTTCCGATAAATTAACTTTCCGATGTGTGTAATTTTTATTCCGAAGAACTGAACATTAATCGCGTAATTAAGCGATGAAATTAAGGAACAGCAGAGTTAATCGATGTAGATCGTAGAAAAATTATACTCGGATCTAGCTAATTGCTATCCAGTATGTAATTGTACGTGAATACTTCGCGTATAACAACTGTATATTACCATTCCGCAAAACTTGTTAAAAATAGGTCCTGTTAAATATCCTTTCTTTACCTCGTAAATCAATATAGCGTCTTTAAATCACTATTGCGACTTCGACAATGGAATAAGCCAGAGAAAAAAAAGAGGAAGAACCCTTGCGGTGCATAGACAGTG
This sequence comes from Bombus vosnesenskii, assembly GCF_011952255.1. Taxonomy (NCBI): domain Eukaryota; kingdom Metazoa; phylum Arthropoda; class Insecta; order Hymenoptera; family Apidae; genus Bombus; species Bombus vosnesenskii. The sequence continues at coordinate 1,058,039 of NW_022884342.1, forward strand.
GCCAAGGTCGTGGGTGTCGATCACGCCAACGTTCACGTAACAGTAAAAAAAGGGTTGTTTTGTGTGTTTTATTGCGGGGTCGCGTGAAGGCCGAGTCGCCACCGTGTCAAACTGCAACCCTTCCTTCCGTACACTTTGTCCATAGGCTTCTTCCTCGACCTTGGAGCGTTAAGAGTTAAGTGACAAACCTTGGCCGAGCATTTCGGATTATCTCCGAGCTCTTTTTTTTCCCCTCAGGTAGTAATCGAGGGAGGGGAAGGGGGATGAAACGGAAGGAAGAGGAAAAAAAAAATAGGCACGTCGCGTTTATTACGTATTTTTAAGAGGCGAACGCAAGGTGACGGTCCCTTCGGCTAACTACCGAGGATCTATCCACCTAACTCCTCCGGAGACCTTGGTTTCTCGTAAAGGGGTAATCAGCCCTCGTCGAGCCGGACTTTGACTGCGATGCCTGTCGTCCTCTGTTGCGTAGCGCGGCTCTCAGTGTGTCTCTGTGACAGGGTTTAGGCCGGTATGTGTGTCGTGACGCCGCGCTTCTGTCACTCTGTCGACGAAGTTTGTCTACTAAACACGCGGACGTCATGTCGGTGTCGACCGAATTCCGAGCTATCTCCGTTCCATCGTTTCGTAAGCTAAACGTATTACGTTCGCGCCAGTTCTGTTCTCCGTGTCTCGGTCGTAAGTTCTACATCGTGCGAACGTATATGTGATATATCCTAGACTCACATTGCCACGAATCTAACGTACCGCGACATGCCTCGTGTCCGTGTAAAATACACGTGTAACTATGTAAAGTACGATCAGCGCGTCGCGTACGTAAAGTGCAACAAAAGGCAAGTTCCGAGTCCGTAGGGACAGTGTTTTCGTTTAAGTCGGTGAAAGTGAAAGATCGTCCGAAGTGGATATCAGAGGAAGAAAGATTATAGTCGCAACTATCGACTTTGTTGCCTTCGCTCAGCGTGTACTGGGAGAGTGGTCGGAAAGCTCGATTTAATTAAAACGTGCACAGTGGTCGACCGTTGGGGAAATTGAAGCAACGGCAAGAAGAAGCTCGGAGACAGCTGCGAGTCGTAATTATTTCTAGTCCCACATCCGACACAAGCGTGACACGCTTGTCGAGGTCTGGCTCGGCCCATCGTCGAGGGGTCACGCTCTAAGAGCTCGCAACTCGGATATACTATCTAGTTTAGTTTATATGTTTCTTTGCTCGCGTGTGCACGTGGAAACTTCACTCGCGGCGCTTCCCTAGCTCCGTGGACGAAGTTTGTCCCGCGAACGTGGCCCGCCGCCGCTTTCCACCGCTCAGACCGTTGGTTCATCGTGAGAAACGATCGTCGTTCGATCGCGTATTGCTTCGCACCAGTGCAGTGCGTCGATGCTGTGATCTCGAGGACGAATCGATCGAGATCGATCGTCAGGAATATCGCAGGTTTTCACCCTGGTGAGTGCATTTTCCTCTCTAGTATTTTCTCCTTCCGCGATAAATTCCTCGCTGTATTATACGCGCAACTGGCGCATTGTTTGAGATTTTGCGCGACAAAATACGAAGACAAGACACGATAGCCGCTATAAATCGTCAACACATCGCTTTGAAAACATTTTCTCAGAGTCCGAACGCGATTTATTTGTACAGTGACGCTTCCTCCTACGCGTCAACGTCATTCGCTAGCACATTCTCTAGCGATTTATTTTTACATCGAATTTCGTACAACCACATCTTGGTATTTCACGTTGTATCGGTAGCGATATCGGTCGGTGACTTTCGGCAATAATTTCAAGCCTCGATGATACTCCGAAATCTCTCTGTCCGCCTTTCTTTTCTATGTTTTTACCGCTTGCTTTCGTCCTCTGACTTTTCCCATTCCAATAACGGATCTTCGATTACTCGAAATTCCTTTTCTATCGACTAGTAGTCGTCTGGCGACGATTCTTCTTCTGCCAATATCCTGGTCCAACGGCAGAGATACAAGCACATAACCGTATCCAGGCTCGAAGAAAGAAGAAAAGCAGCGGAACAAAAGTTCTAATACGCTTCATCGACTCCGCTGTCGGAGAGGAGTTACGAAAGAAAACGATAAAACGTGCGTCACGTTACTGCCCGTTATCGCCATTATCGCGTCGATCCGAGCGCTGCATTCGGCCGAACGGTACGACGCTCTTAATTAATTTTGCAATATCTCAAGGCGAGCTAAGCATCGAGCTGGTTTTACGAGCGTCCCTGACCATCAAACTTTTCCCTTTAAAAAATAACGATTCCCCGGGCAATTAGCGTTAATGGTTATCGGTAATGCGTACAGGATCGTTCCATCACTTTCGTTTAATATCGGCGGGACGATATTTTTTCGCCGCTATACCCTCGATAAATTAACGTTAACTTAACGACACCGAGTACATTGTATTAAAACCGTAAAATATGCACTCGACTGCGGCGATTTCTCGTTCGGCGCGAGTTAAGCGCGTCGAATCTTCACCGAAAGAGGTTTTCCTTTTTTCGTAAGGTCGCTACGATTCCGAACGAGCAACGTACAAGCCGACGCGAAATTTAGAATCGAAATAAAAATATAAAAAGTAGTTGATTGTTTCAACGTTTTACCGTTACCTTACTTTGCACGCCTGTGATAATTCCTTGAATTTATGTAGGGATATCCGATTTTTGTCGTTTATGGTAAAGCGAGAAGTATACGGTCCATACTTTCTAGCATAATGTCTACTACGTATCAGCGCGAAGTAGCCGAGGTAAAAGAACGAAAATAGACGATGAAGCTTCAGAGTAGGCGATATGAAGCAGGATTAAAATTTACAGTCGATAGAATGTTACCTTAAAGTTCATTTTTATCGTGGTATCGACGTCCATCAAACCCCGTAAGATTCTCTTACTTTCGTTCGATGCAATAAGACGGTTCATCGAAGCGAAGCCCGTGTTTTGGCCAGTGCCAAGTAGACAGCGTTCGAAATTATTCCAACAAACAGTTCGACCTTGTATTTAGCAAATGGCACAACCGATATACCAATGCTCAAAACACCGAGCGATAAAAAGTCACCTGAAAGTTTTTAAGTATTTACTCGTCTCGGCGATCGATACCACGAACGTATCAAGCGTTCTACACCCTTTTGAATATTCCGAAGGCAATGGCATTCTGCGAACAGCGCGCGAGATTTCGTGAAGTCACTTGTTGGACGCCATGGCGGAGTCGGCGTGGCTCTGCCTCTAAGGACGAGTCACGGTCGCCGCGTTCACGGACGCACGAACACACGTGTGCACGACGTGCAGCCATTTTACCATGGCCTCGTACGCACAGCTTCGCTTCATCGGCCCCACGATCTCCAGCCTCGTAGCTTTTGTGACTAACGGTTAGCTCGAGAGGCGGCCATTCCTGAACCGAACTCAATCCAGGGGGAACGATCGAGGGGACGAAAGCGATCTCTCGTGCGAGACCCTTCCTTCTCGCTTTTCCATCTTTATGCACATGTTTCTTCTTTCTTTTCTTGCTTTCCCAGACGTTAACAGTGGTTTTGTACAATAGAATTTTCCTCTCAGTGGTTCTTCTTTTAGAGTCGCATAAATGTTGAATCGAAGTTGATATGATTCAGCCTCGGATCTCGGTTTTCAGTTTTTAGGATGTTAAAGCGATTCTGGACGATGCGATCATTTTCTTTTCGATAGTTCTTGTTTCACATATCGGCCAAAATTAATTCACATCCATATTTCGATGAATAAATTTTAGTTGTCAGTACACATATACAGGGTGGTTGGTGGTACAAGCGGAAAGGGGGTGATTCTACGCGAAAAAAGAAGTCGAAACTATATAGGATAAAAATTGAAAAAATTAAAAAAATAACGTCAATCGAGACAACGATCTACGGTGAGATCCGTTCCAACGAGACGCGATAAAGTGCACGCGTACCGACCGAAAATTCAAAGTCCATTTTCTCGAAAACAAAGCCTCGAATGAAAAATTTTTATTCTTTATTTTCCACTTCTTTTTTCGCCTAGAATCACCCCCTTTCCGCTTGTACCACCAGTTACCAACCACCCTGTATATTGCTATCAGGTGTCTAACGAATAATTGATCGTTCAGGTATTCCTTGTTACTCGATCGTACATTCATAGCATTCTCCATTGATATCTGTCGTCGCGTAACAATGGGAAATTTACGTCCTCGCTAACGATAAAGTTCGAAAGACGAAGAAGACAAAGAAGACCTCGCCGCGTTCTTTCTTGCTGCGGCGACGGAACAACGCTATAGAAGGAGTACAGAGTCGCAAGCTCTGAATAGCAGCCGAATCCCAATTTAGTCTGAACCAGCAGCGAATTTTTTTCTCGTGGTCGAAGCCTGATCGGGCTACTGGTATCGAGAGCCAGCGGATAGACAATCCGGAGGTTCAGCGAGAAGACTCAAAGTTGTCCGGCCATCGTGGTTAACGGTTGAAAGCCGGGGAAAGAGAGTCGTCGGTGCGCCGCTGAAATTCGAGTCGTCGTGTTCCGGGGTGCTGGCGGCCATTCCACGGGCAGATCCTCTCCGGTCAGCAGCGGCAGCAATTTCAGCCAAACTGTTTCGAGTCTCTTTGGAAAGGAACATCGAGAGAAGCGAAGGAGAAGAGAGATAGAGGAAAGGAGAAACGGTGTTAGGGTAAAAGAAGTGGCGGACAGAGAGAATAAACCGAGGAACAGCATCGATTAGAGGGGGGCGAGAGATTCGACAATCGCAACACCCGTAGCCAGAGCGAAATTAGGTGGGCGTGCATCGCAGAAAGAAGGAAAAAAAGGAAATACGTGGCAATTCCACGCGTTCGTTATTTTACGTTGATAAATGCCTTTATGCAAATGACTGTGCGTCGTGCCAGGTGATCTTCATTAACCTCGGGCTAACGCTAACTGGTACTGTAAATAAGCTAATTTATACGTATTTATACGCTCGCAACGTTTTCTATGTTGACCACCTTTGGTACAGCCAGACAGAGAGACGAGAGCGGGGCAGAAAATGCACGTTGAGAAGGTCGCTCCAACGCTTTATCGATGCACACAGCAGCTTCGGTGCAATTAAAATGTCAAATATCGAAATGACAAAGTGATACCGACTCTTCGGATTAACCTTTGGTGGAGTTTCTTTTTTCTTGAAACGGTCGCTGACCGGAAATCGAATTAGTAACCGAACTTATCCTACGTAGCTCAACGGGTGGTCATTTTTTATTCAGAACCCCTGTTCTTCTCATGTTCTCTCCACCGACCTCGTAATAGAAACTAGGATCCATTAGACGGATTCAGAAGATCAGAGAGCAGATATGTAGTCGTATAGTACACAAGGATAAGTCACAAGCTCGTTATAGTGTACCACTGATACATAGTAAGAAATAGCGACTGTCGAAGCGTATTGTTAAATTCCAATTCTAGAAAGACGTAGTTTATGCTGAAAATTATCGAGTCAAACAAAATCGAAATCGTTAAACGATTCACTTTGTTAACCAAACACGTTAAAGAACGAAAGAATTAGAATGTAAATTTTCAAGTAACTTGGAACAAACGATGCGCTTCATCCCACTAAATATCTTACAATCTTATCGCTCGTTTCTCCCCTGCATTTTCCGCGTACGTCCGTGATTTCCATCGATCAATGATAAAACATGTCCAGGAAGTTAGCGATCAGACGAACGTCTAACTGGCGGAAAACGCGAAGAAACGTAGCCACCGGTCGCGACTGAAAAAAGAAACGATGCACCGACGCGATAGTGAACGCGACAATGGATGCAAAACGTCTCGTTAAACGTTGAAGAAAGGAAGAAAGAAGAAAAACGAGTCGGTGGCGTGCTCGAGGTCCGTTTATTAAATGTAAACTGTTCACGGAATTCAACGTTCGCTTAACCAGCAAACTGTTATGAACTAATAAAGTGTTAAACACACGCGACGACCCGTATCGCTGCAGCGACTCGTACAAAACACGCTGGACTTTCACTCGTTGGATTTACAGGGGACCCGCGGCGTTAAGTGGAAGCTCGATGCGTTGACCAACCACCGCGGGTCATTGCGATCGCGAAACGACAGCTTCGCGAACCCGATTATCGATACATCTCCACTTTTTCCCGCATGTTTTCGACTGAGACGTGGCGTAAAAAACCGGTTAGTAAATAAATTGCAGGCCCATCGACAGGCTGTGTGCGTGCAGATCCGAGGCTCGTGAAAACGAGGTCGTACAAAGCCAAGTGTCCCGATCGTAAAATCGTCGCTTACGAGAGGAATGAAGTCGTGAACGACACGATTTTCGAAGCTCGATGGCCCGAAGCTCAAAGTTGACGTATCCCACCACTCGATGCTTCCTTCGTATCGCGATGCGTTTTGAAGAAACGGCCGAAAGAATCGACGATCTCGATCGCTGCCGCCGCTATCTTCAACGGCTGTAAAACATCGCGGCCGCTACGTCGCTGGCGACTTAAGTATCCATCTTTCGAATAGTCTGTAATTTAATAGACGATTACGCCATGGTACCGGCCCCTTAAACGGTTAAAAATCGACGTGTAAACCGTTGTAAATCGCGACCGGATGCTTTGAATACCAGCAGCCGCTTTGACGCCATGGCCCCGCCGGAACCGGGTTGATCGCCACCCACCGGCAACACTTTTATTCCGATTTTATGCCCGCCAGGGCGCACACGGAAACGTCAACGTTTCGAGTAACTTTTTCCATCGAGGTATCATTCCCCGAATCTCTTTCTTCTTGGCTGGGTACACGGGCTTTCTGCAATTTACGCGATCTTTCGGTCGACGACGTTTCCTTCTCTTTGCGTTTCACTCTGGAATTTTCACGTACTGTTCGGGCCGATTTAAACGCCAACTTTTTAATAACGTCCAACGGTATCGTAAACCAATTTCAATGGCACGATCGAGTCTGTGATTATTCCAGGGAATTAGTATAGCGCGCGAAGAGAACAGAGATTACAGAGCAACTTTTATCAAGCAACGACAAGACGTGTCGATTCAATTTTATACATTGGAATGCGAGATAAACAGTGATTTCTTCGTTCTTTCTCTCCGTCGAGGCTGCGGTCGACCAGATTCCCACCAGTTATACTCCGTATTGGCGTGTATTTCAATCGATTCGGGGGATGGTGCAATTGAGACAATTGTCAGGAAGGGCATCGGATGAAAATTGGCGTGGGCAGCGATTGGGCGCGGTTTATTCGACGTAGGCGCGACCATAAATCCCAGTTGAAAAAAGTCGATGCACGTGCGAATTTAAAGCGACCACGGTCTAACTTTTTCAGCGTTTGCGTTTTATACGCTTCTGTTGGCTTTTCAAACGAAAGCCCAATAACGCCATCGTCGGCGCGATAAATTTCATCCGCACCGCTACGTGCTTGATAATTAATTTCACGCGATCCTTGGTAATAAGCTCGGTTGCACGCGACATAAATTGGCCTAAAAGGACAAAGTGACTCGATAAACTTATTTTCCGCCGACAGACGATCGACAATGGCACGGTATAAATGTTACAGAAACGTCTACCCGGCGACTCGATTATACCGACTAATTGGATTCGTTACAAGTCGATAAATATCTCGAGCGATGCATAGCCAAGTAATTTTAGAAAATTAGCCGAGCTCTGAACGTCGGGTAATACGGACGTTAATCCGCGACCCGTTGAACACGTTACCTTCGATAGGATGTGCGTACGTACGGTATATTGCCCGGTTGAAAAGTTTTGTCCCGACTCGATGACTTTCGAAACGACGCCGACTGCAAACGACGTTCGAATTTTCAGAAACTATGGATAGTTTCAGAGACACGAACCACTCGAGTGCGCAATGTAGACTGTACTTAAAGTACAATGCCTGCGATTAACGATAAGAAACGTTCGTTTAAAACGACTTTGTGCGAACGAGTCGCAAAGAAACCAGTTATTCGAGATAGGAACAGCTGTTTGATTTTATTTCAAGGATTTCGATGCAAAGATTGGTAATACGAAGACTACGAGTATGGCAGAAATCGTGCTTAATAAGTAGACATTTCCAAGGACAACGAACTTTGCTCGACCAACGATCAACAGACCGCGATAAAATTTATATCGGATAATGGATAACGAATAACTGTCAGCGATACGAGTAAATCAAGCTAAGTTGAACGCGTATCGGCCGAGACGATAAAACGATCGATCGATCTACGAATAAAAGCACGGTTAGGGGAAAAATTGCACGCATAGAAATTTTATTACGAGCCGGCGCTTGCAACGTGATATTGCACCATAGAAAAGTCAACGAAATGATGTCATAACGGGTATCCCGGCGCGGAAATTCGATGGATTTCAGCGTCGTGTCTCGCGGAAATACGTTGTGTCGTACGCGAAGATATAAATTAACTCGCGGAACGCGCGTACCGACCGCGATTAGTTGCCAATAGTGTTTCAATCGGAATTTTACGCTGTCTTCGGTTAATTCGAATTTTATACTCTTTGGATTCCACGTCGCGGTTTTTCGTAGAATTGTTTCGCAAGAATAACGTGTAATCGAAGGGACAATTAGTCGATGTACATAGAAAATAATTAGAAATATCGGACGATATCGGTAGATCGATGTTCGTGCGAATTCGTACTTTTGCGAGTACAATTAGAAGAATGGGACCTAAGCGAACATTTCTTTTGCATATCACGTGTATCGTTACGTACATTTATGCGCACTTTTCCACCTTCAAATTTCCTATAAATGTACACTAACATCCATAGTCGGAATATCAGCATCGCGAGATTGTTCTTTCGAATAAAGCTACAAAATTCTACGGTAAAATTTGAATTCAGATATAACCTCCAGGTATAAATCTCTCTTCCGCGCAGGGAATATAAAGAATCTTTTTTACTTAGATACCTACAGATCTCTCGACGCTGTAACTTATTCTTTGTTAAAAGCGAAGCGAATGCCCAAGGCCATCGGAAGTTTACCCCTTTACATACCCTTCTCTTTTTATCTCCATTCTATTGTTCGTTCCGAATGCATCGGAACAGCGGAAAAGTTACTCGAACTTTAAAATTGTTCTCAGGTAAAAAAAAAAAAAAAAAAAATGTGGCGTATCGTCTCCTACGATTTTCGTTTACGACTGTCGCTTACCGTCATCGGTTCGTCGCTTGCTACAATTATCGCTCGATTCGTACTCGAGCGAGTTTCATCGCCACATGTGTCCCCATGGCGAACAAGCGGCTAAATTGAGCGATATTGTAAAGGCGAGTGGCAATTTCGTCGGATGATTTACCGTGCATCGAGCGGTGGATTCCGCGAATCGAGACTGGCATAGGGCGTACGCGGCAATTTCAAGTGGAAACGTCGTAAAACCGCGTTCGACGTCGGCTTCTACGGTTAACCACGTTCCCATTCTGGCAACGTGTGAGTCAGGCGAGCGTCACGACGCCCGGTATCGTAAATAACGTTTCAACAATTAGCACACGCGACGAAGCGGCGTCTAGCCGAAGGAACGCGAAGGAGTGGCTGCGCCCCTTCTTACGGATCGTGGCCGGAATATAGGATTCCCGCAATAAGAACGATTATATGCCCGGTTTTCGCAATAGACTCGACGGAAACGAGCTCGACTTACTCTCCAGCCGTCTTCGTCCAGCCACTTAACTCGACCGTTCCCTCCCTAAAATCGTTTAACCACCCTCGCTAGGTCCACAACCATCCATCGAGGAATTAATCGTATTACCGGAGCACTTTTATTGCGACGGATTACCGTGTAACGGGCCAGTCTTCTCGAAACGCTCGTGTAAATTTTAAGTGGCGTGTTTCCCAGGGCTTTACGAAGCGTTCTCGAACAGCGTTAACGTCGACAAAATGGACCGTAGATTTTTTTAGGGCGAACAAGAGAAACGTACATGGACGTATTTGTATGCTTTTCCTTAATAAACGTCGCGTTAACGTCGGAGCTACCCGCCCGCGTGGTCGAAATTATCGCGTCTGATTTTTCAGAGTAATTTTATGCAATAGATTTTTGCAATTTCTTGCACAGCGTTAACGCCACTCGATAGATTTGTTTAGAGCGAACAGGAGAACGCGAGAACCTAGATATCGCTATACTTTTTCCCAACAATTTTTTCAATGATCAGAATGGCCAATGAATTTCTGATTTTCCATAGTAATTTTATTTCGAACGATTCTTTATAATATATACAGGGTGGTTGGTAACTGGTGGAGCAAGCGAAAAGGGGGTGATTCTAGACGAAAAAATAAGTCGAAAATATAGAATAAAAATTGAAAAAATTAAAAAAATAACGTCGATCGATACAACGATCTACGGCGAGGTCCGTTCTAACGAGACGCGATAAAGTGCACGCGTACCGACCGAAAATTCAAAGTCGATTTTCTCGAAAACAAAACCTCGAACGAACAATTTTTATTCTATATTTTCGACTCCTTTTTTCGCCTAGAATCACCCCCTTTCCGCCTGTACCACCAGTTACCAACCACTCTGTATATGGATAACAGTTTACCCTCTGAATCTTCCTTTTTCTGTTTTATATCACCTCTTTGATTTCTTCCGTACGAATCTTATACTTTAATCGTCGATAATTAACGAACCTCGTATCGACACTTCAGATTTGGAAGCGTATTTGCGTAACGATGGTCCGCGACGTCGCATTAAAATAATTAAAGCGATACGTCGCTTTTGGAACGGAAAGATTATCTCGCTTTTCTTCGTGATAAGCTTCTGGCATTAAAAAAGGACAGAGAACGGGTACCATGAGAAAAGGGGAACGAGAAAACGTCGAGGGGCGGGAAGACGAAGAGCGTGCCGGAACGCTGTCATCGTTTGAATAGCTTGGTCATCGTCCGCCACATAAGGACGGGGTAAAGAATCGATAGACGACAGTGGGGATAAAATTCGAAGCGAAAATCCTTGGCGAGGATTAACGGGAATATACGCACGCCGCTTTCCAATCTTTATCAAAGGATACTGGCGACTCTCCTATACCGTATGAATCCTTTCCGATATAAACACGAGTGCAGAGAACGAGAGAGAGAGACGGGAGTACTGGTTTCCTCCGCAGTGTCTGATGGCGAAGGAATCCGTGCCTACTATCCGGGCTGGAAAGGCGAATAGTTGCCATTTATGCTCGGCGTTATTATTATTAGCCGGCAGTTATCGCGAGCAAGTTTATTGACTTAAAATTGAACGTGCGTGTAATGTACTCGTATGTTAGGTACTCGATAGCGATATGTTGGTACACGGATCGTTTCTTCAACCCTCGCCCACTCTTCCTTCTCTTTTGTTTATTGCCCATGCTGCAGCGCGTTTCCTGCGCAACTCGAAGAACTTTCCACGCGATAAAGCCTTTGATAAGCTAAGAAATACTCCTATTATCATCGTTGCAGGGATTAAAAGTTATACTTCGTTCCGAACCACGGTTCGAACATTGTTTTTCTCTTCTTCCTTTTTTTTTTTTTTTTTTTGCTTCTTTTGGTTTTCTCTTTGGTTCGCTTCGAGTACGGTGATTTCTTCGGGATGCAAGTGCCGCGAACGATTCCCTAAAAGCATTCGCTTTGCTTTCGATTTTTTGACAGACTCGATGGAAGTAGCGTTTCGGACGCGCAATAGAGAAACTCGAGTTCACCGGAGTTGTTCGACTCTCGCGTTCCATTTGGCATTAAGGTCGCGATTCTCCTTTGGATCTCGCTTTGAAATCTCGATTCCTCTTCCTCCCGACGAGACCCTTTCGGATGGCACGCGCGAAAGTTCCAGCGTTTTCGTTCTTCGTCGAATCGAACGGCCGACTTTAACCGACACGCGGAGAAAAGCATTCGAAACGCCTGGCGGAATTCGCCGAGTTCGGAACAGTACGCCATCCGAATCCACGGAATTCCACGCAGCGAACGTGCACGACCATAGACGTTTCTGAATGAACGCGCGTTTTTGCCAACGTGCAAAAAGTTGCGCGTTCGAAGAAGGGCTGCATCGTTTATGGCTTACTAAAATAGCCGTACGCGCCGTTAAGTGACGTCATTTAATGAACCGCGCATTAACGCAGTATTTATAACAGTTGCTGGCTCGTAAAATTTCTAGTTCGATTCCATAAATACGCGAACCAGTTCACAGACGTTTCTTCGTCGTACTCGATGCCATCTTGCGACCGCCGATTCGCCAGGTCAACCATCGAGGTCGTGCCAGCCTTGATCCTCTGCAAGCTTAAATAAAACCCGAATCAGCCTGATCTCCGCGTTTCTGTTATTCCGGTCCGATGCGAGCGTGTGCAACGAACGCGTCGTAAACTACAAGGATCCCGGGGAACAGCCCGATAGAGGCATTCTTTTCCCACTGCCTTCGCCCAAATATCGTTTAATCGGGCCTCCAAGTTAGATGCATAATTACGGCCCAGCCCTGTGGACGATGGTTCTAGGAAAGGAAGAGGGAGGAAGAGCGTAAAGGCAGAGCATGGACCGGGCGAACGCGTAGAATCACGAAAGTTGGCAAACTCGTGCTTGAACGAGCCGTTCGAGCGCACGAAAAGGAAACGAAAGGGGGATGGGGCGCGCGAAGGTGGACCACGAAGAGGCGGGAGAACAAGACGAAGAGGAAGGAAAGGACGGAGGGAGAGGCGAGGTGAAGGGCATAGGGACGGGACGACAAGGAACACGGCTATGGCAAAAGAGGTGGAAGAGGGCAAAAGTTTCGATCGTAAAGCGAATGGAGGCAAAAAAGAAAAATTACATTAAGAAACTCGAGCGTAGCTGACGCGATGATACTTGGCTGCTGGTTGCTGCCTCTCTCTGCTGGTATGCGGCATGTTGGCCGGCAAGCTGCTCTCTGTCTTTCTTTTTCTCCATTCTCCTCCTCCTCCTCCTCCTCCTCCTCCTCTCTTTTTCTACCCCTCTTTATTCTACTAATTTTCCCGCGCTGCTAGCAACTACGGGAATGGCGAGAGCTGCTGGAAAACGATTCTCGAAAGAGCCCAGGCCGCGCACACAAGAGCGGCCAGTTTCACGGAAAATTCAACGCGATTGATTCCTTGATGCTTCTGTGGGAAAAGTTCGTCAGAAAATCGATGGTTTTTCGATGAACGAACACGCTTAGGCTATGTGGTTACAGTGGATGCGTGTTCCGATGTACGCGAATACGTCAGAGCGATCAAATTATGCGCATAAATTCTTATAAGTTACGAGCGATTCTTGCGTATTTTCAATTTTCACGCGTTTCATTCGTCGGAATGAAACATCGTGGCCGTAATTTTATGTCGAAGCTTATCTCGATGCACTTTTCCTCCTGGAAAATACGTTTTCCCAAACACGTGCTTTGTCGCGTTTCAACTTATGACAAATTACAGATAAAACTTTGTCAACTTATCCGCTTACGTCTTTCGACCTAATTGGCTGTTTCTATCCTTTTCGACGTCATATCAAAACGCTCCTTTTTAGTCATAGAAGAACGTAAAAATTAGAAAATCAAGAAGAATGTATCTGTCGTGTTTTTCTTCTGCCATCTCCATCCGCCGCGAAAGCGTTCTGCGTGACGTATCGTTGCATGGAATTACGCAAACCCACGCGTCTACGTGTTCCATTTGACGTATATCGGAAAACAGCCATTGCGTACTCGTATCGCGATACAAAAGGTCACTTCCAACGTCATTCGATGAAGTACAATGAAAATTGCAAAGTGGCGATCGCGATTTCTCTTGCAAAATCTTCTCCGCTCTTCCACTTTCATACGGTGGCTAACATTCTATCGATAGACGGTGTATAATCGAGCGAAACACACGCCCGAACAAGATTAAATTTAGCCAGTTTTTCCTAAGCGCTTCACGCAGCTGCGGAGAAACGATTAGATGAGCTGGCGAAAGAAACACGAGGTATGTAGATTGGCAAAGGGCTGGGAAATTAAAGGAAAGAAAAGGAAGCGAGAAACTGGGAAGAAAAGTAAGCGTCGAAGGTGGAATAGAAAGTGTCGGGAATGACGTACCTTCCCTCTTTCAAAATGCCAGTCAAATTCAAGTTAGACTAGTCGGAGGTGGAGCGATAACGAGTCGGCCAACGATTTACATAAACGACTAGTTAGATGCGTCTCGGTTCCAAGTTTCAGTGATATTTCAGAAATAATGATTTCATGGTCCGTGAAGCGAGTCGTTGCTGCCTAGCCAGTTTCAATAACGTATTACGCCTTAACGACAGATTCCGATCAAAGTTATATACACTGGTAATCGACGATCGACATTGCGTTCTAACGTTACATAGATTGAATCTGTCGAAGTGTGAAATTCTCCTACGTGAATAGCCTATTAATTAAAAAGTACCGCATCAACGAAACATCGTTATACGCGTTATTGTATGTCTAACAATTTGAAAGGCGAGTTTCGCTCGAAACGATCGTGCAGCGACGAAGTCAGCCGCTTTCTCGATGCAATTGCACGCGTAAAAGAAGACGCGATTGCTGCGTAAAAGAAGAAAGAAAAAGATAGGAATCGATACGAGATTAAAATCAGCCGAGCGCTAACGCGGCACTACCGATCCTATGGTACGAGTTTCGCCAACTTATCGACGAAGATGGTCGCAGTGTCGGAGAGAGGAAGAAAAAGGAAAAGCCGAGTGGCGGCTCGGCTCGCGCGGCCACTTAAACATCGGGCGAATTTACGTATCGAGAAGTAGAATGCGAGAAAAGGGGGCAGGAGGAGAAAGGAGCCGAGGGAAGAAAGAGACGCAGAATGGTCTGCATATAAAGTGGACACGAAATGAAGCGGGTTACGTCGGTCGGTAGGTAGAAGAGCATGTGTCGGTGCTTCTTCGGTGTGGAGTTTGCCTCGCCTTTTTACTCGCTGTACATTTCGTTTACATAGGATCCACGTGCAAGCGGGCGTGCAAATGCGAATATACGCTGCCACGGGACGCGTACATTCTCGCGCGTGTGTGTTACACCGTATACGTACACGTATATACAGAGGAACGAAAGAGGGCGAGGAACGAGAAAAGAGAAACCGTGCGGTGTGTTCACGGTGGGCAGGGCAAAACGGAAGAGAGCGAACAGGGCAAGGCAGGGCATGGTGTGGCGATGCAGGACAGAGAAGGGCACCGGCAACAGGGAGCAAGAAAGAAAGGGATAAAGAAAGAGCGACAGAGAAGGTGGAGGCTTGGTTAAAAGCGCGCAGGGTGCTCGCAATGGCCGACGATTTTCAACTTTTGCTATCGCCTAGCCGAGAATGGAAAATGGAGAATCCCGGCGGCGGGATATATACGCCCGAGCTGAACTCATTTACTTTGAAAGTTTCTCGAGAGCCTCCCGGCCTTCTCTCTTTCCACCCGCGTTTACCGTTTTCTCTATCTTCTTTTCATCCTGGGCGAGCCCGTTACCTCCCGACGAGATCCTACACCGGCCGGGGATCGACCGTGAAACGCCTCCGTGAAACGCGTTCCTGCCGATTATCGATGGAGATTTCATGGATTTCGCGAATTAAAGGATTAAACGCGATGGGGTGCGATCGATTCGTCGAAAGAAACGGCCGAACGCCGCTGCCTTTTTTTCCAAATTTATTAAGATCTCCGTGCTATTGCAGTTTCGTTTCTATCGAGTTGAACTTTTTCCTTTTAAACCAGTTTTCTACATTTTTTCTACACCCGTAAGAAATGAAATACGCAAACGATCGTTCGGTTCGTTTTCGATTTCTTTTCGCCAATTATAGAAATATTTTAAGGAGCTTCGCGATAGCAACGCGAATTTGCATATTATCCGCCGTTAATGGAAAAATGAATTCCTCTTGTAGAAATTCATTCAAAATCCTATCGAGATTAAGATTATCAGTCTTACGAGCACATCGACCGTCATCTTCGTCATCGACGAGTTATCCCTGCCACTTTTTCCTGGCAACGAGCTACCTGCAAGAGGCAGAAAAACACGTGTCGCATGGTCGTACTGCCAGCGAAGCATCAACGCGACCAACTTTTTTCTTCACAGCTGCGGCTGGATGTTTTTAACTTCTTACCAGAAGGCTGGACCTTCTTTTCGGATGAATACTCTACCCTGGAAGAGTTGCTTATTCTAAAGCGTTGCAACTTTGCCCTCAAGTATATACCATTAAGAAATAATTCCCATAAAACGAACAAGATTTTTCAAGCGTTTAAGCCTACCGTGAGCATCCGCGGATTTTCCAAATTTCAATTTTGTCCAATTATCGAAAGATTCCAACTGTTGAAAACAGAAAATTGCGAAAACGACGCTCGAGCATCGTTTCCACGAGCCTATGACTTCTCTGGTTACTGAATTTTCTGTTTTTGCGTTATTTTTCGCTATAATCGAAAAAATCGTTTCAGTCGTGCCATTTTTTAAGTACACGTAGAATCCGTCGAACGAACGAACATTTCCTCTCTCGTCTGCGTAAGAATTAATTCCACTTGAATCCACGGAAGGCGCCTGGTCCAAAAAGGTTCACGATTCTACCAGCAGGATTTTGTGGAGGAAACGTAGGTAGCCGGCAATAAATCAAGTCCATGGGGATTACGTGAACCTTTTTCTCCGCATGGTGGTGCGCGCCCCGCCGAATTCCGGTCAGTAAAAGTCATCGTAAAAATATAATCGCGCTAATGATAAGCAAATGGAATACACAACACGGGAACGTGGAGATCGGGCAGGCTAACGATCGTCAAAAGTCAGGAAGCTTGCTCGTAAATTCGTCTAAGACATTTATAGACGGACACCTCGCGTCGGAAATTCTTCCTAGAGCCTGGCAGAGGATCTGCCAACTCGACCAATAACAACCGCGTAGAGGAACGTTAATTTGATGCACGACCGTCGTCCATGCTATGTGCAAATTACAGCGTAACTGGACCTGACCCGAACCGGACGCCTTCTAATTATTGCGACAACTAACCACCGAGACAACGGACACGTTACAACTCATTGGCTACCGTCCAAACGCGACTTTGAACAATTTTGGAACACGCTGATCGAATACTTGGTCCGTTTCGTCTTGCGTTTTATACTATCATTCCGCTATACACCGAAGATATTACTACTATAACCGAGGCCCCAATATTTAGATCTGCAGATGATACACGTACTATCATTCAGGAAAATGTTACTATAGAATCCCATGAAATATGTACATGCTATAAAGAGAACGTTTTCATTAAGAGTGTTCTATGCTAAGACGACCGAAATATCTTTTATCGTTTGTTGCTTTATACGCCAAGAGACGAGTACATTGTAAAGGTACATAAGGTTTATTTTAATAAACACGTTCTAAAATATGCTGTTTTAAAATATAGAGTACTTCCGCGAGTGACTGTTGTTTTGCAGCGACTTTGCAGCTATATAGCAACGTCTAGCGGCTGTTGTACAAATAAAATAGTATTTTTAAAAAATATTCCCCTTTACGATTCGTCGGATATAGAAAATAACCATACGTTTTGCTCCTATGTTAACAAGCAAGAAAGATTCTTTATATTTTAAATAGATAATAGAACCTTAAATTGAACTAGAACTGGAATTTTTTAATTAGAACTGGAATTTTAAATAGAAATAGACAAGTTTCAGCGAGCGAGGAAAAGTGAAATAATCTGTCGACAAAGAGATAATCCTTTTTCTCTTAGAAGGGAAACAAAATTACTCGAGAATTTTTATCAGAATGTTGGATAGATGTTGAATTTTAGCGGACAAACGGTAGCCCGCGGTATGGGATCGGAACGATATCGAAATCCATTCACGTATGGTTTCTCTCACGGGATCCGAGGCTTTCTATCAGTCCCACACGGGCTCCGATGCAAATCGTATCACGAACGATGCAGGGAAGATGATACAAAGTGGCCGTAAAAATTCCTATCGCACTCAAGAAATAATGGTGGGCCGTATTCACGGCGAATCGATCTCACTCCGGAGAATTGAATTTGTACGAAGATTTCACCGAGCTCCTTCGGTATCGTGGAAATCTGCTAAAATCCAGGCGAAACAGGCACAAAACGAACTAAATAAAGAACGAGGGATTTCGAGTTGTTTAAACTTTTAAATTGCCGATTGCTATGGAACGTACGGCGTGTCATCGATCTTCGCGAAGACACGGATCGATCAAACGCGTTACCAATGGCCGTGAAAGGATGACACGCGATACGAATCCGTAAACGAGACTGTCGCCTTTGTTTCCCTCTGCTGTCTAACCATTCATTGCTTGTCGTTAATTAGCAAACCAAATCTGTCCCGAGTGTCTAATTGCGTTCTAATTGTAAATCATGGCTCTATGAGAATTCGACTCTTTTAAAGCTCGTTGTCCTCTTCGCTGCCGTTCGTAGAATTTTCAATTCGTCGCACTCGATGATCAGATACATTAGAGAGACTTCGATGAAAGGAAACCCATCGGTCGCGAGAATTCGAAACAACAGTGTCGAGAAAATGCTCTGAAAAATTAAGAAATTCTACTGACGGCGACACGACCTCGACGAAGCTGCAGCGTCTATGAATCTAACATCGTTCTAAATGTAAATCAAGTTCGTACGAATATCTTACGATTAATCTCCCTTCGCTAAGATTCTATCCTGCAAATTTCTTGTCGTTGATACAATTTCTGACTCACTGTATTTAATCGGATGGTTAAGATCAATTTGAGAATTACAAGAAACTATCGACGTCGTCGAAACTCGTATAGAAATTCGTCGTACGTACGTAGCGTTTAGCGAAAATCTGCCTCTAAAACGTAAATCTACGAAGATCTGATATCCTACTACGAAGCGTATCCCCTTTAACGCTCTATTACGCAAACATTCTTCTTGTCATTTTATAGAATTTTTAATTCGTCGTATTCGATCGGATCGTTGGAGCTAATAGGAGAAACTTTTTTTAAAAGAAAGCATCGACGTCGTTTGTCTGGGTGAAACTATCGCCGAAACCGGAGGTAACGACATCGAGAAGAGCCTGGAAAAAAGCGTATAGTATGAAATTCGGTTGGTGGTAGCATAGCGAACGGCGGTCGAACGAGTTGCGCCGGTATCGAGGGGTGAGAATCTACGCTCTTTGCCATCAGATTGCCATGAACTAATTTAGCTTCTATCCAATCTCACTGGCTCTCGTGCATTCCGCGCCGTTTTTAGATTTAACCTACCCAAATATGCAAATTGCCGCGGGAGCATAGCGAAGAGCTGCCGAGAAAGATTCCTCGAGGAGAATGGCCGATTCGGTTGCCTCGCTGCTCGCAAAGGGGGGACAGGGGGTATAATCCTCGCCCATGGGAGATTGTGGGCGGCCAAAATGAAAGAGCAAAAAAGAGACGGGTATCAAGGTACACGAAGAGCGAACAGAAACACAGCGAGGCGGCCACACGGAGCAAAGAAATGGAAGTGGAAGAGAGATAGAGAGAAAAGACGTACGAGAATCCGGTCTCGTACGAACGTACGCACACACGCGTAAGAACGTTGCAGTGGTGTACCGATCGATATCGATCCGGGGAAAAGTCGAAGAAAATGAGAACTTGCGATCGTTTCAGTCGGGATCTTCGCGACTATTGCGCTGGAATTTAGATCGGGCAAACGTTACGGCAAGATTTTCGTCTCTTTTTCAGCCTGATCGCATAGAATCTGTTCATAGAATCGAAACATTCGAGAAAGGATATAAGAGTATCCACGATCGAGCTGCTCGGAAACTATGACTATCAATGATCCATAAATAAGGAAATAAAGGAAAGTGTGTTATCATTACGATTTCTTAACATTGTTATTTGTAGTAGCTTTATTTGTATTAAGTAGATTTGTAGAGGTAAATGATCTGTTTCTTTGAGAAATTTGGAATTGAAAGTGTATAGAATACACGTAATATGAAAAAATGTATACAACATCCAAAATACCTAAATGGATGATTAATAATCCATAAATAAGGAAATAAAGGAAAGTGTGTTGTCATTACGATTTCTTAAGACTCTAATTGCAGTTTTGGAGTTGAAAGTCCATAGAATACACATAATATGAAAAAATGCATAGAACATCCAAAATACCTAAATGGATGATTAATAATCCATAAATAAGGAAATAAAGGAAAGTGTGTTATCATTACGATTTCTTAACATTGTTATTTGTAGTAGCTTTATTTGTATTGAGTAGATTTGTAGAGGTAAATGATCTGTTTCTTTGAGAAATTTGGAATTGAAAGTGTATAGAATACACGTAATATGAAAAAATGTATACAACATTCAAAATACCTAAATGGATGATTAATAATCCATAAATAAGGAAATAAAGGAAAGTGTGTTGTCATTACAATTTCTTAAGACTCTACTTGGAGTTCATTGTTATTTGTAGTAGCTTTATTTGTATTGAGTAGATTTGTAGAGGTAAATGATCTGTTTCTTTGAGAAGTTTGGGGTTGAAAGTTCATAGAATACACATAATATGAAAAAATGTATAGGACATCCAAAATACCTAAATGGATGATTAATAATCCATAAATAAGGAAATAGAGGAAAGTGTGTTATCATTACGATTTCTTAAGACTCTAATTGCAGTTTTGGAGTTGAAAGTTTATAGAATACACATAATATGAAAAAATGTATAGAACATTCAAAATACCTCAATGGACGATTAATAATCCATAAATAAGGAAATAAAGGAAAGTGTGTTGTCATTACGATTTCTTAAGACTCTACTGGGGGTTCATTGTTATCCGTGGTAGCTTTACTTGTATTAAGTAGATTTGTAGAGGTAAATGATCTGTTTCTTTGAGAAGTTTGGAGTTGAAAGTGCATAGAATACACGTACTACGAAAAAATGTATAGAACATGCAAAGTACTTAAAATACTCGTTTCATATTCACTAGAACAATTTCCTGTTGAAGTTCCATCTTCCTTAGTTATTTTCATAAAAGTACGAATCTACAGGAATATTTGAAAATGGCGAATGGAGTAAATTACGTAAGAAGTTTTAGCTTTCCGACATTGGCTACGTTTCCTTATATCTGGCAAATAAAACTTTCAGTCTTTTATTATCTAATTGATCAAAGTGATTCCCGACTCTGTAAATAACGTCGCTGCGAAAGTGACTGGGTTTATCTCGGCAGATTGGCGGCGGAATCGCGGTTACGAAAAAGGCGAGAATATACGATAGAACGTGCGCTTAAATCGCGGTTTTAACGCACTAACAGAGGTGCACGCGGTTGACGGTTGAACTTTCGACCCACAAACGCCCGGTAGCGATGATTTACGCGTAAGTTACAGTTTGTCAACGGTAAAATTGTCGCTTGAACTGCCTACACGGGATTTCTGAATCCGCGTCATCCCGACGAAAGCCTGTGTGCCGCGGCTTAATAAATTCACCCTTTACGGCCAGCGCAAATTCGGTAACGAACACGTAACGCGCACCGATTGCATCACGCTTTGATATGCTCGAACTTTATGTCGGATTTCTATGAAATACGAACTGACGCAGCTTTTATATACGTACGCTGTACGGTTCAGGAAATGGGAGTTAATTTATCGTTATTCGCGATAGGATTTACAACAGCTATTATGAAATTCAAGACGTAAATATAATATCATTATTTTTCCAATAGGATAATGGTAATAACCAACGATAGTTTTATTTTATATTAAAAACGAACTACACTCGTCTTTCACGTCGCTCGCTCTCGGGCAAATGACTGAGATTAAATATAGCGGAGGAAATTCTTTTGTCATTTGTTTAAACAGAGCGACAGGTACGAGTAACGAGCGAAATAAAGAAAAAGCCGAGTCGTGGATCTACGTAGTTAACAAAGTATCTCTAACGTCAAATTGAATTATTACCTACAGCTTGAAAAATAATCCTCGGTCGATATTTTTCTATATGTAGACGCTTCGGTGTCTCGATGTTCGAAACTACATCGCACGAGTAAACTCACATTTTCTCTGTATAAGAACAACGTAATATTTATTTATCGTTCGATCCATGATAAAACAAAGAACGAACGATCGTGAAATTACAAGGTCAGCTAACGGGAATGATCGAAGGGGATGATACACGAACGAGCGCAGACGCTGGTCGGAACAAATTTCAATTTGTACAAGTGCATAGAGATAAGGGTAAGCGTCGTACCGGAAAGTTGGACAGGAGACGGGGTTGAAAAAGAATTGACGATAGTGAAAATAAGTGTTACAGTACTTAACAATAACGTACTGGCCGAAGGCATGATGGCGGAACAAGGCGGGGCTCTCCGCGAATATTTCTGTCCGCGTAGGTAACCTAAGAGAGGGTAAGAGAGACGCAGACACCGAGAAAGGCAACCGAACGTATTAGACAGAGACGAAACGAAGGGAAACGACGCTAGCGAGACGGAGAAAGATTCAGGGCCAAGAGAAGGGAAAGAGCAAAAAGGAGAGGAAAAGAAAGAAGAGGCTGACCGGCTTGTAATCGTTGTTCGATTCGACCAGAAAGGAAATCTTACGTTCCAATTCCATCCAGTTCTCTCCTTCCTACTTTAATTAAAATCCGTACAGAACCGTTTTACCACCTTGTCAAAGTGGAACTTCAACCGTGACCGAACTACGCACATCTTCTTTATTCAGCGCGTCGACTCGCGATTTCCTTTTATTTCCATCTACCAAACTCGTTCGATCCCCACGCCAGACTATCGCGCTTTCCGATCAAATCGAAACACTTGCGCGAATTTATTAAACGTCATGTTCGCAAACAAGCTATTTTATATTCGCGGAACGATCGCACGGCGTTCGAATCGGCGAACGCGAATAGGTATTATCATAGCTAAGATGTTGGCGTGGATCGATAAGGGCGCGAAAGCGCAAACACGCGTCGCGTCGTTCCCCCACGTCGTTCGAACGACCGCGTGTGCTCGATCGCTGTTCCAGCTTTCCACCAATTATTCCATCTCTATTCCCCCAGAACGCGGCAAGACAATTTTATTTGCCGTAATACTGGCCGAGGACACGGTAATACAGCGGTAACATTAAGCGAGGAATTAAGAAGTCCAGCGTCCAGGGGAGTCAAGACGTTTCGGGTTATTAAATGGCGGTCGTTGCGGCGGAACGATGGAAATCGAACGAAACGCGGAGACTTTCTTGTAAGTTTCGTGGGCTAACCTGTTCCTTTCCGGATTCCCTGCCGTTCCGAGCTGATAATTAAGTAACGGATAAAGATCGATATTAACATCGCGTGTCCGGCTAAGGTACCGGTTCTCGACAACGTTAGCGACTACTAATATCGTAGTGACTTTATCATAGCGACAGCAGTCAGTGCCAGATTCGTGTCTCGATTTTTACGAATTTTCTTTCCTCTCCTGTTCGACCGAAGAGGCCGGCCGCAGCTTTATCTCTATTTTGCCCTTGTAGTTGCTCCTCAGTGGCTCCTTTCGAACGGAACGAGATCGCCAAGGTGATTGCACGACCGCGATTCCTCTTTCACGAGATTGCGACTCCATTAATTGGACCGGCCAAGCTACCTCCGTTAATTGACCATTTCTCAAGCGTATTCTACAGGCTACGTCCACGAGGATTTTCGTGGCAGGACGCTCGAGAAGTCTCGCGAAACGTAAACTCGCCGATTCCGTGCGCCATCGAAAGATTGGAAAGAAGCGCTCGAGGGAGTTTCATTCGTACGTTTCGCGTTCCAAGTGGATTTTGTGGGAAGGAAATGATCGTTACGTACGTGGAAAACGTAAACGCACTTTCGTACGTCGATAACTTTCTAACAGCCCGCATCACTTATCAACGCGAATAGGCCATTGAGTCTTCGAGCAGTCGTCGCTCGAAATCCTGTTCTCTCTTAGCTTAGGCTAAGCGTAGAAAAACCTACGTATCAGGCGCGATACATAAACGCGGTAGACAGCGCGAATGCATTTATAGAGAGTTTTTCTTTTCCTTTAGTCTGATTTCCAACGACCACGATTCGACCGATAATGAGCCGATAAAAAGCCGTAATCAACGGTTAACCGAGCGGATTGCCTGGACGAAATCGTACGTGATAATTAAATAACACGGCAATCAGCGTACTTCGGGAAGCCGCAATTCCTCGTTCTTTAATCTCTGCACCGTTAATTGTGCGTAAATTGTCTCGTATTTCTGTTAAATCGGGCACGACGTTCGATCGAATTTGCACGAAATCTCTGTACGCGGGTGAGCTTAATCTCGAAATTCGCCGATATTAATAACGTTCGCTGTAAAAAGAATCGAGTCGAGAGAATCGGCGGAGAAGCGGCAGAAGATAATCAGGATCCTCCGACGAAGCTTTACTCTTACCTCTTGTACGACATCCGATTCGCGATAATCGATCGTTCATCGACGCTTTCAATGACGAACTTTGTCGGAAGGCGGAAAGCGTACGAGAAGGAAACTCGACGTGCCACGAAATACCGGAACCAGCCGCCCCCTCTAATTAGCGAACTTTCGAAATGTCGGACGAGCGATGTCCCACGATAATCCCGATCGGATCCCCTCGGATACGCATTACCATTCGTGTATCGGCGCGCGGAGCACCGACACGGAATCGATGGAGACGGTGCAGGCGATGGAAGTCATAGAGAGAGCTGCTGGAAATAAAGACGAGGGTATAGGTGTCGGGGGATGGACCATTCGCCGTGACCATCCTATGAAACCGAGTGCAGTCCAGGGTATAGTAGACATCCCCTACCACAGGGAAGTTTTATTGGAGATGGCCAGAAGGAAGAGCGAGACTCGGTAAGAGAGAGAGAGAGAGAGAGAGATAAGGAGAAAACAAGAGGGACAAGGAGGAAGAAAAACGTGCACGCTGTTCCGGCCACAACGCTCAGGATCGAAGGGGGAAATAATACGAAGGATAGACGACGGAATAGGCAGGAACGTTAAAGGATGTCCTCGACCGTGCGCATAAAAATAACGAAACGCCATTTGCCGTAAGAGCACCGTCGATGGAGCTTAGATTGTTTGGCACATTGTTTGAGGAACCGAGGCGTGGTAACGCTCACGTTGTTTCAGATAATTCCCTCGTTTACACCGTAAATCCTGGCAGTTTTAACGCGATTCCATTTCGAGACGCCAAATCGTTACGACTCCCATGGGATCGCGCCGTCTAGCGCAATCGAAACACTCGTTCGAACGGGCTTAGTTTATGGCGCGCGATAAAATATTCTTTAAACAACTCTTTCCCATGATCGGTGAATCGCGATCAAACTGTGGTTTATTAATACCGAAGATCTTCGTCAAGCGTTTTTTACAGTTTCATCGATTGCGGTAGATGGAACATTCTTTAACGTGGTCTAACGTCTATTAAAATAAACATCGTTACGCAACGCAGAAATTCCTTGGAAACCCGATGATAGAAAAACAGGAAGGAGAAATAAGCCACCCGTTAAAGCTTATCTGATTTATCTTTCCCTTTAAATCGGCCATTTATACAGGTATTTGCGTTCAGGATCGAGAACCTCTTGGCAGAATCGCGTTTCTAGATTTACAAACCACCCTCGGCGACTCGATATTTCGTCGGCGATCGTCACGGTATTGATTCATCGATGGCTCGTAGTACTATCACTGGCAATAAGGAAAACGTGGATCGCGGTGGGTACTCGCGGAGGAACGCGTTCTTCGCTCTTCCCTCGTGGCAATCGCATTTGCACAGCCCGCGCGGGTATAAAATGTAGAGTAAATTTTCAAATATTTCGCATGCGTCTCGATGGGGCCCACGCATGCGCTGCCATGCTGGGAGAACCGGATATGTCCGAGGCGTCACGCGAAATAAGATATTATAATCTCGCAAGCGACCATAAATATTATTGCGGTGACGCCAGCATTACCCTGTAGAAGCTGTAAACTCGTGGAACGTGTTACACGGGGATTTGCTGCTACGCTCGCTCGCTTTCCGCCTCTTTCAGCCCGACTAGCCTCGGCTTTGCTGGCTCGACCTGCCAGCCAGCCAGCCAGCCGGTTACACAGCCTTCGCCAGTCGGTCGCGTTGCTCGACCAGTCGGTCGCTTGGCTTTTTCTTCTTCTCCGACTGTTCCTGCTGCCGTTCCTACTCTCGCCAGAGTACTGCTGCCGCTTCTTCTTTCCCCTAGCCGCTTCTTTTCTTCCCTTTTTCTTCTTTCGTTACTCGATGTCTAAGGCAGCGCATAAATATATCGTGCAGGCCGGTCCACGACGCTTGTACGACGGCTAATTAAAGGGAACTGCTTGTACGCTCGACTGACACGGCCTGGACATTGCTACATATCGTATTCCATGTTATCGACGCACCAAAATAACCATTATCGTTCACTCGCTAAGTATTTCCACGCTTCCTCCCTCCGTTTTCCACTTATCCGCTGCTTCGCGTCCGTTTCGTTGCTCTTTCGTGGGTGGACGTCGACTACTATTTAAGTTAGCGCGCGCTGATCTTTCGCGCACTCAACGACATCCGCCAGTGATTAAACGTTTCGACGGTCGAACGCACGAAGAATCGAACGCTCGCAGGTAAACCGAGTGTACTCTCGTTCGTCATTTTCAGACCGAATGGAATGGAACGTGGCGAGGTAGCCGGGACGATCGAGAAAGTTCGAACGAAGATGTAAAAATTCGTTAATTAAGAGAATAATATCGCGTAGCCGTGGGTGGTCTGACGAGGTTTGTCGAGGTATGGAGGCAGATGGAATTTTTTCTCCCTTTGCCCATACAGTCGTCCGCCAACCGAGAAGTTCTTTTCGCTTTGTATTTCGTATTTGTATTTCGAGAAGATCTTGCCCCGTGCTCTTCAACTTCTTCCCCCGCTGCTCTGACGTTTCGTTCAAAATTGAAACACTTTTCAAGCTTGTTATTAACTCGCTGTCACCGTGAACGTGGCCATCGATGCACCTCGATATTTTCAGAATTGCAACGAAAACGCCGCTTCGACACAATGGGAGATCGAAGGGACTCGTAAACCGCGAGGGAATGCAACGCGGACGACGTAAATAAAAGGAACGCGGCGAATGATTGCGGAGGTAAACGGCGACCAGGCGGCCATTACGATCAGAAGGTAAATCAGGAAACGCGCGATTACGCGGGCCCGGAAATAAAAATGTATCGCGGCTCGTACACGCGCTTATTGCCTTCCATTCTGCTACTAGGCCGCAACACCATAAGCGGACACCGCGGACACGATTTAATATGCCGTAAATGGTAATGGCCGATAATAAAGTTTTACGAGCATAATTGAAACTATATTTTCTTCGGCGGCACTCGGGGCCTCCGAGCTTTCTTCCTCCGCCGTCGGAATTCGATGCTCGCATCGGCAATTTTGTCCTGTAAAAGCGATTTCAAACGGCGGTAATTTCGGTCGAACTTTATTTTAGCTAGCGTTTTATTCGTAATTTCTTTGCCAACGTTGTTCCACCAGCAGAATTCAAAAAACACCTATTAATTTCAACGTGTGGAGATAATCATTTAAAAGCTTAAAAACACACAAAATAGATAAAGTATCGTACGTTTTCTTGCGCGCGTACATACGTGTCAATTAAACTTAACCGAAACCAACTTCCGACGACGCGTACGAGTCGCAAAACATGTATATCCTAACGAACGATCCTAAACATATTTGGTGCTTTACAGTACCGTTCGTCAAAGAGTGTTATACGCGTTATAAAGAAAAGTCGCAAATTCGATACGCTCGGAAACGAAGCTCAGCCGTGATTTCTATCGTATCCAAGATCGATCTTGCAACGAATCCAATTTCTCGAGCTCGATATGGCGTTCGTCGAATAAGCAGATTCGCGGGAATTTCACGCGAACTCGTTCACCACGCTCGACTTGAAGATGTAAATATATTATCGGGAGTGCGTGATCCCGATTCGACGGCGTAACGAGCGCAATTCCGAGTGTAGGAGAGTTCCTACCATTCATTCAGGATGACAAGCTCGAGCGCGTATCGAGAGACCCTCGCGTCTCACGCTGCAAGTGGAACGATTTGTACCAGACGAAGATCCACTCTTATGACCTCGATAATCCCTCTCCGTAGCCGACTTGTCAAGGTTAAAATCGCGGTTCCGACTTGGTCCAACTTCACAACAGTCGTCTTTCTTCGTCCGCTTTAAGCGCGACGGTGTCTCTTTCGGTTCATCGAATACGACCATACTGCCGCCTGGTTACGTTGACCGTAAGTTGGCCATTATGCCTTACGTTCCTCGGCCTATCACAACCAATGAAACGATCGTTTCTCTCGGCCGTGACTGTCTGACGAGGAAATCGACGCGACCAAGTATCTCGCTTAAGAACGGTTGACCTAAAATCGCTTTGACACCGAGGGACGCGAATAAACCGTCCTTCTCGTCCTTCACACCCGCCATATACGCTACGATATGAGATGTATACTATCGCTGATAGATGGAACAGCCTGGACGTGCAAACATCACAGGAACAAGATTCCGTAAATATCGTTCGCGAATCGTGCGAACTGTATTATTTAAGATATCGCGAGATTTCAAAGCGCGTTGTACTTTGTCCCTTGTCGCGACTGCAGCGTACAAGACTCGTTTTTGTAAGGCGAGAAGTGACACGTCCTGTGTGTTTCATCTTCCAATTTTGAAGCTATCCCCCGAAATAACCAAATGAACGTACCTCTTCTGCTCGTGATATCGCGCAAGATTTCATTCGCCGGACTGCGTTTGAGGTGGCAAACGCGGTGTTTGCGTCTCTTCGTCTCGATCTGATTGCACAAGTACACGATTTAATGTTCGATCATCAAAAGAGAAATGACTCGCTCCCGTAGGAGAAAACGACAAGAATAGCAGCAAATTGCAAGATCAATTTAAAAAACAGCGTTCCCAACATCCTCGCTTCTTTCCGTTTTCTAATTTATAGAATTGATCAATGCGGCGTCTGTGGGGCGCATCTACTTTTTCGAAAATAGGAGCAACTGTGCGTCGCACTGCCTTGCACTCTGAATTGAAAACACTTGGCGTGCAGCAGCAGCAGAATGTCTATATTCCCACTGGACGCGCGTCCAGCGATACAAGGGGACGTTCTAACGCGGCTGGTCATCTCTATTCAGCATTGCTCGTACCCTCGATACCCCGTGTGTCTGTCGGCTTTTTTACCTCCGTTTCCCCATGAAATGGAACTGCAGCGCACGCTGGCTGCTCTCTCGCTCCATCTGCGCGCTTTCGACGTCCTCTCCTTTTCTCTTCAACGGCTCCTCTGCCTCCGAGCAACGCTGATCCGCTCGCCGGAGGCGCTGGCTCTTCCCACCCTGACTCTCTTTTCCTATGGTTTTTCTCCCCCTCCGACTCGCATAGACCCTCTCTTCTCCACCAGCCAGCTCTTTCTCATCTGCTGCTCTCATCCCCGCTCCGGTCGCCGCTCTTACCAACCGGGCCGCACCAGAGTACATATTTTACAGGCATTCATGATGGCCGCCGCGCATCTGTGCAAACCTGTCTGCCTAGCTTGCCTCAGACAGGCTCGCCCCCTCAGCACCAGACAGAGACTGCCAATGCTCCGTGGCCAGCCTAACTTTCGGTCTCCTTTCTCTTTCTCCGGTTTCTTCTTCTTCTTCTTCTTCTTCCTCGTCCTCCTTGATTTTTATTTCCTTTTTATTTCACGTATCCACAGCACTCGCTATCCCTTTAGCGTTGCAATGTTGCGCGTTGCGTTGCATCCTCGCAGTTTGTATATACGCGCATGTTGTTTGTTTCCGCGTGTTTTCAGGCTGTTCGAGCCGTATTTTTCAACAGCTCTGAATCGATCGTGCTCATAGGCGTAGTTAGTAACGATCGAGACAACAAGTGGAACTCTTTCGCCACGCTCGTTTCTCTATTTTTCCTTCTCGCATTCTTGTCGTTTTTTATTTCCATATCGTAGACATATCCGCCGGCAAACTATTCGTTCAACGTCGCAGCGTTGCGTTCTTCCGTATAGCTGGAGGTATTTTCAAGAGCTCTAGACCGAGTTTAGCGGCAACCAAGGCAACCGAAGCTTTTGACTTTCGCGAATTTCCTCCCTCTTTTTCTCCTCCCTTTTCTTTTCCTCCTACTCTTGTTAAATTTTATTTTCCTTCTATGCAGATCTCCATCGCACAAGCTGTTCCTTCGACATCGCCTCGTTGCGTTGCGTGCTTGCAATTAGCATAGCTCTGTACTCTATTTCCGTTTCGAGATTCTGCGTTCTTGAAGTGGCGTCTCTGTACAGTCTCGGATAGATCGCGTCTACTAGCGATCGAAGCAAGTGGAACTTTCGATCTTTTTCGTGAGTCGAGAGCTATGGCAGGCTCTTCACGAGGGCTCGTATTGCCCTGCATGTATCTATAGGTTAGCGTTATCGATCTCTTTGTGGGGCTGGAATCTCGAACGCTTCACGCGTGCTTTGTGTTCGAAGGGCTTCTGCAAGCGGGAACTTCTCTTCCGCCTGGAATTCTTTCGCTGTACAGCTTCTTGCCATTCCGATCGTCTTCAATTTCTCTCCCTCCATCGGCATCGTTGACCCAAAACCTTCTTCAAAATTTCAGCGAAACGAACCTTCAGAAGCAAGGATCGTTTTGCAGAAGATTCGAGGACGGTTTGAAACAATCGTCAGCCTCGCAGACGCCAGACGCCATGCTGTTCGAGCAATCGGCAAGCATAAAAGTGGACAGACGTACGGCGGTGCAAATCACGACCGAAATGGCAGCTGTAACTGTGTAATAAGAGTGTTTGCCATTCGCTGTTAAAGGCCTCGGTTGTCCGACTACACTCGCAATAGCGACGAGTCGGATCTGTTACTCGAGGTTGACATTGATTCGAAATTTACGGATTGGCTTCGCTCGATCGAATTAGCTTTGGAAGTTTGATCGACTTGGCCACCTTTCGATGGAAAATTCAGAGGATTTGCAAGTTTTTGGCCAACGAACACGATGCTATTACGTAGAACAGCTCGTATCGATTCCAATGGAAACTGAGACGGAATAACAAAAGCTTTTTACTGGCTTCTCCACGTTAACTCGATGCTATCTTCGTACATTCAAATTTAGCCAATTTTTATATACTTATCCGTTGTATAAAGTTCCTTTACGTGTATTTTCCGTGATACGAGTCAGAAGCAATCTCACGAGGTTAAACACCGTAGGAATTTGCATCGGAAATCAGAAGGGAGGAGATTTACTCCAAGATCGCATTTACATCGGAAACATATTTTCTCGAATTTCCCTCTACAGAAACCATAGGAGCGAACTTTGCGTATCTAAGAATTTTTGTAATCAAATAACAGATTCTGGTATAAAGCTGTATAAATTAAGAAGCGAAAAGCTTATTAAACTGCCGGCGCCTAAAAAAGAACCGATGCGTATCGTTCGTTGTTTTCATTCGGACGAGTCTATTCGCGGTGTATTTAAACTGTTTATCGCGAGAATGGCACGTTATGTACTAATTTGCACAAAGAGTTAGCACGAGAATCGTAATATCATAAAAATGCTCGGTAATATCATCACCCGGATGCGTCGTAATTCAAGCCATGACTCATAGTAAAACCAGTTTTCTTCGTTTTACTCGAGGCATAGGGATTTTCTGAGAGCGTTCGCATCCAGCGAGCGTTGCGCGAATAAATTTATCGACGCTACGCGCCAAGCATGCAGAAAACGAATCGCGTTCGTGCAATTAATTCGGGATGCATCCAAGAAACACGTCGATTCGTTAGCGGAAGCAAATGTCTTTTCATGTTTTTATTTTAATCGTGCATGAACAACATTTACGGCCGAATAATTTTTCTCTTTTTCCACGCTTATAATAAATTAACACGTATACAAAACGTCTTTATCGCACACTCGATGATTATAAATTCCTAAACGGTTTAGATATTACGGGGCGTTATACACCGATCGTTTCCTAAACGACGGGATTAACACTTTTCTGCGATTAGTTACTCGTAAACGCGAAACCGCGGCTGGGAAATTCGCGTTAAGAAGGTGCATCGGCAACTCGATAAAACAAGCACTGCTTCCTCGAGGCGTTGACACAATAGCGAAACTAAGAGGGTAC
The DNA here is from genome assembly GCF_011952255.1 of Bombus vosnesenskii. Taxonomy (NCBI): domain Eukaryota; kingdom Metazoa; phylum Arthropoda; class Insecta; order Hymenoptera; family Apidae; genus Bombus; species Bombus vosnesenskii. The sequence continues at coordinate 1,089,881 of NW_022884342.1, forward strand.
GAGACAAGCGATACAGATTGAAAATAAATTGTCAAATATCCTAATTTTATAATCACGATAAATCAGTCGCATTCGTACGAATGTCGAGTCATGACTATCAATGTTTTACGTTCTCGCAGTACTCGAGCCGATATAAATTCGCACGTCGTAAGCAGGTGTGCTACAAACGGCCGTTATAAATTTAACCTTACATTCTGACGATATTTCTGCCAGGTTCGCCATATTTTTTAAATTAATCCCTCGTTAAATGTAACAATCCGGCGGTATATCTTCCACGCTTCTCGTATATCTCAAATTAATCCACCATGAAACATTTACTTCAACAACATACATTTTTTTCACGCAGCTCGTCGATGAAATCTACGATACGATGCCCATCGCTAGCAAAATATAATAAGCGAACGTGTACAGTCGTGCAGTTAACCAAGCGCCGTGCCTTCGCGATCATTATTATAATTACCAAAAGCCATTCTCCGGTGTACCGCACAAGACCATCGGCCATTATTTCCCCGTGCAGCCTCCAGCGCGCCGTGTCGCCATTTCGCCCCCTTTTTTCTCTCCAGTTTTACGATGGTTTACCGAGCGGTGCGTGGCAAATTATTGCCCCCGATTTTAGCGTGGAGCTCGTGACTCCGTCTAGTCCCGCGGGAATCCACTGGCTTTCGCAGGGTCCCGTGGGTGCAACGGTAGACGCGTGGCTTCCACTTCCAGTCTCTCTTCTCTCTCGAGAGAGAGAGAGAGAGAGGGAGAGTGGAGACGCGACTCTCTCGATGGCCATTTACGCGAGATGACTCGTAAAAGACGATCGATCGAATAAATTATCCGAAAAATCGAGGATTCTCGTTCGCGAGAGTCTCCTAATGGAGGAGAAGCGTCGTGAGAACTCGATGGTTTAGACGTTCAGATGTTTAGGTGTTCGTGCAAATCCACGTTTTACCGAATGTAATTCGTTCAATTTCTTCGCGCTAAACTTCTATCTATAGAGATTACCATCAATCGATCATTAGCGATCGCTAAAAACAACGTTTCTCAGCAGACCGAAGAACACTCAATTTCGAAAACATTAGACATTGGCTTCTTGAATTACTCGATTACTCGAACTGCTATCGGGTCGGTAAGAAACGACCGCGGTGATTTATTTACCGTGAACACTGTACACATTTTTCTATACTATGAATATTTTACGCATTTCGTACATTTAAGTTGCTCAGAAATACGCATCTTTCACAGTCTATTAACGAATTAATTCAAATTATGATTAATTAATTCAAATAATTCTATAAATTAATAACCACGGAACGAGTAATACAAGTGAGAGTGTACAGCGTGTCAGTGACAGTCATTGGATACCAAGTGTATAGACGTGTGGAATAGACAGGATTTCCGTAAATATATTAAGGGGACATTTTATAAGTTAAGAGATACCGGAGGATACAGAGTTACCCGGACTACCTGAGTATTTTTTATCCAGCGAAAGGATACCTTTTTTCGATCGCGTAGGTCCAAGGTCCAAGTCATTTCTGTATTTGAGAGTGTCAGGTAGAGAGCTGTACCTGCGAACAATTATCTACAAAAAGAACGTGTCCCTTTTTTACTTTTTTATTATTAACCCTCCATAAAATAAGGCTCGAAAGTCGTTGAATCTTCAAAACCCATTGAACCACGGCTATTTATCCGAATTACTCTTCGAGCACTGTTTCTCTCGAGAGAATATTTACAGGGATAATAGAATTTCGTCGTCGAGGTCGTAGAATTTCTTCGGTTTAGTCTCGGTTAAAATTTCAGTCCGGTTCTAGTAAGCGAGCAACGTTAGAGTAGCGTGACCGAGCTCGACGACGATGCAGCCTTTGCAGAAGGCGGCTGATCGCTAAATATACTTGCAAAAGGATCGTTAAGAACCGAACGAATGGTGTGGTGCACACGCCACAGATGGCAGCAGCTAACAAGGTAACCCGGACGAGGTTCGATAATCCAACTTCGTCGAAGTCCGCGGAATCTAACGAAGGATACGAAAGGGGATGTTGGAACATCTTGCTCTCGTTACAAGGGACCGAACGACCTCTTCGATCGTTAGGGGAAAGTAGGACTTAAATTAAAAATTAAGCAATTCCGGCGTTAAATCACGATTTTCACGAAATTACACGCACGCAGGAAATTAAGATTTGGGGCTGACTGGGTTATTCGATGGAGATAACGAGACCATTCGAGCATTTAATTAGCGGCCAGACACTTCTCCGCTGTATTTACGGCAGACGTTCCAGATATCTTCTAACCTAACGGCCATTCTAATCTCGTGGAATTTTATCTGCGATGTAACGGCCCGTCGTTTGTCAGCGCGTCCTCGGTGCACGGCCAAATCCCTTTTTCATCTAAATTCCTTCGTAACCAATAAATTTCGAACGCTATCCAGACGCGTCTTGTTCAAACACTCTGTTATATAATTCTCTCGGAAGATCCATCGTTCAACCCCCGCAAAGTGTCTCGTCCACGGTCTTATCGCGTTAAAAATATGCACTGTCGACGCACAGATAACGCGAGATGGACCAACGAAAATACTAGCGTAACATAAATTACAGTTTAACGGCAACCCCCAACGTACCACTCTACTCTAATTCAGCCAACGAAAGATTGCCCCCCAAAAGAGATTGCTTCCTCCTGCTTCCTAAAGTATCCTAACGCGACCGAAGTTTTAACGAATTTATTTAACGTTCACAGATACATGTGGAAGCCGGAAGAAGATACCAGCGGACAGTGGCTTCGGGTGTTTCTCGTGTTCCACGAGCAAGATCGCATGTACCGGCTAACGAAGTTGCCAGGGTGACTTTAATCGATCGCAATAGGAACGAGCTGGCGAGGAGGATGCCGTAAGACAACAGCGGATGAAAAGCCAAGGGCAGACCGATTCGCGCAGCGTTTTTCACCAGACAAAACGTAATAAAAACGCGAGGTGCCGGCAGCGAGGTGTTCGGAGGTGGAAGCCGGCTGGTGGCGCCAGGCTACGCAACGCTCTGCCCAGGGGTAGCACGAAGCTCGGTCTATATGCCGATCCTGGCATGGAGGGGAGGCTTGTGCCGGGGCGATATCGCACACAGACGCGGCGAAATCAAATCGACGCGGAGTCGCGTGGTAGGAAGGGCGAAGCTGCTCGAACTGGCCAGCGAGAGGAACGAGGAAAATATGGGTGAAACACGGTGCACGAAGGAGCAGGATAACGAGCAGACGAGGACCAACTACGGAGAGGGATAGGTTGATCCTGCCGGGTTAAGAGAAGGCCGCGTTCGACGAAGAGGGACAGTCGGATAGGTGTTATTCGATTCTGTTCTTGGGCAACGAAGCGAGCTGCATCGCGTTCGTGAGAGAAAGGGACGCGATAAGCGCGCGAGACAGGTAGATCGTGGGAGGAAGGTGCTGGGAGAGAGGGGTTGGTCGACCCTGAGCAAGACCAATCGCTAGGTGGGAGAAAGAAGCGAAACAAATGGAATAGAACGACCAATGGGAGGAACGGAGAAAGGTGCATCCACTGGCTGTTCGGTTAGAGCGACGAAGACCGTTTCGAAAGAGCGAGAAAGAAGGGTTGGTAAGAGGAAACGAGACAGCAGCGATGCAAAGGAGAGAGGGAGGGAGGAAGGAAGGAAGGAAGGTGGTAGAACGAGCGAGAGCGAAAAGGAGAGAGAAGGGTTGGTCGACCCTGCGCGTTATCAGGAGCCGCCCCTCCCGGGCGCCCCTATATCCACCCCGACTTTATGTACCCCGTCGGTGTAGCCGAAGAGTACGTGCATCGGTGTGCGCAGTGGTGAAAACGCACACAAGTAAGGCGTCAACGTCCCTAGGCGCAGCCGGGCGCAGAGCGACGCCGCATGGCGTCGGCGTCGCAAGCTCGACCGACTCTTTTCTCTCTCTCCGTGCGACGTTCTCAGCCAACGCCACCGGAAGATCGTGGTCTTCTTTCGCTGTCCTCGCGCTGCGTTTCTCCAAGGAACAACGGGACGAAGCTGGACGAAGATAACCGGAGGACAGAGGGCGAGATAGAGGGACAGGGAAACGGAGAGTGCGCGAGCGAGAGAGACGGTGCACGGCGGAGCGAGAGAGAAGGGAGGAGGGAAAGGGAGCAAGCTCAGGAGCAGCAAGGGAGAGAACTTTCGTTATCGCGCCGCGAGTGACGCGCTGCCCTCGGTGCGTCGCGACGCCACCAGACGCCCGACAGTCGTCCGTCAGACGCGCCACGGTTGTCTCGAAACTGACCGGTTTTCGAATTCGCCTGCACTTCGCGCTCGTCCTTCGAAGGATTCGCGTATCCTCGCCGTCCTTCCTCGAAACCTCTCCGCACCGTCGTCTTTCTTTCCCTCTGATTTTCCATCTTGCAAACCTACCGTTTGCCACGGGTCGTACCACCTCGTCGCCGAAACCGACCAGACACAACGCCGTATCCGTTCGTTCCTTCTTTCTGCATTCTTCGACGCTCGCTTTTCTCCTTTCTCTTCGGTGCGTCGTCTCTGTTCCGCTGTGTGGCTCGTGGCCACGAGTCGCGCACCGTGAACGTCACTCGTCGCACGTAGACCGAGCCGAGCTGTCATTCTCGCGGCCTCGAGGCAGAAACCGATCGCTTCCTGTGAATGACACGAGCCGTGTCATCGTATCGTTCTCTGTCGACGTGTTGTACGCGATTCGGTGGATGTCACCTTTCGAGCAACCTTTCGCAAGCCGTCTTGAAAATTGGCAGGCAAAAAGGACTGGAAGGTGTTCGTCGATCGAAAGGTTAGTACAAAGATTCCGAGGTTTTCGGATTCACTCATGTCAATGACAATCTTGTGCGTAGGATCGTGAAGAATATCGTGTACGAATATCGAGCAAGTTGTGACGGTGAATTTCAAGGGACGTGTCCACCGAGTGCCCGAGGAGCAGGCAACCGGACTGACGTGGCGGCAGAACGGGTCGTCGAGTACTTCTGCATTTTCTCACCTTTCGTTCTACCATCTTTAGACCTTATTTTCCCATACTTTTAATACGAATATATCGATCTTATATCTTTCTGCCCGATTCTTCCATTCCATCGGATCGGTATCTTTTAAATAAAACGCCTGACGCTGTATCTTTCTTTTTCAGGTTTCGATCACGCCACTGGAATCGTCCAACGCCGGACCGATGTCGTTCCGATAGATTCAAGAAAACAAACCTTTGGCAAATTGCGGATGAGAGAAACGTTATCGTCGTCTTACCTCTGTCTCCGGTGAATTCTTCGCGATAAACTTCGGAAACTCTCCGACCTGCGGTCATCGACGAACGATCGTCGTACATCAACGAAGTTGATCGTCTTCGAAGCATCGAGTATCGTATCCTGCGGTAGACGGGCTGTTGAAACGTCAAGACATGTCCTTGAAGAGTAATAACCAGGCCTGCATCTCGACGAGGAATGTGAAACCCCCTGTACGTATACTGAATGTATCCTGAGTGTATTTCTGTCCGGTATACCTTCAGTATACGTAACAGGAGGCTACACCGAACTTCGATGGACGCCATCATGGACTCCGCTGCTGATATCCACCCGTAAATTCACCTTAAGCGGATTATCATGCGATAGCTAGTTTCTATTATGTACCTGTACAACCGAGCCACTCGTGTAACGGAGTTCTGCTCGCGCGTAAATCGAAATTAACTACTACGTTTCGTAGCTTCTTCGCGCTTTCTTGTGTACGCGTTCCAGCGATTAAATAATAAATCGTTCGTGTCTCTGCGAGGAAACTCGTAGAATTCGTGTCAGGTTATAATCGGGCGACGAGGAATTTAGAAGAGACGAGATTGTGATACAAAAATAGTTGACTTTATAGACGATCGTAGATGCTTTGTATTTCAGCGAGGTACTTTAAGATAAGAGAATCAGTCGTAGGAGCGGAAAATTAGAAAAATAGAAACTGTTCGATGAAATTAGCACTTGAAGCTTGTAGACTGTTTGAAATTGAATCAATAAATATTGCTACGTTTGATATTATGTTAAAATAATTGTCGTAACGATTATTAGCGAGTGTCTGCGCGAATCAGAGAGGTTTTACCATTTTTCTGATCGCGTATTTACGTCTTTTAGTTGTACGATTCGATGAAGATTGACAAGTCCATCATGACTTAGGAAACTATTTTTTCTGTCTCACGTGATTATATTTTGCTCGATTCGATTCGCTCTTAATTATTGATTTCGAAACAAAAAGGATTCGCGTTTATTTAGTCATAGAACGTAATTTGAAGCAACACAGTCTAAATACAGCGGTTCTAAATTCTGTCTTCTTTCTATGTCAGGAGATACTTAAACGCGATCCGAAAACTAAAATTAGTACGATGGACTCTTAAAATATACTATTGAGGTAGTCGCTTAGAATTTCAATCGACGTCGAATCTTTAATTAAATAATATAACGAATAAAAGTAAAATATGAATGAATGTTAAAACACCGTATCTCGATACCTGATACGTTAATCGTTTAATTACACAACATACGCATTACTATAAACAGTTTCACGTCATATTCCATTTATTCGAATATCATTTCTGCGCTTTAAAAGATGCTCGACGATTTTCTATCGGTTTCAAATGATTCTATGCAAATCAATTAGCAAACGAGTATGCGATTATATTTCTCGCGACAAGTATTATATCACCACGTGCGAGTGGAATCGTCGTGTTTACCAATCCTATCTTTCGGTCTGTTTTCTCCACGCATGTAATTCAAAGGAAATAAATGCAATAACGCGTTATACACATATCATTGATTCTTCTTCCACGTAATGTAATTATCGTTCGTACTTACACGCATAGTACGATTCAATTTATTCGAATGAAATTTCAGTCGATGTCCGATTAACTTTTGTCGCTTCAATTTCATCCATCCGAACGTGAGTTTCTATCGCGCGAACGACAAATTGAATAAACGACGAAATCAATTAGAAAAATTAGCGAACCAGGCTATCGTTATACGAATTCCAATTGTATAAACTGTTTGTCCAGCCGACAGCTTCCGATAAACGGAATGTTACCGTATTACGATGCACCGTGAACAAGAAGAAAAGTCACATCTTGTATCTAGTCGATCGACAGCGTGCGTCCTGACCTGGCCGTATCGCCCAGTAAAACGCTTCTAAACTGGCTTTAAGGAAAAACAAATAACAGTGGAATCGGGCCAGATATTCGCGTCCGCGGACCGAATTCGCGCAACGATTCGCGTACGCCGCACGCGAAATAAAATCGTTTACGAGGTCGGGGCGTACGAAGTTTGCCAATAAACCTCAACCGAAACAAACAAGGTGTAAGTCATCCGGTCTGGAGAATTACTTGCCCCTTTAATGCTCCCTTGCCCCTTCGCACAAACGGGGTAATTCCTTCTCCTGGGTCTCGAAGGTACAACTTTCTCTTTTAAAGCCACTCGTAAAAAGGGTTGAAGACAGGCCGAGTTGTCCGCAATCGGCAAAAGGGTTGGTGAAAGTAGCCTCGGCAATAAAAATGCTAAAAATTCGAAAGTGAAGCAAGGGTTAACCGGATAATGGCAGGGATGGAGTTTCACTTTCTTTTTTTCTGCAATAACGTAGCAACGACAGTCGGCTTTCGGTTCACGTTGCCTTGCGATCGGCTGCCTGTTACACTCAAACTTTGACGGTGATCTCTTGTGTTATTTTTTGTTTGTTTGATTGTTTTTTTTTTTTATTTTATTACGTCGTCGTGGAGGAACGTTAACGGGAAGTTAATCGGTTTATGGAGTCTTGTAAAAGAACTCGACGAGGATTTGCACGGTTATCGAAGTACCTGCACTCGCTTACCTGCCATCAGGTTTGTATCCTCGTTGACTTGTAATCGCCTTCGAATTACCAGCTAATCTACCCATTCCGAAGACAAACTGACTAACTCTACTTTCCGAACAGTATTTCAGTTTCATGTAAGAACGTACGAATAACTTTTTCGATTATCATCTTGATCGAGTCAATTACAGATAGTCTGGCTTCCGTGTAGCTCGATTAACCGTCTTCGTGTACGTATAACAAGGTCTTTAAATATCGGTAACCTTTTTCAATCCGTTGCGAAACAAAAAGAAAGGACCTTCCCAGTATTCGTAAAAAGACATAAAGAAAAGACGTTGAAAGACGTTCGGTTGAAAGAGATTTTTATATACGATTAGCGATCTTTTTTCAAGAGACACGTTCAATCTTTCGTCGAATATTAACGTATTAGGTGGTCCGGAACGTCTCTTTCGTTTTATATTATTTCATCGAATTTTGTTCTATGAAAATGATGATCACAACGTTCGACAGACGTTAGGTTTCGCGTTTGTTCAAAGTTGCATCGTTGCGAAAGACGCGTCTGTGAAAGAAAGACGCTTTTCCGACAACCTAATAAACAGCCGACGAATAATTACGCGGTCGTATTCTCTCTGTCAGCGATGTCTCGTGAATTTTTCATTCGCTTTCTGGCCTAAAGACTCCTGTAATTTCCCGGAAATTATAGGAGCGCGTAGAGTTCGGCTCGTTGAAACAGCGGCCACCGTGTCGAATGGGAAAGATCGCGGGCAGGAGGCACGGTTTTGGAGCCGCGATTATGTTCGCCATCGTGATCGCGTATGCAGACCTTGCGTCACGGACGCGGCGCATCTAGATCATTGAACTCACTCGAATCGTCTGTCCAGGGACACGGCCTCGAATTATGCATTCTCGAAAGTCTCGTTGCAACTTTTCCTTCTTTTTGCCTCCTGCCGCCGTCCCCCTCTTTTTTCCGTTTTACATGGTCCCCGAGAAACGATCGACGACAGAGAGCGAAGGAAGAGGGTCGCCGGACGGGCGCTGGAAATTCCGGCGGAACTTTGAAAAATTTACTCGCGCGCTCGATGTACCACCGATAAGGGACGGATGGGAAACAGCGATAAAAACAGGGCCGAAGGGAGGACGAACGTCCGCGAGACTCGTAGCCACTCGAACGACTGGATGTAACCTAGGCAGCCGAAAAAACTTGGGAAAAACCGCATCTCTGGAAGAAGAGAGCGAGGAGAAAAAAGAACGCATATCCTGGAGTCCTGGAGAGAAAAGCTGAAATTTCAACAGGGACCTGGGAAAGCGACTTGCTAAAGTTCAACGAGCCCCGACCGCCTTGCTTCGTGTACGAGCAACGCCAAGAGGGAGAGACCTGGAATTTCGAACGAGCAGGACGAAGATGCTGCCGCTGAAGAAGACGAAGAGAGAGAGAGAGGCTTACGGCGAAACGAACGAGGGACAAAGAGGGGCTGAAGTCAGACAGGAAGCGAGAGAAAGAGGGACAGTAGGAGAGAAGGAAACTGGGCGAGATCTCTCTCTTCCCGGCCAATGAGTCGTCGTCTCTTTTGGTGGCCCAACCCTCGGGCCAATATGGCCGCGAAAGGGAGCTTAAGTAAGGGTTAGGTTAGGCCAGGCTGATCCTTCCGGACCTGGCAGAGGGGAAAGAGCGAGCTGGACCAGAAATTGGAGGCGGAGTGGGGTGGGCGTCGTTGTCAGCCATCATGGGATGCTGCGGGATACAAGAGCCTCGTTGTCCTCTCCTCTTTGCGCTTTCCTATCGAACCAAGCTGCACGATACCGTGCCGCGAATAATGCAAACCAACTCTACTACGCTGCCGTGTTGTTTACATGCGAGCCGCGCATCGCGACTAATTGCGTCCCCCGACTGACGCGAAGGTTCGCAACGCGACGAACGTTCGGTTCGAAAAGCTGAAACGCGTTCCGGGGACCATAGGATCGTTGGCCCGACGCCATCGAACGCCTGTTTCAGTTTTTCCCCTTATCAGCCTTGTTTTCTCCAATCTGAAATTCGAGTCGACAGCTTGACCCGATAGGTTCCTGGCTTATCGTGCATTTTACTATCCATAGAGATACGCGGTTAGCCGTAGGGGTTGAAGAGATCGACCAAAGGTCAACGTTGTGCAATCCAACGACTCGTAGATTTTGTATGATCAATGGCCTCTTCGCGGAGGAAACGACCACTTCTCTCCACTTGCATTTCTTCCAAGCTATTTATATACACGCGTCGCTTCTTTGCTATACTTAGGACAGATTTTCCTTAGTGGTATGTTTGTAGAACAAGCTGTTAAGGAGAAACTCGTTGGTTGTAAAATACGAGTACCAAGAAGGTTGCAGGGGCATGTAGAATAATACGCGATGAGATTAATGTGCGACGAGAGAGCAGCTTATTTCGTAGTAAATGGCCAGAGGAATGTTATGCCAGCGTGTGATATTAACGTAGAAATTAATGGAGTCTATCTGTCCTCATTGACACCTACTTATTTACTTACTCGTCTCCATTCGCATGCCCTGGAATAATTTTACGGTTGTACTCGTGTCGGATCGTTCGTAAAACTGATTAATCGTCTTATCGCTCTTTAAATTATTCTACACGACAGTTCGATGTGCAGCTCGAATACAAAGTTTCGGCGTGGTAAAAAGTTCACTTGGAATATTATACAACGTTTTAGTTTCAAAACTATTTAAAATATCCGCGTAAATCATTTTTTAACGCTTCCTCGAAATCTATCGAGCTATCAAAATGTAGAAACGTTCGTGAAATTTCGCACACCTTGTAACTCATCGAATACCTATACGCGCTATCGTCAAAGACATCGTATTCATACAACGCTGTAAATCATGTTCAACGTTGTTTATCCTTGAAAGCTACCGCGCGCTATGCGTAAACGACGCTGTGACATAGATCATGCCTTCCATTCCAGTTCTTGGATCTAGTACGTACTCTACAAATATTTAGGGCAGACACTTATCGTCGGATAGCTTCGTGTCTCGTCATCGACGCAGCAATCGAGAGGAAAACATATTTTTAACTGTACACGTTGAGAATTTCCTACGAACGAGAACGCAGAATTCTCGGTGTGAAGAGAACACTCTTCCTTATGTTTTCGGTTTCTCGACAATTTCTTCTCTCAAATGGAAAACTTTCTCGAAGAAGGAAAATCCCCAATTACGCGACTCGGCAAAAATTAGAAGCTTCGTTCCATTAATATCGTCGCTTTCGAGCGAAGTCGAGCCGCTTGGAAGCCAAAAATTCCACTTTTTCCCAATTTCTCAATTTCGTTACACGAGTACGAATCGTTCGAGCTATTTTTCGGTTTTCGATGCTTTTTCGCGAACCCAAAGCGCGCAATGTCTTCTCATTTCTTCGTTATCACGTTAGAGACTAACACCGTCTCGAAATATACAACGAGCCTGATTATTCTGTGCGATATCGGAGGTTGAACTTTCGGACGGCGAAGCTCGGCTGATTCGAACGATCCTATCTCGTTCTAATCTTCGTCTACGTTCTCTCAGTTTTCGTTAGCCGTAAAATCGGTCCGAACGGTCATCTTCTGGCTTTCCGATCGGGGGAAAAAATTTCGTTCGTCGAACGAGCGAGCGAGCAGAGGCGCGAGACGAGTGAAAAAGAAAAGCAGAGAAGAAGGGGAGGGAGATAAGAAGAGCGTTGGCTCGTTTTCGAATACGAATGGCCGTTCGCGATATCGGTTATTATAAATCAGCGAGAAAATCGTGACTACCCGCCGTAAAGGGTAAAGTAAAGTAACGAATTAACGGCGTAGGGAGTGTCGCGAAGTGTAAAGTGCCGCGTTCTCGATGCCTGTTTCCGAACTCTCCGCCGACGTCGAGGCTGGGATACCCAACGTAAACGTGAATTTATAATGACGTTGTACTTTGCGGAATACCTATTACGAACTGCCTTTTAAGGAAGTTGTATATTACGTGTTTCACGGACCTTCGTATGCCAACCGACAGCCAGGATATTTTAAGAATTAAGATACTGGCTACAAAGAAGCTCGTTTCTCGTTGCATCTCCGCGATCGTTCCGCGTTTTCATATATTTTTCCCGACTACCGTTACACGCTGTTTTTCCAATATCGAACGACGATTTTAAAACGCTTGAGAAATCGTAGGAAAATCCTTCGAACGTGGCGCCGGACCTCCTTCCCTACGATAATCGCTTCTACGTTTCGCTTTGTAAGCCAAACATTTCCCTTCTCGTACTCTTATATTCTTAACAATCCACGCTATCGATTATTATTAAAAATCCGTCGAACGATCGTCAACCCTTTCAGGATCAAACGCTTTCTAGCACTCTTTTTCCAAGCAAGACACAGCGCGCTAAAGTTGCAGCTAGTTTTTATCTTTGAGGTTGTAGTTACGGAGGATAATGCGAGCAACGAAATAAACAAATTCCGAGTACGCGTGCATTTCAGTCTTCTTGGATGTTTCGTTGTTAAGAACGACGGAACGCGCAACCACCGTAAGCATGGCATAAAGCGCAAAGTTGTTACGCAACGTCGAGCGTGAAAGGGTTAACGGAAACTCGCGCAAACCGTAACACCGTCGTATTGTACGGTAAAAGTAACGATCGTTGAAACAATAATCAAAAATGTTCGATCGTGGGTTATTTCTTACCTCCGCATGGACGAAGTCCGACGGCCCAGCTGTGCACCAGTAATCTGCAACAAAAACGATCCGGTTGCAATTGTCGATTTTAAACATAGTCGCGAATTCTTCTAGTTTCGAGAGCGAACACGCTCTCTTATTATTATTTCGCCGTAACGTTTAATTTTAGGATAAAGAAGCTTCGTCAAGAGCTTCGAGCGATTTTCAACGAACCGCTGCGGTGAGTCACGCGGAACAACAAATTCTTTCGTTACGCTGTCTCGTAAAATCCGACGATCTTTGCAAACATCACGATATTTTTCGTTTCGTTCCCTCGCGTTCTACCTCGACGGAAGGGTGAACCGTTCTCGTGAGATTCGGCACGCGGGGGTGTAAAAAAAACCCAGCACGAGAGAAGTGAAAGTTCGCGCTAGCGGATGCGCGACTCGGTTGAAAAGGGTTAGGAGAAAGTTGCTTATTTACTGCGCTGTAAAAATGTCACGGGAAAGGGTTCCCTTTTCTTCCGAGCGAACCCTTTCCATCGTCGCGCTCCACGTCCCGCCTAGGTATCTTTTTAGACGAAATGTCAAATCGTTTACTTTCCCTCGCGGATACTCGTTTCCTCTTTCCTAATTCTCTTCAGTTTGTTCCGAATCTTCGGTTGAACGCGAGCTTTTCTCAACTCTTTCCATCGCGAGTGTGATTCGTAGACGTCGTAGTGCATCGTGATCAGTGATTAGCATACACAGATTGGTGACAAATTCATATCTTTGAGAATATGCTTGGAGAAATGGAACGCGAGAGAAGATTTGTTTCATCGACTAATTATTGCAACAGGTAGATGTTACATCTTGGCTATTTTATTCTCGCGTGCTATGTACGTTCCACGCGTTCCTGTGCCCGTAAGTTGCGTATCGAATGGATAAAGCGGAGTCTGTCGATCGGAATGGCAATGGTTGAAACGTTTCGCGAAATTGCGACGAGAAAAAGGTGTAATAATTGGCGATTAATTTTCCATAGACCGTCTATCGCTCGTGTTAACGACAATTAACACGGCGTATTTCTCGTTGGTTATTTCTCACCAACTCTTATTTATTTCCACAAGCAAATCTCATGAACGCAAGCCGTTTCCTCTTCTCCTCAAACGCACTTCTCCTTCTTCTCCAAACCATCGTCATCGATACTTGCGCCAAAATCTGCCTCGTTGTTTTACCCGATGTCCCATTCGCACGCAAAAGTTGACACGAAATGGAAATCGAGGAGAACGAGGAACTTTCGAAAGACGAAAAGACTGTCGGTCGCCGCGACCGACGGAGCGTCTGTTCGCTCGAATCGCTTTCGACGATTCGAAGAAAGACATCGCGGCGAATCAGGAAAGCTATAAACTAGCTGGTCGCGATATCGAACGACGGCCGTCGTACGGTAATTAGCAACTCGTAGAGCCGGAGAATAAATCGGCGATGATTGTTATTCGATCGGGCGGCGGCGCGGCGAGAGAAGGCGCTGGCAGGAAGCGGCATCCTCGAGACGAAATTTATACGGGCACGTTATACGGCGTCGTTAAAATAAATTAAAGGCGTTTTATCGTGACCCGTGCTATAATTTATTTAAGCCGTTTCCTATTATATCACAGCGCCACGAAAGGCACACTGACCGCGTAATTCCGAGCGATCCTCGCGGTTTCGCGGAGAGCGACGGCCAATCGACTCGGACGGTTAAATAATATCGTAACCGGGGACCCTTGATCGCGCGACAACGAGGCTGTAACTTCGCCTGTAATTAGCTGGTGGACTCGTTACACGGCCGAGAAAGGGGTGCAGCAGTCTCGTTTAATCGCGACCCGCTGCTTGTCAGACCAGATCCACCTCGTTTCGAAGGATTTCACCGACTTCGGTATCGATCTGCCAGCTAGGTAACTTTATAGCCGGCTTAACCGAATAGAAGAGTTTAAATTACGATTTAGGAACGATGAATAGCGACTGGAATGGAGTCGTGAAAAGGAATTTTCGGATATCGGCATCGAGCCGGATAAAAGATTGTTTCGATACCGTTTCGTCGCTCCGCTCTTTACGACGCTTTACGATTACGCTTTACGCGAACGTGTACGAATTTGCTTGCGCGAGCTAGGATACCGATTGGTAATCGATTTCAGAAGCGATTTACAGTTAAAAGCATCGTCGCGGTTCTCTCGCGCGATACTTTAGCGACTGAAAATTTCAGCGAATTGGCAAGTCGTAGGTTAAAAACTCTCGTTGCACGATATTTTTACGATTTTGTAATTTTACAGCTGCTGGCAATTGCCGCGGTTTACTCGTAGGCAATTTTATTTCTCTTACTAGTTCCGTTACTGTGCAAGAGGATTTGTTTTAGCACTAGTAACTTACGAAACTTTTCTAACGATATTACACAGTGGAAAAGTGCAGGACGATTTCGAACACTTGGCGAATTTTCGTACGTCATCGAACATTCAACGGACAGATATACCGCTTGCGAAGTACGAATCTCTAGAATCGACACAGATCGACACAGACACTTGGACGAAAAGAAATTCCTCTCACGGGGTCCTCGTGAACGAGTTAACGACACTGCGAACACCTCGCCGATGTACATTACAAGTATGATCTATACTTCGACTCATGACCGTCATTAGCGATTTTATTTTAATCAGTGACATGTGTAAATCATTCAGCGGTCAGTCCTACCAAGGGATTGCGTGTCAATGAGAAGCAATTGGCCGAAAGCTGAACGCCCGTTTAACAGCGATTCGTCGTCATTGTAAACGTCAGTTTCGCTCTATCGTTGACTGGGTCGTCGCTCCTCTCGAACGAGATTCCCGCCGTGTCTGCTAGTTCTCGTCGTCTCATGTACTATTTATACGTCCGTGGCTAGCGACCGAACCTTTTCGCGCGATTTTCATCGTTGCCGGAGTGGCAACGTTTCCAACGAGAACGTTGCAGCCGCCGCTTCTCTTTCGCCGCACGTTCCTCGCGTTCCGAGTCGCCACGCGATGGAGTCAGCTACCATTTTCGTAGTACACCGCGATGTCCAATGCCTGCAAACTTCCTTCCGTTTCCTTCCGCATCGATGCTTCCAGACGAACGTTCGAGATTTTCAGAAAATTTCAGGTAAACGAAACGAGTTTCTTTCCCCGGAAGATTACTTGTCGTAATTTAGCGATAATCGAAAGAGCCGCTGCGACGACGAGGCAATGGAAACGCGTTTGCAAACTCACAGCCGATTGATTTTTATAGCGATAAACATTTTCACTTATGAATAAACTAATTGCATTGTATCTAACACGGTATTTGTACGTTCGTATACTGTACGTATATTCACGTCGATAACATCAGAAATTTCATACCGTGAAAACGAAAGGTAAAACCTGACGAAGAAAATACGATTACGTGGGAATAATTTTTATAGCCACCGCATAATTTAAATATCAAAGTTGCCTGGTTATTGCCGTAAACGTTTTAGTAACGGCGAACATTTGCGATATCGAACGACGAAGTTCATTAAAGACTTCATTGCCACGGAGTACGATTTAATTCAATTTTAAACGAAATTATAAAGGAAAAGAAGACGGAAAATCGGTAATTTTCTTAACGATTACAGTCAACGACGAATACGAGCTAAAGTTCGTGACACGGAAAGCGACAGAGGTTTCAGAATCGCTGACTGCTATCTGTGCATGGAATTAATTAACTGTCGTATCGAGGCCGATAAATCATCCGCATTTATAATCGACGTGCCTCTCGCCATTCCTTTAACGATACGACTAATGAACTCGAACTGGCCGATTATTGAACGAACACAGCGTACGTTATCTTGTTCTCTTTCATGGAAAATGTCCGTGTACGAGCCGGCGGCCAGTAGTTTACCAATAAAACGCGATAATTAGCGTGGTTGTAAAAGTCGTTGGTAAGTGACGTTGCTGTAATTTCTCCGTGTATTATTCGACTTCGTCTTTGCTTTATCCTTTTCGAAGGCGCATCTCGGTCCACCTTCGCGTTCCCATCAGCGCCATAATTATTGCCTTGTCCGTAAATTTCTGTAAATTTTTCGTGGCAAGATCGACGTACATTTTTTCTCTTTATTTTTACCCTTCGATGTCAGCCTTGAGCTTTCGCGAAACGGCAAAGTCTCGGCGATTGCTCGTCGATTAAAAAACAGAAATGCGTTGCTTATCTCGTTCATCGAATCAGAAATACCCGTTCGATATTTCCGTAGAATGTATATACCGTTCGAATTGTTCAATTAATGAATCGCACAATACGTTCGGAATAGAGAATTGTCGAGGAATCGGGGTTAATACACATCGCGTATGACGTGAATTCAAATCGGCATTTACTTCCGTAGGTTGTGTGTACGGCTTGAAAGTACGACGTAACCCGAAATTGAGAGAAAACGTTTTATGGTAATTTCTATCTAGACCGTGGATGTTTCTGTGATTACAGGAAATTTAAGGGCTCGTATAGTATAGAAAAATATAGAACATATCCCGAATAACGTACGTTACCTGTTCTCTGTATTCGTTGGCCGAAACAAATCCCAATTTAGATCGCATAATCTTCAACAACGAAATATTTCTTCAGTTGTATTTTCATAAATGTAAAAGTCCATCGGATCCATAAAGATAGGCAGCCTGTTTTTATTAAACGCATACAAGTTCCCGATGTATAAAGCTTTTTACAATACAGATACAGTATCGCGTACGAATTTTACAGGAAATTCGAAGATGCGAAAACACACGATATCCGAAAGAGTATAAAACGTAGAAACTAAAGTTCTCGTTGTAACGTTATATTTATTAGACCAGATAAATTCCGGCACAGCCATCGATTCTTTTATCTTTTCCCGCAAAAACGTAAAACAGCATAAACATGTGCGGCCTAACAACTAACGAAAATCGAATCCGCGGTGAACGTGTCGATGCATTACGTAGTCGCGTTATCGTGAAAAAAGATATCTGGAATGGTTTTACGGGTGCCATTGAGTCACGCCGCCGCGTTTCCAACGGTACATTTTTCCACTATTTGCTTGGTAAATCTTCGAAAGTATGCGCCCTGCTGAATGTAACGCCCATCTACGGAACGGGGCTGAACGAGTCACTCGTAGACCTAGATAACCTACGATGGAGCTCCCCCGCGGATTTATCACCGCGTCTCAGCCATTGTTTACGTTTGAGACGGGTCGCGTAAATTCCTGTTTTAAAGTGTCTCGGAAACCACCCGTATCCACCGTTTCCGCCCTCGTATCTCTCTTCTTTGGGATAACGCACGCTCGCGCTTTCCCTCTGTACCAGACCTTCGTACCAGAACCACGGTGAACGCCACTTTTCGTCAGCCGAAGGATTTTTCCTCCCTCCAAACGGAGGATGTTATACGTATAGAGAAAAATTGGGGAAATTTCTTTGCATCTGTGTTACTTGGACAAATACCCTTTAGATCGAAGCGTTAGGTTTAACTAGAATCAAACATACTATAAACCGTTTTAATCCAAGTTACAATGGTTACAGTACAATCCAGTCCATGCCGAAAGAATTTACTTATAATTCTCAATGAGAATTGATCGTAAATAGTCTACCAAATAAAAAAAAAACCTCCGCGTTACTTCCGATGAAATTTATTTGGTAATGTTGCCCGATGTTACATCGATATATGTATCGGTAGATGATTAATGATGTTGATAACCTTGGTATGAGAATAAGCATAGCGCTAGGTAATTAAGTTTTATCTGTCATTTGAGACAGGTGAGCGAAATTTCGTTCTTGAACATGCTTCCGATGAATATTTATTTTTACCGGGAAACATTAGATAACTATGTTTTACGTTTTACTTAGTGCAAACGAGCAGAGTTTCACTCTGAACGTTTTTCTTCGTAATTTCTACTTCTAACCAGAAGAGTTACAAACGATCGACTTAACAAATGGTGATATAACGTAGAGGACGCATTGACAAGTATCTGAGAATTCTCTCAGATTTATCGAAAGCTTGGAATATTAGAAAAGAGGCTCGAACTTCCGGAGAACACTCCGGAAATTTATTATATCCAGTTGGCCGATCGAATTACGAGAAACTCTCGTTTAGCAAAAAGAAATGAAAATCATTTGCCGGGCATCCAGTCACTCGAAACTCGCGCAACATCGGTCGTTTCGAAGTCGGGGAAAACCTAGTTAGGACTCGCCCTGTAAGCTGGCCGACGATCGATATGTCTGTTGCACGACTTCATCTCCTCTGCATATCGCGAGGTAACGAGAAGACTGGCAAAAAGGCGTATTTACAAAGGATGCTATTCTCCTGATAGCCACGAGCGAGAAAGAAAGGAAGAAGCGTGGTAAAGTCGACGGTGGCCCGAGGCGAGGAATCGCTGGAATAAAATTGCGGCGTCGCGTGTGCACCGAGGGTTGCATCCTCGCGGCGCGTTAATCGGGAATCGACGAGCATCCTGCGGACGTTATACGACCAAATTCCTCTGGAAGAGCGGCCTTTTTCAACTGGCTCAGGATTTTAGCGTCGTGAGCCGCTTATTTATACAAGCTCGGCAAGGATATCGCGAACGAACCATCGTAAGTTGCACACGCCTCCAGATTGGAGAATCCCGCGGGAGTGGCTGACCGACTGGCTGGCCTCCGCTGCAAGAAAAAATCATCGGGAGTTCGATCGGCCACCTTGAAATCGTACGCGATACTTATCCACGTCTTTTCCATCTACATAGAGATCGTGCTCGGCGTTTTGATCAGAATGCTCGCTATATGCCGCAGGATGTGTCCCTCGATGGAACGATATCGATTTCTGCGATCTAGTATGATCGGAGGAGAGAAAACGCGAGCATTTTTTCCTCGACCGACTGCGTACGTACGGAGAATCTCGAAGACGGAGTAAAAATGATAATCGCGAACGCTTAAAATAGGCAAAGGTGCGTCTATAAAACGTCAGGTGGTTAGAAGGTTTGAAAATTGGATACTCGGGTAGAAAAGCGATAAACGGAGAGCGTTACCGAGATTGGACGCGTGGAATACGCAGAAAGAAGCGCGCAGGTTTCTGCAATGTGTCATAATATACGTAAGCGTCGCGGGTAGTCCATAAACATCCACATTTTATAGGATAATGGCCGATAAGGGAGCGTAACTCGCGTCATCCGCGTATCATCGTAAATAATTTATCCGCGGGAATATCGTAGGAATCTAAACAAAATCGCGCGAACACGACAATTTTGCGGGTACTGTGTAGCACCAAGGGACGAAGAGAACGTCGGGAATGGCGCTCGACGGTAACGATCGTCGCGAACTTGTTCCAGCAAACTTTCGTGCTCGAGCGATTTCGGAAATTGAACGAGGAGCTTCTCTATATCGCAGGCCGATCGGAATTCGAACAAGCTCTTAATCAGTGAAAACTCCGATTACGTTAAACGTTGTAGTAACTACTAAATCGCATGATTTATATTCCAAACCGAGCGACTTTTTACGGTGGTTTCGAGGCAGGTACGGAATTTCTAGCTGAAACTTTGATTAGCTTCTCCCAAACTATGTTCGAGTTTCGGGAAATTAAAATTTAAACGAGAGTGACTTTCACAAAAATATTATCCACCTTCGTGTCTGGCGAAACTTTCCTCCATTTCGCTGCAAGGAATTTCGAGGGAAAAAGAAACATCACTCCCCACGATTACCTATGTAACCGTAGAAGATCGACATCTTCCAAAGAAAAAAAAACGATCTCATTGGATCTGTTTCTTTCCAGACGGCAAACACGAAGAAACAAGAGACCCTGTGAATCCTGGACGCAGCTGGAGGCCAAAGTCGAAGCTGGAATCGGCCATGTTTGGCCGGAGAGAGCACGATCGAGGGAAGGTAGGGCTCTCGTCGATCCGAGCATCGCGATTCAACGAGCGTCGATGGAAGGGGGAAGCTCGAGCAGGGATGATGGGGGCTAGAACGTCGACTACGTTGGGGTGGGGTGCCTCGAAACCACCCCTGGTGCCTCGAATAATCCCTCGTATAAATTGGATTGTCGGTAGAACGTGGAAACTGAACTCTACTGCAGCCAGAGTGGTCGGAAGAGGCGAGAGAGAGGTTCGTTGCAAATAGAGGAGAAAAGGAAACTCGCGGTGCAACTCCTCCGGGCGCACGTACAGTCCGCCACCTTCGCTCACACAACTGTGAAAACTCGTTGGCGAACGCACACGTTCGTAGTGGAGAAGGATAGGTACAACGTAGGTTACACGAGGGGCGGCAATTCATACGCGCGCCCACCTTCACCCTCCGTGATTTTCGCCTGTCTGCCGTCGCAACGATCGCGGGGGTGGAAACGGTCGCTGGATTATGCTCGTCCGCGGTCGAACTCGCGTGCAACGGCGTGCAATTATGCACACGTTATTGTGCCAGCACTCTCCGTTATCGAGCTAATGTCACCGCGCTCAAACTCGTTCCCTGCCATTGACTGTATCAGACAGGGGTGGCGCGGTGCACGTTTACTCCGCGATGTCGTCAGATTCCGTGTACTCTACCTTCTGCTAAAACGAGCTAAGCCAAAGGATCTTCTATTTTGTGCTGCGGTGAATTTGATCTGTGTGATACGATGAAACAACGATAACCGAGTGACGTTACGATACATAACGAGGAAGCATTTTGTAAAATTAGAATTTAATGGTATCGGCTTCCGTCTACCTTGTTTCAGCACTGGAAAAACGGAATCAGAACAAGAAGATCTTATATCGCGCACCCGTGTACTTGATTTGTGTGATACGATCGAACAATAATAATTAAATGGTACCATGATACGTACAACGAAGATGTACATATACACAAGTTGGCAGCAATTTGTAAAGTTGGTGGATTTCTTGAGTGAAGCACTTAGTGAATTGCATGAGACGACTGTAACGGGAAACGGTCGAGAAGACGGAGCAAAGTGGTTGAAAAATATGTAATTGGAGCTATGTAAGTTGATGGTATAGCGAGTGGAAACTTGGAGGAGCGAGGATGGAACTCATCGCGGAAATGGAAGGGATTAATCTGCAAAGATGATCTCCTGGAACAGATATCCGACGTACAATTGGGATGGTTCCGAGCTGTGACCGCTACATCTTGTTACCGCGAGGTAAACGAGCGATACGTGACGATCAAAGGGGGAACGCTCCGACAAATAGCCAGGGCTGGTTGTTTACAAGGTAACTTTATGCTTCTTTGCGTGGATATTAGAACGGTCACGGTGAGGCTAATACGAGCCCCTCGCGGGGTGCTCCGAGCGTTTGCTTATTTTCTCTCTAACGGAAGATTAGAAGACAAAAGCATAGGTGGCCTTTCTTATTTGATATTTTCTTATTTCTCTTGGGAAAGGTACGACTGTTGCCTCGATTAGAAGGAACGCCTATCGATCGAGTCGCTCTTTTTATTAGGAATTTCGAGATTGGACCTATCAAGGATTAAGGGAGAATACGCGATTGTTCGGCTAACTTTTTATCGATATTAGTATCGCGTTTTTGTTTCCAGTTATACGATTTCATCTTTGCGTTGTTCGCGACACGCGGTCATCGATGGATAGGAAACTTTTATCTTCTCGTTTCAAGCAAGTAACGTTAACTTCCTCCTCTTTGATTATGTAAGCGGCGTTCTGTAAAAATATCGATATCGCGCTTTCCTTACTAGTTGTACGTACTCATCTTCGACTTATGAGACCACGTATACAACAACATGGCACATTACTATTAGTAAATGAAGAGCTTCTCTATCTTCGCGTTTCGGAGCTTAATCTTTTTTCAAATTTCATCTCCATTTTAGCCAAGTTCTTGCCAGTGGAACTTAACTCGCTAGTCCCGTCACGATCGCTGCGAACGTAAAACATCTGGCCGCCCCGTCCGGCCGCGTAACATCCGAAAATAGCGCCGTGAATCTAATAAGCCTCGTGGCGAGGTCCCGCGGACGCCTCCGCGTTTCGAATCTCCGCAGAAACTTTGATTACGCTCCGGGAATCTCTACCGCGCTCGCCCTAACCGTCGTAAATTTGTCGGAAGACCTAACCCGAACCTACAAGGAATGGCTCTTTGTTTCCTTTGCATCGATCGAATTACTCTTTTCGAGCTTAGGTTCCTCCAGGTCGTCGGAGACTAGTTACCGAGGTAGATCCACTTCGTAGCGGCGCGACAACAAGGCCACACCTTCCAAAGCAAGGGTTCCTCTTTGAGCCCACGTAGTCGCACGCGCGCCTGGCGCGCCTTCCCTCCGCCTTCAATATGCTGCCTCCGCAGCTACTACGCTCGTTGTTTATTCACGAGAAAACGCGTTCCTCCCCTTCACGATCTCCACCATCGTGTTCCACTCACTTTCCCACGTTGTCCCATAATGTCACCGGAGACTCCTTTCCCTTCTTATTCCTGCACCAATACCGAACGATACCGAGGTCTGCAGAGAGGAATATAGCTTCGTCGAACCCCGTCGACTTTTATAAAATATAAGCAATTTCATACTTTCGGCTCTCGAGGCTCGACTTGGGACCGTGTCGTCTTTACGACGAGCCACCTCGGATTTTGTCAGGTCTTCCTCTCGTTTTAGCTACCCCTCGCCGTCACCAGGATCGGTCGGTCTTCGTCGCACGTGGACGCGACGAGTAGTGTCGGATGGTTCGAACAAGTAGCCTCTTTATGCAGCGCAGTTTATTAGCCCCGAGATGGGCCAACCAGAGGAGCCAGGGAGCCTCGTTGCGGCACGTTAGTTATTATCCACCAGCGCCGTTTAATTATTCCAATCGCCATTGCGCTCCTACTATCGTAAAAATGTCCACGCGGCATTACCGTTTCTTATAATTTTCATTGCATTCTGCGCCGGACCCGACGGACGTTGCTTTCTCGAGGATGGCGTAGCCGCTACGCTGCCACCGTCCGCTTTCGTCCAAACGCTAAGGCGTAGAGCGTTCGTTTTCCCGCAATTGTCACTTCACGGTGGTACCACAGGTTCTGGAAAGTTTATTACGGAGGAGATGACGTTACGCGACCGAATAAAATCGTCGAATCAGCGTGCTTCGGTTTGTAGTTTGCAAGCAGTTTTATGCAACGAGGTCGAGTCGATTGCCAACATTGAAACAAGATACGTAATTAGGAGTAATTTGGATTTTGAGGTGTAAGTTTCGAGTAATATATTTCGAAATATACAGCAGCTACGGAAAGTAGATACTTTTATAGGCACTTAATCATTTTCGTAACATCGAATTTACGTAGCTATATACCATTGAACGACGTGAGATTTAATATACTTGGACTTTACTAATTGTACGTAAATGATACGATAAATATAGCGATGTACGAGTACATTTTGCAGGCAGTTTATTTCATAAGATATATGTACAGTATACATACGATAATGTACAGCAGAATATCGTTTACATGAATTTGTCAGAGGACAAATAATTTAAAGAAGTCGCAAAGCAAGTTGCAACAAATAGTCCAATTTGTGTCCGCTGTTGGACACGGTTTATGCGAGCGAATTCAACAGACAGAAACTCATTTACTCGAGAGTACTACCTCAAATTTCGTTCGAACAAATCGACTTCGTAAATACGCTCGGTCGCATTGCCTGTTCACCGTTCGACATCCAAAAGATGAAAGAGGAAGGTGTCGGACATTGTGTTGTAACAAACAGACATGAGATTGCATGGTCAATCGGTCGTATGTAAATTTACAACCACAAACGTCGCGATTACATAACGCAAGGTTTACTGCGAGAATCTATATTCAGCCAATTCGCTCTATGCAAATCACGACACCGTCGTTAACGACAATCAAAATGTACGTACACAGAGTCCGTTTTAATAACGCGCCAGGGTTAATCGATCTTTTCTTGGTAAACCAGCGAACCTCGTTTTCTCCGGTGGTTAACCAAAGCCATCGAATTTGTTTGCTCCGTTAGACGAAGCAAAATTGACTTCGTTGACCATGCTTATCGACGTCGTACCACGAAATCGCCTAGGACGATGATTTACGAGTCGCACGCGCGATTCGTGACTCGCGCGTGCACGTGGTGCGGATAAACGCGACGAAGCCATCGGCGTTGATGTTCCATTCCTAGTCCCCCCTCTGACGAACCTCGCCTCCTCCTTTTCTCTTTCTTTCGCTATCTTTATGCAGATGACGACGGGTGCAGTTAATTCGCGCTGGAGGCCACGGATGGTCTCGTTCGTTCTAATTTACCCTGAACGTCCATGATTGGGAGTTTGCCGGCAGACGATTTTCTCCCCCGCTGCTGCACCTGCATTCACGCCCACGTAGAACAGAAGCACGTATCGCGACGCGTTACGGATACATGGGAGGAATTTCGCAAGCTCCGTCATTGTTCAGCCGTTTTTCATCATCGAGCTCGCGCGCACAGAATTCGTTCGTTCGATTATTTTTATTCGAGGAATGCCACGTTCCTCGGAATAACAAAGTATACACAGGATAGATAAAATATGCGGAGAGAACGTGGTATCGTACTCGTGCAACTTCTATTTGGTTTACGAGTGTACAGGTAGAATTTGGAATTTTGTTTCCTCGGTAATTTTCCTGCACAGAAAGATATCCATATGTAGATGTCACTTGCGCCACGTTCAAGTATACAGCGTACGTATATAAGAAGCTTATTCCGTGGCATTATTTCGTGTCTTGGTATTTGTCTAAGATATTTCATATTGTATGGATCAGCGGTGGTCCCCAAAATAGCCGTAGTAGGTTATATATCTACGGTCGAATATTCAGATAGAAATATATACGAGGGATCTTAATATTCTTCCGTTGTATATTTCTCAAATGATACAGCGGCGCAACGTTCCATTCACCTTTCGATGTGCAATCTTTTTCAGACGCAGAAAGTTCCACCGGCTGCGCGATGGAACGCCCTACGTCCTGCAGAAATATGGCAACTCAATTTCGTCGACGGAGCTCTTGACGCTCGGAGGCTGCCAGCGTTATATCTGCCAGCGTCGTTTCAGGAAGAAAGTCGAGTGTGCCTGCTTAATTTCCCGTGCAGGTTCCAAAGAATTGCTGCCTTATTTCCAGACCAGCCGTTTCGCCGCACCTGCACCCGCGTTCGTAAGAAAAAAAAGAAAAGAAGCCATGGGCGAGCGGGCGAACGTTCGATAAAGGGGAAGTCGAGAGGGAAACGACAGAATCGCGACGAACAAAGCTCGATTCTCGTGGAAAGCGTAGGTGGAGTCGAGTAGATTATCTCAGCAGACAGCGAAACGGTAAAGTTCTCAGCCGACGGTTGTGCGTCGCAGGGCAAAAGACGAGGCAAGAGAAAGCAGACTGTGTTCGAAGGAGGGAGAGACGGAGAGAAAAAGGAGACGATCCAACGGGAAACAAGGAGAGAAAGAAATGGAGAGAAAGCTTTTTAGGCCTTTCCTCGGAACACTGCAGACACAGCTGTGCGAAAACTGCAATGACACGCCCCCTCGCCCCTATCTCACCCCTGTGCCCTCGTCTCGTTTCGTCTTCCACCCTCGAGACGTCGATGGTCAGGGATAGGTTCTCCTGGAGCTCGACGAGCTTTGGCTAGCGAGCCAGGGTCGATTCGAACCACCGTCGAGAGTTTCGTTCAGTGGTGGGGGACCGACATACGCGTAGGTACATACCTCTACACCGACACATAGCTAAATATATAGAAACAAACCTGATGGAAGATCACAGAGGATCGTATTTTTGTCGATTTCCTAATTTTAACGTCTCTTTATAACTGACCGGGAGAATTTTAATATGACACACTGTAAGATGAAAATTCGTTGATTTTGTAATTTTAACGTCGCTTTATAATCGACCAGGAGAATTTTAACGATACGTTTGAAGATGAAGATAAGAAACTGGCTACGCGAGAGAGGCTGGTAACACGATAACGATCTTACCGATCAAAATCTGTGCATATCTAATAAACTGTAGCTACATAAATGTCGTTTTAAGCGTAATCTTTGAAATTCGCGCTTAACCTGCACGGCTCAGAGCCACCATTCTTCCCATCTATCAAAAGCTATCGTACGTTCTAAAAAAGGTAACAAATTCACGATATTCTTTAAACTTTGTTCTTCGTACGTCCATTAGCCGTATGCGGCCACCGTTCACTGGCGTGTCGACGCTTTCCGGCAACGTCGATGTTGCCCCCAACGGTGTATTGCTGTTGGTCGGGCTGCTGGTCCGGTCTCGAACGTCTACGACCCATACAGTTTCACACGAACGCGCAACACCTCCCATCGGCGATGCTACATCTCCGTGGTGACGGCGGATGCTGGAGAATGGCGGTGGTGGTGGTCGGTCGAACGCGGTGGTGCTTCACCCCTCCGGCAGGGCACTGGCTGCTCCGCAGCATCACGCACAGATCGATACGCGGCCGTTGGCTTCACCTATTCTGCCAGACTCTGCCCGGTGCGAGCGTTCCCTCTGGCTACCACCAGCCGAGGGTTTCGATGCCGGCGATTCGTGTAATCGCGCCTCTTCCATCGATCGCGACCACCGCTCTCCGCACGGACGATCGTTTCGAGAGGCCAGCTGCTGCGCGAGAAAATTACGCCCCGAGAATTTCGCGCGGAAACTCCAGCCGATCGCTTTGGCTGCCAAGCTGCTCCATCAACGTGCATTCTCTCCCGGGGAATTTCTACTTTTCTTCGGGTCTTGGCGTTCGTTATTGCACTGTTTCGGTATGAATTTCGCCGAGTCTCGACTTTGACTTTAAAAAATGAATCGGGAGACTGTTTGCCGAGACGCGAATCGATTGCCAGGCTGTGGCATCACGGAGGATTCATTTTCCAGTAACTTTGAGCGACAGATATCGACTCAAAATCGATTAGAATTAAGTCGTCTTTCCGAACGTCATACAAATTTATGGTTAATTAATGTTCGTGGTAATAGAGTTTTCGAGACTGAATTTGGCTGGGTATCGAGCTTAATTTCGAAAAACGAATTGGCAGTCTATTTCGCTGAGACGTAAATCGAGAAGGCTGAAACAAGGAGACTTAACTTAATAAAGCGATAGATAGCAAACCAATATCGGTAAAGATAAAGCGACGAAAATAAATGATAAATTCGTAGTCAATGGATACTCGTACTGATAAGTTCTCGCGCCTTCGAACATCAAATTTTTTCGATATAGAACCTCGTTGCTGCAGACTTAGTGCAGACCCTACGATCGTAGAGACGATAAATGGATGGATCGTGCATTTGTCTGTCAAACGAGAAGTCCGATTTTAGCTTGCAAATGGAGCAAGATCGTCGATGAAGGATTGATTTACCGTTTTCGAGTAACCGTGTCATCAATGACGTCAGAAGAGACTCTTTCGTTACTTCGTTATTACAACCTTGTTTTTCGAAACATAGCGATACAGCAGCTTACCGATAGACGAATCATTTGCAGTTAACAACCTCGAAGCAATAAAATCTGAACCAACCATCTTGTTTATGATTTCATCTTAAAAATCTCTTTCCACTCCATCTCCATTACCATACCATAAGAACTCGAACAGATGCCGCATCACATGTCGAGCTCTCCATCAGTGACGCAAAGTCGTACAAGTGTCTACTTCCGCGAATGACACAAAACAAAAGAAAAGAAACGTTTTTCTACATTTTTCTAGATTGCTGTCGGCGAGCACGACGTTTTGTCCCGAAGCCTTTAAGGATATAATAAAACGGCGAGTGAAAGATTTGGAAAATTATAGAAATTAACTAATTACGGAAATTAAATTAACGTGATAGTAGTTAATAATAACGTTTAATCTTGCAGCGGTTGTCGAATCTTTACGATCCAACTCTTATCTATAAAACAACGTTTGACTTTTGATTTAATTTTTCAAAACGTTTTAATAGAAACTTGAATGAATGAAACAACGTGGAAAAAATTATTAAACGAATCCTCCCACTTCCTTGTCACAGTTGCAATGCCGAGAAGCAGCACTCGGTGATGTAAATCGAGCGAAATAAATAAAAAATTAGCGCAAAACTGGTCCTTAATGGATATAAGAGTTTTATTAACAATAGAAAACGCTTCTGCATGTGAACAGATCTAAAGGACGAATCAGGCCGAAGATACGAATGGATAACTTCATTGTACGATCCATATCGTTGCTGCATTGTGTTTAAATCATCGCAAATGCAACACACGCTCCGATTTGCTAATTACCGCGATATGCAGTTACACGTCGTTAAATAAACTCGCCGGGTGTTCACGGTGAGAATAATCAAGCAGTACAGTCAGGCTTGGAGATCGACATGCGTTAATATCGCAATTGCAAAGAAAGGGAGGAAGCGCTGGTTTAATTAAGCCTCGTGTTATGCGTATCGGTTGCAAGAGCGCGTCTCGCGATTATTTCGCCCCGAGCAAAAAGACAATTCGAACCGGTGACTGCTTATCTAACCAGTGCAGTGGCCACCAGGAAGTGCAACTCCATTTACCAGTCACCGACGTTATCTGTTCCACCAAAAACTGTCGAGTGTCTTCGTTAAGCGCGGTTCGCTCGCCAGAGATAAGCTATCGATTTTTTACGACGCGTACTTCTTCGTACGATCTGCTATCGAATCGACTGAAAACGTTTCGCATCGTAATATGTCTACGTTCGAACGAAGCAGTTCATTTCGTAAGCAATTTCCCGTAAATCGTTAAATGTAAAGTATCGTTTTGTAACAGTTACCGACACTCCCTGTACGATATTCGAAGTACATACACGTATAAAAGCTGTCTCTAAAAGATTTAATTAAAATTCTTTACGTCTTAATCTCCTTTTCGTTTCGATTTTTAACATCGCAAGGGAATGTTCAACGTGAAATTGAAATAAAAATTATGCGTATCAGTGACGATTCGTATTTCGGTATTTTTTAATATTACGTAAAATCTGACAGATTCTTTATACGTGTAACGTGTAACCAAGACGACAACTTGTTACGTTTTATCGTCATCAACCGTCGACCGAACGGGCGAGTTCTTAAAGTTCGTCGGGCCGCGGGACCATTAAAAAGGCACGAAGAAACTTTACAGACAGCAGATAGTCTGGGAAGAAGGGAGAAAAGTTTCGTTAAATCCACCCTCCTTTAAGGATATTTTTCCTTCCAAGCGGGGCCAAGTAGACCATACGTACGGTCGAACTAAATAAAAATGAACAGCGAGCCGCTCATCGTAACGTTAAGGACACTACGTCCGATCGTTTATGCGCTTGTCCGACGTCGGCGTTAAAAGCATTCGCTGATAAATCATATCCTTCGAGAGATTTAACGAATCTCGACAATGAAAGATTGCTATTAAAGCATCGAAGATAAAGGCTCGCAAAGTTTCTTTTTAATTATGGTCAGGCATTCGTCGAAGAGATTCGTATTTATTGGAAAAGTTCATCGGGATATTTCTTTAAATCATCGCGCACTTTGTCTGTCACTAAACAGACTTAAACCAGGCTCATCTGGATAATGATCGATCGCGTAGATTTTCCAGTTTTCTTGCCTCCCGATCGCTAAACCTTCGTCGATGAATAATGCGTGACTCGATACTGGAAAACTGGCGAATCCGGCTGACAAATTATCAGTTACTTTGCGGTGACCGCGTATCGCTGTCGCGCCACGAGTCGCGCAAACTTTCGTCGGGATAGCGCGTTTAAAAGAGCAAATATGTTGAAATGTTGAGGTCTATGGGCAGCTGGAGCAGGCGAGACGCATCGTGACGAATGCTTCGTTCGTCGATTTTCTCGATGGAGATTCGATTGTTCGATTTAGACGAATAAAAATCGATCGATAAAAGTTTCGAAGGACAAGAGGACAACTTCTGTGAGCGAAATATAATCCTGCAGAAAGGAAGATATTCCAGAAACTGGCGAGTAACGCTTTTTATTTTTGTTCTGGTACATAAATCCAGGAAAATATTCGAAGGTTTGTAAACATCTTCTATGGATATATCACGCGCGTTATAGGAAAACAAATACAATTTGATGATCGAGTCTCGGTAACACAACATGTACGATAAGGACATAAAGTTTTCTATGATACGTATATTTAGTTCGACCTCGCAGTTAAGAAATGGGACATAGTTTAGAAAAAAAATTGTAAGCCTGTGCATATTCATTTCGATATTTTCTAGATAAGAGTTTTTGCTATGCCACTATATAATTACATGCTCGTCAACACGCTTATTACATTCGACCTTGAAAATGTATCACGTAGCTATATAGGGGCAATTGCTCAACGTTGTACAATTAAACGCATGTATTTCTTTTTTCTTCTTTCGCATTCGAGGTAGCTGGAATTTAAACTCGCACCTCGTATTCCTGCGATACGAAAACGATCGGGGTTAACGTCTGTCGATCGACGCGACAGCCGCGAAAAGGAAAAAAAGAAGAAAGAAGAACAAAGGGAAAGGGAAAAATCGCGTAATCCTGCAGTCGCGTAATCGAAAGCAAAGGTAAAACGCGTTAATTTACCAAGGCGATTCATTAAAGTACGCGAGCGGCCTCGCAAATAGCCGACTGTTAGTCCTTTTTTTTTACGGGCCAGGTCCTCGTTGCACGCGTTAAGCAGAATCGCGCACGATTATACTTTCAGATACGGCGTCGTTCGACTTTGTATTTTTCACACGTACCAGCGTTGTTTTCTTATCACGGAGCCGGAGTGGCTCGTAAGTCGTGTACAAAATCGCTTCGTGGAACTCGTCTCTCACACCCTGTCTGCTCGCCATTGTTTCACCAACCCTCCAGACGCGATTCGAACCGTCGACTTCCTCAGGAAGATCCTGACAGGGCTGGCAATCGAGGCAGCTTTCCCATCGTTCTTCGAGATCACATAATTTTTTTACTTTTTCTGTGGTTGCCTTTTTAAGCTTGGAAGCTTTATTCGTCAAATAAGAATGCGTTCGTTAGCTCGTTATTAGCATCGGAACGTCTACTTTTCACACAGAAATACAGTGATATTATAGCGTTATTATAGCGATATTAATTATTTTCTTTTTTATTTAATTCCTTACATTCATAATTTGTCCAGTTTCGACATTTGGTAGAATCTTTTAGCTGTATATTAATTATCGGATAGGAATTAGGATACACAGCTAAAATTTCTGTCGTTTCGAGCATTACGCGAAGTTACCTAAAGTTTGATAGAGTCCTTCAATGAATATAACGAGCAAGTGTGCCAATACGTCTGACGATATTATTCGTAATTATTGGAACAACAAACATTTTATCTTTTGCCATTTATCAAAAGTTACGTAAGAATTTCTTGCTACTTTTAACACGTATTATCCTTTATTGGAACGGTGAACATTGATCGTATCGTTGGTTAGAAATTGCACGTGTCTTAAATGTAAATTATTCAAGAAATATCAATCGAGTATCGATGTCGTTCGAATATGTAATTACGAGTGGAAATATATAGGTGTATTGAGACGAAATCACCAACGTTGCAGCACGACAGAAAATGTTGTACAACACGACGTTATATAAGACGAAGTTGAAGTGCAGTTTCATGGTTAATCCGAAGCGAAGATCCGCGCTATCGATCGTATTTTGAAGTTGTTACCGAATGTATATATATAGGTATTTAGGTTTCCTGTAGTTAGACTTCGTAACTGTAAATAATATTATAATTTATACGATAAAAGTGCGAAGCACGTTCGAAAGAAATTCGTACAAAACCAGAGGCGTGTTCTCTCGATTTTCTTCCTTTTTTTTTTTATTAAATTCGAGATATCCGTTCGATTTGTACCGCGGCATCGATCGATCGAACATTAATACGTTTAACGGGACCCGAAACGTGTCGCTCTAACGAGATAAAATAAGGAACGAAGGCAAGAAACACTACAAATTGCTTTTTCTCATTAGGCTAAATAAATGAAGAAAGTAACGAATGGTTTTCATTCACGAGAATCGGAGGACGGTTCGATAAGTGGACGGCCGGTTTGATCCGCTTGAAAACAGGTTCAAGTAAAAAGGAAACGTTACTCGCGTAATTGACAGCGCTCTCTGGACACTCAGAAAAGGGCACACGCTCCAAGACAAGGAAAAAAGGAAAGAGAAGGAACTAGTGAAAAAAGGCCGACTTAATTCGTGGACAGATAAGAGCGGCGATTCGACTCTGAAATCGCTAACGCTCTAACGATCGACCGATCTTCCGATTCACGATGATCGTTAATAATAGACAGCATCGTATATAAATTTCACGTGGCGGAATCAACGTTACTACGTTCGAGTATTACGAGAAGCCGATTTTATTCCGATCCTCGAACCTTCTTTCATCGTTCCGATAGGTCACACGGTCTCGCATTTAATTATACAGGGTCGATCGAACTCGATGTTACCTGGAATGTACGCGTGGAACTTTCGTCCGATTTTCGGTGGAATAAAATCGGTGAATCGCGCGAAAGATCGGGCATAAGAATCGCGAGTTTAATCCATTCGAGAAAAGTGCTGTCTTATATTTTACGAGAATGGTAAAGCATTTCGCCGAATGATCAAGATCGTCTCTTTCCCTTCCAGTGGTTTCTGCTAAAAGTGTTTAGCCGTTTTCGAACGGTAATTACGTATGCGCAATGGTACGACGACGAGTACGGCTTATATTTCCCGATGATATAACGTTAGAAATGACGTAATCAACTTCTACGTTGGATTTACTAGCTCACTACCTGAAGTTTAGAGCCCGAAGATACACCAACTTTCCAAACCAATCGTTTCTGCTACGCTGAACAAATTGAATTACTTCTATGGACTAAACATTCTCTATACGATTGGCTACAATTGAGTATGGCAGACATATTTTTGTAGATTTTCTCTGACTTTTACGTCATTCGGTGACGAAACACAAGTGCGTTAGTAAGAAACTGGACGAAGAAGGGAATAAATACGAAACTTTTGAAGACGGATGATAGTTTCAGGATATTTTCTAAAGGACAGGTAATATTACGTTTGGTATTGCGTTAGCTTAACTGGATCAATAATAAAAGAGGCGACGGAAACGCATATTTAACCCCCAAATCAAATGGTAACGCGGTACTTTGAATCCAAAAGTTGCCCTTTCATAGAACACAGAAAATATGACTTATCGCGTTTGTCACTTGCGATGTTCGACCATGGCCAAGTCCACCTTGGAGCGAAGGAATCGGCATAGGCAAAGACGAGAAGAAGTGGGTTGGCAGAGGCGAGCGACGAACGCCAAGTCGGCGCAAACAGAAGAAATCGAGCGAAGCGTGGTCGACGCACAATTTCCGATCGCCGAGACAGAAACGACGGGGACCATGGACGCAACAGATGGGGAACGTGGGCGGCATCGCGGGTCCCGGAGTAAATAAACGAATTAGTAAATAACGAATTTTATCCGACGGCATTGGCCAGCAATCCGATAAGCCGGCACCGCACCGGTGCGCTGCGTCATCGTCACGGGGAGTAGGGGATCGCGCGTATAAAAAGTGCGCGTTATGCGTACCTGTCCGTCCAATGGGGTGGCTTCGCGAACCGGAAAGGGGGAACCAGCCTGGAGGATTATCGAACGACCGTGCAGCCGAGAACCGTGGAGGTACGAAAAGGTAAGAGGAAAAAGAAGACGAAGAAAAAAGGGGGAAAGCAAGAGGAAGGAGTATGGAGAGAGAGAGAGAGAGAGAGAAAGAGGGAGGGAGAGCGAAAGAAAAACGGCAGGAATCGAGGCATGGTTCCTTATGGAGAACGGGTTCGAGCGTCGGCGAAACGTACTGGGAAAACGAAGAAAACGAGCCAGTTCGACCGACTATCCGCGCGAGCAACGAACGAGAGGGGAAAGGGGATGAAAAGTGCGCGAGAACGCAAGCAACCGAGCCAACGACTCTCGCCGAAGCCTGATAACTTTAGAACCCTCTCGAGTCTTTATTGATACTTGGCCGTTTCCACTTGTCCCATATACATACCGGTGTGCGCCCCACGGATCCAGGCCTCGAAACGCGCCATGGAATGCCGGGATTACGTGAAACGCGTCGAGTCCTTCGCGAGTTCCTCTTCTCTCCTAGCCTCGCGATAAACGGTCTTTGTTTCATCCGGGGGAAAGTTATCGGAGATGGCTTCGATATTTTAGCGATCATTGCGCTACGACCGCGACCAGTCCTTTCCATAGATATTCTAAATCGACAGGTTTTTCGCGTATATCTGTCGTTTGCATAAAAGGCTACGCATTTGGAAAGCGAAGGTTATTCCACGAACGAAAAGCAATTTTTAAACCCTTTGTACTTGCAGGTGAAACGTCCTTAATTTCGTTTATGCGAAGCTTCGTACGTACGTACCCGTTTTACGAATACGAATAAACGTTGTTTCGCGTAACAGAAAGGCTAAACAAAAGAGACTCTCTCCGAAAGCGTAACAAATTTAATCGTCGTCGTACGCGTACAATTACCGCGTATTTGTCTCGAAATATCGAACGATAATGACACACGAGGATAAATTCTTCAAAGGGAAGACATTACGTCACCAGATATCCGCGTAAGTGGTGGAAGAGAAAGATTAAAAATAGAAAAGATTAGAAGGGAGAGAGTTCAACGTACCTGGGGACGCGGACCGTCGACCTAATTTCCTTCGCGGTACGGTAGGACCCGCAAAAACTCTGCTTTACGATTATTACGCGTTCCAGCGTCGGATCTCGATATAAATAGACGTTCGTTCCACATGCTCGAGAGAGCGCCGCTTTAAATCACGCTCTTCCGCGTCACGCGGCTAACCTCGACTCGCGTGCCTCGTTATCGTAATTCAACCCTCTTGCAACGAAGCCCGGATTGTCTCCGAGTGAACGTTTATAGGCGAGCTTGCGGCTCTTTTTCCAACAATCGGCTGGAAAATGGGAAATCAAACGATTTGCTACGATTCCGTGGAGAACGAAGTCTTCGACGATTTGCGAGACTTTAAACTTTGGCGAAACTGGTTAGGGGGTTGGTGAAATCGATTCTGATTCGAAGCTGAATGGTCGTTTTATTTTAAGAAGCGGAAAAATGGTTTTCGACGTGGATGAATAAATCGAGCGTGGTTAAAACGATTATCGAGTTTTCAATCGTTATTTGCAATTTGGAAAAAGAAAGTATCAAAGGGGTATTTTTTATACAGGGTGGTTGGTAACTGGTGGTTCTACGCGAAAAAAGAAGTCGAAAATATAGAATAAAAATTGAAAAAATTAAAAAAATAACGTCGATCGAGACAACGATCTACGGTGAGATCCGTTCCAACGAGACGCGATAAAGTGCAGGCGTACCGAACGAAAATTCAAAGTGGATTTTCTCGAGAACAAAGCCTCGAGCGAAAAATTTTTATTCTATATTTTCGACTTGTTTTTTCGCCTAGAATCACCCCCTTTCCGCTTGTGCCACTAGTTACCAACCACCCTGTATATCACGCACGATAAAAGATCGTAATTCGAGTCTCACGGTGATAAATATACTCGACATAGAAATACAACGATGTAATTCACGTAATTAACAGCAAACACGACGATTTATTTATCGTTTCCATTTCGTTCTTCCACCTGTACTCAACTGTATCGACTCATTACGAAACGCAACTGCACCCATTTCCCCTCTAACACCATATTCAATATTTTCCATATTATTTAACACGTTCGATCAAATCACGCGTGTTCGTACAATGTAAAACGAGTCTCTTTCGCTCGCATCTATCACAATGTTATCTTTACTTCGCTTCGAGACGTACCGGCTCGTACTTGACCGAAAAGACTGGAATTCGTTCCTCCGGCATTTCCATGGATTCGCAGCGAGCCATGGGAACACGTATATACCTGTCTACGAACACCCTAGGGACCGATACCTCCTGTCTTCATAAGACTGGCAAAGTTACGCCTACGTTTGCTTACCCTCGTCGCGAAGCGCTGTGATACGTTATCCCTTGGAACGACACGTGTTCTCCTTGTGATTCTCTCGCCACGCCAGGAGCATGCATTCGATCCCGTTCTCTTTGCAAATTGCCTACAGGTGAAATTCAAGCGTCAACTATAAACTTCGTCGATGTTCCGATACCAGCGACAAGGATATTCTTCGTACGATCGTACAAGGCGTTAGAGGGTCAATTTTCAAGAGCGCAGTTCATTTCGTTGGAAAGAAGGAACCAAGCAGCGTGGCGTGGTTTGCATCGATAGATACGATTCTTGGATTGCGCGCACGGACGAGCAGGTAGAAGGAAGAAAGGGACGCGTTAAAGTCGTCGCACGTTCTTTCGACATTAGACGAGCAGGTAGATGCGCCTCGTTAGACGACCAATGTGCGTAGCGAACGCAAGTGGCATCGTGCCAACGAAAACCGTCTGGTAGCAGCCACGTGCGACCGATTCGTGGATCGGTTCGAGCCGACACTTAATATGATCGATTGGATCGTCGCAGTTACGACTGCGATTCGTTACGAAAGATTTGTACAAAATTTACCGCCTCTTTCTTCCACTCTCTATCGTTGCTGTCTCCTTCAAACAAACGCGAAACACGACAAGTATAAATGTACGTATAACGAATAATAATTTGACACGATGATTTGACAAATGTACAATATCAATAAATTCACGAGCTACGGGTTACGGATTGCGCGTTGACAATTTTGTCCCAGTAGGATTACCAGGTAGCTCCGAAAACAACGTTTCTCATTCTGAGGCGCTTTTCATACGATGCGGAAATGTTTGCAAAGTGTCGTCGTTCGAGATGGACCTTGGTGTGTCACCAACGAAACGATCGACCTCGATCTCGAGATGCCCACAGTCGAAGAAGAAATATACAAGTTCAGAAGCGGGTATAACGCAAGATTAAAAAGAAAATACCCTTTAGATCGAGGCGGTACGTTAGACTAGAATCAACATAATGTAAATTATTACAAACCAAGTTATCGTACCACGTCAAACGAAGTTACTTAAAATTCTCGAAATTGTAAAATAGTCTACCAAAAAAAAAAAAAAAGTGTCGTCGCGAATAAATATGGCAAATAAACGTACGTTATTCGATATTGACCTGCCTCGTGGTAGCGTCTCTATCGATAAAACCTAATCTCGTAGAAATATCGATACAACGCAAGGAGACTCGGTCTCCGTAATCCGTCGAGGTTCTCTTATCCCGAGAATGGCGGCCGTGGAACGCGTGTCCCGTGTGACTCGGCGACGAAAATCGAGGATTCGCATAAAATATTCGGCGGTCAGGTGGGCGCTTCGACGTTTCCAAGAGGCTGCACGCGCCCAAGAGGCTCGCGCGTATCACCCCCGTCGTTCCGACAGATTTCAGTTCCGAGCATCGAGTCGGTAATTTTATAACGTCGTAAACAAGACGCGCTCGTATCGAGTTACGTGTCAACTATCTTCCCCATTCTCCTTTCTCTCTCTCTCTCTCTCTCTCTCTCTGTCCCTTCAGCCGATCTATTCTTACGTCTGTTACGCGCGAATCCCCCATACCCGAAAGCTTCTTTCGCCGATTTCCGCGAACAAATCGACCCGGTTTATCGCACCGTTTTATTCGATCTGTGATTCGACGGTTTAACAGGCCGCGGATTTCCAAGTTTGTCCGCCTTTTGCGTAATTTACAGACTGTTAGTTTTGTATTTTAAGGGAGCGAGGCAAGGTTGACGCGATATGCCTTGAATCAGCAGAGTATTTATTTATGCAAATCTGCACGAACCCGAGGAAAAGTTCGTTTTATCTACGCACCGAGTAGACGTACAGCTACTATATTTTACTTTCTGTATTTTTATAGTCGCTCGAACCTGCCATAAACGCATAAAAGTCCGAAAAATCCGGCGAGGAAAAATTTCTTTAGACCATAACGTCCTATTAATTGGCTTTAATTAATTAGCTACCTCGAAGAACGAACTCGCCTTTTTCCGACCTTACGTCGTGCACCAGGTATCAAAAATTCGTCATACTTTCCGCACAGATCGAGACAAACGTCTCATCTCGCTCGCTGCGCTTACCGTTAGACTTACAAACCGAGGAGAACGCGACTCGTCCAGTTTTCGTCCCGTAGAATTTTTAATCGTTACACCGCGGCACGATAAAATTCGCCGTAACGCGGAATTAAAGGGGAAATTAAAACGAGAAAATTACCATTTACCGGACCCTCGTCGGGGACTGGGCGAGATAGGAAACTCTGGCGGAATTATTCCGAATAGAGTCAGCTCGTAAAGGGGTAAATGAAGGAACGTACACGGCCGTTCTAACTCGCAAGGCGAAGTTTATATCGCGAGCTACGTTTTACATACAATCCTTGAGGGGGAATAAAGGTCTCTCGGAATTACCAATTCCGCGCAAAGGACATCCCGCTCGAAACCAAATCCCATCGAGGGTCGCCTCGGAGAATCCCTTATTTTCGTACTTTTGGCGATTGCAAGTTCGTCGAAAAAATCTCTTTGGAAAACGAAATTCCTTCGACGCCAGACGGATACGTTTTTTTAACGTTCGCAAGCTTCGCGATTTCGTAAGAAACGAGGACACGACGTTTTGCTTTATCCGAGGCAGGAGAGTTCTAAACTTCTTTCTTTCATTATTTATTTAAATTTTACAATTTGTCCAGTAGGACATTTGGTAAAATATTATATAGCTCAGTGGTATAATAATATAACACGTGGATGGTTACCCCCAGCGGGGTTCCATCTTCCAAGTTGTTTATTTTATTTCTATCGCGAGGTCTGCGGGATGCTTCGGTCTTCTTTCTATTATGGAGTTCCGAACTCGTACAAAATTTCTAACTTTACGAGAGAAAATTCACAGTGCATACTTTCTAGCGCCGTTAAGATGCATTTGGCAAATTGCATCCAGCTGGACGAATCGTAAAGTACAAATTAAGTAATAAAAAAAAAAAGAAAAGGTAAGATGTTGTCCAAGGGGTAAACAAGAGACGCGTAAGTATCGTTTACCTGGCAAGGGTTTCCTCGTCGTAAATTTCGATCTTAGCAACCTTAGCCCTCGCAACGCGGACGACGTGGCTTCTCTCGACGTTCCTTCGAAAAGAACGGTATCGATTTTTTATTTACGTTCGAGTATCCGCAAGACCTTGAAAAATAAACGTGGACCAGCGGCGAAAGGCAAAGTCCGTCCTATTTCGGCTCGTTTCGTCGGGCATCGACGTCTGGGTCGGATTAAGGCCGAATTAACTTTGACTTAGGTCTGGGTTAAGGTCGTAGGAAACGCGTGCGCACCGCGTCTCTCCTCTTCGGGTCTGCGTTTTTCGGTCTCTTCGTATCCGCACGCGTTTCAAATTCATCATCGGCGATTCCTCGATGCTTTCGAAATCGCACGGTGTCTCCATTCGCGACGCAAACGTTGCTTTCGAGACGAACGTTGCCCGACGAGCCACCCTCCTTCGACAACTTCCCTTCCTCGCGATCTTCCCTCGACAAGGCCATAAATCGAGCCGTATCGCACCGCAGGAAGCAAGAAGACCGCGACATCGTCTCGAAGAGGAGAATAATTTTGCTGGTGCACGCACGGGACGAACGCTACAGCCAAGCGCAACGAACGACGATGAATTTTTCTCGGCCGGCCACACCCTGGCTCGAGCTCCAAGGGTTCGAGAACGAGAGGCAAGCATCGAGACGATGCATCGACGTTGGCTCGAAACGATCGGTCAGGTCCGCGATCACCGAGAGAACAAAGAGATAGGGAATTTGCATGGGAAAAGCAGCTAGCGAGAGACAACGGTGGAAGATGGCGAAGCGAGAGGAGAAGAGCGTGGCGAGAAATTACAATAAGGGATCGATCGTGGTTCGATTTTTTCCCCTTTTCCAAGAGCCGATCGAGTATCCGGCATCCGCGAAACCAGTCGAAATCGTCGAGCGGAAGGTCGGTGATCGGCGATTCCACGCACGGTCTTCTCCTCGTCGTCCGCCAGCGAGTCGCGTCTGTCGCTCTCCGCCTGGTCGTTTTGCCAGAGAGCAACAGAGTCGCGTAACCGGCTCTAATAAACACACCGACGTAATTATCCCGCCACGGGATAAGACTCGCGTACCTGCCACTCGTCCCGACACTCGACACGGTTGCTTCGCAACGATAATTTCGGTCCTCGTTCGACCAGAGTGTTTTATAAACTCTACCGAGATAATGTACGAATAACAATAGATATAACAGGGGCAAACGAGTGAAACAGTTTACGCGAATAACGTATTTTATCTATGAGAATAACCGTGGAATATTTCGTCGACACTCGTGCATCAGGTAAATATCTCAAGATCTTTACGCGGTCGGCTATTGTTACAACGACGTTCGTAACGACAAATACAAATAATTCGTAAGACGGAAAATTATTCGAGTAATTCCTTTCTATCACTTCGCGATACTAATAGTACGCATCTTGAAACTTTTACTTGCGCGGCATTCTTTCATATCGAATTGCTGAGAATCGTGGATCTTGATCGGCGAAATAAAAGCAAGGGAGCACCAAGATTGCGCCTGGAATTCGTATTTAAGTAGTTTTAGATTTATTTGCCGAACGATCTCCAGGATCTCGGTCGATTCGCGCTCTCTGTGTCTCGTCATCCTCCGTACCACGCCGCCCAAGGAACAGTTACGTTGGTCCGTTTCCGCTGATATTCGCACACTCGTGTCGCTATCACGCGGCTGATCCAGCCTAGCCACGCGAACTTACGCGTATCTCGATATAAACACTCGATAAGAAAATACGGAGCAGCCGATTACGCTAAGCGAAGCAGCGGAATAAAAGAGCTCGCCGATGCTCGAGATTTCTATCTCGCATCGGAGTTATCTTCTCTCGGCGAGAAACTTCGCATTGTCGAATTATTCCGGGTATCGTGAGTACGTCGATTTGAATTTTCCCGCGCGATTGCATCGAGACGGACGATTACAGCGAACGCGGTACGCAGCGAGAGGCGAGCAAACAGAGGCGCGTTACCGATGCGACGATAATATTTTTCTATCCGACGCGAGAAGTCTTGGCTACGCGCCTCCTATAAATCAAACCTAATGAAGCTTAATGCGAGGCGTTGGACGAACTATCCGGCTGAATCTATTCGTTTAACGGCTGAGATTTACGAGCAGATTTAAGCGGCCAGATAAAGCGAAACGGGTTCTCGTGGCTGGAAGATTTAAACAGGGACGCGACTTTCCGCGGATAAAGGCGTACGAATTAGACGATTAGAAACGAGGCTCCGCGCGTAACGCGATTACGGCAATTCCCAATTGAAACGTTAATATTCATGAAATTCTTTCGAGGAAAGTGTTCGTTCGTCGTAAACGGGCAAGAACGGAGGAGATTTACGCGCGATTTCGAGTATTTAGGGGACCGCGGGTTTCTTTTTTTCTCATTTCTCGACCTATGTGCTTGCAAATTTAATTGCAACGTTAATATACAGGGTGTCCGTAAGAGACGAAAGCTGCTAACGCTAGAACTACCGGTCGAATTGACTGGTTTTGCAATTTCATTTTTAAATTCGCGTAACTAAAGGAATAACGACGACGAATTTTATTTCGTTTCTTTGGAATTCGAATTTAAAACGATCTCGTATCGAGGCTAGTTATAAAAATGGCAGTCCAAGTGACCGGTGCTCGACGAAGCGCAAGAGGGTCCTGCGATCTGTTCGTCGAACCGCAATTTTTTTTTTTATTTATTTATCGATATTTACAGTCGATTCTCGCGTTGAGAATTTTCGGTAATTTGTTCTGGCATGGCGCGGTGACATGGCTAGATATTTATAATAAGTCGATACTTGTTACAGATGAGTATAATTTATAAGTGTCATCGATAAGTAAGATAAATAAGGTACGTTTTTGCGAATTATTTGCGACGACACAGTCGAGATCTCTTTACGAAAACCAATAGTACATTAAAGTACGACATTCGAAGAATATCGTGTGAAATTTTCACGCAGAAATATTCAAAAATACGGCAATGGCAGCAATTATTCGTAACTTGCTCGTAACTTGGCGCTGGATCGCCTGAAATCAAAAAATCAAAGTTCATTCGTTAGGTAACAGTGTTCCCCGGGTAACGCTGGCAGGGTTTTTCGAAATTTCAATTTTTCACAGCGGCAAATTTTCGCAAAATCGGCTATTTAATTTTCCCTTCAAAGTGTTCCAAGAAAGTGAAAAAAATTGAAATTTCGAAAAACCCTCCCAGCGTTACCCGGGCAAAACCGTTACCTAACGAACGAACTTTGATTTCTTGATTTCGGATGATCCAGCACCGAGTTATCAGGGGCACCGCGATTCAACCTTTTTTCCGAGACGCGTCCGAATAATTGCTGCCATCAACGATTGCTGTATCAGTTCGTTGGTGGCATATACCAGGGTGCATTTAACCTCGATTAACCAGTTTCCTCGTCCGGTACAACTCGCCACGCGCTTTCTAGATTTTCCCATATCGATTATCAGGAAAATTGCGAATCGATCGCCATGTTGGCGTTAAAAATACCACGGCAGTCGAAACGACTGGTTCTACGATTTTATAGACGCGTCTATCCTCGTTTAGGTGTGGATCATGGTAATAACACGCGAGATGGAATCGCTTCTGTAAGAAAAGAAACAAATACCAAAAATGTTCTATCGTTAGGTATTTTTTAAAGGCCGGTTCATTTTGGTAGAAACGGGTTCGTGTTAACTATCGGTAGCTCGAGCGCGAAGAGATCGGTCGAATTGCCACGAATCGGGATCACTGGCGCGGTTTCAAGGACGAAGACGAGTCACATACGCGAGAATAATCGAAACAACGCGAAACGCGGTAGAATGGAAAACTCGCGAAATTCGTACAGCATCCGCGGGAAGAACGATAAATCTGTCATCGATATACCGCGTACGTTGCGGGAAAATATCGTAAAAGAAAAGCGTGCGATGGAGGAATTTTCGAAGGAAGGCGTAAGCTTCGCGTTCAGAGCGCTAGAGGCATCTGTCGGCGAGAGAAGGAAGCTAAGAGTTGCGGATACGCCCGCTAGAGCGCACGCTCGTCCCCCGTTCGTAATGGCTGCCGTCAGGGTGGCCGCTATTGGTCGAGAGCGCGGCGGCCATCGCGAATTTCGGGCATGAATTACGTAATGAAAATCATGATGGCCGACTCGGCTGGCCAATGACACGACGAGGGTGGCGCTCGGTGAAAGTTGCCCGAAAAATGGCGTCCCTTTACCGCGCCACGCGTTTCTGGGGGAAAGCGATCGCCCGTTCCACGACACGATGGGAAAATGGAAAATGGCCGAGCGATCCGAACGAGAATCGACCTACTTCGTCGGCCGTTCTCGAGAAGAGAAAGATTCTCGCCGAGGAACAAATTACACGCAGGTTCACCACGCAATGGACGAAACGTTCGACAGTTTACGAAAACCTAGCCGTTCTTCCCTCCGACGAATACGTAATACGTAATAATCGGATACGTACCAGAAAATTACCAAACAACGACGATACGCGAGTGATTCTTACGCGGATACTCGACACGGTTTCGCGGCCACGGACGACGGGAGAAAAGACGAGGGCGAGGAAATCGAACAGGCGTCAAACAAAGACGAGGAAGAAT
The DNA here is from genome assembly GCF_011952255.1 of Bombus vosnesenskii. Taxonomy (NCBI): domain Eukaryota; kingdom Metazoa; phylum Arthropoda; class Insecta; order Hymenoptera; family Apidae; genus Bombus; species Bombus vosnesenskii. The sequence goes on from NW_022884342.1 coordinate 1,133,698, forward strand.
CGGCTCGTAAAGGACGCGAAACGCTCGGTCGACCTCGAGCTTGGCCAAGAAACAGCGAGGCCGAGGAGGGGCGAGCGGCCGGCAGGGACGCGTGTAAAAACTTTTATGATCGCGGTCAATAAAGTGACGTAACCGGAGTGTTGCAGGAGCGGCGGTGTTGTGACGTCAGGGAGGACCGCCGGAAGTGGCGCGCGTAAACGCCACGCGACACCGAGGAGGCTTCCTCCGCGTCTGCCGCCGCACGGGGTGGGTGGAGATTGGCGCGTGGACGAGGAGAACGAGGGACCGGCAGAGAGCGGTTAAGGGTGACCGTGGAGCGAAGAAGAACGCGGCGGTAAAGAGAGTCGCTTCGGCGGAGAGACGGAGAAAATGGGCCGTCTCGCGGGACAAAGAGCGAGGGAGAAAGAAGGCGAGGACGAGAGGCGGAAAGAGAAAGAGAGAGAGAGAGAGAGAGAGAGAAAAGGAGCGAGAGCTGCTCGATGGTTTACGACGTTCCGTTGATGGCCGTAGCCGCGTAGTTGCGGCGTCGAGCCCATAAAAATGTAACGAGCCTGTAAACGTTCGTTTATATCGGCCTGCCTTTACACTCGTCCGGATTGGGATAGGTTACGGCATCGTCCTCTCCCGCTCTCGGCATCCCGTGTACCGTTCTGACGTCACGTGAGACGAACGCGAGACACGCGGCGTGCAAACGCGTCCTGCGCCGCGTCACGCGGTTACGCGATTCCTATTAGGCGAGTCTAGCGCGATGACGAGGACCAGGCAGATGGCCGGAGCAGCGTTTCCGTTGCTCGTCTACCAACGCGACCTTGACCCTCCAGCGAAACCCGAACGAAAGAAACGTCTGCCCTGGCGGATCGTAAACCGGTGAACGAGACCGGCCTCGTCGTTCGCCTCGTGTCTTCTCTTTTCAAATCGTCGCTGCTGCGCGTCTCGCAAATTCTCGCGAAATTCTAGGCAAATCCGATGATCTTCATCGGCGCGGTATCTCACCTCTGAAAACGTACCTCGGCGTTACGAATCGATTCGAGTCACGAGACGTCTCGTAGGACGAAGATTCGTCGACGACGAGGAATTCTCGCTTCCGGAACACGTGGTCGACGAGGCAAAAGCGACGGACGACGGCCGACCAAGCGGCAGCCCGTTTTACGATCGCTTGCGTAACGTTTCGCGGCGTGGCCCTCGGCGACCTTGACATCGATCCACTTGCATAGGTAAGACGGACCACGCGTGATTCACGCTGCGACGAGAAGCCGCGTTAGAGGTGTTCCGCTCGTTTTACGAACGCTTAAAAGTTTATAGGCGGCAATAAACGACGGCGTTTACCTTTGTTTCGCCGCTTCTCGGTCCCGCGAACCACTCGTTCGCGAGCAGCCGCCAGCATCGCGTCTTTCCGTCCTTCCGCGGACGCTCGTCTCTTCGTTTACGCGCCAAGGATCCTACGATTATACGGATCCACCCGTCTCTCGCGGAGCTAGATCTCTAGATATCGTCGGAATAACGAGCGCACAGTAGCGGCGAACGAACAAAGGATCGTTAAACGCGCAATTAACGGCGTGCTGTCTCGTTACCGATGTATCTAAAGAGGTGCGAAAATGACGCACGATGGCTAATAGCGCGGTATCGCGGACATCGGAACGCCAAACGGGACGATTTCGCTCAACCGAGCTGATATAGCGTGGCGCGAACTTCGCGTCATAACGCGCAACGTAAGACGAAAGACGGTGCCAAGAAAAACGTTCGTGGCGATACGCTTAACGGTTATTCCGCAATGTTACTACGCGTGGTACGATCGATCCGACCAGTGTCACCGAGTAGCCATAAATTCGCTTTATCTCGTCCCGCTAGTAACTCTACCCAACGTAACGCGTTTATCGTATTCATACGAAAATTTGTATAACGTCGCGATCGCTCGAAATTTACTTCGAGCAACGCGTCGTTCGATCGATTCGATCGTCGTCGTTGAATTCGCTTTGCCTCGTCTCTCCAAGTACCTCCGCCTCGATCGACGCAGCTCGTTTGTCGTATTTCGTATGTGAAAATCAGCCTAACGATCTTCGATCCCAATTACGGATCGATCGAAATTCACTCGGGGTGACGCGTGCTTCGATCAGTCGACGAGATCGCCAACGACCGTAAAAACCGCTCCACGCCACCCTCGAATAAGACAACCGAGAAGGATGGATGGAAAGAAGCTGTGGAAAATACCAGTTACGAGGCATAAATTCAGCTTCGTTTCGTTGCTCTATCGACTCTGCCCAACGCCACGCGTTTACGTTAGGGAAGTGATACATTTACACTGTACATGAGAGTGTGTGTGTGTGTAAGGGTCAGAAGGTGTCCAGGTCTTAGTCGAGACAAAAGACTGCCGTTGGAAGATTCTGGATAGTCGGTTGGCGACAAGCGCGCGTGCAAGACGTTCTTCAGAGTGTAATATAGATGTATAGCTGTTGCGTGTGAAATATAGTCAATTATTTGTATTTCCAAATCCTCGAATTTCCTCAACAGTTTATCGTATTGTATATTATATAAAATTCACGCAACGTCAACGTGAATTTCGACAGCTCGGCGTATCCGTATCCGAAAACCGTCGGTTCTTAGCGAGGCTGTGGCTCGTTTGGTAAATAGCCGCGTCGATCGAGCCTAAACCGCGGCGTTTAAGGACGAGCACACGAGCTCGTTCGAGCGATCGAATCACCGTTGAACGACGTGAATTATTGCCGCGGTCGGAGCGGCGCGGCGAGAATGATCTACGACGATCGTAAAGCCGGTGATCGTAAATCGCCGCGGCGCATTCTAAAGCCGTCACGTAACGACGGTAATGACCGATCGAAAGTAGACCGATGCGATTGCCATTCGGGATCCGCTTGTAGCATCGCGACCGTACCAACGAAACGAGTAGCAGCTCCGATCGAATCGCTGATCTCATCGATGAATCATCGTCTTCGATCGAGCTTATTTTCCTTTTTGCGTTCGTTAACTGGGCCATCGAAGCCGTCGTCTGGCCACTGTCTATGGTCTAAACGTTGTCGCTCGTAAAAACGACCCACCGTGTAGCCGTTTGTTTCGCTCCGAGCTCGTTCCAGAGAATCGTACGCGTTTCGTCGTTCACGGAGATTTTTCTTTCCGTTCGAATATCGATCACGATAGTCGCGACATAGTTACGCGCGCAAACTCTCCGAGAGTTCAAAAGTCGATAAACAAGGGGACTTTCTCTGTTTTACGGACGGCACGACTTCTTTCGTTTCGCGGACAGAGCGGCTTTCCTTGTTTCACGGAGAGCCATTTTGAGAGACGCGCATTTCCCAAACGGACGGACACGGGTCAACGTTGTCTATCTAGACAAGATCACGGAAGAAGGAGTAATCGTTTAAAACATTGAAGATCGACGGAGAAAGATCGGTAGCTGAGGACGTTGAAAATCGATTCTCCATTTTCAGCTAGACATTGCACGGAACTTTGTATTATTAATTGTATTATTAATTATCGTTTACTCCTGTATTTCGTTCAAGTATTTTCACAATAAACTCGATTTTCAGAATCGATCCCTGAATTATCCTAGAATCGAATCTTATACACGTTTGCAGGTTCCAAGGTTTACGGTAACGGCACGTCGATCTTGACGTCGATACGTATCGTTTGTTAGAACGAGAAATAAGAAAAGAAGCCTCGTCAAGAAGATGCTTTCGTTCGTCGATTGTATATTCAGAAATTCCGTTTATCCTCTGTTAAATATAATTCGCGTTGAAAGATCGTATCTATTACGATTTTCTATTAAAACGTGCAAATTTATTCGCGATTGTTCCAACGATCGGCCGAAAGTAATTATAAGACGGTGTAAATCTTCATCGCACGTGTCGTTCTTCTGATCGTAATCGAGAGGAATTTAAACGTCGGCCAAAGGATCGAGAAAATCCTGACGACGACCATTCCAACGATAGAAATTGCTTTCGTTGCCAAAGACGCACAGGCAGACCTTTAAACGCTTCCCTCGCTTCTTCCTTATCTTCGCACGATCTTCCAAGATTTTACGCGAACGTTCGAGAGATCGCTGTGTCTTCTTCGTAACGCGAAAGACGCGAAAAGCGAGAAAGAGGACGAGTCGTGGCGACACAATGGTGACGAGAAATTTCCCGTGGAACGACGGCTGGCCATGAATGAAGCCCGGATACGTAGGATCGTAGAAACGGCAGTGAGCCGTGCGACCGAGGAAACGAGCGATTACGCGAGCTTTACGAGCAATCGCGGAATGGTATCTCCCGGAACAGCGAGACAGCCAGCAGACGATCAGACACGGGCCAACGCGATGACCTCGACACCGCGATAATGTTCGTCACGAGAGAATTCGCTGCGTATAATTCGTCGATGATCGATGATACACCGAAATTACTGGTCGAAAAAATCAAATTACAGTAGTTGTTTATGGCAACGATACGAAAGTCGCGGAAGAGATGCATCCACCGATCGATTGGCGGCGGAGCGGCTTTGTTACCGCGACTGGGTGGAAAACTGGCTTTTTCGTTTCGTGTCGTCCGGTTTTCGTGTCCGAACGAACCGCTGATTCGCCGGCCGGCCATTTAGGAATGTCAAAAACAGGGAGCAGGAAGTTTCGCAAGGTTTCGAGAAACTCGAACGACGAGTAGATCCTCGAGGACGAAAAGTACCCGCAGAGTGTGTAAAACGAACAACGACGACGTTTCTAGTTGTTGGAAAGAAAATTCGATGCATCGGATATACCCGCTGCGCAACGAATTCGTACTCGTCCTCGAGATCGGTTCGAATAACCGCTGGATCGATTACGCTCGACCGTTTTCAACCGACCAACTTTGTAATCGACGAACGTTGTTTTAGTGCGTGCGAAAAGGCTTCGACGAGTCGAGAGCCGAGCAGCGAAGATTCGCCGCAGATCGCCCAGCGTATTACCCCGTGTCCTTAGAGGGAGATCAAGAACCCGTGGGACGCGTCTGTCTATCGCGCCGATGAAAATAACCAGAACTCGAAGGCTGGCGAACGCAGCAGACGTACATGCAAATTCGAGCGGCGATAAGTCTGGAATGGAACTTGAAATAGTAGAGTCGGAGAAACAGAGGGGAAGAGGTACTTTCGATCGAGTAGAGAAGCGCGTCGATAGAGATAGCGAGAGGCGAGAACCGGCAGCGTGATACCGCATTGCGTATAAAAGGGTTTCAAGGTGAATCGATGATAAGTCGACTGGTTCGCCCCGCAGTCGCTTCGTTCTCTAGAAAAATCAAATTGGATTGATGGGAAATTCTGTACGCGAAACGCGTAAAAATTGCTCGATCTCTGACCGATGGATCGGATAAAATACTTGAAAAAGGGAAATCTGAAATCGATCGTTCCGATATCTCGAAATTTTCCTGCGTTAACGGATAAAGAATTCGTCCACTAGAAAACCGACTTACAGACGCAGTACGTTTTAGAGCAAGGGAACTTTGTAGTCTAAAGAATTTAATAAACTCTGTCTCTACGATCTTTATGTCGATTTTGTAGCTCGATTCCACGGACTGACGGAGATTGCCGTGTGAAATGTTTCTTCGTTTTCTACGTATAAAAAGAATAAAGTCCCTCGACAGCCACTGCAAGCGTCGATTCAAATTGCAGCTAGATATTCTCGAATTTTCTCAATTCGATTCGCTTCGATCTTATCTTACGAGTCCATTTTTCCAGAGAGCCGTTCGATTATAACGCGAGTAAGATCAGGGCAGGATCGCGAAATTCTATCGGATATTCTTACGAAGAAACGTCGCACGGTTTCCGCCTATCTAAACGATCTATAAAATGTTTCTATATCAACCTCGATTCTTTAAATTCACGGTGATAATCGCACACAGTCGCGTTATTTTCATGTTCTGTATCATATGGTTAACAGAGTTTTCGGATACTATATTCGCCTCGTAAAGCGTTCTTTTTACAATTCTTATTTTACGCGGTGCTGCGTAATCCACGTCTCGGTCCGCGATGTAACGCGACTCTGAAAACTGTTCTCGGCGAGATAACGCGATATCGATAACGACGGTCGTTAGTCGCGATGTCGTTGAATTTACGAGCCCTGTCGAACGGTCCTGTATGCTTGGGCCAGTTCTCGAGCTAAGAGGCGAATCGAAGTAAGAGAGGAAGAGGGGTGAAACCGCGCGGAAGAGGACGCGCAAAGATTCTCGTGCAAGCGTCTACGTAATTGCGTCGTGTACGGTTCATTAGTCTACTCGAAGTTGGTGGACAGAGAGGGAAAGGGGAAAGCATCGATGAGAGGCAAAAGAGAGAGAGAAAAGAGAGAGAGAGAGAGAGAGAGTAGAGGGGAGAAGCGAACGTTTATTCGCGGAGCCAGCACGCTCGTTATCCGTTCGGTGCCTCGTAATATTTTGTGATTCCCTTGTCCACATCCTTCTCGGCTTCTCTTCCTCTCTTTTTCTCTGCCAAGGGTTCTCTGCCGCGAGCACCCTTAATTAGAAACTTTACTTTGCGCGTTTAAATGCATTACTCGCCGTAATATTGCACAATTTATGCTCCCACGAGCTGTAACCGTACGCGCTGCAACAGATACCTTTTGTGAAAAAGAGCCGCGCACGTTTGGCCACGATATACCAACCTGGCCGATATTAATTAAGCGTTGATCGAGCGTCTTTTTGGGATGCTGCGATCGAACCTTTTTAATAGGGCATGATTTAGTAATGGAATGGAATATGTAAGTATTCGTTAGGACGATAATCTACGCTCCGATTGATCTATACATATTTTCGACGCTTTAGTGGAGTGTCGACACCTTTTAGAGTCGCGATACGAAACGCAGAGAACGAGGAGAAATGGGAGAAATTTTCGGCAAGAAATTCGCTCAGCTTCTTCTCTTTCTCTCTGGATTAAAATTCACGCTTTACCGTATCTTTTCATAACCCAAATAAAGAACACGAATTTCTATACACGTTGCCGGAACTTTTCTTGTTCGATGTTAATAAATTAGGGGAAAAAATCACACGGCGATAAGATAAGATCGATGCCTATGCCAGGCTCACTGGATGACATCGTATTTTATTCGAGTGTCCATTACGGGGCCGGAATCTGCCCTCGGACTTTCCTTCGATCCTTTCGTTCGTTCCTCGCCCAAGTGGACAGAACGTTTATCGGCCGGTTCGTTTTCCAGGGCCGGATTTCTCCATCGAAACGCCGAGACGTCGAACCGTGAATAACAATTTTACGCGAAGATTTGCCCCGAATGCACACCACGTCGGATATTCCCTCGCCATCCGAGTTAAAAGCGTTCACGCGACTGGCCTTCGAGTCTGCGGATTTCTCCACGATTCGCAGGATAAGAATCGACTACTTCGATTTCGATCGCTTCTACGATTCATTTCGTTACGTATGCTGACTGCTCGAACATTGGAAAAAAGGAAACGCGGCTAACTGCTCGAGCAGAGATACTCGTACCTTTTTCTCAACTAGACCGCCGGTTCGTTTGGAATAACGAAGCCTCGAAATACCGAAATCACGCTGTGATTTTATTGGAAGACAGGAACTCCATTTACTCTCGACGCGCGAGCACGACGAGCTTCTACTTTTGTCGGGCAAATCACCAGGAAGCGAGGAATGTCGACGAGCGTCGTGACGAGAGAGTTACGTTCCACTCGTTTCCATCGTCGTCCAATCCTTCCTTCGTTCGACGTGCTAATTGCTCCGGAGGACAGCTACGATTCGAATTCACGATGGTGTGCAGTTTTATGTCGCACGGTAGTCGTTTCTTCGAGATACCGGTCGCTTTGCAACTTTTTCTCGTCGTTTAGTATCCCCTGCTTGCGAAACTCTGTAGTCTTCCAAGGTGCAGAGTTTCTTTTCTCTCTCTTATCGACCTGGTTAAACGGGTCATTTTCATAAATGAATTTGAGTACGCTCGTCTCGAATACCATCAACGATCCATTTAGCAAAATGATACATTTTAAAATCACTGTCATTTATAAATAAAGTGGAAGCGTCGATGTAAATATATTCTTGCGATATCGAACACTCTGCGCCACATGTGCATTATCGTATGTGCATCTTTTAATCAAGAAACGACGTGAAACGACGAATTCTTAGAATGCATCGTAATTTATTCGAACAAAATTGTATCGTAACATCGGTACTGAATATCGTGGACCGTAAAGCTAGCAGCTAGGTCTTATCAGCCTCGCAAAATGGATCCTATCGAAGGACCATTGTACGTGCATCTAAGTATAAACCACACGAGTACCTATGTTCGTAGTTCGAATGGACGAAATATATTTCTAGAGACCGACGAGCACGATGGTCTCTCAGGCGAATGTCCTTGTTTCACGACGGCCACAAATTATATTACTCCTAGAGATGTACAGCTTGGTCATTTCTGTGATACGATTATTTCGCGTCCTTCAAAAATTCCGTATGATACATGAAAATATTTACGGCACAGTACGCTCAATTCTGATATTGATTTTTATGGTAGTATCTCTTTATCGAGGCTTCGAACCAACGTTGGTCCAAAAGCATTTCTTCCGTTCCCTTCCATAGAAAATAGCTCTCTGTGACACTCGGTCGATTATTTTTATAAATCAGAATCCTCTTGCACGATTGAACCAACATCGTTCATGAAATTTTACAAATCGTCTATACTAGGAAATTCTTTCAAGCAAAGAAGACTTGGCTTCAGTTAAATTTCGCAAATTAATTAATTTCACAAAAAGTAGTCAATGACCTGGCAATCTATAATAACCATCCAGCCTTTTCTAACTCACTAATACGATTATTATAATTGCTATTATTGTTCCTATAGCTATTAATACCGATAACTACGTTGAACCTTGCGTCGCATTGGTAGCTTTGGATCAAAATTGAAGAGTGATACGCAAGAAACAAAATACCACCGGGCACTCTGTGCACCGTTGCTCCGCTGGTTTTTCGGATCTCAGAGGGAAGTAGCCACGTCGCTGTGCACCCAGGCCCACGGAGTCCGTGAACGCTCATAAATATTCCTTCGGAGTAAGACCCATAAAGAAACCGCTCGCGGGCCTCGAAAGGGTTGATTTTTTCTTCGGTCAGAAGCGAACGAGGGGACGTGGAAAGAGAAGAAAAGAAGTCGGTCTCGCTGTCCGAAGGAGGTAACCACTCTCTGAGGTAATAACCGAGGAAGGACAAAAGGCCTTGCTGTTCGTTTATACGGCTGGTCACGGCAGGATTAAAAGGGTTGCAGCACTCGCACGGATTCGCTCGGTGCACGCTTGAAATGCACTTCGCTTGTCTCTGGACCGAAGGAAAGAAAGAAACAGAGAGAGAGAGAGAGAGAGAGAATGAAGTAGAACCGCGGTGAAAAGAAGTCTTTCAGCGGAATTGGAACGCGACGATCGAGAAACCGCCCCGTGAAATGAAATAGAGCTGGCGAAGAATCGAGCACGCGGGGTGAAAATAATTTTCTAAAGAAAGGAAGCTGAAACGAGCGGACCAACGTCGAGAGTGAAGCACCATCGGCTCGAGATCCTGGGCCAGATCGAGTTTCGGAGAGGGAAAAAAAAAAAAAAAAGAAAAGGAAAAGAAATATCGAGAGGGAAGGAAGAGCTTGGTTGGTTTCGCTCGGTGAATTCCAACGTTCGGCTTCTGTCTACTAATTAGCCTCGGGCCGAGGCTTCTCGAGCTTTATCGGTTCAGAATGTATTTCTATTACGAACGCTTCGAGAATATCGTATAGATCTACTCAGAAGGTAAGAGGAATGGAAAGATCTAATTAAGTCTATCGATCGTGGTGGCTGTAATTAAACCGTATGAATCCCTCGACGCGACCTCATTCGCTCGATCATCTTATCGAATTTCGCTATCGTGTTGGCCCAACGTTATCTCCGCCATGCTCGATGTTTGACGAGCTCTCGGCCGTATTTCCCGCTTCGCTCAGGGTTTAAACCAAGATGCAAGATTCTGTCGCTATCTTAAAATAATGGCGATATAATTACGTGTCGGTCTGACTGACTTCTCGATTGCTCGCGATGACAACGATATCAACGTAAATATAGACACACTCGAAGCTTAGATCCTGTTGATCGGTACGATAGAAGTAATTATCGAAGTAAAAAGCAAATTAAAAGTATAAGGCTCGTATCAGAGGAATGTTACGTTAAAAAATACATACGAAACTTTACCCATACAATTTACAAAAAAAAACCATCCAAATCTCCAAAAATACATTTTCGTAGGATCATAAGATTGTAAGATTTATTCTGATAATTTTACGGTTAAACTACCGCGTCTAATTAACTACGGAAATTAATTAGTAAATACGATATCGAACTACGTATCTTCTTATCATACAGCGGAAGCAATAATATCTAATAAGATATTTTTCCCTTTCGATTCGTCTCGAGCCGCTGAAATTTCCAACAGCAAGTAGAATCTCACGGAGAAACGCAGTCAGAGGATTACGCGGTCACGCAGCGGATGATGTTAATCGCACGCGACGAGAAACGTTAACGACGGTTCGTTGTGTAAATATTCACGAAGCTTCGGAACAATTTTCTAGGCTGGCTAGGTGGTACAGCGACCGGGCGCCTAGACGATTCTGGAAGACGCTCGAAGGGCAAACGTGACCGGCTTCATTGACTTTACGACCACTAAAGCGAGTCTTTATAGTTCGCGCTGCGAGTGGCCTGCAAAAGCCGCGCACGCTCGCACCACATTGTGTCATCGCATTCAGAGTTACGTTCCTAAATATGCGACATGCTGCTCCCGTGCGCCAGTCAACAGACACGTCAGTCAACCATTTCCTATGTCTCGTTGATTTTTCTGAAAATTCAAAGTCGACCGCGATCGTAATGAATTTGAGAAAGCTCGAACACGAAGCGATTAGATGGTGTATTTTACTTATCTCATTTTTTATCGATCTTCGATAAACCGCGAACGTCTATGTATTTACGAGAAACTCGGAATAACGCGAAAAAATACGTAAAGTATCGGACAACATGGGTGAAATGAAGTTTCGAATTATATTAACAAAGTGAATAATATGGCTGAGCAAATTTTCCATAGAAAAGGTAGACGAATATCCCGATTTTCCGTTTATTATATCCATGCATTTATCTTTTAAAGTAAAATCATTGAAAGTTTATAGGTTTCTCTCTATAGACGCAGATATTGACTATCAGGCAGTTACTTAAATATCATTCGCAGATATTTTCATTATCGGAATCGTCCCTCGGCGTTTCATATGCGTCGACCTAATCGTTTGATTAAACCGACGGGAGGTCGTAGCAGAGAAATGACCGCGCGAGTTGCATAGGATGTCACAACGTTCGATGCAAACTTTTCGCCGCAGGATTATATATATCGCTGTGTAATATGCGACTATCTTGACGAAAGTTACAGCAACGGCGCAGCGGGTCCCCTAAACAGCCAACTGTCGACTAAGCTGCGGGTATTCATCAAACTTTGAAACTTTGACGGACTTATGTTAAACCGTCCGACATCATAACACAAGATCCAGCCAAGTTTGTTATCTGCAACTTGTACAGCGCCCTCAGAATTCGCGATTGCAGTCGAGAGACGGGAACAGGAATCTTGCTCGATTAGAAGGAAGCCACGCTGCTCTACCTTCTTCACCTCGATAGCGTCTATCCGACCGTCACGAATAATCAGCAACTCGCGATCGTTCGCGAATGTGAAGACCCATAATCTTTCATATACCTTATTCGCGATTTTTTTACATTTCCACTTTATGCCACTCTGACTAATCTTCTCTGAACTTGTAGATTCCAGAGATCATAAATATTAGGATATCCACTGTCATTTAGATGTTTCTTCACTGCTTCTGTTATTTTATTGTTTTTATTCTAAATCGAACGTTTCATTCGTAATATAAAATTCCCTTACGAAATAAAATATTAAATAGAACAGACTTTGTTAACGTTTTCTGATAAATGTAGCGGATAAATATGTGTACGAGTACGCATATACGTTACTTACAGTTCTATCCGCAAGTACATCGCGTACAGTAGTAAGAGGATAACGTGCAAAGTTCGACTACGCTCTATCCGTCCAATCGGGCAAAAAGGATTCGTGGGAAGGATACACGTCCTTCGGTTTTTCGGGCTAAAGAGTTAAAATAGGACCCTCGGTTAAACTACCTCGCGCCGAGGTGTCCAAAAAAGCTGTAAAACTATAAAAGTAGCTAGCCAGCAACGGAAGGGTTGTGAATAGCCGGGGTCGTGCACCTCGTTTCGACTAATTCCATTTATTTCTGAATTGCTTTTCAACGCGAGTCCTTCAAGGATTCTGTGGCGAGATACGCACTCGGAAAACTCGGAACGTAGGCTAGCGTAGCGGAAACTCGGGTGTTTTTAAACGAATTCCACGGCGAGTCGATACCAAGAGAGAAGAGACGAGGGAAGAAGTTGGATTCGTCGGAGAGCAGAACGGTTCGAAATATTCCATTGGATCGTGGTCGTGCTTTCTTTCCTCGCGCGGCGATAACGATAACTTCCACGCGGCTTGCTCACGTCGTCGAAAAACCGAGGCCTCTCGAGGCTACCGTCGATGGGATGGTTCGTTGGGATACGCGGGGTTTGCACAAATCCCTCGATTCGATCGCTGACATCCGACCCTGTCCTGGAAATAGGACCGGACGATGGCGTCATACCCACAACGCTTCAAGATGGCGAACAGTTGCTTCAGACTCCATCTAATTATAGCCAACCTTCGAGCAAATTGTACGGATCGTTCGATGCAGAAAATAGAGGAAATAGCGGATTCAAGACATTTTCAATCTGGTATTCTTTTTTTTATAAGTACAAGCGGATCAGACGATCGATCGTGATTTAAAAGACGTCGTTCACGGGCCAACCTATTCCGTGGGATTGAACAGTGAAACAATCGAAAGGCTGAATGAGTTTCCAAGTAAACCGGGAAGGAAAATTACCCGGGTCCGGCATTCTTGTTAACACGGGAATTCTTATTACGCGGAACCCCCGTGGTAACGAGATCCTCCACTTAGCGAATGCAGCCTCGCGCGATTTTACACTCGTCGCGCTTCAGAAAACCTTCGCTGTGTTAATGATGAACTCTCGGGCCAAAAATACCCCGCTGAAACTCGGACACACGCGGCAACGCGAAGGCGAATTTCACGAATTTTTCGAAAGAAATCGCCCTTCTTGCAATTAGCATCGCGGTGAATTTTCGTTCATTACTTATGCTAATTTCACCTTTTACGTTTACGTTTCTCTTGCACGATGGAAATCACGAACGTGAAACACCCCTCGTGAATTTAATTTTTTTCTTTTTCGACTTGCGTATAACCAACGCAAAACATATAAAAAAATAAAAAAGAAAAAAAGAGAGAAGAACATTATACGAAAAAGTAAACTTTAAAGGAGCATCGTAAACAACGAATGGAGAGTTTGGAGAAACAGCGGGAGATTCGAATGTTTAAATTTTAAAAGAATCACGGGTATTAATCGATATGCAAGCGGAATATTTTGCCACTTAAACAGCTTCTCTCTTATTTTCTCTTTCTAGAGATAACGCACGAATCGCACGATTTTTAAACCGCATCATGACGTATCTCCTGGTCGATTTATTTTAAAACGAAACGAACGCACGAGAATATTTGTTATTTATGCCTGTTATTTATGCGCAAAATATCGCGATATGACGCGAGCCATTGTATTTGCAAGTTAATTTCCGCGCGATTGCAGCAAAATGAAACGTTTCATCGGGACGCCGAATTTCGCAGTGAAATACGTGCCGATCGTTGCTCTCTTAATCTCTCCGGTTATTTTTACAGTGCCGACGGGAAACAAGGATATCGCGGACACGATGACAACGCTCGAAAAGTTTCATCTCGCGAATCGACCGTCGCACACGCGTAACGCGTTGCAATCGACTCCGCAATGGAAAATTTACGAACCACCAAGGGTCGACGAATTTTGACTCCGGAGCAATATTTTTATTTTTTTACTCTTCTCCGTTGAACAGACGAAAGGTACGGCCACACTGGACCCTTGTGGAAACCACGTCGCACGACGTAATCCCTGGGGAGTTATGGGAAATGAATTATAGACACGGAGACTGACGCGAGAAGGGAGCAAAAGCATACAAAATGGAGCCCTGAAAGGAATGTCGACTCCATTTCTGCTTATGTTTCCGACGATGCCTTTTTCTCAGCGTCGAAAACTTTTCATATCATTGGATATTACTTTCTCGAAGAAAAGCTTCCAGCTCGCACAATCGCGAGAGATAAGTCTGATTGGAAAGGAGGGAGACAGAAAATTTGGGCAAGTAGTAGATATATTTTCTGTTTTTTTAATCAGCGACTCTGTGTTTTATCTTGCGATAAATCTTGCAATATCTAAGCTGAAATCCGAGAGATCGTGGATTCCTGCGATTTCGCATTCTATTTAGAATTGCTCCAGGGCTGCTGTTTCATTTTTCATCCAAACGCCCAAACATTTTCCAAATAGCCCATCGTGTCCGATATCGATCCCTACATTCTATCGCATACGATTTATTTTGTGTATTTAAATGAAAATTCAACGCGCGCGTAAATGCCGATGTCTTGATCGTGTACTTACAGGAAAGGCGTGTATCATTTATCTTGATCTATACTCGGATTAGTTTTTGAATCAATAAAGAGGTAGCCATTGGGCAAAATAAGCTCGCAACTTCGGCGAAGAAGAACCCGTTTTGATAAAAATTCAAGAGAAAACACAGTGATCGAGTATCTATTTCCTGGAAATCTGAGCTGACCGTTATTTTGAACTATTACTTTTGAAATGTAAAATTCCTCCAATATGAATTTAACACGACCATCAACCTAATCATCGAAATTCTAACGCTCTCCCATATCGAATTGTCAGATTTACCCAGCCATATAAACAACATCCACCGTTACGTAAGCTTATCATTAATTTTCACTCTTCTCAGCCGACATTCCTTAACGGATCAAAGTAATTCCCGCCCAGAGGATGGCTATTTAAGACTATAGATCGTGGAAAAGGTGAACCGAACGAGCAACTAACCGGGTTGTCACTTCGATCCGATGGTTTGGTTGGAAACAGTGTCCGGTGGGGTGAACCGTTCTACACGATGGACTCTCGCATACTCCCCAAGGACAGGTACTACGGAGAGGTAGACCAGTTACCGGCGGAACTGGCGCACCAGCTAATTAGGACTTGATTGGCACTCATCCCCGCCACTGCCGCGCCAGAACACAGCCGTTAGAAACCATCAACCTATTTTCTCTTCGCTTACCCTTCGTATCGCCTGCCTTCTTCGTGCGACTCGTCTCTCTTCCTCTCTTCTTCTTCTTCTTCTTCTTCTTCTTCTTCTCGCCTCCCCCTGTAACTGGCCTCCCATCACGAAGCGGCCATCGGCGCGGTGTAGCTCGCTCCGGTCTCGTGTATAATTGTATAATTTACTCGGCAATTTGGCCCACGGTTAATTTGTATAATTTCCCCGTGGCCGTGTACGTAAATTCGACGAACCCCCTTTGTAGGTTGGCGCACCGCGCCGCGTTCGAATACCGTGGCCAGTAACGGGGGAGGCTGTTTCCACCCGGGGCCGCTCCCGGGGGATTATTTCGTGAGATATCTCATCGTTGACCGTTTCTCTCCTCTGCCGTTTGATCGTTTTATTGGCCGACGCTCAGCTACTCGACGTGCCGCGTTTGGCCATCGGGTTCAACGACTCGGGATGATTTCATTCGCACAACGAACAAGCTTCTTTTATTTTGACTTTGGTTACTTTGATCGATTACATCGATCGGTTGTAAGAGAGAAGCTACATGTTCGTAGTTTTGGAAGAAAGTTTCAGCTCCGTCTTCGGTTCTTCTTGCTCTCTTTCCACGGATTCCCGACGGGGCCAATTTCATTGAAATTCGCGAACAGACTCGTATCCGATGGAAACTCATAGAGCTAAGACGAACCTACGTCTCTCCGCGAAAAAAGAAATTTCCGTGAGCTACGGCTCTCCGTTCCCGATACGAGCAACTTTATCGAGCAGAAATTTTTCGATTTGCCTAACCTTCGGTACGTGAAAATATACATGGTAATTTAAAGTTTTTAATTTAATTTAAGAAAATGAATCGATTTTGACGAATATATATGCGTATTTTTAGGACGTGACATCTCGAGTGACATATTGGAAATTGCTGCACGTGACCGAATGAGAACGGAGTGCGCAGATTTTCAAATCGAATTTTCCCAGAAGTTCAAACCGGCTGCAGATGCAAGGAATTGGCACGGAGCATTACGAAATTTTGTTTCCGTGTTAGAGAACCGAACCAATATTATCCGAAACGATATTTTTCATATCGAATAACGATTGTTGCGCGAGATTATCGAATGAGCAAAACTTAAAATTACATTTCTTTTGCATGTATCAGTATCGCGTCATTCGTAAAAATATCTCGATTCCCAGTGTTTTATTATTGGTATTAAATAAAGATTATCTTGAGAATAAATCTTAGTAACAGAGATAATATCCCTACTCGTCGGGTATTTTCAATTAAAAACTCGAGGTAGAGCATGTAATACCATCGCAATAATAAAAGTGATCTATGAGGATCACGCGAACAATGTTGATCTCATCAGTGGATTTTATGACGATCATTTAGACGAATGGAACGGCAAAGAGTAGATTTTACAGTTCTTTGGTACGACGATATCAGGCGAATAAAATTTATACCTGAAGATGTTTAATCCGGAAAGGACAAAGCAATAGTTTGCCATAATATATTACGAATACTTTAATCTCTGTAAGTTTCATAAAATTCTAGTTTCTGTGCGCGATTTCTTCGAATTCTTTCTCGCAACCGCAAAAGCAGAATTTAACGAAACGATCGAACGAAATTTCGGATGCCGTTGTACCGACGTGGAAATATTTTCGAAGAAAATCCAAGTTACAGTTGGAAGCTTCTAACAACCCCAGCAGCTCGATGATTCGAGTTCTAAATAAGCTACCTAAAAATGTCTAGGCTTGGTGTTTTCGTGTGCTGTCTGTCGTTTTCCAAAGTCTCCTTTTCCGTCATCGATCCTCTCATAAAGACCAGATTGTCGTATCGACCCATGTCACGTCGAAGCCGAAGGCAAGAATATCCGACGAGAACACATCTCGCTTGCTCTCCATCATTCGCTCGTTTCTCCGTTCGATCTCCATTCCTCCGTCGGATATTCACGCCGCGTACCAGGAAAATATGGAACGTGACAGAAAGGGCGAGATTTACGGTGGCACGGCACCATGAACGACGCTTAACGTGGCATAGCGGTCGCGACCACTACAGATTTCTCTTATCTGGCGGAGCTAGTCGTTTCCCCGACCGTGTACATAGACGAACAACCTATCAGCTAGTGCATACGAAAGTACACCTGCTTGAGCGAGTTCAAAAAATAAATAATATACCTACACGACACGATTTACCCACGAGGAACGCGTTTTCTTCGACGATGCAGAGAAATCTTCGCGACACTTTATTCCATCGAGTTACGCACTCGCGCCCTTTTCAGCGTGTACGTATCGAGAGTATCTACCGCCTATTCGTGTACTCATATTTGGATTCGTGTCGTTTCGTTTATCAAAGTAACCGGAGGATATCGCGTAAACCTGCGAATTCTCTGTAATCCTTAAATCGATCCACGATGATTGTCAGTTGGAATCGCAATTAAGTAAGAAAGGAAAAGGATTCGTCACGGAGAACAAGTTCCTCGCGGCTATATCTGACGGTCTGACGGTAATATTCGTTCCGCGTTAAGGTCTCTCGTCGCGGAATCCATTTCGCTTTAATGCAACTCGCGTATAGATACCATGGACGTTGGAAAACTGAATGGCCGTCTCTTTCTCTTCGTCTTCATCTTCTTCCCAGCAGTGTCTCTATCACGAGGACATTAAAACTTTTCTCATCTTCTCCTAATCTTGAAAAATGGTCTCTTTCGGAGGTCGAAGAGGAAGAAAGTAAGTAAGTATGTATATGTATAGATATCTATATGGAGACTGCGATCGTGGTAGAGCAACCGCCGAGAGACAGAGACTCGAACGAGATACCTATGTAATTATTCACTGGGGAGTTCGCCTCGTTTCGCGTTATTCCCGTTGCACAATTCCACCCCTTGAAATCACTGCGTCGTTTTCATTTCGGATTCGTCCGGCTTTTCAGCCAGCGCTTGAAATATTTACCTGCCAATCTAAATTCAGATTGATGGAAAGTCGTCGGTCGGACGAGTTTTAGAAAAATGCGGCATGTATTCATGAGCAATCACTGCCAGATTCGTTTACCAAACGAAGGTAAAATATCGCATGTCCCGCGGAGCGAGCAACGTCCATCCTCGTGGTTCAGTTTCTTCTCGATGAAATTCGAAGCGGTCCGTGGAAATCCTGGCGTTGTGGCGTAACGAAGAACCGTACAGAAACGGGAAGGAAAGAACAGGGAAGACAGAGAGGCAGAGAGGAGCGTATTATTCGAGCGAAGAGAGGGATCCATCGAGTGCAGATAGAATGCCTTGCCTGGGCTGAACGTGAGGAAACTTCGTAGGGCGGTCTGACGATGGAAGAAAGGCCGACGAGGGGTATCCGGGCGGAAGAACCAGCATCGGGCGAAAGAATAGACGGGATGCATTTTGCTGGATAGGAGGTTCGGGGGCAATCCACGCTGGTGGATGGCATGCACACACGTGGTCGAGCAACGAACAGGAGGCTGGGTTAGAACAGCGGTTGGTATTGAGCCGGTGCGCGCGCACTCTGCCTCCTTTTCAACCCCGAAACCTCACGGGGGCGACCATCGTCTCGATCTCGAGGCACACGGCCGTCCGCCCCATTGCGTCGCTTATGCATTTCGCGTGCGTTCGATCGCCTGCCTCAAGGTCGTTCGCCGTGCGAAGAATCGAATCCAGACGCACCTCGAATCGACGTATAAGCGAGAAATTGCTAGCCAACGTGATATCTTCTTTTTATTCTTAATATCGTAAGGTTATTCGTAATATGTATTTATCAGTCGGGATGGATACACACGGGCCGAAACTTTAGTAGCTACCGATTCGTATTAAAAAGGGATACGTGTATGGATTTTGACGAGAGAAATCTTCTCTGTTGCTCTAACGAGAGGGTAGCCAAGGACGGAGTATCGGTATTCTTCAGGGCACGTCGTTCGTTTATTGCGATCTCCATTTTTATGTGGATCTTCCGCTTCATAAGCGGAATCTCGTTGGCGAAACGGCTTTCTACCCTACGAAATATTAATGTCGTTTCAGAAGACTGTAGTCACATCCACCTATGTCTCTATTTCCCGATGCCCCCCGCTATATTTTCGTTAGCTTTTATATTCCGCCCTTTCGTCCAGTGTTCGTCGTCGAATTTCCACTGGAAATATATCTGCCTACTGTTGCAGTATTACCTCGACACGTGTCTCGGGTGCAAAGGGTTTAAAAACGCTTATAATAAAGCAAGCGAGGCCGGCTAAACGTCGACGCGTTGACGAACGGCAATTTAAGGGAAAAGAAAAGAAAAAAAAAAAAAGACAAGGAGTAAGGAAGGAAAAAAAAAAGGCTCTGGCGAGTCGAAGGTCTCCGGAAAAAGGGGTAGACAGAAGAGGCAAACTTTTATAACCCTTTCCACGGTACGCCGCGCCGTTGGAAATAGCAATGCAACGACTGTTGTTTACCTGATGCTCACCTTGACAATAAAACATCGTCGAAAGGGTTCAGCCTGAACACGCGAGGTATAATAAACGAATTTAACCGGACCACAACACGAAGGCTAACCAGGAAGGACGTCTTTTTTAGATGAAAAAAAATAGCCATCCTTTCGAAACGTAGCAACGAAAGGGGTACCGATGACCATTTTACTGTTATCTGCTTGACGAATCACGATGGACTGCAAAGCCATCGGAATGACAGGTGAAGGCTTCGGAGACAGTCTTTGCTCAAGGTCTTGAGACGCGACTACGCGAAAATCTCTATCCGTGTTCGTTCAAAGTGATATATATTACGTATCGAGGTTCCAGGATAACGTGCATGGTTAATATTTTTTGGCTGCGTCGCGCTACCGCTTCGAGGTAAGTTTCATACTCTTGCGAAATTTGCATATACGTAGGTGCCCTTGTTTGCCAGTGAAGCGTAATTTTATCATTTATTAAATAAATTATCGAACGATGCGAAATTCGATGTATTTTTAAATATTTTTTGCCATTACCGTATACGTTCTTGCCAGTGCTACGAATCAGAAAACTCAAAAGAAAAGATAAAAAAGGATAAGCTTATCAGTTTCCTAGTCTGTATCCTAATAAGTAAAAATTTCGAATCGTTTTCTCGTATCTGTTCGTTTCCAATCTCGTCCGTGGAAGAATATCTTCTGTCGAAAGGTCCATTACGGCGGAAAAGCAACGAGACATTTTCCGAAAAACGGAAAACCATCCTACTATGGATGTTTACGATACCGCGAGCACTTGAAGCTCTAAAACAGAGAACATGCCTGCCAGTTATCTAACCACCATTAGCCTCCTTACGTCATGGTCTGTCCGACAGCTCGATCTCGAAGCTGCTGGCTGTTGCCGTACTCGTAGGTAAATTACACGTAGCCATTGCAGTTGTGTCGCGTTACACGGTCTCTAATGTTCAGAATATAATGCGGAGTTTATTATAACGTGGCTTGTACAAGCTACACCGCACGCGGCAGCCTATCTAGGGACCTAGGGAAACTTGTTATCGCCATGGATATTCAAAGTTGCACGTCCGTGCGCACAACGCGGGACACGAGAATCCTCGTAAATTGCAATTCCACGCGTGGGCAGCCATTGGCGCGGATCACGCCGGGGAAATTTGTAAATTTCCTTTGTTACGGCGCTCGTTCAACGATAAGTTGCTCGGGCTATCTTACTTTGTTTCCACTTGGACGTCCGCATCGACGGAGTGTTCGGACGTTCGACGAGTTTCATCAAGAAGTGGGTGTTATTGCCGATTGTTTTTAGTCTTTTGTAAATTTTCTTTTAGATCCGATGGAACTTTATTTCACGAGTCGAATAGACACTTTGGAATTGTTTCGAAGAGCCGCAATGTTGCAACGTTAAAGTGGAAGTTGGGTGTTGCAGTGTATAAACAGAGACACGAAATGGAAGTTTGTAATTTATATTGCTCGAAATGGAATCAGCGTAGAAGCCGAGGTTTGTCCGTATTCTATTTAAGATGCCTAAAATATTTCTAAAATTCCGAATCTTCGAAACATCTATGAAAACGTACAGAAACCAGACGTATCTTCCAGCGTCTTAACAAACGTAAATTAATCACGCGTTAGAAACTTGCGGCAGAAACATTCCGCGATATCTCTCTTTGTCCGTTTCCCTAAAAATATCCGAAGCGGCGATTACGCGACTTCTCGAATCCCCGCGAGACACACGTGTCTTTTTAAGAGGGCGGGAATAACGAGAAAGTTTTCAAAGTGTCAACCAGCCACGCGAGCCGTCAGCTTTTCATAACTCGGCTGACGAAAGAACAGCGAAAAATTTCCGCAGTTTTCTGCTTCTTCTCGTAGAATTTAGGGCGAGGGTGACGCTAGTGAGAAAAGACGATGATTCGCGCACACGAGTACGTACGCCAGCGTGACACAGGGTGAAACGGAAGCATTAAAGGACATTCTACCATTCAGGGACGAAAGAGGAGGGAAAAGCAAAGGTGAGAGGAAGATACGGCGTCGAGTGTGACTCGGTACGATGGGGTGAGACAACAAAAGTTCAATTCCGAGCAACGACGGAGAAAAATCTTTCCCGTGATTGCATTTTCTCTTCTCCGGCTGTGTCACCCGTGTCTGTAATCCGCTCTCCTCTAGACGGAAATCGCCTCGGCCCTTTCTGTCCAAGATATTGGAACTCGATCGCGACGAGATTGATATAAATATTTAAAAAGAACAGCTCCTCTTCCTATCTCTTATATCCGAGAATCGGTGAATATACTAATACGGTTATGCGATGGAAAGAACAAATTTTCCCTTCTCTTCTTGATGCAATTCGCATCGCTATTTCGAAAGTGTCGCAATTGAAATTTTGTTAGGAAGACGACACAAATTATTTATAGAAGATTAGGAAAAATTATTTGTGGGTACCGAACACAGAATCGGCAAAAGGAATAGCCCGCAGGTCGAATATTATTTTCCTAATCTTGCATTCTTAGCTCTTGCAACGTTTCCGCGACGATTTTCATCTTCCTCTAACACGGAATTCGGTTACTTCGAGCCATAAAGCTTTTCAGCGAACACGTGCGAATTTTCTATGCCAAAAGGAAGCTAAATATCTACTTCTTTCGGCTTATATTAACAACAGGATATATAGAGCACGTTCTAGGGATTTTTTAAAACGCCGAGAAACACCGGTCGAGACAAAGGGGATGCATAAGCTGGATTCGGCTAAAATTTAGCGAGAGGCAGCGTTGTTATTTGCGTACGGCGTGGTTGGAACAATATTTCTCTAGTATCGAGCTATAAAGGGGCGCGTGTAGAGAGATCGCGAGGAACGACGCAGAAACGAGATTCCATCGACCTACGAGAATACCTTGGAAAATAATTTGACAGCTGTGTACGTTCGCCGATAACACGGCGTTTTCTCAGTTTTCCGTTTTAGACAGGAAGCATAGCATAGACCGGAATTCTCAGCTCCTGGATTTTCGGCTGGAATTCGCGTCTCGACAGCTTCGCCCGGGAGTTACGGCGCCTAAGAATTCTATACGCGCGACGGCGAGGAATCTCGAAGAACGTATCATCCGCGCGGTATTCCGACGCGATACTTTTAGGGGAAAGAGAAAAGAAGAAAAAAAAAAAAAAAAAAAGAAAAAGAACCGAAAGAGATCGAGATTGTTCGACGAACTGAGAAGATTCAATTGAATTTTGAATACCGCTTCGTGTATTATCCCGAGAAACTATTTCCTCGGTTTTTCCTCCGTAGCTTTCGACCTCGATTTCCTTCGCGTCGAGTGTAACTGGAATCCGACGGTAAGTCTCTGCACGCTGTAAGCTTCGTTGCTCTTTGAACGCTAGCGTTTTTTTGTCGATAGTAGATGGAAAAGCGAGTTGGAAAATTGCTGGGAGATTTCCGAGGACAGAATAAAAAATAGTCATCGAGTAGGTACGTTAATATTCCGTTTTACAAAAGGTTTAAAAGAGCAAGATACTATGAAGTGAAAAAAAGCGTAATATTCCGTAAAAAAATTACGTTACGCGACGGTAGATGTATTTACAGTAAGCTGTCGCCTTGTTTCAAAAAATGGACGAATTTCCACGGGTTTCCTTTTACTTCTACCTCCGTTTCATTAACCTGCGTCATCCGTCGGACGCTACTCACTGCCGAGTGCAATAACTTTCCTTCGACGTTCGCCTCGATCAACCCTTCTAATTATTACCTTCTCGGGTTAGACAACCCGAATCGCCTACGGAGATGAAACAGCTCGGTGTAAAAAGTGATTCAATTGGGAAAACTACCGTCTAAAATCCTCGAGGTCGTATCACGCGAGAAACAACAGAAGAGAAGAATCTCTGAACGCTATGTTGGAAATCTCTTCGACGAGATTCTTCCGGGATGCAAAATCGTTTAGTATTCGTGGAATATGTTCTCGTTGGCGGGTCTCCTAGCTGGAAAGTTTCTGTTCGCCGAGGGAAGCTCGCAGCGACCCAACGCCAGGTGTTCTCCGATTCGACGCCGAAAGAAATTCAACACTTTTGGCAGATTTCAAAATCTTCTGGATTAAGAATGCAAATGGCGCGGTTCGAAGGCGACTGCCATCTTCGGCAAGAAAAAAAGAAGGACGCAGGTGTACACGTGGTGAGGTGAGGAAAGAGGGGGGCTGTTCGACGCGCGGAATTCTCTATATTTTCGGGCTGATGCTTGAAATCCGGTTCCCAGGGAGGATATAGGATATGCGTAGCGCATAGCCGATGCTCGGCGCACAGCTGCGAGGATTATATTTCTCGGCGAGCAAATTTTTCTTCGGGGGCGTCGCGTAATCGCACGTATATAACGAAGTAAAGCTGCCGCGACATCTGCGACACCGGCAGCGAAATCTTTTCCTCCGCTCGCTTCCGGTTAGTTGGCTCCGTGGCTGGAAATTAATTAAAGGCGATTCCCTTGCGACGAGCTTGACCTCTTTCTATCGAATTTTCTTCCAAGAAATACTCGGTTGCTCGAGGTAGCGTTTCTAGCTCGGCATTTATTTTTAGGGAACATTGGATTATGCAGGGAGGTGCGAGAAATTCAGCCACGAGTTAATCCGCCCGTGTTGATTAACGGATCATCGATGCTTCGTTGACTCGTGTTGGGAAATTCACGTTTTCTCAAAATTTCACGCGCGATTCGTTTCATTCGTTTACTTTAAGCGCAATTTTACAAATACGAGACTCGTTTTTTTTTATTTAGTTGTTTACATTCACAATTTGTCCGATTTGGACATTTGGTAGAACAAATAGGAAGATGTCGATAGTGTTTGGACTAAATAATCAGATTCGCTCAGATATTACACCGACAGTTGCTCTTCTGCGCTTCTGTCGCAAGTAACCGACGATTAATCTACGGATTAACGAGCTTCTCTTAGGATTTCTTGTTCTAAGAACTCTCTAGAAAGGAAATTCTCAGCGAGAGTCATCGGTACAGGGGTGTAAATTCAAGCAATCGCCGCTTGATCCATCTACCGCTTGATTCCTCGGCGCACGTCCTTTCGGTTCTATTGCTCGTTTTCAAACGCGAATCCGTAGACACGTATTCTCCATGACTAAAACCGCGCAAAGTACGCAACGAGACTGCGAACGAATCTGTGACTCGCGCGGAGTTGGTTCGGAGCGAGTAATTTACGTCGGGCGCGGAATAATAATTTCCTCTTTGTCGTGGGGCGCCGCTTTCGCCTAATTACGCATATTCGAGAGAAGCGCATCGACGCGTACGAGTTTTTAAAACCAGCGAACCGAGAAACACCGTTGCAACAAATCGGCATCGTAGATTTGGAAAGCTCTGTTCTCGAGCGAGTTACAATTTACGTTAATACGTTATAATAAGTTTCGCGGCTTTGTCTCCGGCTTCGGTCGAACGGCTATTTATAAATAGGATTACACTGGCCGTCGTAACAAGAGTAACGCACTCGTAAATAACGCGCGAGCGTATCTCTTTAACCGAGTACGTGTAATCAGGGAACGTTAATTAGCGATTCCGCCTCGAGATCCTGCGAATCACTCCGCGTATAGGGAAAAAAACAGCATCGGGACTAAATGATTTTATTATTCAGATCATTACGCCATAAACGCATCTTAACCTCGTTCCATCGTCTAATTGGTAACAACGTAGGGAAAAATGTAAATTGCAGGCTTCTTACGATTTCCAAGAACAACGCACTAGACGATTCAACTTTCGAATTATCCCGTATATTTAAAAAGTTATCCAATCGGGGCTCATTTTTTATTACGGATCCTTTTGTAACAGCGAAATTGTCTTCAAAAATGTTTTAAACGATACTCCTCCACTTTTTTCTCCGCTTTTATTATTTTTTATGTTGCTAGTGCTTATACCGGACAGCACGTATATGACCCCACTGGACGTTAGGGTAATTGCATTCAGGTTTCGGGAGACTGAAAGGATACAGCGGTCGCCGAGCAGCGCAATAAAGGCGGTCGAAACTAATAACGGGTTGAATCAGGGGTAAGCTATGCGGGCTATTTCGTACCGAAGGAATTCTTTTCACCGTCAGCATAGCGTACGGTTTTCTTTTTAACAAGAATTTACCCTCGCCAACATGATCTTTTTGACCGAGCTTTGCCAGAAGCCAGATACGAAGTTAATTTTCTTTAACGTTCCTGGTCACAGGTATTTTTGCCTTCTATCATTTTTTTTTTCTTCTCGTTCTTTCATTCTAAGAACGAGAAAACAGAAGGTGGTGAATAAGTAACGATTCGTTTACAGGCCGTTTCAAATCTGCAAATTGGATGTTCTTAGGTATTACAAAGCTTATACATATATCTATCTTGCAAGAAAGTTTTATAGGTATCTTCAAAATAGACGAAACTATATTTAGGCAGCTGTTTCGATTATTTAGTCTGACAGCTTCTAATATCTACCAGCTTGTACCGAAATTAGCGTGTGTATCGAACGAAACGGAATGTCTTTGAATTAATTGCACATTAGCAAGTGATATATTCTACTCGTTTAAAAGCTAAGAATTCGACCGCTCGTTTCAATTTCAAGCGACCGGGGCGATCGATGGCAAATCGTTCAGACTCGCGATAATTAAATTAACGATGACATCCCTTCGGATGTTCAATCCCGTGAGAGAGAATGGGAACGCGTTACGCAAAACGTTTACCATTCGTGCGTTTCCTACGACGTCAGGATTCCTCGATGATTCCTTCGTTACCCAACGCTGGTCGAATAATTTCATCGAAAGGACGCACGAGCAGAGTAGAAAATTCGCGTCAAGTCCCAAGGCAACGCGACATCTGGTTGCTACATAGCCGAGATTGATTAACCGGGATTATTGACTGGGAGAAATCTATTCGATCGTGAAACGTCGGCGAAATTTGAACCTAACCCCACGTAGCAACGGAGTACGCAATCAGCGTGCGTGATAAGGCGGAGAGGTTTGGTTCGGCGGATTTCCACTAGCGGACAAGTTTTCGTAGCTCACGCAGCACGTTCGTACGGACAAGGTCGTTAAACGCGGGTCAGGCACGCGTTAAACCTAAAATCAAAGCTGACCCAGGCGAATGCAACTACCCTGAGCCGTGTTTGCGAGTGGCCAGAGGTGAAAGCGGTCCTATTTCGAGCCGTTTATAAATACTCGACGTGGACCGGTTACAGTTAGAGGCCGGAGGGGCCGGAGGAAGACGAAAAATTCGATGGAACGTTACGAAGGCGGGTAAAACGAGCGGAGAGGAGGATTGCTCTCTCGACGCCATGTCCGAGCGCCATGTCCTCGATCACGGAGCACGCGATTCGAGCTGCGGCTGGACCACTCGGCTCCCAGACATCGACTGATTTGTGTCGCCATCTAACAGCCAAGCGGCCAACTTCGTAGTCGAGCCTCTGTCACACGAGGCCAAGCGCTTCTACGTAAACTCGCAGCAATTCGGCCGCGGATCGATCCGCCAATCTTTTTCGGCACAGACTTAGCAGCGAGCACGCCCGAGCAATACTTTTCCCTTCCATTTTTGACCCTTTCGCTCCGATATATCGTGGCAACTTTACCGCCACCGTCGGACCAAACCAGCCCCGACTGGATCGATGGAATTTCTTCGCGGGATCCAGGCGTTCCTTATTCGAAGAATCCAGGTCGGATAATACGAAGGGACGAGCGGGCATTTTTCCTAAGGGATGATTTAAATGGCCGGGATAGGAAACTGGAAGAATTTCAAATCCGCGATATGGAAGTAGAGTTACGAAGGGCAGGAGTCTCGCGTTTCTAGCGTATCGCAAGGCCATATTTGATCCAATAATAGGGCTCAATGGTCGATAAATGGTCGATAAAGAATCGCAGATCGGTTGGTTACGTTGATTCTCCGACGAGAGATTCCACAAACGATTTGCGAACGATCTCGCAACGAGGATTTTTTGGAATTAAATTTCCTTGGTTTTATAAAATCTGGTAGCTATCCGGCGTAACAAACGCAGGCATGATACTATTTAATTTTAAAGGAACATCTCTAGTAAAGTAATTTCAAAGAATAAATTAAAAATCCTATTCTCTGCTGGCTCTTACACATGGGAATTCAAAATTTTCCCAATCTTTCTCCGAAGCTACTCTGCTCAGCTGAACGCTCGAACCATACCAAAGTCTAGTTGGATCTCGCTACCACTCAACGTTGGAGTTTCCACTAAAAAACTTCGCTAGCATCGATATTAATACCGTTTCGGGTGATGCAATCTCCGAGGAAGACCGCAGGAAGTCTCGTTGCTTCAGCCCCGACCAAATTATTCCAAGTTGGTTAGGAGAATCTCGTCGGTGTTCGGTCAAAGCATTGATATGCGCAGACCCTTCCATCGTTCGAGACACTATGGCCTCCTATTAATTTAGGTATAATCGTCGTTCTTCCTAATTTATTCCTCTTCGCAGATAACGAATCTTACAGCGAGAACTGGTTGCAACAGATCTTAGAAAAAGTCTGTTGAAAAATGTCCAAAGAAGATTCTACGTTTCCTAGTAACAGTATATTTACGCGTGTCGACGTAGTATGCAGTGGGATTTGTTTATAATCCAGATGGAAACTATCGTGGCATAGTTTCTCGATCGTTGGTGCGTCTGAAACCTGAATTTTGGGACGACGATCTCGTGTAACATGGACACAAGGGATCGATACTGACGTACTTCCCCGACACCTCTCGGGTCATAGTAGTGGGATCGTAAGGGTTGGGCAGGGGTTGTCGGGGCGCGACCGACCGGTCTCGACTGGTTGACCCGTCTCGCCACGTCTCGACCCACTTCACCCTGATTCCGAGTCTCCTACCCTGCGGCTGGCCGTCACCACCCCTTTCGTTCCGTCGCCACCACCCCGCAAAGCTTCCTTGAAAATTGACTAGAGAGCCCGTCCAAAGATGGCGCCACGTGCTCCGGCCAGCAAAAGCTTTCGGTTGCTAATCAATAAAAGTCCCTAGCAAGGGCGTGAATGGGTCCATGTAGGACTTTCAGGATTTTTGGCACGATTCGCTGTTGTCGTTATCGCGAGTGAAGTTCGTTTAAACGGTACCGACGATTATCCGTTATCAGTCCCGAAGCTTATCGAACGAGCTTTCGATTTTGGTCTTGGAATTTCGGTTTACGCACCAGACATACGAAATTAAAACTAATACGGTTTGGGCTCCGTTTTAAAATCTTTCCTAGGAAACGCGCGATAAAATCAAGTTGTTTAAACTCGAGCGTCGAAACGACGAATGAAAATAATTAATAATAATAATCGGGAACGACGAGTCGTCACAGGTACTGGTTTTTTAGATTTTTGGTAAATCAAAAGAGCGACAGGGTCGGTCCACGTTGGCGATGCAGCGTCGATAGAATCCAATTTGCGAAGTGAATCCAATTTCTCGCCTTTCCGCAGGCCGATCGCTTCGTCTCACGCACCGGGGGAAGAGTTTCTAATCTCCTGGTTGGTCCGTTCGACGCACTAATAAAATCGTTCAGGCTCGAAACGGTTTACGATTTCTTAAAGCGGGCGTTCGGACGCGACCATCGAAAAATCTTAATCGCGAGCCGCATAAAGAATTATAAGACGCCGCTGTCGACTGGAATAACCGCGGTATAGAGGATTAGTTGCGTTGGAAATTGATCTGCCGCGCGTCATGAACAAGCCTTTTTATGAACTGCCCGACAGCACCGATCCTTCGATAAAGCTTCGCGATTAACCGGTCCGGGGTGGTGTAATAATAAACGCAGTGGCGTCGTCGCGTGGTTGTTCGACCAGACCGCGATCGGAAGAAATAAAGAGACGCAGGAGAGCAGAAAGAGGGTGCGGGGCAAAAACCAGAACCGAATAGAAGGTGAAGCTGTATCCAATTAACGTTTCGTGCGTTGTCCAATCGGTAGCAGGCATTTAAACGACGATTCATTGCGATTAATTCATCGGAACAGGTTTGCAGGATCCATCTAATCAGAATTCTCAGCCCTCTGAGCGAAATTTCGCGGACTTCGATGCGAAACCAATCACGTTCGGTGTCCATAGATCCTTCGTTTTATAAACATTTCGTCACGGTAACCGTTGGTAAGCGAACCGATCTACATTTTGCATCTTTCCCTTCCCAAATTCTGTTCTTTTTTTAGGTTGAGAAGGCTACTGGTAATCTGAATTTTATATTCGAAAAGCAATACGTACATATTGTACATAGTGGTCTTGAAACCTGTCGCTTTCGTAGAACGTTTTGTTAATGAGCGATCATTTAGGTTACAATTCCACACGAATAGCAACGATAAATGAAAAGAGACAATCGGCATCGGCCGATTTTAAGCTAACACAGTGTTTTTTAGAGCGTAATAGAGACGTGTAGCATTCGTACTGTAAATACTATAGATCTTAAAAGAAAAATGACAATGCTGAAGTATACAGGAAAGAATAAAACTAGCAAGAATGGCGAACGAGGGGTTGGGAAATTGTTTGAAAAGCTGGTGGAGTCGGAGTAGGGATGAAGTTCTGCCGGTGCACGAGTTTCATTGGGCGGAGATAACAGAAGGTTACCAGAGTTAACTGAAATGCTGATTTTCTCCATCTTTTTCGTGCGCTTCCCTTCGCAAGAATATAAAATATCCTGTCTAATAAGACGAACCGAATGAAAATTTCGATTATTACGTTCTACATCTCTTTCCTTTACGTAGAATAATTTAGGTAAATATTTTTCGAAAAAAACACTCGACGCTGTATTAACGAAGCTTCGGCTTGTCCAACGTCTTTGAAGAAATTATATAACGTTATGTAACAATTAGAAATTCGCCGAAACGTATGTAAAAGAGACGAAATTTTGAAAAGGGAATGTCTTCGACGGTAGGATTTTAATTTTTTAACCTTTTCGATGTTCAATCGAGGGAACAGGAAGAACGAGCGATAAATTCGAAAAGAATTCCCAACAAATCAGCCCGGAAAGAGTGACCGCGTAAAATCGGTTCGCCGAGTGACGACAGACGCTCGAACGTTCCTCTAAAAAAAAAAAAAAAAAAAAAAAGAAGTCTCGAGGGAATCCTTCTCACGACCGAAACAGCGACTCGAGAAACGCAGATAAGAAACAATTTCCTGCCATCGTCGATACGCGATCCTTTCGACTTCCCTACGCTACTATTTCCATCAAATCGTTTCACTAAACAGCTCTGGTTTCTTTCTTTTCCTTCGACGCCTCCTTGTCGATCATCCGGGCGTCTCGATAAGAGCTTTCCGGAGAAAAAAAGGAATGCCTGTTTTCCTATGGTCATTGATACTCCACTGCAACTTTTGACGATTTCTTCTTTAAGCATGTTCTCAATCTGTCGAGAAGTTTTAACCTTTCAACCTCCTCTCGATTATATTCTCGCATAGTTCCAAAGAATACAATAATCACAAGGACGAACAAAAGAAACGAACAAAACGAACGCGGATAAACGAGGTGTAGCAAGTAAATCGGAGGTGGTAGCCAAAGGTGATTGGATGGTGATAAGGGATAGACTCGTTCCAAAGTAACTGATAAACCGTTCCTCTCTCTCTCTTTTCCTCCCTCGCTCGTCCAAAGTAATTCCGTCTCTGACCCATCTTGGTACACGACCTACGCACTGAAGCAATTCACTGGTTTTCCATTTTGTTTACTATGTATTCTCCGTGTCTCGCCACGAAACGACCCGTCCGTCTATCTCTCTCGCAAGTTCCAGTCGGTTCGACATTTTCGTTTTACCGTTTCCCTCTTCGTCCCTCTTGCGCGTGTGTCGGTCCATCGTCTCTGTCTATCCGAGAGCAGACTCCCTCCTCGTCGATCGTCCGTTTTGGCCGGGCTCGTGGTTGCTGTTCAACCAGCGGAAGCCAGCTAGACAGCTCGGAAGTTCGGCTCTCTTCGTTCCACCATGCGAGAAAGCCGTCGACGCGACAAGGACGCGCGGTCTGGGATAGCCAATCAGAGCAAGGCTGTTCTCCTGGCCGCCGATCAATGCGAAACCCCACTGTACCGACGTGCACAGGGTGTATCCGTGCTCTTTGTCGGGAGAGAAACCCAGCCCAACCTCTGGCTCCTCCGGCCAGCGGAAGCGGCGCTCCTACGTTTCGACACGCTGCCCGATGCATCCACCATGTCACTTTGTATTGTCGTCCGACCACGTCGTGCCGGGCAAATTTTTTCCCTTTTTCGCCGAACGACCTTTCCTCCCTTTCTTTTTCTCCTCGTTCCTCTTTCCCTGTCGATCCTCGCGATCGCGATACGTCGGTGTATCCACTCGCTCGTGCGAGCGGATCCCAGCCTCGGCCGTATACACCCTTTCGCGTTTCCCGTTCTTTCTTGTTCACTTACGTGATAGGAACGCCGATGCGATTCTTGACTGGCAAGCGTTTCCAAGTACATCGAGGAATGCGTCGAAAGCCGCGTTGAATTTTGTGTTCCTTGTTCTCTGCTCGGCGGCAAGTCTTCGCTTTGCTAAGAAGTGTAAATTTCCGAATGGACGAGGAATAAGTTTCGCGTGGGAAAATAAGTGGATTTCGACGATCGAAGGGAATTGTGGAATGATCGCAGTAAAGGTCTGGTATCTTACCTAATATATGGACACCGTGTACTTACAATGATCATCAAAGGTAAATGACGATTCTTCACGGTAATTTTCGAGTTACGTCTTTAACCCGGGCGTCGTTCGGAAGTCGAGGAATACCGCGGCATCGCGAACGACCAGTTCGTAAAACAAGGGGACCAAAGATTACAGGAAACCATCGCGCCGGTCCATTCGTCATGTTCGAAAATTCCGCAGTCCTTTACCGTGGCTCCATCAAATTTTATTCCGGGTAATACGCAGCGGCAGCGTCGTTCGGAATACGTGACCTTTCCAGGCAACTCTGTATCCATCTAAATTGGATATCGGACCGAGTTGTTATCGGCGTGACTCGACTGTGTTACGCTATAGAGTGCACCGAGCGGGACAGCGCGCGGTCCGAACGAATATTCCATGTGCTTCCTAAACAAACCGTATCCATAAAGGCTGCAAGCTGAAACGGTATAACCGCTTGCGCTTTCAGCTTAATTAAACGAAGAGTTCCGAAAGTGGCCGCGATCTTATTCCGAACTCTGGCAAATAGACCGAAGCGGACCTCGCAGGTTCGAAACCAGCCGAGATAACGAGATCCTTTCGCGTTTTCTATATCTCCGCCCCTTCCTCCCTTTCCTTCTCCCTTCGTCATTGTTATACGAGACATTTTTTTTATTCCTTCTTTTCCACGTTTCGCGGAATTCCAGCGATCGGTCGCGAACCGATACCGTCGCACGATTATTCCTATATCTATCGTAAAGCAATTTCTGAAAAGCTATTTCGCGAAGAATATTTTCAACGCGATGGTTCGTACGGATAACCGACTCTCTCTCTCTCTCTCTCTCTGCCTCGCACCGGCGATGACCTATCTATATAGAGAAAGTCGACGTTTCACCAGCCCCCTGGACCGGTCTTTTATACACGCGTGCACCTCTACCTCGACGTGGCTGGTCTTGCAACTTCCTGACCTATCTGTTCCACGGAGATAGCCTCCTTCCTTCCTCTCGATTGTTCCTCGATGAAACTGTTCCTAAAGTAGCCGAACGTCTTCGTGCTACGCCTGATAACCGACTCCATTAATTCGAACGGGGCTCTTCCTCTTGTTCTCTCCGCTTCTCTCTCGTTATATAAGCTTTTCGTGCTTCTTGAGACGCGCGGTTTTATTTGCATTTGCAATTTTCGAGATTGAACCGTGTTGGAAAGTTTGGAAATTCGTCGCGGATATCGTACTTGGACTTTCCGACGGTATTCTTGTTATTTGTAAGTTGAATAAATTTCGCTGTTCGTGGGAGAACCGCGAGGACAACGTTATCGCGTCGAGAAAAATAATGCATTTTCAAAAACAGAGAGGTGTTGCCTCGTTTCGAATTCCTTTGGCGTTTAAACGATCGCTTTAACACGCCGTGCTTTACGTTTCGGCGCAAGACTTTGGATTCGATCGAAAAACTCTTGCGAAAGTTTGCCAAAAATAAGATTCGTTTTCGATGAATTTACGCCAAATATTATCGCGGATATCTAGCTTCGTATACACGATAAAATAGTTATCGCGTCTACTCTACCTGACTAATATATAGATTTGAAAACTTACCCATTGGATGCTGAGCCGTCGAATCCTCGTTTCCAACAACCTCGTCACGTACCACATCTGAAACACTGGACCCTTGGTCCAAACGACAAAACGTTAACGCTCGGTCTAAAATAAATCTGAATGTTCATTTCAATTTTATTAATAGAAGAAATCTTTTTCAAAATGGACAGTATGCCGATATAAACTTGTATGTATAATATCTTAGTTAAAAGAAGGAAGAGGTGAAATTTTTATAGCTCGAGATTTAAGCAATGTATCTGTTCGTTCGACGAGAAGAAGGACCAGAGAAAGCGAATTCCATAAGACCAACCATAGAACCAAGTTGAACAAGACGCGCATCTTTTCTATAAGAATAAGCCGCGTTCTATCACGATCATTCTCCCTATTATCTGGAATCTCCACTCGACGACAAAATATTCGCGATCGTCATCGAGGAGATTTCCATCATTCGTACGATTATCTGAAGCCATCCGGAGCGATGTTCCTCGACCATCATCGACACGTGCTATTTTTTATACGTTGCAAATAAATCTTGTAGATACACACGATGAAATTGGACGCGTGTGTGCCGAAATACGAGCATGTTCTAATCGGATTCCTTTTAGATACGAAAACCGACAAATTCAGCAAGCTTTATCCAATCCGCAATGTCTATTTTGAGATCTAGTTGAAACGTTTGTTAAGTGCGTGTTTAATGGAAACTTACGAAGTTCGATGCGCCGGAAGCTCACCCTCGTGCGGTCGTGCGGTCGACAAACGAATGTTAATGATCGGCCGATCGACACAAACGAAAAGTATTATTTACTTGGATACGCGGGAAATCGGCGCGGGGGGAAGCAACTGGGTCGAATACTAAGCATCGATCGATGCTGGCCAACTCGATACATCACGATATCGCATAGGCCACACGAAACACGATGCGCACGCGTACGTCGGACCGTTCATTACTCCGATTCAGCATGGCGACTTTGCCACTTTTTCTATCCCTACTCTGTCCGCTGGCAACTGTTACCAAACTGTGTTACACCCAGCCACTCAGCAGCGCCATACACACCATGAATATTTAGTACGCGTGCCGGTTGTTGCACGGGCGACGCACCCTTTCGTTAACCTTGGAATTCTCTGATTCGTCGGGCGGTCAGCTTCCCGCAGATGATATCGAGCAAGAATTTCGATTTCCTGCGAAACGGTCGCACACCGGTGAGAATGTTCAAATTTTCATGGAGACTGTACCGGCTGAGAGTAGAAATTACGACCTGTGATGCAACGTTGCATAGAAGAGGCGAGGCAAAAATTTTACTAGAAATTTAGTACGTACGTCTGGTCGTACGTAAAATTATCTATTTCTCAGCTATATTTAGAAACGAAAGATAATTAAAAGTTGAGCAACGATACAGTATATGTTTCACGTTGCTTGCGATTATGCGAGATGCGACAGCTTGTTTCCTATTTGGACAACAAACGAGATACGACGAACATTTGTTCGAGGTTCGGTTAATAGCACAGACATGCTAATAGAACTGGTCCTGCGAATGAAGGAAGATGCAGCGATGAAACGCTGATAGATACGGTAAATTTTATCTCTCGCTGTAATTACGCGAGTCATTTGATCCGAAGGCTCAGTGTGCGTCTCTCGTAAGCGATTCGTGTCTCCGATCATGTATCCATCGCGATACGACGATACTACGTAACCAGAAACTTTGAAAGTAATCTCGCGTTAGACGCTACGACTGGCAAAGCTTGGCAACTTGGAGAAATAATCTCTACGGACTGTGAGTACACGGGAGAAAGCGCGTAACGCAACCCCGTGCAATTTAACATTTATAAGCGACGTAAAATACGCGTATTAACAAGCAGTCGAGCAAACTATGGCGCAATTTGGCTCGCGATAAAAAAAAAGTACGCACGCCCACGCCAGGAAACGGGGCATTAAGAAAACAGAGAAACGAGCAACGACGAGACAGCGTGTCAGCTCGTTAAGGGAGGCCATCGCGTCGAGAGGGAACACTAGTCGATCGTTTTCGTCCAATTTCGTCCCGATGCGATGAAAAAAGCGAACAGCGCCGCTAACAAGTTCATTTAGAACGTGAATCGAATCGAGATTTTGCTTTTCCTGCTTATTCCAGGAGAATTGTAGAAAAGGTGCGGGTAGGTACGCGCGGGTAGGTCTCGTCGAGGGAGTATAAAGTAGAACGAACGGTGACACGCTACACATCGAGCGATTCAGACTCGGTCTCGTGTCATTAACTTTCTCGCGCGGCTAATAGAAAAGACCGTTTCCATCGATCGGTTTCCAATCGTCTCGTTGTAATATCTGAAAGCGTACGATCGAAAGGACTTTAAGAAAATCACAATACATCGTCGAAATGTTAGAAGAATTGTATAATATTACATTGTAAAAATTCGTTGGTCAAAGTTATATATATACACCTGTATTATTGAAAGCAAAAGTTAACGAAGATAAATCGTTGCACACGTAGATATTATATAAGAATGACTAGGCTAAGAGGCTAGGGATCCTCTAGTGAGACAAATTAACTTGTCTTCTCCGGTTAACGGATTGAAAAAAGAAACGTGTTTCCATTTGAAAGTCCATAAAAATCGATCGATAACGATATCCAGCCGTTTCGTTGTGGCGCGACTCGCGAGAAAAAGGACCAAAGGACTAATTTATTTTCAGTCGGTCGTTCTATTTCGTTTCGATTGGTCCGATATTGGCGGAGAGCCAGCGTCGAACGGCAGCGGATCACTTTGATATGCAGGTCGGCTAAACAGCCAGCGTATTTAGCCGCGCGGACGTACCGAACATAGTAACACATATATCGGCAATTCTTTTACCTCTTTGGCCGTTTCGCTTTATGCACCCTGCGAAAGTGCACGAGCCGCTTTACTGCTGGAGAAGTTGCCGCCGGGTCGGCGGTGAAACGGCCAGGGCAGGGGAGGCGAGCATCAGAGAACAGCAACCGCTAGAATTCGCCCCGTGCAACGGCCACGGCCGCAATATCTAAGCAGGAAATTTCCGTGCGAGCCGGGAAACGTAGCCAGAAGTGTACGCGAATCCGGCGAATGTAAAATAGATGTAAATGCGCAGCCGGAGAGATGGACTGCAGAAGCTGCATATTTAAATGCGGATAAAAAGCTCCTAATCTCGAACGGCGACGTCTTTGCCCGAGGTAATACTTCTTCTGTAAAATTTGTCGCAATTCCCCGGCTGCCAATGGTGACACGCATCGGCCAACAAGAAAAATATCAAAGGACGAAGTAAAAAGGTAACAAGAGTTGATAGGAGCCAGGCTCGAGAGTTTTCACGGAGTACCAGGCACTCGGTTGTGAGCTTATAATATACGGACAGGCTGAACCGAGACTCCCACCCCGTGGATTTTAATAAGGTGGAAACAGGGCCCTCGGAGAAAACTGAAGTTTAAGTTCTCATCCGTAACCTGGCGTCAACGACCGAACGACCTGAACTTTGACTTATTAAAAATATTCTCGCATCCCTGCCCACCCGTTCTCGTTAATTCCGTTTTCCAGCGCTTGCCGGTTGCTTCGAAAAACATTTCCCGTCATCGCCACGGAATCACGTAGCCCGACCGACTCATCCCTATAAAAACCAGCCCGAAAACGTATACGTCGTGTGCATATACACGTTCGCGCGCCGACATGGATCTGCCGGTTTCTGCCGAGAAGAAGTTGGTGGATGGATACAGGCTTAAAGACGGATGTTGCTTTCTCGCGTTCGCTTTACGAGATACGCGTTCCGGTTTTTTCGTTAGGTTCGAGCTGTAATAGAGGAA
Organism: Bombus vosnesenskii; assembly: GCF_011952255.1. Classification (NCBI taxonomy): domain Eukaryota; kingdom Metazoa; phylum Arthropoda; class Insecta; order Hymenoptera; family Apidae; genus Bombus; species Bombus vosnesenskii. The sequence continues at coordinate 1,171,251 of NW_022884342.1, forward strand.
GATGGGTTTCCAGTGTTTACAGGTCGAGCCACGAGCCCCAAGATCCTCGTTGCTTCGACCGAGAAACAGTCATAGCTAAGATGTATCATCGGAGCAGGTCAATTGCCTTCCAAAACCCCACCTCCGGCCGCTCTTCATCGACAACCCACCCTTAAGTCGACTCTATCCTGGCCAAGAGAGCCAAATGTCGGCGTTGGTGGGGGAATAGCGATGGGCCGAGTGCTGCAGGGTCGGGTAAAAGTACGGAAAAGCTAGCTAAGGCAGCCATCGTTCGACCACACCAGGTGCCGCCATGTTTATTTTCGAGCTGTTGCTTCTTCTACCTGTATTTTTCTGGCTTCGTAGAATGTGTTGTACGATATATAATCTCTACCTTTTCGTTCTACTTCCTTTCGTTTAGGACGAGACGTTCAAAGTATAGCTACCCGTGCTTGATCTCTAGAGTTTGCAAGGTTCGCGATAATTTCGCGCAATAACCAGGCCTTATCCCCTTTTAACGAATCGTTTTTGATTATCAGCTTTTATCGACGTAGGTACGGAAACGTATAACGCGCGAGAATCGTGCACGGCACGACGGTTTTACTCTCTTCGTGGAATAATAAAAAAAAATTTGCTGGAACTGCACGCATTTAGCGACTTGCCTACATGCGACTCACGGATGTAACGATGCTATCGGCAGGGCTCGGGAAAAAATTGTTACAGCGGTACATGTTTCATTAAGACTTTTTACCTTGAAACCGGCACCAACGTTCATCCACGAATTAACGCGCATGTGGTGGAAAACGTAATGTCAAAGTGCAAGATCATTAGCCGCTGCAATTTAATAAAAAAAGCTGCTATTTTATATATCGCTACATAACGAACTATATACTGTATGACTAAAAGAAAAAGAGGGGAAAAACAGGGGTCCCTGTTTCTATATAAAAAGGGTCAAGGTTTTCACGGAAAATCTGGCGAAAACTTAGCCAAGATAAATTGTCGGAAGGGACGCGTAATTGCGCGGGGGACTTTCGTAATTTGGCATCGAGTTGCAGCGTGTATTTCCTTCGGTGTTTTCCGCGCGCCATCAAAGTAACAACCGCGGTCAAGTAGTTCGACGCATTTTCTGCTAACTTTCCTACATACCCTGCATTTCCAACGACGACGAATTTTCCACGCGTGACAACGAGCGCGTTATTCGTGCCGGGCGCACACGCGTCCGCAAAGTGCAAGACGAAACGACTGCACCTTGGCGCATGCTTCGAGCTGCCTGCATTTCGTACGACCGATAGATACATACGTACACGGTGTTACGATAATCACGAGTCAACTTGTCCTTCAAAATGAGCCCTCGAATGATCGAAGTCCTTGTTGATGAGAGAGCAATAATTTCGCGCTTATAGTTTTTTCACCTGTACAGAAGTTATTTCAAGGTGCGTTGAAATTTATCACTGGAAAGCAACGGGACGAACGATCTGAATTTCAAAGGTCGATCAATATTTTGAACTTTGAGAATGTTTACGCGATTTTGAGAAAGAAATTATGAGAACAGCTTTTCAAAAACGCTAGAAATGTTCATGGCTTGGGAACAAGGTTAAACAAGCCCCAAATATTTACATAATTTTTCTTGCTGCTTTCATTGAACTCCTAACTTTGAATCCTTTGTATTTACAAACTAAATAAAAATGTCGTGTGTATTAATTCAATTACTTTGCTAGAAAATGCACGCCACATCTGTTTACAAATAGAGGCTTTCGCTATCGCGTCTATGGATCCTTTTTTCAAGAGGTAATCTAATTCCATCATCTTATCGTCTTCGGTTTTAGCCAGAATCTTCGATCCAAAGAAGAGTGAAAAAACGACACGGGACACCTTGTATATTGTAGCTCGAAATAGTATTTCACAGGTGTGGGTTTGCAACAACTGCGTGAAAGTAAATTGGTGTAATCAACTGGAAGTATGTAGCAAACCGTGCGCGCAGCAATCTCACGCAATATTGCGCATGCAAAATTAATAAATTGGAAATTGAACGTGGCGATTCGCGTGATATTGTCGGGGCCACACGTATCTCTATGCATCTATGTATAAAAGCATCGATAAGAGAGAATCCACCGGTGCTATATCGATCCACTGCCCGGTGAGCGTCGCATTTTCTACCTTCGATCTTGTTGCGACTATTTATCATCCTGAAATTACTCCGCTGCTGCTCTTCGTTACACCGCGTTCCACGGAATCGCCGCGTTTCGCGCCTCGTATTCTTTTTTTCGTCAACCACGTTTTGCCGATTTTACGAGCTCACTCTATACGCTCATCCGCGAACAGACCAATTTCTCTGTATATACAGTTGCATTTAAGGCCAAACGTTCGCGTACTATACGTTTGCTTGATCAAACGATTTTAGCGCAAATACTTTCTCAAAAAGCAGATCGACTATTATTCTGACTCCTTTACGAGCGAATGTTCTTTTAAATTATCGATCGTAGGGATACGTTTTTCCGGGCTCTTTGCAAACGAACTCAAACGCGCTGAAATTAAGGCCAGTTTTACCGAAAATAAATACATTCGTCGTATAAAGTACGATGTTTATACGCAGCATCGAGTGTGAAATACGTTCTTTGGAAGCCAAGAAAGAAGCATTATATCGTTCCACTTATCTAAATCTTTCAAAATTTTGCAAAACATTCACCGATGATCCCTGTAGAAAGCATCTGCGGCTGGCGAATTTAAAACATCGCGCGGTTTCTGTTTGATAGGAGCCCGACCAAACGCGGGATTCTTAATGAGAGTGGGTAAATGTCATTTATCTTTTAATTGCAAAGAAATACTTTTATTCCCGGATCGAAGAGACGCAGATAGCCGTGCACCTCGAATGAAATCTCCGCGGAATAATTTAGCGCGCGCCACGACGAATAATTTAATTATCGTGGAATCGCTGCGCTTCGTTCTTCGTGTTTCTCTGTGTGAAAGCTCGCTCGCAAATTCACTTTCTCTATCTCTCTCCATCTTCTTCTCGAATTAGTCTTAATTCCTGCGCGTTTCGAACACTTTGCTTGAATCACGACCGACGTTCACTAACGTCTGCGGGATAACCTCGATCGTGAAAATTCGGTAACAAAAGCGACGGTACGCGATTGCATTCGTTGCAAAATATCGTTTAATATTTTTGGAAAGCTTAAAATTATTTTACCTATTTATTATCAATTATTTATTACGTACATTGACGTTCCCAAAGGCATTACATATTTGGAATTCGTAATTGTTATTTAATATTTAGCAATAACGGAAGAAGCAAATTCGAGAAAATTGTATGGAAAAGCGTAGAAAGTCGCGTGAACGGATGAAAGGAAGATAATGTGAAAAATAAAGACTCGGAATTAGCCACGATGTACAATACTCACGTTCCTGTAATAATACACCTATTCCGAGATAACAGGATGACAACGTGGCGGAGAAAAAAAAAACATATTACTAGAGGATCACAAGGAATGTATAAAACGGAATGAAAGAGTCCGGTCTCTCGATAGGTCGATAGCTCGCGCGACGAAATGTCGAGAACCGGCTTTCTGCAAAGACCGAGCTATCCACTGCAGGATATTTTACGTAGGATCGAACGTTATATCCTAGAGTCTAGGATACTCGCGGAATAAATACCTAAGCCTGGCGTAGCCTCGTGGTCTAACCACGAGCACACGTGATATAATTTGCGGCTATCGGAGCGACTCGAAAGTAAAAATATTCGCTACGTTCTACGCCTATAAAAGGATAAGACGAGGAGCCATGAACGTCAACGGCCCGTTTATGCGCGTATCTCGACAGCTATAAACGCGCATTATGTAACCCGATAGAACTTATTTTTCTAAATTAACTTCAATTTGGATATATAACTCAACTTCGATTCCCCTTTATAATAAACAATTTCGATGCTACCAAAAGAATCAAGAAAGTCTTGGTAAACATGGGCCGAAATATCGTTAGTTTGCAAGTTATTATACGTCCAATCTGACCGCCGTTTGCTTCAACAAACACTTGTGAACATGTTTTGCCGTAGAATTATTATTTAAATAGCGCAAAGTTGGGGGATAAAAACGCTACACGGTTCTGTTACTGTTACTGAACGACCCTGGTATGATTATTACGCAAGAAATCTGTTTAGCGTGCTTCGTTTAATGATCCATTCAACGAGTTACGTAATCAGTTATAATACATATATGGTAGATAAACAAGCGATAAAGTCTGCTATTCTATTACAGGCTCCCAGTTAACGACATCTTACAACTTCGAAACTAATGCTAATATTTGCGCTTACGTTCGTAAATTTCGCAAACCTTTCGTTCTTTCGAGTCACACTGATTTCCTAAAGCACTTCTCATCGTAAATTCTAACTTGCCCCGCTGTTCTCCGAGTAGTAAGACGACAATGTGTACGGCTGCCAACGACTCGCGAGAAACGCGCAAAGATTTACAACTGTTCGACAGGAAAATACTTTTTTTTTTTCTTGACTGACCAGAAAAAAATTGCTACCTAGAACGAATGGAAGGGTGCTATTGACCGCAGGTTTGCCGGAAACCAGAAAAAATCATGAGAAAAAACACAGCGTAACCCTTTCGTCCGAGGAATACCTGGCTGGAAAAAGTTTCTCGGCCGACTTCGATCGACGGAATGGAGAAAACCACGCGACGAATAATCCTTTCTACTCGCGCCAAAGAAAACCATACCTGCCCGGTATTCGAAAATTGATCCCGTTAGGTCGCTAACTTTCGCTCTTTTCTCTTCTTTATTCTCTTTTTCGTTACTTCCGCTGCCGTGTCGAGCTACTGGAAGAATTTTCTGCCAAAGTCCGGGAAACTAGTTTCGAGAAGTTCTCCCCGAGTGGTGCTCGTGCTCGGGGCGCAATTCACGCGATCAAACTTTCCAACTTTTTAAATCTATTTCTTTGTAGCGGAGCACGACAGAGTCCAAGTGCCGTTGGGTTTACGAGAAATCGCGAGAACGAGAAAGTACTTGCAACACGGTTAAAAAGAAATTCTTTTAATTATAAAGAAAGTAGTCGGTGTTTTTACATTTAATTAAAACCCCGATAATTCAACAACTGTTCTCAAAATTATTTGTCGCTCGTAGGAAATTACATACGCGATTTAATTTCCAGTAAAAAATTATTTGATTTGTTTCTGCGGCGTGAAACCTGCTTGCTTCTTTATCGAGCATAGTGATTGGCGTTTAAAGTGTACCGAGTGTCCGATAAAGTTACCCACACAATGTACCGGAGCCCGCCCATGTCGAACGATCATAGGACGAGTCTCTTAACTCTCCTATTCCGATATTTTTCCAACATCGTCACTCCTGAAATCGATAGATAGCGACGCAACCCTTTCATGTTGCGTAGCAATTGTTCCGTACACCGCGCTACGTTTACTATTCCATGTGCTGGCTTTATTGCCAGCTGCTACCGGTTCAAGATCTTTATACCACCTTATCGAACGGTATTGTTGTTTGGCTTTGAGTGGAAAATGTTAACCGCGAACTGTTGCACAGCTTCGTTATCATGCACGCTACGTCGGGAAAAAACGAGTTTCTATTGGAAATGTAAATCGGTAATGGAAATGATCAAACAATCGTCGTAAGAAAACGCAGAGTAGATCGAGAAAATGAACTAAAACGAAATATTTACGTAACGTTTAAAACGTACCACGTAGAAACGTATTCGAAAGTTTGCGTTAATACTTCTGCATTCTGATCTTTTTAACGAGATATAAATTAAAGGATGCAAGACAATAAACGATATTTCAATGGGAATAGCGTTTATAGCTTTTAATTGTTACCTATTTAGAGATAGGTTTTGTCTCCCCTTTCGTCTCAGGGGGAAAAACATTAGTAAGTGTCGTAACCTTAACAAAAATAAGTTACACAATTTACTTGGACAAATGCAAAGAAGGGAATGAACATTCGATGTAAGTGAAACGATAACGTTCAACGTTTATAGTCCCATAATGTACGATTTCATTACTAACAAGATAGCCGATGATGATGATTAATTCGATGTCGCAAAAAGTTATCTTTTATCGAACGAAATTCAATTAAAATGTTTTTTGCACACTGACAAAGTGTGTTAACACGCACGACACACCGCCATTGGAAGCGTCGGTGTTTACGATCGCTAGCGTCCATCAACTCTCAGATAGGAGAATAACAATACTTTTTATCGAGTTTGCCTTTAATTAATTATTCGCGTTCTACGTTTGTTCGCGACGCGATTATCTCTTATCGATTCCCGCCTCGCGAATGCAATTACAATCGACCGATTTAGCTTTATACGCCAAGAACTTCAGATTGATTCGATTTCAATCTGTGATAATTATCCACATTTATAGATTCTAGTCCATTCGGTAACGTTATCTATGTAATAACACGTTACAGCGTAAAAATATACATAGGCATGTTAAACAGATATTACTGTGCGAGCATTCGTTGGATCTTATCAGTTTCACTTCGTACAATGTTTGTTTCGTTTCCAATCATCGTTCGATGAAACAGCGAAGCAACATCGTGGCAAAACTGTGCTTACAAGAGTCTTCGCTTTGCAGATGGCGAGGGAATAGAAGAGCGTAATCGGGAGAAAGCAACGAAATTTCTGAGGAAACTGGCAAATTTACGAGAACTAGTCTGTATAGGTCACGTTTGCTCCAAAGATCTTTCGGATCTTCTACTTTGTGGAGATTGGAATGCACGATGGTCGTTTCCCTTTGGCCCTCGCTGACCCCGCCCTTTCGTGGCTACGAGGAAAATGGACAACAGCGTACGTCTGTCTTTTTCTCTCCCTATCTCTCTTTCTACGTTTACTCTTTGTCATTTTTGTTCTCAGATATGAAATTGCCTGGTATCCTTTGGGAAATGCCGAGCAATGTCAGCTACGAACCATGCTAACACGTATAGAAGAAGGAGAGACAAACTGACCAGTCGGAGAAACGAAGACGAAGAAGCTAGCGCTCTGCCAGAACGAGATTGTATTTTCGTCCCCGTACCCAACGTCCATCCTATTCGATCGGACGTTTCGTTTGCGTAATCCATACACCTGTGCGTTCTTAAAGATTCAGATTCCACGAACATTTGCCGTACTTTCCTCTTATGTACACTGTTACGCGTATAAATACAATACGAATATATATCGGTTTACTTTGTCGCATTTATCGGACCGTCGAACCTCCCGGAGCATTTACATTCGGCAACAACATTCCACGAAGCTGATAAAACCCTACCTGGATCGTCGGCCATTATAGCCAATGCGAATTATAGCGAACACGAATTATAAAATCATTGCGCGATCGCCGCGAGGCGTCGTTGATCTCGTTAGGCTCATCGAGCGCGATTGTAACTCTGACTGGAATGTGTATGCGGTCAAAGCGAGCTGTTGACCTTTGTTTACCGACCTGAATCTCTCTCTCCGGATCCGGCACTAGCCACGTATCTGTCACCGTCAGATCACAAGTACCGTCAATTTTTCCAACTGTTTTCAACCTCTATCTTTGCCGAAAAGCCGCGATACAGCAAGAGGGTCGGTAGACAGTGAGAGTACTCTTTTGGCGATTCTGCCAGGATTTATGATGCCTAGAACTTTCGTAACTGTAACGCTGTTGACGTTCGATCATGCTGGTTAACGTCGTTTCTCCGAGAATAGACGCTGTATTACGTTCAAACCGATTAGTGTACACCAAAGTAGACCAGCAGATAACGAAGGAAGAATCTGCCGAATCTCTGTCAATTTTTGCAGGACGTTTTCTCCATTTTTATGACTTAACTCAGCCGAACAGCTGCGACATCGCGATATCATATTTTTCAATATGGATCGATGACGTTAACGGACCTACGAATAATCCCAACAAATGTAGCATTGCTCTGCGAATTTCGGATTTTGTTAAAAGAAGCAAGAAAAGATTATTTTCATGAAGTGGATGTGGAGACAGAAACGTGTCGAGATTCTTCGTTCCCCCTCGTCTTTTTCACGCCGTTGAAACTCTCAGCGACTCTAAATACGACCAGTGGATGGCATAAAATCGGTACATAACGTCGCCGATGCTGCGGGAAATCCGCAGGATGAAAATTTCGCGGCGAATTAGTCAAGACGCGGTCGAAGTTTCCGTCGACCGTAAACGTGCCATTTTTCCATGGGCTTCGAGCGACGCTCGTGGTAGCGGCGTAAAACGTGCAAGTTCCTTTTATCTCGACCTATAACATCGATATCCATGCGTGTATATCTATTTATATGACCTCCGGCTCGCTTCTTGGGAACAGGCATTTCCATTCACCGACTACGGTTATCGTTTCACACTTACAAACTTCCTTGTACTTGCCGTCGGGATACAACAGCGTTGTATAAACAGCAATGAAAATTGTATTTTGCTACCGTTTCACGATATTAAACGTTCCAGTACCTACGTTTCGCGGTTGACCGAAAGTAGAATCACGGTTCTAGCGTTTCGATTCGTTTCCTTTGTAATCGCGAGATGTTATTCGATGATATTTATTTTTCGCCTTATTTGGCGTCTCGGAAAATGAGAAAGAAAAGGTTTCAACATAGGAAATCTGTGCTTCGTTCAGAATACTCTCTGGTCTCGTTTGAAGGAGGAACAGAGATTCTTTCTACGCCGAACGAACGAAGGGATGATACGACTTTTGGCCATTCTCGACGTATCCGCATCACGAGTTTGACGAGCAACCTTGTTTACGGGCCAATTTCGCGCGAATACAGGCTGCGCCAAATACTATTTTTTTTTTTTTGCACGTAAAACTTCAAACTTGCGCTTTAGCCCCTCACTTTCGGTATACTTTCCTCGACATACGATTCCTTTCCTTTCCCTTCCTTCTCTTCCGCGCCAACGTTGTTAACACAGTATGAACATATAAAACGTACACACGTAGTTGATGAGTAGTAAGCGCAGAGTTCTTCTTCGGATACACAAATTTTTCCGCCAATTAAAAGAGAAAGAAAGACAAAACGTAAAAGAAAGAGAAAGAAATACTATGCGAATAGTAGGTCGTTTTATTCAAATATCCTCGATAACGTTTCCTCGGACGAGTGCCATTTTATACGCTTCCTATGTCTTTCGACTCCTCGTTCGCTGTTCCTCGTTTACGATTTCCACCGATTCGTCGCGGGTATTTTCCAGTTAATGACCAGAAAGGTAATTTATCTAGTTGCGGCAAAGTTTCTATTCGACTGGAAAGCCCGCCGCCCGTTTCCACCCGTGTCGCTGGCGTTACGTGACGCCGGAGTAACGAAGAAAAGCATATCGTGAGATATACGCTCAGGTAACCCACGTAGTATCGTCTTCTTTTCTACTGGTGTACGTGTGTGTTTATACGGATTGGGTTTAGCGAACGTACGTGTACGACCAGCTGCTGGAATAGAAACTGTGTGTTTGGCTAGACCACGTAGAGAAGTCGTCTCTATATATCGGCGTCAGCAGGGGATCCGTACACTGCCATTTTATCCAAACGTGATCCCAGACAAATACGAAAATTCGTACGTGGCTGCAGTGTATACGAGTGGCTCGTTCGATATTTTCCCGAAGAGACTGATGGAACGAAGCAAGATACGATGCGGGCGGAACCGTGGGAGGACTCAGGTAGGAAATATGACGAGCAAGTTCTGGTATCCGACTGCCCACGCTAATAACGTCGTTTTCCTTCGCTCGACCAACTCGACGTACTCTCGCAAATAAAAGGTCCGCGGATCCTGCCTGCCGATCGATCCATTTTTCTCTTTTCGTTCTAACTCCTCCTTTTCTTCTCTTTCCTCTGTCGGCTCCTCCGCGTTTATTATCTTTGCGTCTTTTACTCGTTCCTTTAATTTCACGACTAACGATATTATCCCGTTTTTCCAAATTCTCTTTCTCGAGATTGGAGCGAACGGTCGTTACGTACAGCAAAAATACTCGAATATCTTCGATATCCTGCGCGTCCTGCGCAAGTCGATCGAATAAAGAGTATTTTACCATAGGGCGCCATTACGCGTTCGATCGATATTCGGAGAAACCGGCTTCGATAAACATCGGAGAGCCGCGAGAGCAACCTCTTCTCGCTTTCATTGCCGAAATATTTCCGCGGTGTACAGCGCCGCGTAAAAAAGGATATCTACGCTGTGTACAAATTTAATTAAATTTAATTAAAGGGTTTTACCGGGAGGTCCGCGATCTTCGTCTCAACGAAGACGATGTAGGATAAAACCGACGATGGTTGATTAAACGTCTGCGGGAAAAAATCCTTTTTAGGTTCCTGCAACGAACGGACCTCATAAGCAACGAATTCTTCGGCGAATGTGGCGAGACATCGTCGACGAAGCAGCGTGATTTATATCTATTATATATATATATATATACACCTGTCCCTTGTGCTTACGACGCTTTTCGTTCATCTTCCTTCCTCCTTTCAAACGTTAGATTGAGATTCCCACTGCGTCCACCGTCACGTAATTAAATCCGTGAACAACTACTTTTTCCAGCTTTCCGGAATACTTCGTAATATCCCGATTTTTTCCCATTCGTATGACGATACTGACAATGATTTCCGACTTGTTTTTTTTATCTAATTTAGGCTTCAAAAAACCTAATGTGAATGTGTTAGAATGTTCCAAGTAGTTACGATTTTCCATTAATAAATTTTTCAATTTATGAGAATTATTCAATCTTCCAATACGAATATGATATTTTGATTCGCGTAACAAAAGTCAGAGCTGTGCGAGTGTTACTGTGTAAATTATGTACGTGCTTTACGAGCAATTCAACTTACAAATCGACGAAAATTTCGCGAACAATGGAATAATCCGTAGCATTGCACATTCACCGATGAGAATTTTTATTTATACGTCGTCCGTCGTTATTTGATATATTAAATATTCGTTCTTACGCTAATATGGCGCGTTTTATTCAAAGTTTTCGTGGCTACGAGCGCTATGGTCCTCTGGCCGAGCCTCTCGAAGCCACAAATTACGCAGTTCGATGCATCGTGGCTCCTTTCATACATATTTATGCCGGCCTCTTGAGGACGAAAGCAAGAAAGTCACAGTAGATGCACATAACGTTCAATATCTCGTCGTAAATTCATATTAAATATCGCCAAGTTTGCTTTAACAGATGTAATTCCTATTTATGAATATTACTTGTAAATAAAATAAAACGAGTTTTCACGTGGTACGCGAGCAAAATCAACAGAATCGGAAGATAAGTTAAATAAAAGACGATCGGTTAAGCACGTACATAAAGAAACCTACGTTTTCTCCGATCTCTATAAAATGGATATTAGTCCATCGATTATTCGGGACAGAAAACGTAGGTAAGTGAGTATTAGAAGCAAGGCGAAATCGTTAAATATCGTAATTAAAAGGTCGTAAGTATCAGGTGTGTTAACGGTCTACGTACTACTTTGGAACGCGATGAAAATGCAAAGGTGTTTTCATCGAGAGTAAAACAGCGGATCAATAAAGAACTACCATTCACTGCCAATTATTTTAAATACTCGATGTTTAATTAAGTAAGTCGTGCGGCATAATCATCCACGGGGAATAGTATGTTAATGTTTTCCGTAAAAACTTCTAAATGTGTATATATGGAAAGAACGAATAAGAATTGCTTCGGAACGAAGTAGCTAGTTCTTAATTAAAATTGAATCGAGTACTTGCGATCCGGTTATTCTCTCGCTGCTATTCTCCGTTAATTCCCATTTATGCATCCACGTATCGAGGAACGATAAAGTTTCACAAGCTTGGTAGTAGGTAAACCGCGAAATTCCGGCCTGTTTTACGAAGAAAAAGGGAAGAAGTTGGAAAAGCACGAAGGCAATGAAAACGCGGGAAGAAGTCGTTCCGTCCAAATAGTTTTCGGAACATCTCGATGTTCATAAAACACTTAACGCTTAACGGGTTACCTAAAGACCAATTAGAGAGCAAGATCGAGTGTTAGCAGCGACATAAAACTTGGATTACAGACTGTAACAGGTGCTGTGTACTCCTACCGATATACACGTTTCGAGAAACCTCGAGAAACCATCGAAATTTCAACGAGTACGATAAAATGTCATCGCCGTGTAACGACTCGAAGTGAAAAACTTATAGGCGCGCGCGTATTGTCGAAATTGGTGAAAAAATGGAGCAAAATGTGTGATAACGAGGTGTCGATTCATCCACGATTGTCGTTATCTGCGTGTACGTTCTATTGGACGCAACGACGATACGTCGCAGTAAATGTCATCGTTGGAACCGATTAACGCGTGAGAACGATGTCCATTGTGTTCGCCGATTGGAGTCTAAAGAAACGGATGAACGACCTGCCTATAAATGTGTTCGCACCTAACAATTAGCGGGTACACATCAGGGAGCACGTAATAAAGCAATGATCGTAGTTTACGAGCGACTATATACCCCTGCTAGAAGACTCGTCCAACCGCAGACTCTTCTCTCTTTCGCCTATCTCCTCCCTCTGTCTACCTATCCTAACGACGAGCACAGTCTGTCCGTCCATTGCACCACTTATCACGGAAGAAACACTTTGTCCTTCCGTCGTAAAAGTAATGCCTTGTAAATTGCCGAGGGGTGGCTCCACCCGGTAGTCACGCTCCCTCTTTATTTCAAAAACTATTCCAGCATCCTTCGCCAGGGGTCTTATTTTCTATGTACGGGCTTCTTTCTTTCTTCGTCTCTCCTCTTTCTTCAGGAATCGTTTGCACGGAAAATTTCTAACGGAAATTAGACCGCGACTCAATTGCGAACTAGTCGTGAAACGACTGTGCTTCCGCGCGAACGGAAAAGAAAATTTTAACGGATAGGATCGAACGTGTGGCTACGTACAGGGACGAATACAAACGGTGAGTAACAGTTTGGAAATCGATGGGCGAAAGAATCGGAGAAGCTTAAGCCGCGTTTATATTCCGGCGGAACTGGTGCCTGTTCGCGTTGGCAGGAAGCTTGGGCGTGAGTCGGGCCGCGTCGAAAATTACGCGATCGTTTTTACTACGCTCACGGTAGCAAACTCGTAAATATTCCCGGTGACAAGTCCGACTTGGTTATTCGTTATGAAGGAAAGAAGGAACATGGAGGAAAAGGCGGTGGAAGATGAGCAGAGGGATGGAGGGATGGGAGAGGGAATTGTCGTTAATTGGGATTGACTGAAAGAGAACGACGAACCACCACGGCGAGGCTGGTCTCGGCGCCGAGCTCGCGGAGATATACAATGATGTAGCAATATCTCTGATGGCAAAGAACATCTACATTTTATATGCTACGTGGCCGAGTGTCTGACTGGTCCTATCCCCTTTCTCCGTCGCTGCGCGCTCGCCGAGCCATCTGCTCAATAAATTAGGTTGCTGGAACCTGGCCTCTCCGCGCACGCCTCACGAAACAGAGAAGGAAAGAGTACGAACGAACGATGGAAGGGGTAATACCGAGGCTTCGACTCCTCGGACAGAAAAACGCGCGACTGGGACGACGAAGAAAGAACGAGCCGAACCAGTGGGAGGAAGATCGCGAGGAGAAAACGAAACAGTCTCAGACAGAAATAAACGAATATCCCAACACAGAAAATCCACTCTCGGTCTGAAAATGAAACGAACGATTCCCCGATGGCCCCTCCGCGCCGCCGTTGCCGATTCCACGATCCCCTTCTTCGTATGGCCGTCCCACTGATATCGTCTCCTACCACCACGACACCGTCGAGTTCGATGCCACCGAGTCGATGTCGTTTGCGAAATACGTTTTAGCTACAAACTCATCGTCGCGTCGTCTTCGTTGTAGTCGTCATCGCAATGGGTATATAGTAGCGGTTAGACTCGCGGCGACTCGTTTCACGGAGATACCAGAGAATAGAGATTCGAGGATCGCAACATCGCTGGCCAGAGGGGTCGAAGAGGGGCGAGGACGTGGCTTGCGATCTCCGGTTCTCGATCCTCCTCGTGCACTGCTGCATCGTTCCGTCTTTCTCTCTAGACATACGGAGACCCCTTACGGAAATAAAAAGGCAACATCTCGGCAAACCCAGTCTTCCGTTTCTTCGTTTTTCTTCTGCCGCGGCTACGCCCGCTCCCGCCTCGCCGATTTTTCTTCCATCTTTCTACGTAATCCTCTATCCTTTGGCGAAGCATCTGCCAGCCTACCGCCTTCATCTTCGTATACGGGTGCAAACACGATGACTTAGAGTAATGTCACCAGCGAAAGAATAAAATCCGCGTGCTTCGACATCGAACAAATAACTCGAAATATCATGGCCGAAGCCGACGTCTGTGTCATATTCTGCTTTATCCCAATGCCTGTCTCGCTCTAACTTGCCCGCCTCGTTTCGTTGTTTTTTTTTTTTTTTTTCGATCTATTTGAATATATTATATTTTTGTTGGATGGACAAGAAAATTGCAAAAGCGAGAAATCTGGTAACGGCGAGATATAACGATCGAACGTTAGCGAACGAAAACGTGAAATATTATCTACGACCGTTCTCCCGAATGGCGACCATAACGCTATGCTAATATTTCCGTATCTTAAATAGTCTTATCACGCTCACCGAGGGTAGTTCGCATAAATATATCGTTGCAGTTATTCTCATTTTGATAGAAATAATTTCCTCGAATAGTTTCGTTTATACGTATAACATAATCTACCATATGTGTTGATTACATATGTATCGTCATAAGTAAACGTTAATAGCTTACCAAAGAAAAGCACGAACTCGCGATAGACAAAATTTGTCGTTTGTTGAATGTTGAATAGGTCACAGTCGTAGGCAGAGGTGCACGTTTCGAGGGTAGTAGTTATCTACCTTTATGAGGGAAGGTGGTAAATGGGTTAATGTTTCGTGCCAACAGGTGGCCGCTATTGGACCGCAAGCTTATAGCTTTACGACGACCTAAAACGGTATTCTAGCATTTCCATCGATGTATGTACGAATGGCAAGAAGCAGTCGAAGAGAATCGTTTTAATGCGATATCGAGTCATCGACTGCTTCCGTGCGAGGAGTACACAGCGCGGAAACCACTTCCAATAGTACGTGTATTTTCAAAGTTCGTCGTTGGTTATACGCGATATATCATAGGTTCATCGCGAGAAAAAGTAAACTAACGTAAACTATCTTCGAACATATTCAATATCAGCGTACCTATGCGCGTCAATACGTGCAACTATCAACGATAAATGCAATTTGAGTGCCTCGTAGTAAAGTCGAGGCAAATACACGTCCAATTAACCTCTATAATCGCTCCAAGTATCGCGTGATCTTTCGTTTGGCGCTCGAACCTTAATTACAATTTCAAATGTGCATATTTACCTGTTTCTCATCGTTGTGCGTACCATTGTGAGATTTACCGAAAGTAGTTACCGCGTTCGTATATAGCTGATTCGCTGTATCTCGTTAGTACAATGTATTTAATCTTGATTTGTCATTTGAATGCTTATGGTCCGCCATTACGATGCACATTCGGGACACGAAGTTTCGACGACGATCTTCAGGAGCGACAATTATCGCAGCGGCATCTGTATGGCGATCATTGAAATAGGTCGTAGAGAGAAGCGCATAAGACGGTTAGCCCGGGCCCATTCCGCTAACGGTAACGACCGACTCGTTGGTTCGAGTCTCGGCTAAGCTCGAAAATGAATCGAGCTATCATGGCGGTGTTCCGCTCGATTTTTTCCCTCTCGCTCCGCGACCCAGTCCATCGGTATACCGTATCAGCGCGCATGCGCACTCTCCACGAAATTCCAAGATAGATCGAAGAGACACAAGAGAAACAGAAAGAGAAAGAGAGCACGAACAACAGAAGGTGGGAATGAATTGCATCGTGAGCAGAATTGAAGATTTTCTAGTTTCCATCGTGACTGTACGGTTCCAATATAGGATCGTATCTCCTTCATTTTGATACGATATGAAAAGCACGATGGAAAAGACGTAAAACGAAATCCTATGAATTCTACAGTTTGTACGAATATCTTTTTTTAATTTTTTAAATTAATACAACGTTAAATATATACGGAAGCATCGGAGTCTTTCTTAAAGGATCGTTATTAAAAGTTCCGAAATTACTTAACCGCTTTGCATAGAAAATATTTTAATTTAATTGAACTGTTTTGCTAGATCGATGTGATCGAGTTATGCGAATAGGCAATTGGTCTTAAGGACGTAGAAATTGGAAAACTATAGCGACCCTGCCGGTAACATCCAGCGGCTTTTACGGACATCCACTAGGTGCACTTTATTACCGACGTGGCGATCGATTCGGCCACTCAAGCGCTCTTGATCCTGTTAATGAGCCATTCGCGAGAAATGTTACAAATTAATTCGTGGATTCTCCGTAGCTGTTACCGAACAATATTTCGTTTGAACGATCTATTAAAACCTATAATTTTACGATGAACAGCGGTATTTTTTTTTTTTTTTTAATTTAAACATTAATGATACATTAACGAATTAGCAACAATATTTTTGTTCAAAACGTAAGATGTAAACGTTATGCTTTGAGAGAATATCGCGTAATATATCAAAAAATACGAGCGAGAAAAAGAAACAGAAATTTCTTTCGCGTTTTCCGTAGTTTCTTTTCTATAGCATGTTATCGTAGCCAAGTCGCTGGCGTTATCAGCTTTGACCGTCAATACACACTAATGAATATCATAATCTCACGCAAAGATACGAGGTATAATTATTAATAATTAACCTCGAATAGTTAAAACGCCTGTACGAGCGAAACTGAGAAAAGGATAAACAAATAAATATAAACTACAAATGACGATTGAAATTAATTTCTGTATCTCACATTCAGACAGATCGTAGATGACTAACGAATGTACGTACGACTTCACTTGCCTTATCTTTATATCCAATTAAAAATATCATAATCAGTCTGAGATAGCTGGAAGATATTAATTTACCAACATTATTTGCAAATCTTCATTCAATATATTTTCCCTACTTCCAAATACATTATTGCTAATTGTTGTACGACGATGATATCTCGTGAGACACGGATGTATTTTTATTTTTATTTTATATAAATACCGTATTTTTTTACCAATTAGATTAACTTCGTCAGCGGTATGCTGTTATGAAATTCTTTTTTCCTCTTCAATCCCTTTCAATTTGTCGATAAGTAACCTTCGTGAAAGTGAAACGAAGGCCACCTGGTAACATAATTTCTTGCTAAATAGTATCTAATAAGTTTAACCAGTTTTATTTATGCATTCGTCTATCAGCGTCTGTTAGCAGTATCTCCACTGCGCCTAATAACTTAATTGCGATCAGTACAAATTGTTGGCTATCAATCGACTTAATGTGGATATTAATGAACTCTATTAATAGACCTTACTAGAACCTTATTTGCATTCAATATTTCTATACGCTAACTTTGTCGCATGCAGCTATGTGTTTCACGTTACATCAACATATTAAAACATTCGCGATATTTTTTCAACGAGCGCATAAGATTTCACAGCCATGTAATTTTAGATTTTACTATTAAAAAATTCCTATTTGGAATTATACATCGCTGAAACTAATACGACACTTCTAGTATAATTAAAACGATTAAACGATACGTTTCGTATGAAGACGTATCGATCAAAAATTCAAAACGATACGCCACAGTAAATTGTACAAATTTATTGTAGTCGACGATGCTATCTTTTTGGGGTTGACAAACGAAAAAACCAATGAGTTTGCAAATTTCCTACACGGGAGGAGTGGTGCATTGGAAAAAAACGTGGATGCAATAACTCTTGCGTCTGGACATTATTATGTATCCTGCTGGATAATATCGGCTCGCGTGCGAGCAAATCTTACGTCATTTGGTTGAAAGTCAGCCCCTGGAAAGCGATGTAGAAAGCACACGCAGCATGAAATCCAGGAATGCGCGTATACACGGACCTCCTGGCTGCCTAACGCGACGCGTAGACATTTTTTGAAAAACCGCATTAAACATCGACGACCACGAGATGTGTATTTCTTCCGACTTACGCTCAATATGCGTCAAGGGCTTACGATCCTCGGCCCATGAAAAATTGCAACCAGTGACAACCAACGAACGTTTAAGAATATTCGCATGGCAGACGAACAGTAGAGGAATGAGATACTGTACGCCTCTCACGATTGGAATTTTAAGTTAAACACAGCATCGTTAAGCGGAGAGGTTGACACACTGGGAACTCGCTTATGCGTTTCTCTCGTTCAACGAAAACGAAAACATGGCAACGTGAAAACGTTAATAACTTCTACTTTGGGAAATCAGTTACTGCGTGTAACGAACCTTGGCGTTAAGTCAACCGAGAGGCACCGAGACAGAAAGCGACCAGAAAGAAACAAGGAACAGACTAAAAGGAAAAGCTAACGGAAGGTCGAGAGGGTGGAGACGCTGGCTGAACGAGGGTGGAGCAGCTAGGATTAGGATTGGACTTCGTTAAATGCATCTGACCGAAACGAAAATGGTAGACGTCGCCTGGTTCTCTCCAACTTTGCCTCTTTTTGTAACAAAGTATACAATTTTGAACAAATATCTTAATCCCTGAAGCCGGTTCAAATTTATGGCCGACTTTTAACACCCAGATGCGTGACATCACGGCAACATATTATTCTTAAAATATTCTCTCCACTCTCTATACGTATATAATGCTATTCCCCGCGCTTTTTTCAATTTTGTTTACGCTTACAAATGACTATTAAAAGGTTCTAGCGTATCTCAGGCGGGAGACGACGATTTAGGAGAAGGTTTCACGCGATAATCGTCCAATAAGAGTACGTAGGTATCCCTGCTACAATGTACGATAATACAACATGTTCGTCGCGAGACTAAACGAAAATTAAACATGCTGATATATTTAACCTTGGTATAGTTTCACATTACCAAGTTCTTGAATGGACACAAGTACGTTTTAGTAATTCGTATATTATTTTTTGCAGACTTTATCCGAGTAATAAACGTTTGTACGAGCGACAGGACTATCGTCGAGCAGTATGCACCAAGTAATAATTTGTATGTACTATTAGTTAATAGTTAGTTAGCGGGCATATTGGCAACGATACGTTAACAACGAGATATTCCTTAATTCGCTGACGTAGTAACAATCGGACGTGTTTCGGCGTTAACTTTATTATAGAGACACCGGAAGACATTGCAAATTGTAAATACGAACACGAGCTAATTAGCGTCTGATTGATACGAACAGATTATTCCGTTTCCTATCATTCTGCGATATTTGTAAAATGGTAATAAAATCCTACGATAAACGATTACAGCGAAACTGAAATAACTTGATCGCCGATCGTATTAAAAAATGAGTTTCTCTTTACGCCAAGCAGTTACGAAATAAATCTTAAAGTTTCTGCATTAAATATGTACCTTTTTTTAACCATAAAATACCATAAAACAAGAATGAACTTATCGTAACTTTTCCGCGCGATCTTCGAATGTAGAAATCTCTGGGCAAAACAGAGAGAACGTTTAATGAATGCGATCATTTGAGAATCGTCGAACAGAGAAACGATAAAAATACAATATTCCTACAAGCGTTCTACACTTCGACGATCCTCTTTTCCTCACGGACCACACCCTTCCAGATTTCGGTCCTCCACTGTACAGCGTACCTCACCGGCCAGTTCCAGCATATTCTTTTTTATAACCATCCGAGCCAACACCATTTTTTGCTCGAACCTATCCCTACCGCTCAGGTCTGATGAAACGCCCAATTTGGATTCCTTATGCCCATGGTTCCCCGGCGGAAAGTCGAGTGTCCTGAGATTCCTCTACCGTAAATGTGACTGAACGTAACCTAATATTTTTCTTCGTACCCTGTTACACGATCGTCGCACTCGATTGGAGCGTGATTCTCCGCCTCTCCAACTATTTACCAAGAACCCGCTCCAAGTATCTGAGAAACATTGTCTCGAACCGTATCCATCCCTCGTCACCCCCAATGTTATATAGACAAAGTCGATCGTTTATTTAGAAACGTCGACGAAGAATTGGATCGTGGAGGGTAAACTGACGTGTTTACCAGAGGAGAGGCTATCGATAACAACCTAAACATCGCCAAACGCTAACAATGTTACATGTACTTGCGATGCTCTGAAATCGTAGTGGTGTAAATATGAAGCTTTTGGCAATTTGTATTTATATAACCATATATTTTTCAGCCCCTAAAACCGTCATCCCGTTAATTATCATAAAAGTTTCGTAATTAATTAACTCGTTAGAAAGAAATGGATGCGTACAAGTTACATTAATGGGTCGGGTTATCGTTTTATTCTGTGTCGCGATACCTATACAGAAATCCATGTGTAGTACACCATGTAGCTGTTTTCATATCCATGCGAATCGCCGCAAAATTGTTCGTAAACGAATTTGCGCGAATTACAGGGCAAACGATATACTCTTAGCTCAAGTCGTTATCAAATAATTCTACCTTACGTTATTTATTCGGGTTATTCGAATCTATAACCTCCCGAAACATCTTCCTCCTCTGGTATCGATAAATATCAACAGTACGCAATAATATGTAGTCCTATATCTTTGCTGATTTAACTAATTGGAAGTTTTCGTGCGTGCAGAAATCTTGATCGATAAATCACGAGGGAGAAACGCACTGGAAGGGCGTGGTCTTTTCGAGTTTCCCGCGGTTGAAATCGCGAGCGATATTTGTGCGCGCGCACACCGACGCGGTAAAGTGTAGCACACCGTGTAAGCCCTCTAAATTCATATTCGCGAATAAGTGTTCCGTGACTGTTGAGATAAGTGATTGGTCGGCGGAGGCCGGTAAGAGAGGCAAGGCGAGGCAGGGGAACGCCAAAAGGGAAATAACAGCAAACAGGATGCGAAAGAGAAGGCGAGCTGTTCGCAAAGGTTTGCGTGCTTCGCCGAGTCGCTATTTTCGCATATTTCTATGCGCTCGCCGGCGCAGCCCAGCCGAGGGAGAAAGACCGGCAAGGAGGATCGCGATGCGGTTTTACGAGTTATTCCATATCCGAGAGAGAAGCGTAATCCGCGCCAACTTTGCGGCAACTGTCCAACTTGAACGATTACAGTAAAATTCCGGTAGCTAGCCGACCAGAAGAGAGGAGCAAACTGATTCTAACGTGATTGACAGAGAGTGGGGATGGAAGGTAGATACCGGAAATCGTGGACCACGCAATCGGAGATTTTCAATACTAGTCGCAACTCCCCTCGACTAAGGAGATTATGTTAAGTTGCGTTCACGCACGTTCCAAACCTCCATTATCGAGTATACCTACATTTTACCTATCGTACCAAGAATAAAATAACTGGGTAGCTTTTTATTGATTTTTGTATTCGTCGCATACAGTCGTACGAAGCGACTGCAAACAGTATTTACATATACCTACTCTTATTTTTCAGCGAGGTGTATTTTTATCGAGTTCTACGTTTCATTATCGTACAAAGTATCGAACTTTTCCAATCACACGAAGCTACTACCGTAGTAGTATCGTAATACGAAATTTAATTGCGTTCGAACCTAATCGAATAGTACATAAATGCCATAAATAAACGCAATGGAGTGCAACTGCTTGATGTATGTTCGTATATCCGATACTATGCTTCTTCCGTTGCTCGTCGTTTAGAGGAACGAACTTGGAAACAACACGGCTTTGATTGATTATTTCCGATAGACCAAATGGAAATCTAAAAATAGGCATGCGTATTGGTCGAAAGTTTCACAATTACGAATACGATCAAGCCGTTTTAAATGCCATCTTTCGGACGACGAAGAATTACTAGTCTTAAGGCTAACAGAATACGTATCTACGTGGATAGATATTTGAAGATTAATTTACATTTCCGAAGAACCACTCGTCGATCGATGTTATCTGCTGAATTAAGCAGTTCTGGCGTAGTGAAAGTTTGCAGGAACGGTACACCAATAACAAATGTAACGGTTAATAAAAGATAACCAGAGAAATAGCTATATGCTATCTAACGATCCGTGCGTTACGATGGAATTCCCATAGGAATGGTATAAAATGAGTGAGAAATACGTGTGGCAGTTTCGAGCAATCGAAGCCCGATTAAACGTAACTCGGTAGAAGATGCTATCGGTACACGAAGACAACCGTTCCATCAGGTAGAACACCGAAGGTTACACGCAAGTGCGTAAAAAGTTTATCGCCGCGGGAAAGCACCTTTTAAAAACGCATCGCGGCCGTTTATGAGGCAGCGATTATGTTCTAACTCGGAACATCATCGTACCACCATCGCGGCCAGCTATAAAGAGCAGTTGGTACGACGAGCTTTACATCGATCGTTTGAAATACGTTGCCTCGAGTCCCTGTAACTGCAGCTGTAAACGAGTCCCCTGAACGCGGGGGCGTGACGCGATTCGATTCCGCCGGGAAAAATGTTCGCGGCACTGTAAACGCGGAAAAGCTGGCAAATCGAGTGCGATTAGGCGCGCTCCTGTCGTTCTAATCCGAGACCTGCCTATACGTAGATATAGCTGCGGTACGCAACGTTGCGTCAACGACGAATGGAACAGGAAATCGAGAGGCAAGAACGCGTTTCCCGTGGCTTCGATACACCCTTATCGCCCTAATTCCACGACTTCTTTTCGAAAATATTCCAGTTTAACGCGTATCGCGCGACGGTAGCGTTCGCTTTACAACGGGCGATAATTTAACGCATAACAACGGGATCAGGAAACAAAAGGAATTTATTGGAAACGTAGATCCGTGGCTTAAAGAGACAATTCCAACCAATGGCCATAAGCTGCCGATTGAAATATCGCGTTTGCTCGTCGGAATTCACCTACTTGTAAAAATATTTTACGAACGTGCCATGATATCGCGTCGACGCTTGCGATTTTGTTACAACCATTGGTCGTATACCATAATTCAAAACGAATATCAATACAGATACTATTACACACCTGGAGGATTGGCTCGGACCTCGCGGAAGTGACGGTCGATTCGCGTTGTTGCAATTATAAAAGTGTCGGACGTTATAAAGAGGCAATCGTTCGTTGAAATGTATCAATCGTAATAACTCGTTGTCCGAAACGTATCACTGGTGTAATCGATTCTTTCCGCTGTAAACGTTGCACGCGTAATATCGCGTTAATTAACGACGCCCAATAGCCGGGACTCGAAGGATCGCGCGAAAGGCCGAAAAGGAAATCGGCTTTCGTTGATCCGAGCCACGTTATAGCTGATGCGCCGCGACGTACTTCACCACGAGAACGGAAAAAAGAGTCGGCTTGAAATAATAAAGAGCCGACCACACAAGACGATCAGACCGCACGCTGCGTGATTATTGGAAACGTTATTTCTTGGCCTCTGACTCGTAATGAACGCACGGAACGTCATCGGATATTGCATTCCGGATAAAAATCATTTCGGAAGAATTTTGAGGCGAACCGTGTAAATCTTGGATAATTAAGCAATGTTAGGTCTAATTAGAGGAATAGCCTGGAGAATCGCTAAATGGAAGCTTCCGCTTCTGTTTCTCTTCTTCTTTCTCTTCTTCTTTCGACGTTCCATTGGAATTCGAACATGAAACGCGATGGTTAAATCATAATGTAATAGCGACATGTATTTTGACAACGATATGTTATCGTATGATAACATATGGTATGATATATCGTGGAAGTTTGGAAAAGCGACGACATAATAAGTTTGCCAATGGGTAAACCAGATTTTTAAATAGACACGGAGCACGTTTGGTGAACGGTATTTCAAATAACAGTTGATACGTCAAAAATAGAAATAACGAACGATCAACGAAAGATCTAGCCGATAATTTTTAGATTTTAAATGGAAAATTGAAACTTAAAATTTGAAATTTGTAATTTAAAGATCAAATATTAATTGCGAATACGTTACGTTTGGATATAAGATCTTCTCGACCATTTGAACTTGTTCGTATTTTTCTAGAAACGAGCTTCGATCCTCCGTTTCGCCCACCACGAAAGTCTGTTTTTAATAGATGCGACGGAACACAGTTTTTCTATCGCTGTGTGTACCTTCTGCATTTCGTCGGTTCGAGCGGTTACCTGCATTTTTTCGTGAAATTTTTTTGCTAAACAAACCTTCCTCCTTTCTTTCGCTTCTCTTTGTGAAAGAGCTTGTTTTTTCCATGCGTGGTTGCTATGGTGTTGCGCTTCTTAAAGCAGAAAATCTGAACGACTTTGAACGCTCCTTTTACAGCGAATATTCTGTCAGTGCAATTGTTTTTTATTTAAAATAACGCGCATAATATAGCGCGTAATAGCGAATAATCGGTGGACATTTGTTCCGATCGAGAAGCAGACTTTCACCGTACTAAGAAAATCGCGATTACAAGAAATTTTCTAACACGAGTACGATCGATAACGAAAGAATGCAATTCTCTCGGAAACAACCCAGGGGATGTAACACGGGATCGATTAAATTTTACAACGATATAAACCTCAGTCTCCATTAAACATCTCCATTCTACCTAATCGAAGATCAGAAAAGTTCGAATGTTCAAATAGGGAGGAAGAATTTTTAGCAGAGCACGTCCTATCCACGAGCCAAAGGAAACGGTAATTGGCCAATGTGTTCCTAAAGCTGTCGCTCGCAATTGACCACGGCTGCCCGCAACCCGTTACCTGGCCCTTTTTTTATATGTAATTTCTTGCTGGAAGCTGGCCGCGAAAAAAAGAAAGGACGAGCAGAAGAAACACGAGCGAGCAGCCGAACGAATTCCTGTCGCTGTTTACAGTGCTTTATGACGCGGAGGAGCAACGCGCGATGGAGACGAACGGAGACGGAAGAACGAAAGGAAAACGAGAGCTACACCGTTATGAATTCGAGCGCACGAAAGCCACCGACACTGGGCTGGACACTTCTCAGCTTCCCCTCTGTCGTTCGAGCTTTATGGTGCACCGGTGCAAAAAAAGGGTTAAACTTCCTCGTACGTATACAGAGGCCCTAAAGGTCTCACTGCTTCGAGGGTTACCGTTATTATACGAATGCAAAATGTCTTTCGTCTGTTGCTCACTCAAGTTCGGACTTTCGAGAGCAACGCTACCCCATCGTTTACTGTGAAAGCTCGTTTGTACCTTCGCGATGTCGTTCGTTCTATTGTTTTCGCGCGTGCTGCGTTACTTCGCGCCTGGCTCCACAGTGACAGTGAAAATGGTGGTTAATAGTGAAAATGGTGGTTAACGAAGGCGATGACGAACAAGAAAGCAGTGTGGATGAGTATATGAGATAAGGGTGTGCTCGTGTATCTGTGTGTGCACGCGTGCGCGTATGCGTACGACGCAGACTCTCGAGTGTCTCGATGTTTGGATACTTTTATCGAGATTGGTTCGACAAAGAACACCTTTCAGAGAACGTCACAAATTGCATTGGTTTCTCGCGCGACGATCGGATCCTCCTCCCTCGACGACGAGTTAAGAGCCAAGAAGTGCTAAGGAGAACTGCCAGACGCGGTAATTAGCCAACGTCCTTCGTCTTTTAATAGAGAGATTCGTTGTTCCCACCAGTTCAATCTACCCGATCGAGCCGAGCAGTAAATTTTCCTCGAAGCTTTACTACTTCTACCCGAAGTGCGAGTAATATCCGTGTGAAATTCTTTGGCAAGATTAACCTTCTATACCGCGTCTAATGTAATCTTAGACACGTTCCACTACTTCTCTCCTGCTCGCATAAAGCGATCGCGATATTTCTCGCGAACGTTATCTCATTTTCTCTATAACCGACTTCGTCTCTGAGTTGATCGATTTCAATTTACATCTACGCGTTGTTTAAAAGGTAGAAGCTTATTCTCAGATATCCACGTTGGCAATCTAATCTACTCTAAAAGGATCAAAGAAGGAGATACGCTTCTTACATCAACTGATTGAAATATCCACGAAGTACGAAGATATTTGTCTACTTCAATTAGCGTGTTTTCCCTTCTCCAATCAACTTTAAAAATTGCAGACTCGCGTAACTATCCTTTCTACGTACGCCTTTGCTGTACGTACAACGACGCTCGTCTAAAATAATATTCGTGATATGATAATTTAATGCAACAATTTCGAACAAAGTATTGGTTTGTGATATCTTCTAAACGCAACGATAGAGTAACTACGTAAATTTTCGCGAGAACCGATATACGCTTTCGACACGACCTCGATCGCCTCTAACGTCGCATGTAACACGTGTTCACCAACCCTTAATGTTTACCGTGTTTTCCATGCAGCAGGGGAAGATTTCTGTCGGTGTTCTCTTAAACCGTTTCTAAGTTGAACGTTTATTTCTGGGTGGTTTCCCCTTGCGTTTCGAAGCTGTGTGAACCCGACGCAGCTCGCCGCTAGCTGCTGAAAGTGGATCGCTTCGTGGAAATCGCGTATAAATGAGTTCCGAGTACCCTAAAAAAAATTCAAACGATCCTAAGAGTCGCTAGGAATTGAATCATACCGCCGTTGAAAAAAGATCTTAACGAATTTCTTTGTTTCTACACGATACCGACTATTCTCTCATGTAGTCTTCGTTTTTCCAAATTATCGTTGCCAGGAATAACGAGCAAAAAGCGCGAGGATTAATTACACGAGATGACGCAATGGAATCCAGTTAGAGCAGTGCGGATGTTTAAACGTTCTCTACGGTTGTCTACGATCCTTTTTTATTTCGTCGGTGCAGACCGAATCGATTACTACTAACTGGATGTCGTAATTTTCGAAAAAAAAAAAAAAAAATCCACGCGCAACCAGATTCGAATGGGAAGCAGTCGATTTCAGGGCTGATACCTCCGAGCGGAGGCTGGAGATCGATGTTGGCAGGTGACGTAGGAGGAGGGTGAACGGTGGTAATATCTTCATTTGCATTGATGGCCTTCTTCGTCGATACGATCCTGGTTGTTAGCCCTCGGGCTCTCGAAACTCCCCGTCGATCGTCGATTCCGCCAAAGAGTCGAGATTCACGAATATCGAATTCGCGAGTCACGCTTCTTCCACGTAGAGAGTCAGCAATTGAAGAGATTCGCGTTACGCGTATTCTTAATTCGGTTGTACGAACGTAATGGTGAATCGAGTTGCCGTAGAAAAATATTTTCACGAGTACCTGTCTTCCGTCTCTCTCTCTCTCTCTCTCGATCAACAGGCACGAAACACTATGCAGCAATGTCTTCAAATTCGTTGATATTGCCGTCGTTAACTCGTCCTTAAAACATTTATACGTTTCAATAACAGAAACGACGAGCGGTCGATATCTCGTTCGCCATTCGACGCTGGTTTACGCGGCGATTAAGCGGAACAAAGTCAGATCCGCGAAAGGCGAGTCAGGTCGAATTCAGCATGTAGGGGACGCGCGTTAATTCAATAATTATGATAATGCCGATAAAACAAAGCAACCGTGATCGGATATCGGGTAAAGGAGCGCGCGCTATAACTTTGTCGGCAATTACACGCGAATATTACACGGAACAGATACAGGTGGCCCATTTGTTGGGCCGAGGACGTTCGCGATAAAGAGGGCGGTGCCCCGAAGCTCGTTAATGGATCTGGTTTTGCTACCTTGATCCGGTTACCTCTCTGCTTCTTGTACCCCGATTTCTCTCTGACCTATCGTATCCAATCAACTCTCACCACACGGAACCCATTCCCTTCTTCTCGTTGCCGCCGCATCTCTTTTCCCCTCCCCATTCAGGGTTACCTTGATCCACCTCTCGCTGCCGGTTATTACAAGCTATTCCCCTAAAAGGAGTAAAACCTGAAATTAGTTCGGAACTTATGTCTTCGCTACGCCGTGGAATCCACCGTTCGGAGGGATCGTCGCGATGCCTTCGGAATCTCGTTTCTTTTCGATTCCGTCGTTTTTCTGGTTGCGAGGCTGGCTTCATTATTTTTGGGTGGTTCGCCATTCGATCGAGTAAGCCCCGCCGAATCGTATCGCCGCGTAACATCGTATCCTCGGATCGTTATTTAAATAAACCTCCGGTGGAATCGTTATCCGACGATATTTTCACGTTTGTCCCTCGTTGCTCGTTTCTCTCTTTCCCTTCAGATCTTCTTTATATACATTTCGAAATATTCCACTGATATTTGTCGAGTAACCCAGCACTCGTTTTTCCGTTATGGACGGACGGCGGAGTTATTTTAATTAGTCCTACCCGTTTCTATTATTCCTTTTCCGTTTTCTTTTTCTTTTTTTCTTTTTTTTTTTTTTTCTTTTATGGACAAGCAGCGCTCGATTTCCTCACGGCTGTTTCGGAGGAAACATCTCAGTCGAGCGGATCGCGCCGACGTAAAAATTTATCGCGAACTTACAAGCGAAAAGCGGGAGAAGGGTTAAGGTTGAAATTAAATTTTCCAAGGGAAACACGCTGCAGCCTCTGTGCGGCCAGCTTTGTCTCGCTTCCTCACGACGGATCCAAACTTCTCATTTCTAAATTTACTTCCTTGCACTCCGGCATGCTCTAAACTTTTACGAATTTAAAGGCTTTTCCTTGCTCGCTTGATATCCTAGCCCGAAGGATGCAGTCCTTCTTTCTTTCTTTCTTCCTTTCTTCCTTCCTTCCTTCATTCCCTCCCTGATACGCGCTTGAGCATAAATCCTCCAAGTGCTTTTAAGCTTTACAAGTTCCAAGAAAGAAGCAGAATGTCGCCGACTCCGATCTCGAAAACTTTCGACTCGAGACAGCGAGCAGCTCTCGCGCAACTCGCGTGAAAAATTTTTCCCCCCTTTTTCCACGCAGTCTCACGATATTACCCGCTTTATCGTAAAAACGAGACGGAATCCGAAATTAGTCAAGAACTTACATCTCGCCTGCGACATTCAACTTTCAACGTGGCCGTCCTGATACCCACCAGCCATCCCTGTAATCTTTTCCAGCATTTTCTTCGAGTAGAATTAATTGGTAGTCGCGGTATTGCACGTAGTTTTGCTTGCGATTTCGTTTGTTACTTCGCTGGAGAAATTCTTGCAACGTCGAAGAGGTCTTTGTCGTTTATCGCAAACTTTGAAATCTTGTCCAGACTTCGTTGTACGTACTTCTTCGACGACACTGGCTCGTTTTTAAGCTTCGGTCGCTCGACACGAACGGAGAAGGACCCAAATTGTCGCTGGCCTGGATCTTGAAAGTTTGAAACCGCGCGAAAGCTCTTACGACCGAGCGAAAAGTTTTGCTACCGGGAAATAGCTTCTACCATGCGATGCTTGCAGCATGTTGCCGCTAAATTTCCAGCAGAACTTTTTCCCAACTGTACAGTATCGTTAAAGTTACCAAGAGAGATTCGGAGTTCGATAAGTTTAATCCGAAGGAATTACCATCGCGAGACTTTATGCAGCTCTGCGCGTTCGTGAAAATCATTCGTTCGCATTGATAGACGCGTTACACGCGGTCCAATTCCTTTAAATAGAAACGGCGATGTACGGCTTTGCGTTATGAAAGTCTAGGATGATGTACAGCCCGTGTTTTAGGACGTGACGTCTCTTAACGATGTTACGTGACAATGTTAAAATCGAAAGCCAAGTAGAAATATCATTACCGTTGTCAACGTGTCTGTTCTGCTATAATAGATTGCTCAGAACGATTAGAAGATCTTTATTATGAATTACGCTCCATTCCATTCGTTGAGAAAACAAACGCCACGAAATTCTGTTGTACGTGATAGATTAACGTGTTATCGACACCGTGACAGAGACTAATTTTAATACGATGATTAAAACACTACGCTATATATTACCTAACACTCATTAGGTAACTATCTTGCTCAATCACAAACGAAGACTTTAGAGAAAGATATAAGATGCAGTTTCGTATTTTATGGCAGAGTAATTTTTGAATCCAAGTTCGTATTTCAAGGCATCGCTTCTAATGTGTTGTTGCTCTTTATTTCAAAATGTTTAGGTACATCTTTGGATCTAACTCGTTTTCTTCTTTTTGACTATGTCAAAGACCACGTTATCACGTTTATTCCGCGTGTTCTTTAAATAACAATGGAATTTCAACAAAGAGCGAAAAAATTCGTGTAACTTGCTGTGCAACAGTGACCGATTAGGGTGGAATCGAACGAAGAATTTTCCAAAGAGAGAATACCTTTTCTATTCGTAGAAAACAAATTGCAATGGCGATATCGTTCGATGGCGTGGTTCTATCGTGGAACAAAGGGTTAATTGGTAAAAGATTACTCTCGGCAATCAACGATGGAACCGCGACGATACCGTTTAAAAATATATCAGCCGCGGGAAGGACGCTCGTAAATTCCGCGAGAGGGTTAATCTGCAGTGAACCGAAGCGACGGACCAATGAAGCAGAAAGCAGCGGGAATTGGCGGGCGGCGCCATGGCTCCTCGAAATTCTCCGCTGCTCGCCAATTTCCTTTGAAAAATATTATTCCTAGAATTCGCTAAAATTCGATGAAAATCACGATTATAAAAACTACCAGGCAGAAATGATTATCGGTTTGCAAAAACTTCGTTTGAATTTCATAGAAACTGCCCGCAGCTTGAAACCGTTTAGCCGTCGCGCTGCTTCTCCCTAGTTAAATACGGAGCGTTGTTTCTCTTTAGTTGAACACCTACAACGCGTTGTTTCTCTTTGGTTAAATGCAAAGTGTATTTGTGTCCCGATCTTCTCGGATGTAAAATCAATTCTAACTTTCTAGATAATTGGACATTTCTAACAAAAAAGTATGGTAAAAGCTTTAAAGAAACGGGAGATTCCTAGATAAATACTGAAAGCGATGGTGATGCGATTCAGCCATTGGTCAAATAACGAAATCGTCGGAAAATAGGATCGTTGCGACGAGTTTTAAAGAGTTTGCTCTTGTTATTCGACGAAAGCTATGGAAATATGCTTGTTTCGGTGCTGATCTTTCGCGAGCTCGTGCTACAAGACAATCGTAAGAGAATTTATGCTTTGCCTGCTGACGCAGTGTCTCTGATGTTCTTGGCCGATGGTTTTCTCGATTGTGCATAGATAAAACCACTCGAGATGCATTGGAAAGTCGAGGATAAAGGAAGATACGCAGAAGGCTGTCCATTTTATCGACCCGTCGCGCGACGCGCGCACGTCTTCTCGTTTGCTTTGTCAGGAAGAGGATGATGGCGGCGGCGCACTGCGAATCTACCCAAATTCTCTACATTGAACTCAAAATATTCTCGTACTTTGTACGAAATGTCGTATCGTAAACGTTATTCGGTTATTCGCTCTCTAGTTTCGTCCAACAACGAGGTCCATTAAATTTCCGCGAAAATTCCAGTCGAAATCTTCGAGTATTTATATTTTGCTCGGATGAGACCTAAATCTGTTTATATCTCGTTTTCAATAAAAAGACCCACAGAACTTGGAAGACAACGGACACGATATCTCGTTCGAATAATTTTGCAATATCAAGACGAATACGTCGAAGTTAACGTTGCGTGCCTATGCACTTAACGATCTTTCGTCTTCTTACGCAGCTCGTGATAAAATTCGATATGTTTCGAGTAATACATTTTTACTCCCCTTGTTCTCGATTGTCCCAGCTGCGACCATTCGCTTCAATCTACATTTACGATAGTCGCTCGTTATCTGGCGGCGCTGTTTTTAAACACGCTGTTTTATCACTTTTCAATATTCCAGGCTTAAATTAATTTTCCTCAAGAGGGCATAAATTTCTCGGTCGTTTCTCGCAATGCGACACCGAGAAGAAGAAAGAGAGAGAGAGAGAGAGAGAGAGAGGGCGATGCGGTGAAGGGGTGGGGCGAGGGTGGAATGGAATGAAAAAGAAAGTTTCGAAGGTATTCGAGATAACGCGGCGCAGCTCGGCGCCGTGTAGCCTTAAATTATTGCAACATTTTAGGCGATACAACGTGAAATCTTGGCGTCGACATTTCCTCGTAGAACGGTCGTGGTTACGTCACGAAGCTGTATGCATTCTACATCACTTCTTGTGTGTGTTTAACGTACAGTGCTTGCGTGTGTAACACGGAGACGATTAACTTCGCTTTTCGCCGCTGTCATCGCGTACCTTTTCGTCTGTAAAAAATATGACAAGAAAACTGGATTCCGTGTCGCGAATATATAAGTATTTTACATGCAACGGCCCCATGTACAACGCAGATAAGTGAATTCGCTGTCGGCGAGCGGCGTCGGCGTCGCCCTGGATGCTGCAGTTTCTGCGCATTTCACTGGTTCGCCCATAGCGCGCATGCACGCATTGTTCCACCTAGATATATCTAGGATGTATATTGTGCAACACAGAAACTGAAAAGGCCACGGCTACATAAAACATTTTACGTATATATTTGCCGACTCGCGAGTGCCAAATAATAAAAAGGAAAAAAAACCGTATGGCACGGTTAAATGCCAGAGAGCTCGAGGATTTCAAAAATAGAATTGGCCGCTTTACGAGCAAAAAAGTTTATGCATTTTTCCCCATTCTATTTTTTTTTCGCGCTACCTTCCCTTTTTTCTCTCTCATCTGCCTTCCTCTTTTTTTTTTTTTTTTTTTTGGTTTTACGTTATTCCTCTACTCTCGCACTGTATTCGCGAAATTAATATATTTCTTAGCGATATAAAATGAGGCGAAAGAAGATAGCGAAAAGGGAAACGAATTAAAGTCATCTACGAAGAAACCCTATCGGGGTATGCAGTTTTATGAGCTTCCTTACGTTCACCTATTACGCAAGACTCCTAGCTTCCCGATGGTTATCATTACGGGTCAACGGTCCACGAAATTGTAGGATCCTTCAATTCCGTAGGGCTTTCGAAACTACCGGGATTCTGTACCTTACCTTCTATCGGTCGATGTCGCAATTAAAAGTTTCGTCGAACGATCGTTCTACCGTTACATAGTTCTTTTCCTTCAGATACCAAATTTGCCTCAATCCTAATACATAATCGCGAATCCTAAAATTTCTACGTATTCGATTTATAGGGGCATAAGGTTTCCGAGCATCGATTAACTCGTTCGAGTAAAGGACTTTGTAATTAATCCCAGCAATATAATTACGCGAGAATATCTACACATTTCAACGATTCCGACATCCAGAAAATTACCTATATACCAACTACGTACGTACGTGTATACCGTGGTACAGGTATCTCACTCCGTTAACACGCGAGTCACACTTTCCATAGAAATACAGCTACGTTTAATACGTTCCGTTCTTCCATATTTCCCTCTAACCATGTTTATTATCAGCAATGAAACATCGCGAAAGAGAATCGCTCCTAAATACGATTCGAAAACGAAACGAAATACGTGTGACACGTATCTCGAAGGATTAATCGAAGGATCGTCGATGAACGCGTAGCTGGCTCAAGTACACCGATACTTAATTAATTGCGCACAAGGAATGGAATTACGCGTTCTCTCGACCATATCGTGAATTTCCCTGGATGGTAAAGACCCTGCGCGTTGCCTGGCCAGTATCTGAGACCGTTCAATTCGGAGGCAGACATTCGTCCCGGCTTCCAGCTCTCATCTTTCTCGAAGTGTATTAGATTGGCTTCGAAATACGTGACCTCGCTCGAGAATCAACCTCATTCCCAACCTTTCTCGTCCCCTCTCGTCCCTGCCCTCTTCGCCCACCTCCCACGTCGACGTTTCTAGCAAAGCGTCGTTGCAACCTAACCCAACCTTCCCGGAATACGTCGGTCCTCCCACCCTTCCAGTCTTTGCCCTCTTCCACAGCTTTTCGGTTTTCTTTTTTCCATCCCCGCACGCCTTCCATTTTCTTCCATGCTTTCAAGAACCATGGCCGGTCGCGCGAGGAAGGGATCCCACTGTTTTTTGCCGATCCAAAAGGGAGTGGTTAATGAAATCTGCTTGTCCGGTCAAGCAGCCATGCGTTTTTCCCCGCAACCCCTTCGCTATTTTGTACGAATGTGCGGAAGAATTTTTGCGAACGATATTACAGAGGATAGAGATATTTTCCATTCTTTTCGAAGGAAAACACTCCGATCCTTCTTCACACAGCGTGTCATAAAAGCAGTTTTATCGCTTTGTTGCTGAATAGTTTTTAAACGAAACTTTGATAGATATCAAACACCAGTTATCGATAGTTTACCGAATCATTCCTATTAAGTACGTGCTAAATATGATATCAAAGAAACGACTACCTGGCACCTAGCAGTTTTACAAATTCATGCCTTTCCAATATAATACTTTTTATAACATTTTCACGTGTTTCTTGAATTCTTTATTTTACTTCCTAGCGAGTACCTCTTTCCCCTTTTTCCTAAAGAAAACATTATTTTTCTATATAATTCGAACGATCGATAGTAATAGTAAATTTTTGCTATAACAACACCTTGTTATGGTGTCAAACGTTTCACCATAAAATTGGATGGTGTACTACGCGATACTACAAAATTGCAAAACGTCGATAGAAAAAAATGACGACGAAATAAAAAGGTAACGCTTCTTTCATAACACGCTGTCAAACGAGGACACGATGCGAAAGATTTCAAAGTTGCCTGCTTAGAAACAGGACATGGCGATTCTGCTTGGAAAAAATTGCAACTTTGAAATAAGAGACGCTCGCCTGAGTTTTCGTTCTATAAAGGCGGATTAAAGTGGAAGACGCCGCGGCGTAGTTAGATCCAACGCAATGACCAGATCGGTTATAAAAGTTCGAATTTCATGCAGCTAGGTTGGTCTGTGCGCGGGCGCAGGGCCGAGCTTCGCCCTGCAAAGCCACATGCATGTGCAAGTGTAAGCGTAACCCCGAAGTTTAGGTACCTAGAGGAGCAAACTCATTTCCAATGTGTTCGCCTCGAACTCCGCTCTACCAGATCCAAGAAGCAATTCCTATGCCAACGACTTTCCGTAAAAACGTCTCATATCGTGAGACATTGTTAAATATATTACGCCATTGCCTTCTCCCGGCCAGCACTGTGCTGTAATATATATGTATGCGAAAGCAAGAACACTCGTTGCCGATACGGGATCACGTGGCTACAAAGTTTTACAGTCCCGTGTGTTGATCACTGTCTAGACAGTCGTCCCGTTGATGCGACCTTTTTTCGCAAGCATCGCCGGACTAGCCAGCCACGCGATTCCAAATTTTATCACACGGCTACGAATTCGTCAACTCTTTCCGCCCTTCGACACGCTCGATCGACAGTCTCGAAGGAACAAATATTATTTTCTTATTCGTCCGAGTAGAAATTAGCTGTATTTAGAAATGTCCAGATATTTATACCTACGTTGCAGTGTATAAACTTTCTTTGTTCTTTATTTTGGCTTCGAGGAAAAATAATTGAATCGTCCTGGTGGCTATGTCGTTTCGATCGAAACTTCCCCCTACACTTTACTCGCAACAGTATAGAAGATAATGAGCGTTTAAAGACAGCATAAAGTACGTCCGAAGAGAGTTAAGGTAAGAATACAGCGGCCAGAATCTCCGCTGATTCTCTCGAGGAATATCTTTCTTCTTTCCTTTTACCTATCGTCCCTCTCGACTATCCGTTTATCGTTTTCCTCCCATTGCTCGCTTTTCTATCTCTCCGTCCCCCTGCCCGTTTCTTCACCGACCGTCGCTGAAATTCTTGCATTTTCACAATCTCCAAGTTTTCATGTCTTCCTTCGAATATCCGCGTCGCCTCGAGTTTCCTCGTCTCGTTCCACGAGACTTTGGTCTAATGAGACTTCTCCACCGTCGCCATCGAGGTAGACGCATGGATAGATATATGTACATATAACCCGTCCCTAATCCCTCGAGTACATGGCTTTATATAAACCCGTAGGGTACATAGCGATGAAACACTCGGACACACAGGACCAAGCGTTCCGCACACATTCGCGTTCACCGCGTTCTTACGTTACTCTGAAAATTCGTCGACGACATTCCTGCCGATGTCCTCGCCTCGCCATTTCTAGCTCCACCATCGCCCTTCCTTACATCGTCTTAGTTTTACGTGGCCAATCTTCGCGTCAACAATGTAATACGCTTTGCATCTCGTCGAGAGCGAATGAAATTTCGCGAACGAAACCCGTTCTTGACGAAGGAACTTTCAACCAGCCCCTCCACTTTTCCAATCGTCGCGAGGAAAGCTACCTTCCTTTGTTTCATTTCGAACGGCGATCTCTATATCGCAGAGAAGAAGAAATTTCGCAAAAAATCGGGCGATATCGTCGCGATCGAAAATATCGAAAGAAACACTGCTGATCCGCGTGTAAAATATCAAAGCGAGGACTTTGCAGATCCCGTGCAATTTGTCAACGAGGAAAATATTCGTTTGGAGGCGTACTCGATGATGAGTGTCGTAAAATCGGCCGGCGAAGCCACAGTCAACGATATTCCAAGAACGAGGGAGGAAGAAAAAAGGTGAAATCACGGGAGTGTGATCCCGTCTTGACGCGGTTGGAAAGATATGCCTCGAAAACATCGTCGATTCATGGCATCGTTTCATGACGCCAACATTGCAACAAGTTAGACATCCCTAAAAATAATGAGGAGAATAATGGGCGAAAATAGTGATCAACGGCTGAACCGAGGCTTCCCTGTACAAGCATAAACACCGGACATTGCGACTGCCAGGCCAATCAACCGCGAATGAGCGTAAAGAATCCTCTTTACGATATCGCCGCCTGCGTTTTGAACGCTCGACTCTGGTTATACTTGAGACCAGCTGGCCCAGACGGTTAATTGAGAAGTCCTAGACGCCCTCTTGGTTCAACGACGACTTCAATTTACGTATACGGATCTTCGAGACTCCTATGGTTCGTGAATCCAAGTCTGCCATTGGCCGAGGGCTCGGGAGAACACTGTTGCTGGCACGGCTCGATAAAAGCTGTACTAAATAATCCTCGGAGTAAGACTGGTTCAAACGGGGGGAGGCACAGTCCGCCAGGCTTGCCCGCGTTATTTTCGCGTACTACGCTCTGAGAAATTGGTATTAAATAATTCGAAGAGCTTGTCTACAGAGAGGAACTCGTGCGATACTTGGGCAATATTTTGACTCCGAGGTTCGAGTTGGCCGAGAGTCGTCGACAAACAAAATCTTTAAACGGAAATATATTTCTGAAAGCTCTGTATGCCTTCTGTATGCCTCTCGAATAATACTTGAGTAAAAGATAGAAATTTATTTTGTTTTTGCTCGAGTTATCGAATTTCTTCGTTCTTTGCTTGTTAGAAGATTAATATATCTTGTTTCTACGTTTGCACTTGACGTTTATTTGTTCCTACTTTTTCAATTACTTGCATATCGTGTTTCTGGTACTTGCAAATCCATCTATACATATAAACGAACTTTCTCTAAATTCGATCTTAACTTTTCATCGCCATAGATTTTTGTCGGCTACGTACGAGAGCGATAGATTCTAGAATTCTGAAAGCTGCGAACTAAAAAAAAAAAAAAAAAGAAAAGAAAATAAGCGGGCAGGAAATACGATCGTAACTGGAGCGAAATATCCTCGCTGGAATCGATGCAATAAGTTCCGGGAGAAGGTCTAGTACGAAGGCCTGAATATAGTTAGGCAAATCAAACAAAACCGAGTCCAAGTGCACATTATACTCGCTGCCCTTGGTCCCGCCGGCAGCATGAATCAACATTCCACGAACCCACACACATACAATTATCCTTTATATGATATAATTCCAGAGAATTACAAACCGCTATGCGCGCAGGTGAAGATAATTATCTATAATGATCGCTCATACATATGCACGTTGCAAAACGGAAGAGTCGTTTGCAAATGCAAAAAGATACATCGGTGTGTACGGATGTAATCTTTTGCGGTAAGACGACCGTGTGTACAATAGCCGGCGAACTGACTGTACAGGTGTATTTCACGAATACATAATTTCATAAACGTCGTTGGTATTTCTTAATTACAACTTCCTACGTCTCCGCGCGTGATCGTCTTTGTATAACGCAACGTGAGATAGGATAACGAAGGCCAATTTAATTTAGAATCCGCGTATGATTGCATTATAAGTTTGGTTTATCTCTGCCGTAACACAGTAGTAGGTATATCTAAATATCATATCACAACGAATTGTAATTGTATCTGACTACGTGGGAGAATACTAATTTATATCACGCTCGCAACTACGAGCATCGTACATACATCTAATCATCAACATTTGTACATTACTAGTAAATATTCCGACTACCTTTGGCCAAGAAATATCGGACTATTTCAAACGAATACATTGAACGTGTGGTTTGCAACGAAATATTTTTCACGTAAGTACGAGACTTTACACGCGGATATCGAAGCCGTGAAACGAAAACCACAGGCTTGCCGGTCGTACGGTCTTGGTTGCAGGTTAGTTTCGTGAGAGATGACCATGATCTCGTTTCTAACAGGAAAGCAATCTAGCGGTATCGTTGGAGAAGACCAACGGTATCCTTCCCGGTTAAATGGCTAGTCGAGGTATAAAAAAGGGCTGGCCAATTTTTTTGCTCGTTGGCCGTTCTCCAGGAAGGACGACGTAACCCAGCCCTGAGCCGGTCGATGCGGAAGAACTTTTTCATGCAAACTTTTTCGCATACCCCTTTGCTCTTATAGTTGCTGCCAGGTAAGGCCCGCTTGTTACATAGTTCCACGCTACGGAGAAACGCTGCAGCGGGAATTCTTTCGTTATATTCGCACTAAATTTTACGTACAACGCTGATCTCTCGACGTATTGTAGCTTATCGAAGCGGAAGCGCCGAAGAGGTTGGAGGAAAGAGGAGCGAGAGAACGAGGCTACGCGAATGCTGTAAGCGAAGGAGAGTGGAATCGCAAGAAGAAATTCCAAAGGAACCCGTGCATCCACGGTAATTTGGCAAAGGTGAGACTTCCTATTGGAAGAAACGTAAAAGGTGGCCTTAAGGGAGGGATGGAAGAGAAAAAAAAGGCGCAACCTCCTGGTTGGAAGACTGGGAAGAAAAAGTGGGGAGCACAGAATGTCAGCGTAGGCGGGTAGACCGACGGAAAGTTTCGTTCGATCTCTCGTGAGAATGTTACGATATTCGAGCATTGTCAACGAAGGCCACTCAAACGGTTACGCTACGACGAAGTATCGATAAGATCTTTGAAGAATTCTCCTCCGGTGAAAACGTTAACGAGCACTTGGAATCTTTCGTATCGATGCCTGGACGTACGTACAAACACGCCGTGGCCTTTCGGTAAGTTTATCGCGAAGTATACCTATTTGTCAAATAATCCGAAATGGTTCTATACTATGTCGGGTGATACATCGTAAATGATCGATACGAAGAACGATTAGAAAAAAAAAACGTCCAATTAGGTAAAAAATGCTCACGGTTCCCAATTAGTTCGCGATTATAAATGGCAAACGTTGGCTTCCACGTTCCGCGAACCGGTACTTTACTATCTCGCGTTAACGACGGAGACCGTGGCACCTACTCAAGGGCGAAGATACGATCTGGCGAGACAGTTCTATTAAATCGCATTTATCCTCGTTGTATTTTAACGTCGATTATTTAGCGTTCATTGACTCACAGCGACGAATAATTCACGCACATTGTATCATACGCGCGCGTGTAGTCTCGCGTATGCCGAAGTTACAAGATTAATTAACGAGATAAAGAAAATTTTGTAGTCGCGAGTAACTCGTATGCACCTACGAGCATTAAATATCGATGCGTTACATCCCGCTGTTCGT
The DNA here is from genome assembly GCF_011952255.1 of Bombus vosnesenskii. Lineage (NCBI taxonomy): Eukaryota > Metazoa > Arthropoda > Insecta > Hymenoptera > Apidae > Bombus > Bombus vosnesenskii. The sequence goes on from NW_022884342.1 coordinate 1,210,754, forward strand.
TCGAACCGATTTAATCCTCGTACGTAGCAAATAGACGAATGTCGAGAACCAAGTGCAGTTCGCAGTAAAAGACAAGTAGGTACGTTATTGCTCAGCCAGGCTGGCTTCGAAGAAGAGGATCAAATGCGGAGGATGCGCGACGAGCGAGTTCGGCAAACAAATGAGAAAGCACGGATACGCAGGCGACGAAGGTGGATAGACGCTTCGTATGGACGAGCCTCGTGAAACCGCTACAACGACTGCATTATGATGGAACTACGGTTCTGGTCACTGCGGCAACGCTGCAGCTCCGAATTTATTCATGCCCGGCAAAATATTTCGTGGCTGCGCCGAGCGCCTGCGGTTTTCGCTGGATTATGCACCGGGGACATTGTACTAGCTAAAATCGTCCGGCTATCAACGTTGCCTCCTTTCCGCTGTGTACACCGCGTCACCGACGCGAGTCTAGAAGAAGACACACCCAGCAGATCTTTATCCATCCCTCTCACCCTTTCATACGTTGACAAACATTCGCGTGATCCACGAACGTTAGAAGGCTCGACGACCTACCAAAAGAACGCTGCATCAGGATTTCGCATCCCTCCGCCGAACACTAGTTGTTTTATCGCGGACGTTAGCTGAGTGCTATTGTCGCGCTCGGCTGTGTTCGACCGAACCTGCCTCTTTTATCTAACGCCATTTCGGACTGGACACGTAACCCTTTCAGGTTTATTGATTTCAGGAATCGGTAGAACGTAGTTCTTGGAATTCTACTTTGCTTGTGTCGGTGTTAATATATCATGTGTATGTTTGTATGGATTTGTAGAGTTTTAGGAACGACTATAAAATTATCTACTGGCATGATTCTAGTTTTTTGGATAATGGTAAATAATATACATCTTCGCGAAGTAAATAATCCTATTCTCTCGTATTATTATGCACCGATATGCATTTCTGCGTGTATTGTTATTAAAAATAACATCAAATAAATGTTTAATATTCATAACGTATTAATATTTAACGTATTTTTAGTTTGGCTGTTATGGGCTGTATCTCAAGGCTGAATTCGAGACGCGAGGAAGGAGGATGAAGAAGGATGGAACGATAGAAGAATTTGGTTTTCAATTTCTATCACGTCTTCGCATCACCGAGCTTCCGTTCCCTTCGATTACGTTCTACCATCACGTGTCATTTACATTTTGGTTCTTCTTTCTCAATTTTGTATCTTTTCTCGAGAATGTCTTTCGGCCGTGCAGGTAGAAAGGAAGATAAATAAAACGATCGAACTTCACATATTGTATCGCGATTGATGTTTTTAAATTATTACGACCATAATCTTCGAAGCGCTATTATTACGTTTTTATCGCGTCGATTTATTATTTTCACCTGCTGGGATAAAAACTATCCTTTGAAATAAGGCTTAACGATAAATTAGGACATATTTTAATTACGTTTAATTACGAATAAGCATAGTATGCGAGCGAGTGTTAATGAAATTGCGGCATTATCGTGACTTCCTATTTTCTCTTGTAAAATTCACGACCTTCGAAATTTTCGTAATTGCGTAAACAGGCAATCTGCTTGAGATAACACGAGATACGAAAACCGAGTCTATTTTGTATTGCGGCCGCGTAATCTACATGGCGTTAAGACGAGAAAAAGGCAAAAAAGAGAAAATCCAAAGAACGAAGAAAAGAAACTTACTCCGACTTTACTTTACGTACCAACTGGCCCTGAATGTCAGCTGCTACAACGTTGGATGTACACGCTTCGTATGACATTCTCGAGCATAAATCAGCCAGGATGCGTGGTTAATTGTACAATTGTGATAAATCAAACGATCAGCGGGAGGCCGTAATTACCCGTATGTGGACAATGATAAATCAAATGTAAGGACGTAGAATCATAAAATGTAATAGCTTACAGCTTATGAATATTACGGTAAAACTGCGTATCCAACGTTCCCTACCTCTTATTAAGCCTAAACAAAATGTTCGTGTATAAGGCTCGCCTGCATCCCGATTGCTCTTCCGCCATTTTCATCGTAAGATTGTATACCTATGCATCGAAACATGCTTATATATACCTACAAATAATATGTATAAAATTGTTCGAAATAACGTTGAACCAAGATAACTTAATCATTTGTACGAAAATATAGTAAACCATGAAAAATACCATTTTCCTATTGACACACACCTTTCCCTAGAAAATATGTAACCTGAATCTTCGAATACATTTTAGCTGGTTGTCACTTTGATTTCAGCCTGTCAACGAATGATTCATTATCTCGTATAAATCCGAAAGGCGTGCTTTACGAAGATTTAAACGATTTGCAATATCCCCACTGATTCGGAATTAATCGTGACTACGGAGAATGATTCAACAGGAGCAAAAAGATTTATACACTGTCGTAAAGATAGCCCGATCGAATATCTTGGCGCGCCATCGTCAGGAATTTATCCTAACTACTAACGTGTTCTCGACTGTTCATGAGAATATATAGTAGCTTGTTAAGCTATGATTGTCTAAGTACGCGTTACGTTCACGGAATGTAATTACAATTGCGTTTGACGAACGATTGGTAATGAACGCAAAAGCCCCCTTGACAAACGATAGAGTACAACGAACGAGAACAGCGGTATTCTATTTGATATTCACGATGTTAAACGTGAAAACAATCATATGACAATAAACGGAACATAAGAAACTCTGACGTCGTTTTAGTACCGGTAAAACTTACATCTTAACAATATTATTGTAATAATGTTAAAGGAGACTAAAATCACGGTTTGAGATATTGTTATGTTCGAAGATCATGCGTTTAACTGTATTATGACTACTCGGAACGAGAAATGAACGTCAAGAGACAAAGACGATAGTATAGGTTAGGACATGTAATATATTTTGACACTTGTCAACGTATACATTACAATGATTTAACGTGACTTTTCTGCCCGTTCCGCATATTGCATCGTCTTCGTTAACTTGTTGCCTATGTTAATGACGACCGTCTGAAAAGTCGGCATGCGAAAGTTTGTTCGTCTCTCATGGACTGTCGAAATACGTGACAACCTACGTGAATGACATTCGGCAGTTCGTCGGTAGGAGACAAGTTCCGAAGAGAGCTTAGGGCGTGAGAGAATCTATGTTAAAGCATAAAGACGGTACTGACCTGTATCAAAGCGTGTTGGTAGAAAATTCCGATATAAACTGTGCATTATTCAGCTCCAAAACTAAAGTGGTCACGTGGTTGTGTATAAGACGCATGTTGCCACTCCGAGAGAAGGATACCATATTACAACCGGACGCATGCGCATTAACGAGTACGTTCACTGGCGTTCGCGACGTGCATAAAGCCGATAGAGTCCAAGCAAACGAATTTTCCGGAAATAGTATAGCTACGGATAGCTTTACAGTCCATCGGACGATATTTAATGAATCTCACGATCGACCCGGCTGCGTGTCGTGGCACGAACTGATCACAGTTAATCCCTGCAGAGTTCCTCCTCTTCTGTCCTCGCATACATGTACGCATAGAATACCAAAGAACAGCCGCGTATCCCCCAATATACATGACGAAGGGAATCATAGCTTGATTAACCGTCAAGTTTAGGCGCGCGCGCGCGCGGGTTTATTCTAACCAAAAAATGTCCCCGATCTCATGCCGCGACGTTTTCTTAATCCTACTCTTACGATTAATCAGCGTACGTATTTCCAGTCACTCACTTACGCTCAGATACTATATTCTCATATAGTTTACGACTTCGACAGATCAATGTAATATTTTCTCAGAACACACGCTAAAGTTGTCGCGAAAGTTAATGGACGAGCGCGCGCTTTCGCGGGGTCACATCCCGATGAAATATGTAGTCTATGACATAATCGAAAGTCAGGCGGGCGCGGGAGCCCTGTTTATTGGCGCTACCGTCGACGTCGACGAGTCAACGTTCCAACCTACGTCACTTTCGTCGTCGAAGGTGTTGCTGCCGTAGGTGGTGCGCGGTCGTTTCGGCCCTAGGTAAACGTAACGCTGTCTGAAGAAGCCCCGAGAAGACCCGGACAAGGTGGGGGTTTATGGGTTTGCAACCTATGTACTACATCGTATTTCTAGTTATGGCTCCACGACAAAACCCACCTATATAACATCGCGACATTACTATGTGTATCGAATGTACGAGCCAATGTCGATCTACATACACGTATATAGATGCAACATATACACAACGCAAACGTATAGATGCAACATATGGGTATTATAGGTATGGATGTAGTTTGTTTGACATGGCGGCTGACACGAAAGCGAGACGAAGCAGGAAGACTGTCTGGCAGAAAGTAACAACGTACAGGTATATATGGTATATACAATATGTATACGCGTCTCCGTTGCTACGAGAGGATTTTAGTAAAATTGAGTTTCCCCACCCAGCCTATTTCCGAAGTAAGCCTTACTCGCCTCTGGCGCGTATCCTGCGTTGACGCCAATATGCTCGTCGTCATCAAGAGGAGGTGAAATTGTAGCTCATTTTTTCCCTCGAAGCTTTCGTATCTCCAGGTACGTAGTTTATTTTCTCTTTCTACCCGGATCTTCTACCTTAGATTAAAATTTTAATGCGAAGCTCTATGATCAACCGAGATTTTTTTAAGACTGAAAAGCATCCCGAGAGCTATATCTTCTTATCGTTTATGCATACAAAAAGCAGGCAAAATAAGGAAATGTAACGAAAAAGTTTTTATAAGTTTCTTGCTTAATCTCGATTAAGATCTTGATTAAATCCACGAAATATATAAAGTCATTGTTTGCTAAAACTGCAACGTGCAATATGAAAAAAGTTGCAAAAGTTTTCAAGTCATTACATGTACAGTGGATTGTTTGGTTATGTGTTGCTCCGATGCAAATCTAGCAGGCAGTACTTATACGATCGGTAAAGTAGGATGCGGTAGAAGTTATCGACCCATATCGTACATAACTGAGCAACTTCAGAACTATACATGTATATGTGTGTACTTATGCAATAGTATGAATATATATACGTACATAAAAAAAAAATAAGAGATAAACTAAGTAATTTTATATAAAATTCTTACGTCAAACTTAATTTCGGTTTTATGATATAATTTAAAAAATATAAGCTCTCCAAAAAAGCTCTCCATCGTTTCTATCGGTTTGCATTGGAATCCCATAGACAAAATAGAAAATATAACACTAAATTACCATAAATAGTATCATTTATATCGAAGCACGACTCGATTTAAAAATCGTATCGTTAAGTAATTATACTTAACGCTATTATGATAGCTATAGAGCTCGTCGCATTTGTGTAAAATATAAATAGCGAGAACTAAATGCATCGATTGTAAAAATTACAAAATGTTACCTGCCCACGAGCGAAGCTCAACTTGGTATCGTTTTGCTTTACCCTCGAAGATTTAACATACGCAAGGATAGAGTGTCTCGCTGGAGGGATGGAAAACGCTGTAGGTAGTGGAATGGTGGGGGGAATCCTGGATAGTGAGCGGCCATGATGGTTCAGGCGACCATTCAGCGTGCCGCATCGTCCCGTTACGGCGTAATGGCCGCGGGACGCCGCCCAATGTAAAACTCCGTGGACGATACGCTTATTGGACACGAAGGCGTTAAAAGTTTTATTGCACGACTGACAGTTACACCCCGCATTTCAAACCCCGCCACGCTCGTCTTTCTCCCTTAAATCGTAAAAACCAAGGTGCGGATCTGTCGTAGCCGTGGATATTCTGGAAAACCCTGTATGACTGAGAATGCCCCCTGGGCTACGCCCTACGAACTGTGCTTCATGTTATTTGGAAACTCCATTTTCTAGTTACTTTTCCATCATTCTCTCTCTAATCAAACCCGTACGCGAAATTTAAATTCCGACAGGAGTTGAATAAATTTGTATCTAGTAATTTTGCAACTATACCATTTTGACTCTTTTTTAAGGCACGAAAGCTCTAACGTTTCTTCCACTTTCCCTCGTTTAATGTTATTATTGACACGCGTGGAATACCTATAGCGAAACTACTACACATGCAGCTTGGCTTACGTAACGCTAGTTAGACAATCCAGAGTTAACGAACTCGTGTTTATACATCGTACTTAATCGTGTTTACATCGAGAACGGATAAAAAGCAAGCAACCTTTTGTTATAGATTTCATGTTTATATTATGGATTGCAATGTTGTTGACATAGCAGGTAGGTCTAATAAATTCGCAGACATTAGATACTATAACTATGCGTATTACAATAATAACGAGATTCAATAACAGATAGCTAGAAAGCCAGTAAAATGCACGCGTAGAAAATCTAATCTCATCGAATGTTTGTTTAATATCTGTCCATATTATTATAATTACATCGTATCGCTGCAAGTAGATTGAATGGGCATTGTACGTACGTATGCTCAAATTATTAATTATATGGGTATTAATTGTCCATTTCTTATCGAACCACTATAAAACTGTAAGCCACCGATAGTAGGTCAGGGTTAAGTGGTATGAAAGGTATAAGTGGTGCAACGGACGTAATATCTAACCAGCTCACTTGTTTAATGAGTTCTATGCGTATATCGTACAATCAACCAACGATTTCACCTACCATTACAATGTATTTATTGTTTTATTGGTCGAAGTTTTAAGCGATGTCGTATATGTGAATTAATTTCGAATTTTTGATACAACTCGCTGTAACAGACAGTTACTCGAAGGATAAAACGTCGCTATATAGATAGTTAAACTAATTATAGTCACCTATCTACATAATAAATGAAGTATCGTATATAACAGTAAAAATAGATTAAAGAAAATTATTTAGCAATTCGGCGAACGATTACGAAGATCAACAGGCGTATATCAGTTTACTCACCCTTGGTTTCGATCGATGAACTCCGATCTTGTTGTCTTAGGACACTGCACTCTATTACAGTCAACACGCGAATGTTCAATAATAGATCACTACCGCACTACGGTTTTTTTCCAATATCGCAAAGTTCGTTCATAAATCTTAAGAAACGATAATGTTTATTTACGAGTTGTACCGGCACAAGGAGACTTCATTGATGACTGTTTGCCCTGGGTCAAGGACGTTTAGTTTGCGACTTCCCATAACTCCTACGGCATGATTCTTCGGTTGAATCATCTTTTTTTTTTTTGGAGGGGGGCGGGTAAACGAAGTTTGCCTCTCTATTTTCTTGACAATACACCCGTTAATTTGACCTTTCTACTTTTCAAAAGTTAGATATATGCAATAAATATTGCATCCCTTAGTTTTTGCAAATTTAAGATGTTCTCTTCTTGCACGAATTTTTTTCGTACGTTTGTAGTGCCCCTTACTTCAAGAACGAAGTATTTTTATAACTGGATAACCTTCTGGAAAAGACATTGGGTGAAAGAGAGCGACGGTGTATTCCATAACTCTATTTATTTTTCCTCGAAGCCAAGGGGCAGCGTAGTGCGTTTCCATTAGCGCTCTATATTTATAACGTCACAACATCTATCGGGTTTATGCACTGAACGACCATCTACTCTTCAACGATTGTTGCTCCTTTTCTCTTCTCTCGCTTCTTCGAAGAACATTCTCTCCAAACACTTAATATAAACCACTTCGATCAAAGTCCCGATGGATCCTTTTGCGCGTTCCCCACTCTCAAAACAAGTGTCATTCACTGATTACTCGTCATTGAGTTCCGAACAACGTGTTTACTTACAAACCTCGTAACCTTGTCTAAGAATACAACGATCTAATCGAACTTTGAATAAACAACGATCCTTGGCCATCGCGTTTTCTAAATGGTATTCGAAGGATTATTCCTCGAGGCGTCCCTTTCGTCACGGTAGCCCGTCTAAGATAAACAAACACTGTTGTAAATGGAGCTGCGACTAGGCAAAGTAATTATTTACACGGTTCAAGCCCAGAGGAAAGATAGGAAGTCGAGACAGGACCGTGGAACAGGAGTCAGGGCGACCATGTGCTTCGCGAGTCTCACGAACATAACTGCGCTTGCGCCCCTTCCCTATGACTGACCCCTGCAAACGTCACACAAGCTCTTTCGAACGCTCTTTTTCCCCCCCGTCCTCTGCTCGTTCTCGTCCTCGTCCTCGTCCTTTGGTTGGTATTCTTTGCGCCGGCTACAGGAGACGGATATGCTGTAAAAGCATACGTCGAGTGAACTGTTACGGCTACCGTGTCGGCCATCTAAGCGTTGCGGCCTTCGAGAAGAAAAGGGGTGGCTGACGTGGCTGCGGTTGTCCGAGGTAACGTACTTACCTACACGCGTACTCGTCGTCGGATGACTGTATTTCTTCCTCTCGTCAAGACGACTCGTTCACTGTCCACTTTAATCGCTGCTCCCGTGCTCGCATACCGCGTTTACCGCGGCTAAGACTTCTTCGTGCGACAGGCACTTCACCGCGCGTCCTCGTAACTGATTCGAAAGGACAGCAAGCGAAGGGTAACCGTTCGAGTGGGCGTTATTTAATGGATCGCGTTCTAGACGAAGACATCAAAAATAAATAGATTAGACTCGGAATCGTGGCGACAGTGACGAGATAGTTCCGTCTGCCAACGATAATTCTATCAAATTTATCGATAACACCAACACTGACTTTCATTTACCCTCGGTCCTTCCATTCGATCGTCGGTGAAGCCGAATTATTGAAAAACGAAACGTCGCAATTGAGCCAATATCGCGAACCAGCACCACCACCACGATCGCGTTGTCTTTATTTCTGCTTAGAACAACCGACGTCTCTCGAATGAAAGCTCAATGTCGCTATCTCCATCGATGTACTCATCGAACCTATCCCCCGTACTTTCTGGTACATATCATGATGGTGCGCGATCGAAGTCGCGGACAACACCAACACTGGATACTTGTGGCGACCCTTCCACTGCGCTCGAGGCGCATCCTGTGCACCCGATGCACCCCCTTTTACGCACTTGCTCCGGCTGCCGGCGTACTTCCTTCCAGGTATACCCATGCGCACTGCACGAAAAACGAAAGAGGCAGCATCGTCGAAGAAGGTGAAGCTTATTCGTGTATCGAACATTCGCGTCACGTTGGTAGTCAGTAGGAAGCCAGCGGTCACAAACACGAAAGGTTACGAACCAATGGCGACGAATGGGCGTTTACGCGATGCCTCTCTTTCTGTCTATTAAATCGGCAAAAGATGTTCATTTTCCGCCAGCTCGTTGACCGTCAATTAAATTTTCCAAGAAGAAACTACGTCCTGATTTCACCCTCGTGTTCTTTTCGATCGATTCCGCCGAACTGCGCCGACCGCGGATTAATATAAGTAACCTTCGTCATCTCCTTGATAATTAACGACTCGTTGATACCGACGTTCTTTATTTACCTTCGCGAACGCGCATTTATTTACTTTAGAGTGGAACGATCCGTGTCTTTGAATTATTTATCGAATTCATTCATAAACTTTGAAATTCATACGATTTTACTCTCGTAGATTGCAAGATAAACATCTCGATGGTATAATCGATTTTTTTATTTCTCATTTATCTTCCCTTCTCTTCTTCGTCGAGGGATTACGAAACCGGTGCAAAGTATTCGTAGATTACACGCGCAAAGAATTCGCGATAAAAATAACCCGAAAGAAGACCCTAATGCTTGCAATTTGAAACTCGTTCTTCTCTGCCTCGCGACGCCAATAACTTACGCGAGTTTTCTTTGAACCGACAGAATTCTCCGGACGTAGACATTAAGATAAACATGGCGTTCTATAGTTTCGTGGATCAACGAATTAGCCATTTGGCTAATCTCCAGCTTCTAAAAATGTTTCTGGATACGAACAAAGTGAGAATAGCGTTCGAAAGACGACGGGGATAGGGATATTCCCTTAGATCTTATTTCGAATACTCAAGTTCGTGAAATGGGGACAATTTAGCGGGCGAAATCGATCGAAGACGTTCGAACGGTTGGCTGCAGGATGGTCAAACATCGTAGACATTTGTTGGAAGATTGTATTCCTGGGAATCGCTCGTTTGCGAACGGACAGCGACCAAGAAACTCGTACAAATGAAAAAATACACAGAGACGGGAAGTCGTCTCGTAAAATTTGTGATTTGCATGCGTTATAAATTACACGATAAGAGCATAAAATCCTGATTGCTTCATACGCGTTATAAACCTGTTGTCATGCACGATCTTTGATGCAAATCGTTGCGTGTTATTGCCATTGATATGTTCGTGTGCGGGGGAATAGAACACGCCTTTGTAGTTACTTTGTCCGTCGAACAACGCGAACACAGCCGCTTACCGACGCAAACGGTGACACCGATCCTAAAAACCAACAATTTAAACGTTTCTCCAGATCGCGATAAGAAATTGTTACCTCGGAACAATGTGGTTACGCGATGACTAAACTTCGTTCCAAGAAATCGCGCTTCCGGCTCACTTTTCAAACTCTCCATAACTATAATTTGTATTTCTGAGACCTTGCAACGAGAAGAATCTAACGTTCTATCGAACGTAACTGGTGGAAAATTTCGTACGAAATTATAGTTTTTCAAGCGTGTTACACTTTGATATTTCTTCGGAACTTTGGCCGCGTAAATGTTCTAGAGTTCGCGGAACACAGAAAGGGAAAGCGCAAGGCGAAGCTCATTGTGTGCAATTCGTGTAGCTTTCGGAAGGATTGCCGCGTATAAAAACCCAGGTCGAAATCGAAAACATAACCTACTTTCACTTCTAAGGATTCAGCTGCATGCCAGACCAGCGTTCCATGAAGAGAAACAAAAAAGAAAAGGGGGGCAGGGGACAACAGCGTACAACCCCGACTAGACGAAGGGAGAACGAGGAGAAAGTACGGTACCTGCGTGCATGCTTCGAAAACCAAAAGAAACTATCGATGCCGATCTCAAGAGCGTGCATAACTCGGGATTAAGAAACAGGTTTCAAGGAAATAACTTTTCTCGAAAACTCGCGAGCCTATGGAAAACGTTCGGCGAGGATAATTTGCGATTCTCTCTTTAACGCGCTGCTGTTGAGGCTTTAATAAACATCTATTTTTTATAGCCGCCACTTTTTTTCACTGTTACCAAATTTTTACAAACATTTAGACAGCCCACTGACTTACGCGTATACCATTTTTTACTAAGAAAAAATAATCTACCGATAAATCCAAAAGGTAAGATTTAAAAGACGGTCGTGAAAATTAATTGCGAGAAGAATATAACACACGTCGGAGAATTTAGCGTCAGATAAAATCTGTAACACGCTCGGCTGGAACCCTTCGTACCAGAATTCCCGCGTAATTTAACGCATCTAAATGTCTGCCTCATTTAACACCACACGGATTTATATCGTATTCGAGCGACAATGACGAGCCATTGTTTTTATCGCGCACCGTGCTCGCTTCGCTTTATCTAGATCTTTTGCGCCGATCGAGATAAAATAAGGACTCGAATTTCCATACGAATTAGACAACGGCGATAACGCTAGGTAAATTACGATGTTAAATTCGGAGTTAAACGGTCGTGGGCGTTATTTATCGCGGTGCGAACGGCGCGCGACGCTATCCAAATCCGTCTCGATTGTTCCTGCTACGTGAAAACAATCGTACTCCCTGCTATGTTATTCCGTGCTAACAAGCTACCGTTTTGTAAACTTTGTTTACTCTGTCGGAACGCGTGGCTGGTCGAAAGACAAGGTTGCGTAAAGGATGCGCAACTGAATCCGAGTTGTTTATCAAACCAACGAATTCGAGTTCTTTCACGCGGATTCTTTGACAAAGAAGAAAAAGAAATATAGGAGGAATTATACGAGCCACTTATTCGCCGTTAACTCGACGAGATAAAAAGTAGAAAAAATCGATGAGATTATAAAAGAATCGATAAAATACTTTGATGGTAAAGTTTCAGAGATCTCCGAAGTTGAAGTTAACTGTAATATCGTAACTTATGGCTCGTATATTACGCGGATATATACGAATGTTTTCATACAGCAACGGGCAAAGAAATTCAGAGAAAAACTCTACACAATCCGCGAACCTTCGTAAAAAGCAATATTATTTAAACGTGCCAGTTTGTCCGAGCAAGGTGATCTCGGCGACGGCATTCGGATCACCTTGACGGTTCACATACCTTCCCTGGTAGATGCGTCGTGGTTGTTCAACGAACGAAACGTTGCGGTTATACGATCGGCAACCAAGTTGATTTGCAAACGAGCAGAGGGTGGTGTATCGACAAGGAGCTCAATCTGATCGAGGACTAAGGGAGTCGGATGGAGAACGCGTGGGGAGGATGAAGGCATTGCTTAACATTTACGAGGACTTTGCATCCGGTGGTCGATAACGCGGTGATCCCGACCTGCGCGAGTATTTTCCTGCATCGAGAAAATGCACACGAGAGTCACATGGCGCATGGTCGCGATACGTGAAAACGGCTGACGGCGGCAGCCGATTGGGCGTGGCCAACCGCGATACGACCGTTCCGCCAATCGATAACCGGCTATCCCCACTTTCGCTGCCACTGCCGCGACAACGATGCACCGTTTCACGAGGAATTCGCCGTGTTCCCCTCTCGCGTTGCGATCTTCCTCGTTGCCGTTCTAGCCCGGCACGCCACCGCGTTTCCCGACCGCGAAAAAGCTCCGCTAATTGAGTATTTGGGTGGCAGCGTTTGTTTATCCGCCGCGGCGAAATTCTCCTCCAAAACAGAGAGACACCGAACGCGCCGACGGTCGTTCGTCGTGGAACAAGCAGCCGAGGTAATCCCTGGTTACTCGTCGAATTAAGAAATTCTCGGCTATCAACCTGCGAGAACTCGATACGTTTGTTTAGACGTTACGCATGCACTGTTCGGTTAGACGAATCAACGAGAATGTTAAATAATCGAGTCTGTTCGATTTGGTCGATCAAAGGAGAACTTTGATCTTTCGTAAGCAAAGACGCGAAAATATTGCAAGACGGACGTATGTATTCTATATAGAAGGACTGATTTTATTTGTTTGTCGTGGTACACGAAGAGAGAACGCGATAGGGACGCGATAAATACCCAGACTGTTTGGTTACGTTAACTTACTGTCCAAGTGGCGCTCGACATCGGCCATCGAATTCATTCAGGCAACAACTGTTTCGATACGTTTACCAAATACTCGACCAGCGAACGATAAAGATGGAATCGAGTGGGAAGCGTTGCACGCCGCAAAACATACGTGATCGTTGTTAGAAAGCTTACCGTGAGGGTGGTAATAACCTGGTTGGCATCCCGTTGCTCCGACGGCGGCGTTGGCCACGCTCGTCGCGACGCGGCACGCACTCAACAGCATGCAACGGGCCAACTGATCCACGATAATAGCGGGCAATCACGTGACTCGGGTTACTTCGCAAGGCAACTGGAGGAACGTTGAACTTTCCCTGGCACATCACTAACGTAACACGGTTCGTGTTCGCGAAACTCGATAGGGAAGTGGATCATCGCGAACCACGAGACGCGCACGTACGCAAGCTTCCGACGAGTCGGTTTTCGCCGGCGATTCGCTCGCCGCGAGCCAAGCTGCGAGACGATGAGAAGGGAGACGGTAAAAGGGCTGGCGCGGTACTCGAGCCAGAGGAAGCGTAGTGCTGGCGAACCGCGGGAGCGTGCTCTGGAGCAGCGCCCTGGCGAAAACGCGAGAAGAACGCGGCCGGCCCTGACGGAAAGGGCGATCGTTCCGCGACTAGAAACCGAAAATACCGGCGAAATACTGTTGGCTAACGCGATGGAACAGCCGTACGTTCGGCGCGCTATACGCCTTTGGCTTTGCTATACTATAAGGTAGTAAGTGAGTGAGAGACCAAGCGGGACCCCTACCGGCGCAGCCGTACATCTTAGTATTATGGGCAACTCACATTGGAAGATACGCCATCAAGCATAGCCCTAGCGAGAACGCGAGAGCGAGCGAGCCAAGCCGAGCGATTGTAAAAGTTTTAGGGACACTTTGCGAACGCTCTCCCCTCTCACCCTACCCTGCCGTCTGTACTGGAACGGCTTCGGCTACTCTCCTCTCTCTCACCGCTGCACTCCATTCCGCTCTCGTCCCTCGTCGCCTCTTCTCCTCCTCCTCTTCTCTCCCCGTCGCTCTTCTCTCTTTATTCCTGCCCGCTCGCTCCTCTCCTCTCCGTTCCCCTCTACGGGTGTACGGAGCCGCGCCCCGGTTCTCTCACCCCGCGGATCCCAAGCCGATCACAAATGTATATACGTGGGAACGCGAGCGAGCGAGACGAAGAGAAGCTACGCTCGAAAGCAACTTGGAAAACAGAGACGGTCGCCCCCCGTCGAAATAGCCGCCCGCCCAACCCTCGTTCTCCCTTCTCCGAGCGGCTGGCGTTGGCCACCGCTGGAGGAAGATGGCGAAGCCGGAGGCAAAAGCGAGATAGGATCCGGAGAAAATGACGATGCTCGCTTCGCTGGCCGGTGCTGCTGGTTGCCTCGTTTCGGCTTGCCAGCCACCATAGACAAGCCGGACCAACAAGGACCGAGATACCTTGTCTCTTGTTTCGTTCGTTCGATACGGAACGGGACGACACCGGGCCTCGACGCTGCGCCGGAATGAAGACAACAGATCGAGAAGAGAAAATTATGTGTCGCCATGACCTCCCTCGTTGCTCTTTCTCCGACGTTAGACGAAGAGGACGCGTTGGCGCGTTCTCCGCCGGATGAACAAGGACGTCGCGAAAAGGGATGCCTCGAAGGGGTACGCGGACGAGATGGAGAGAGTGCAGCGTTTGTATTTGTCCACGTCGCGTCGACGTCGTCGTCGTCGTCGTCGACATGGGCGCGGCACTCGATCGGAAGAGGAGAGTAACCGACCGAAATGGCAAAGGTGAGGCGGTGGAAGAAGAGATATTCAAGAAATGGCCAGAGAAGGGGATCAGGCTGGATAGAGAATCGCGAAGGGAGAGAGAGAGACGTCGCGAGAACGTCTCTCCGTCCATCGTTCGTATCGAGGCGAGAAGGGTTCGGAAAGAGACGATAGCAACCGAAGACAAAGAGAAAATGTTTGTTCGGCGGAGGTGTTTCTTGTCACTGTGCGGTGGCGCCCTCCGCTATTCCTCTTCAAACACGCGTAACTAGTAAGCATTTTTTTAAAATACCCTGTTTTCCAACGTCTCTCGTATTTCGCTAATAATCCGGATGAAGATCTGTAGCGAGCCACGGGACAGAAACCGTTGGAACGTTCCGTGCTTGAACTTGTATCCGCGAACCGCGAACCGAATTTCAACAACCGCGAGTTTACGCCAAGTGTACTCGTTATTATTATATTATCGTTAATAAATATTTATTGTTAAACAAACTCGAGTGTTCCTTCAATCACTATCACGCCCTATCACCTCAGATCCTCGAATGCTGCGAACCGTACGGCAGCTGCGCTCGATCCGCGTCCGATTCTCGCGACGCACGGTGTATTTTCCGTTTTCTGACTGATTTCTCTTGTTAATGTCTCTCTGGAAGTGTCGAAAATTCGAGATTTACGTATAAGGTATTTATCGCATGCTTGGGTGAAGATTGGAAATCATTTTCCGTAGAATAAAATTTGCCGATCTGCATCGGCGATAAGGACGAAGAATAACAAGTGGACGCAGCTTGCTTCTACCGTTGAAATTTCTTCGCAAAATGGAAATTGCGTGGCACGCTATCCGACCGGCTTACTCGACCGTGTCTTCGTGCTCTGATAAATTTCAAAGTAATGCACGACGAAGTAGTGACGATTTTTCGGAATCGACTTTCACGCGGATAATCGCGGACAAATTGGTACGAGCGATAACGAATTCACGATTCGTAAGAATGATATTTCTTTCGCTTTATGACACTCGAGTCGAACTATTTAATCTCCAGTATGAAATTAAAGCGCGACCCCTGGCTACTTTTAATTACCTACATGGAATACGAATGTCTGGGCGTGATTAATATCCTAATTAGGCGTGCATCCATCTTGCCCCCGTTTTTACCGTTTTATAAATGAAAATATAATTTTATAACGCATTCCTCGCGTGATGCTATCACCCTGTTGCCATTTCAAGATTTCCAAGAATATGATAGTCGCTAATTACTTACATTAATTTTCCAACCAACAGCACGACGTTAAAGCGAAATATATTTCCAGAAAATTATGAGATCGTAGCGTAGACTTCCGATGGCGTATAAAGTTTGTCCCAGCGTATGACCCAGTACGATTCCAAGAAAGAAATTAATGTACCGCGACTCCATAGGCATTGTCCGAATCGATCGCATCGTTGTGTTTCTTCGAACCGCGTAATTCCTGGTAATGGTGTTCTCCCGTGGAACAACGAACGAAAGAAACGTTATTTTCTCATTCCGTTCATTCTTCTTGTCCTCTCCTCTTTCTCTCTCTCTCTCTCAACAAGTTGTCTTTTCACAGATATTTTTCTTCGAACGAAGACGATACATCGTTTAGTAGGATTTAGTAGGATTAATTATTATAACTGATCTCGATTAATATCTTTTCGCGTCAATTTGCATCTCCATTCGTCGCATTATCGCGTAATGACTATGGTTAATGGTTTTAGCCGATTGTCCCAACACACATTTGCGTTCCTCGGAACGCGTATCCATTGCAACCATAGTCTTAACACCGGTTTAACATCGTCTCAGATTCCTCCTTGAATGCAGCGAAATTAAATCTGATCCCCAATAACCAAGAGCTGGCCTGTCCGTATAAATTTGTACGAAGATCCAGCAATATAAGCGAGCCCTGTCTCGCGAGTAAAGCCGGCTTTGCGTTCCAAAGTGTGGAACAAGCGGCGTGAAACGCTGGAAGGAAACGGCCGAGGCCTCGTGGGAAGCTCGAGCGCTCGGAAACCATCGGCGCTCGAGGTATCGTCCAATTACAAACTTGCAAAGTCGACGTGGAGTGGCTGGCGGATGGTGTTTCGCGGGCGAATCGCGAAAAACGTTAAACGTCGAGCGGTAGCTCGGACACCGGTTCGAATTAAAACGTGAAGAAGCTTTAAGCACCCGATGCACGCACACAGGTGAACGATTCGGTCGCAACACATGTCGCGATCGCCGTTCGTATTAATCCCAATTAAGGATACCAGAGGTGCACGCTTAAACCGCGTCCGCGAGGGGAGGACAAACGGCGATATAATAAAATCTCAAAATGACGGCACCGACCGTCTCTCGGCGTTATTATCCGGTTGCTGGCAAGAGCACCGGCCATGAGGGAGACTGTATCCTACACGAGGAGCATAAAATAGCCGGTTAAATGCGCCGAAGGAATACGAAAAAGTCTAATATGAAGAACCCTACGGCAGAAGCGGCTCTCGGCTTCAACGACGGTCCGAGTTTATATCGCAGACCCCTAGCATCGACCAATCGGAACGGTGAATTTCGCGGACAAGTAAATAAATCGGACGCGTCCCGCGACTGTTTTCCCGGAACCGGCGATACACCTCGCGCGATTTTAAGTCTCCTTTCAATGGAAACCTATGCCGAAATCGAACGACGATGCCGTTGCCCATTGAATCCAACGATCCCTTCTCGTATTCGTAAATCTTCTCGACCAAAAGGTACCCCATGGAATTGTACAGTTCTGTCGACCAGAGGACATCTTTCATCTTTCCAGCGCGTTGTAATATCCAAAGAAATTGGCAGTGGCGAGAAACGATTCTTCTCCCTAATTCGAGCGTTCTTGGCCGTAGTCAGGTACAGGCAAACGTGCAGGGGAAGAATGCGAGGCGAAGAGCAGAGAAATCAACGAATCGAGAAAGGCAGGGAGAAAACGATGTCCCAGGTTACAACGGGCAACATGGTGGCCGTGACAGCGATGATTTCGCTCTGGCGAGAGAGCCGAACGCTCGACGATGGTCACGTCCCACCCCATAACGCCCCATATACTCGGCAATTTATGCGCCGAAACGTATTAAATACCTTCCTGCCCCCCACTACGTGTGCAATCTTCTTCGCTGCGTATGGTTCCAGCCACCACGGTCGCTATATATTAAAGGCAATATTTTAAATGCGGTACACCTACATTGTAAATACGGCTGTTCTCGGGCGATCCTTTTCTAAGAATAGAGTCGCTCGCAACATTCAGACAGCGCAAAAATCACGCCTCCTTGCTTCTTGGTCGGATCCACTGTTTGCTCCTCTTTTAATATCATCCATGTTCTTCCTCGTTCCTCTTAGTTTCTCGGTTATTTGAAAACACGCAGCGTGCGTACAGAAATTAATCGAAACTCTGGACGGTCGTTGAATTCTTTCCTTTTTATTCCATTATTACCTTCGCGAAACGAGCGAAATTCTACTAGTTTTTTTACTTATTCGAAAACGTCCGGCATCGAGGAAAAAATCAATGGAAATTTCACCAACGGTCGGTGATTTCTTCTATCTTCGTCTCTTTGCTTCGTCGAAACGAGCCCGATCTTTCTCTCTCGGCTTTGATCTCGACTTTTCTCAAACGATGCAACTCGATAACACGACTCTAGCCACGAACAGACTAAACGATCGCCACGAGGAATTTACTAAAATCAAACTGGAGAGCGATGCTTCGCAAATCTGACTCTGATTCGGACTTCGACTTGCCCGTTCACCTGAAAAACGCTGCCGTCTATCTACGGTAAAACGAAGTTGCACGTGCTCGAGCGAAACGCCAATTCGAACAGATTATTTTTAGATGACCGGGGAGTTCGCGGCGGACGTACGATAAAAAGTCTGTCGCATTCGCGGAGAAGCGTCGTTACACTGAATATACCAGTAATTCATTGGACGCTGAGTGTGGCACCGTACGAAAAAATGTCCCGCCGAGAAACCTGCTCGCCGAATGAATTATTTATGAGGCAACCAGGGCGAAGTTCTGAGATAACGAGCTCGATCGTAAGTGCTTCTGAGTCCTCTTCTTTCGCGATCGTGATAAAAACGGTGGACAGTGCCGCGATGCAAGTATGTTTTCAGCTAGTCGTTAAAACGATTGTTTTATTGTCGTTACAAAATTATCAGACTCAGGTGACGAACGACGTACATAATGTTCAAACGAAACCGCAATCTTAATTGAATTAATGACCGGCGAGCCACTCTTTTTAACGCATTCCAACGTTGCTCGGCTCCCTCCTCTTCAAACGTTCCATCTTTCGGAACACTGTTAATCGAGCAAACTATACCGGCACCCTTCTTCGTTAAATTTACTCCTATGCAGTACTTGTTAATTTTTCAGATACGTAGAAATATAATATCTCACGTTCGCGTTTTTACTTTATAAGTAACAATATCGTACGGACCAAATGCTTTAAATTGACCGTAGAAGAATAAGCAAAGACGACGCAAAAAAGTAATAAAACTTCGGTTTCCTCGAACGTTTCGAAGGTCTACGTTTTAACATACGTAGATACTAGATGCTCTCTTATTTTTAGCAACTAACTGCGAGCAATTTGGACGAACGCAAATAAGTCGAATATGAAATTCCACCGAGGCAAAGAATCGATGTAAACAGATTGAAAAATTTGACTTGAAACGGACTTTAAATTCTCTAATTTACGGCTAGGAGTTGGAAACTTGAATTGTTAGGGGGATTTCATCTCCTCCGCCGTGACTATTGGTCGGAAATAGCGGCAGAGAATCGGAGAATCCTCGAATAACGTCTCAATCGGATACACGCAGAAAACCCCACCTCGATCGAACTGGGTTCGCGACTCGGTCGAATTATTCTCTGACCCTCGTCGACCCATCGGACTCTCGCCCGCCTCTTAATAGCATTGCTCTGTTATACGCGAATAGGATTAGCTGAAACAAAAATGAAACTCTTCTCCGATGTTATTGCCTCGCGGCTGGAGGCAATAACATCGTTTCGTTATCGTATCCTTTCGTCGGTCATTCGTTAAATTAATGTTAATCTCGCGTTCGATTGTTTCTGGGTTAATCGGCTTTCATCTCGTTCGTCCCGTGAAACTTTTCATAATTACGACCAACATCGATTTATTACTATCGTAAAAGATTGTCCGAAGTAAGTAATATCGAATAACATAGAAAAGTTACAACAGGTATCTAAAGGTACGTATCTCTTTCTCGGTTCAACGTTGACTTCCATCTTGAATATTTTGTTCGGACCGATATGATATTCAAATATTCCGTAAAAACGAACAATATTTTTCTATCGTTTCTACGCAAGCAACCCTCGAGGGGCCAACTATCCTTATATGAAATTCAATTCGAGAAGAAGAATAAAATTCGCAGTGGTCATACGAATGAGTGGGCGTTCGTCTTCGACTGGAAGATACCCGGTGCCGGCGGTCGTGGCGAGTTCGAGTCGAATAGGTGGAACACGGTGGGCGGGTGTCTTCGTTGCCTCGAAAAACTGGCTCCTCCATTCCGCCTGAGAAGGACGTTTGGTCAACCTTTTATTAGTCCGCCGGCCGAACGCCTCTTCTTGGTCATTTTCCGCACAATGTTGCAGATTCCAATCCCGTCGACTCGCCGATTCCGAATTTTTATTTCGTTGAAATATAGCCGTGGAGACGATGAACCATTTCTTCCCTCGACATTAACGACTTACACTGGCAAGGAGATCCACTTTCATCCCGCAACCGCCTGATCGTGCTCGCGATGAAATTTCACAGGAATATAATAATATGGAATCTTGCGGTAAAGTTCGATGCGTAATCCTACGGCTTTTTGGAAGCAGCGCCATTTTGTACTTCGATACAAAGCTCAATTGAGAAAGATCGTATTTTCGCATCTTTAGCAGTTGCGAATAAGTTCCGTAAGACCGACGTCGCCGATCGCCTGCTCTCTGATCCGATATTTTCCACAAAAGTTGCGCTAAGAAGGCGTTACGTTCTGCTTGAACGTTCCTCGTTTCGAATAACGAGGCGAACAATCGACCTCCGTTACGACAGCCAGATAAGAAGGTTACGGCGTCCTTCGCATGCATTTCGCGTGCCGGATGACGTGTATGCGTTGCGACAAAAATGTGAGAACTTTGCACAAAGGTATTTTTCTCGGTAATTATCGGTCACGTTTTCGCAAGAGGTCATTTTTCATATCACATAACTGTCCAAACTTTGTACCGAATATTTCAGGGCCAAGAACATTTACACGATACCTCTAACGCAAAAAAGCTTGGAATATTTTATTTCGAAAATTTTTGACGGACCAAGTTAGTTGAGAGTAGCTTTATAGAAATAATAATAATATTACGAATTCTAGAGATATTGGATCGAAGAGAGAAGTGGGTTATGTAAGAACGCCTATGAGATTTCATTTAAGACTTACTTGCATATCAACGTGGGAGTGGTAATCATGAAATATCGTCCTACAAATTACACCTACTCAATCAGTCCTCGTTATTAGACCTTCCGTTACTCTGGTTCAACGTTTCTGCACATGTGTGCATTGTACGTGTTTAATATCGTCCGATAGTTGACTATGACTACGTTGAACAAATAACAATTTCCAATGAAAAGTAAATTATATGCCGCATGGACACGTAAGACTAAATTTCAAATGTGAAGTCGGAAATAAAATATTTGTTTAATTCGACGGTCGAAAAATCCGTAAACCGATCAATTCGTAGATTAAACTTCCTACTTTCAGATTAAATACAAAATCTATTAAAATAACAAATTCACCTGCACACTAGGTACATATTACTCCTATGTTTCGTATCTTCGTCGCACTGATTATTAAACACCTCACATAATTAAGTATCTAATATGATCTTCACAAACACCAAAGCACCAATTTTTCTGTAGAAACACGAACGCGAAACTCGAAACACGAAACACGAAATTCGTAAGATTGGATTCTAATGAACGTCGCTATCCTTGCTAATTTTCTATACGGAATAGCAACATTTTGTATCGCGTGACTAGGTTCGAAAGTCGCGTGGTGATCGAGGAAAGCGTTTTGCAGAACTGAAGATGTAGGTGAAACGAAAAGCGGGTTAGAAAGTTGGGGAGGAAGTTTCCAATTTTTTTTTCGCTTCCTCGTCCGGATATTCAAGGGCTGCGCCGTTCCTATAGAAAGTAATAGCACGAGCAGAGACCGGTCAATTTTTTTTATCGATAGAAAGTTGGTCATTTGACCCAGACACCGTGTCCAAGTTTCCAGCATGCGGTTCCACAGTTTCTTTCGTAACATCTTGTCTCGACCTTTATACCCACCACCATTCGTTCTATTCTTCTCGTTATACGCTTTACTAATTAGTTGATTAATTATTAATTTCTAGAGAAATATCTATATGCATAAAACATTGTTGATCGTGTTAGTATTATAAAAGCGATTAAAGAATCGTCTATACAACATGAGTCGACTATTCAAAGTTAATTTATTCCTACTTACTGCGAGCTGGTGGTCTCAGTTTCCTCCACCGTAGAAAGATTTAATCAGATTAAGACCGATTAGATTGAGAAATAAAAAGAAATTTATCGATACGTTTATCTCGTACGTTTAACTTACATACGTTTAAACGACCGGAATAGTAAGCGAGGCACGATACGATACTAATCTATGAATTTTCAATAAGATCCAACGTGCTCGCTTATCCTCGAGCAGTCCGTGAATCGAACGTCACGCGAATAGCGTAGTAGGTACTTTTCAGTTTATTATGAATGACCGTAAACACATCGGCTCATAGTAACCGGTTGATTAACATGCATATGCGTTGATATGAAACCGAAGGAGAACAGGTTCGATTTAAGAGCAAACTCACAGTCGATCATGACATTAAGCGTGATTTAAAAACTTTCCTCGCGTCTCTACTCCGACAAGGGGTATTTTTACAACTTTCGTTTAATATACGATGATTGCTAAATCGTCGCTTAAGACGGGGGGCGTGATTAAACTTTTGAAATTACGTACGTACGCCGGAGTGGCTGAAGTTTCGTGGAAAACCGTTTATCTTTTCCCGTTACTTGCGCGATAAAGTGGCGTACTTTATAAAGGTACTTGTTCGCCGTTTCCTCGGCGGAAGCCACGAGATTCCGGCCGCAGGAGGAGATCGTGTGTTATCTTCTTATCTCTGCAATTACTTTGGCACTAATTAAACATGTTTTTATTATTGCACTTCGATACAGGATAAATCTTGTGTGTTTATTTACAAGTAGCGTATAATATCTCACTTACGACCATAATTAATATCGTACAAATACAACTAAAACCAGACAGATTCGATCACGAGGGGCGAGCATTCGTATCTTTCGTTTAACGAAACTCGTTCTTCCTAAAAGTATGGAAACAATTGCCCCGGAGAACTTCGTACGGCTCGACTATCATGGCTAAAATAATACCAACGGACGATTACATGGACTTCAACGCGAAATAAAGCGACGTGTACGTTCTAATTATATGGAACGCGGTTCGTTCGTTTCGTTTTTCACCACAGAATATGTTAATCTTTGTCGAGAACGTATGCCTTTGTATTGATTAACGATCGGCACGTGTACAGGCATACTTATACAGACCACGTGTCAAATTGCAAGCATAAAAGGAAGAATAGAACACGCTTATCCCAACTCCAACTCGATTACTTACCTCGCAGCGAACAGCTCGTTATCGTACTGGTCGATTACAGGTAAAAACGACCGCAAACGTTATCAGTACGTCGCGAATCATGTACGTTCCAACATTATTTGAGCCATGAATTCTCGCGAGGTTTGCAAAGGGAACAAAGTCTCCTGTAGCGTTGCTCGTTAGTTTGTACCAGGAATTCACGAGAATACGCCGTTAAGAAATATATGCAACGGAGGATGAATCACTTAAAAATTAGGAGTTGGTGAGGGTTCGTGACAGATATACAGAGTAAACGCGGAATATGTAAATGAGCTTCGTAAAGTTACAATGGATGTTCGTAGAAGTGGAAGGACGTTAATTTTTCGTGTTCAAGGTCCGGCGTTCGTTGATCGAGTAAATGTAACAATATTGAGCATGAAACAATAATATAATTATAATTCTCTTCACATTTCCTTTCATCCAGAAGAAATTATAAACGTGACTTGATCACTTAGACGTCAATATAAAAAAAAGAAACGTAATAACACAAGAACAATTTGTCGCTTCTTCCCGTTTTTTTTTTCTTCATTTAGTAACTTGAATATAAAAAAAATAAATTCGCGTTCTCGCAATGTATAACATTTTCTTCCTCTTTTTTCCCTTCGAGCAAACGAGATTGCCTGGCGTTCAATTCTCGCGCACACAAACACACACACACACACACACTTTCTCATTCTCTCCTTTTTCTTTCTCTCTCGCTCCGTCTCTTCTTATCTCCTCGATTACTCGAGAACATAACAAATCGTCTCCATTGAAACATCCTCGTCGATCGATCTCGCAAAGATGCTTTCCCGGTGATGTTCGGATCGAATTCGATGGAAAGCTCGTCGATTCTCGTTTAAACGCGTCTTAAAGCTTCCGAAACAAGTCAAATTTAATATAAAGCTTCCCATGGCGGGTTTGAGCAAAAAGGAAAAATTTGAAGAAAGGTAACACAAAACATAACAGAGGGGAAAATAATTGGGAAACGTAATCGAAAATCCGGAATATCGACTGTTTCGTTGATCGAAGTAGCCTATTCGATGCAGATTCGAAGATTATCCCGCGGAAAATGAAAATTAATCAGATTCGATAAAACCGTGTTCCTCTGTATACTTGTCGAGCTGTGCGCTTCCGCGTACATGTATACCTGCAGGCCCATTCGTTTCGTTACCATTTTGTAATAATAATATCATGATCATAATTGGCTGATAGGTACATTCAAAACAACACACAATAAAAACAATAACATAATATTAACGAGACGCTCACAATAATAATAATAATTAATATAATAATATAATATAATAATAATGATATAATAATGATAATAATAATAATAATAATAATAATAATAATAATAATAATAA
The DNA here is from genome assembly GCF_011952255.1 of Bombus vosnesenskii. Taxonomy (NCBI): domain Eukaryota; kingdom Metazoa; phylum Arthropoda; class Insecta; order Hymenoptera; family Apidae; genus Bombus; species Bombus vosnesenskii. The sequence continues at coordinate 1,235,598 of NW_022884342.1, forward strand.
TAATAATAATAATAATAATAATCATAATCATAATAATCGCGTCGAAGATCGTTAGCGGGAAAACAATTAGCAACTAATTACAATCAATAATTCACGTTGAAATCCGAATGGTGCGCCGACTGCAATATTGACCTTGACGTCGACCCCTGCGAAATTTTCCTGTTTTGTCTTCTTTATTTTTTTTTTTTTTTTTTCATACGATCTCTGGTCGCCTCGTTTTCGCATCTCTATTTCCATCTTATCTATACTCGTGTATTCAATACTTTATTCGTCGTTACATAATTAATGTATTAATAGTAGTCGCGGCGGAATCTATATATCATCTATCCAAGATCCAATCTCACGGTGTGTTTCGCGTGTATTTCCATGCGCAGACGTACATCTCTGTGTGTGTAAGTACATTCGGTTTCTCCATTTTTCTTTCGTTTAAAAGTTACTCTAATTATTACAATACATATTTTTCGCTGCTTCGTTGCTTCCTCGCTCTTCGCGACACGCTTCTATTTATCGTTATTTATAACATTGTTTTTCACTTTACCGCTCTCCGCATATTCTCTTCCGCTCAATCACTATCGCTCTGCGTCCCGTCGTTCTCTTCTCTCGCACACATTCCACTCACGCGCCGCGCTCACGCTCTCCCTCTCTACACGCTCGCAAGTACACAACGCGCGCGCGCCTACACTTTTAAAGAAATTCCGATCCTCGCCGGTCCTACTTTCTCTTTATCGATTTTTCTCGTCCATGTAAAGCCCGCGCTTACGTTTCGTCAGGCTCGTCATACGCTGCACATGCACACGCGTATACACACATACTCACTCACTCGCTCGCTCACTCACTCACACACACACATACTCGCACACACAAGTGTATAATAGGGATGTAGGCGCGTGAGCGCGCTCGCACACTCGCACGAAACATTCGGAAAATTCGCGTGTATGTGTATGTAATATACCGTAGGCATGCACACTCATTCAGCGGCCCTTATAATTTAGATAATGTTGCACCTTAGAGAATAGAGATCCATTGGGATATTTATTTTCATTTAACATCCGATTAAATTACCTACTTACTCGCTGACGTACCAATTAAAAGGTAAACCCTTCGTCTTCTTCGCTCTTACAGTTAAAGACCGCGTTTAGGACTTCGTTGGTTGGCCCGTTCGGTTCGCTCGTCTCGCGAGTCGGTCGCTCCCTTTCCACTCGGCTGGCCGAGATAACATCCGTCCTCGAATCTAGAAAGAGGAATTTCGGCACCTGGCACGCTAGCTTTTCCACGTTGAATTTTCTTCGGCGTCGTGAACTTTTCGAACGTTCGATAAATCCACGTTCGAGTCTCGGAGAATCGAAGTTCGTTGCCGAGTTACGATAGCTACGTAGATACAAGGACGAATATTATGTCGAACGCCCGACGAGAAAAATGTTTAAATTTGGACTTTCGATTAATTGATTCTTTGATAGATGTATTATATATCTATATAATTGTGAGAACTCTGGAATTTTTCCAAACAAAACAATAATTTCGCATTCAACAAATAAATAATATCGAAATGACTAACAAACAAATTCCTTTTGTCTCGATGAAAACATTGTTCGATCGTTCGATCGAAACCTAACCCCTTTCCTTGCGAAAAATCGAAATTTATCATCGATCGAACATCACGATTTCTCGTCGGTCGTGAGGACTCATTGGCGTACCGCTAGTTCCACAACGGATATCCTAAACTCAGTCTCGGAATAATACTCCCGACCACTCCACAGTCCACTAGGTATGCCTTTAAATCTAAGTCGATTTTTTACATATAATATAAGAATTATAGGTACTAGTTTGCAATCCTTGGTAGGCGAATACAACACTCTGGACATAATTAGACTAATTCTTCGAACGCATGGTTGCTTTGGACTAGGTCCGCCTCAGACGCATCCTCGACCTAATCGTTTGCGAGATGGCCGTGACTTTCGTCACTTTTGTCCTCGCAAGTCGCTGCATCGAGAACTACGAACGGGCCCAGTCTTAATTTCTCACTTTGATCTCTCTGATTTCTATTAACGATTCCCTAGCTGATGGCCTCCCGCAGGATGAAACGAACAGGAAGTACAGAAGTTATCTACAAAGATCCAGAGTTTAGATCTAAATCGTTTCACCCTGTTGCAAGCCGTCAGCGATCGAACGAGCATGCGCAAATCGAATTCGCTAATGTTTATCGGGATAGTACAGAATCGGAAATCGGCCTACGTCCCACTGTTCGGTTGAAATGTCGAAAAAGGAAAGCGCATTGGATCCCACGAAACGACAAAGTACACCGGGAAATTAAGCTAATACCGGACAACGGTGGAGAGACGCGATAATCATAGTTCGATCAAGATCGTCTCTGCAAATATTAGTATCTACCGCGAGATCACAGACAGTAGCGATCAACGTTTCCCGTGTCGAACAAATAAATGTAAAATTTAACAAAACGAAATATTCGAATTTCTTAACAACACCGCGACTTTCTCTATATCCGATAATAATTCGAAACGTACGCTATCGATCGAATTTTTAAAGATCGCGCTTCTTCTTCGATACACCTTTCGATATATCTTGCGATAGACTTACCCCTAGGAAGAGACCTTTCCCAGCCGTGATCCTAGGCGAATCGCAGTGTCGTAACCACGGGATCCAATGTCGCCGTTTCTTGAACCGTCCTTGCGTAATTGTCACCGATCGATGTTTTCTTTAAATCGTTCCCGATGGACCGCGCGAGCTGAACAGTACAAGACAAAGCAAACGTACGATCGAGAGTTTCGAGCAAGTGGTACAGACCGGTGTTGAAGGAGGAGGAGCTTCTTGGGAGTAAGGAGGACAGAAGGTGTTCATCCAGTTAAGGGTAAAGGTTGATGAGATGGGGAAGGACAGACACTAAGTGACACTAATTTGCTTTACTATATATATAGTATATATATACTGGAGGAAGTACTACCGAATTACGAATTGGACAGATTGCTTGGTGCCGCATATCGTAATGCGCACTATTCGAAGAAGACCGACACCTGATACCGACACGCGGGAAAGGAGTCTGATGATTGACGTTTCAAGGACGCCCTAATTATTCACGCTCTTCTATACAACAGTATTCCTTCCGTTGGATAATAAACATGGGTGACGATAAAGATGACGATGATCGGCAATAATAATATTAATAATAATAATAATAATAATAATAATAATAATAATAATAATAAAATAATATTAATAATAATAATATACTACTCGCGAAACATTATCTTTCCTTACAAGTGATAGGCAGTCTTTGAACAGCTGCTGAACAAATTTCGATAAGTGTGCGGGTACATATCTATCTATCCGACGTTGTCGTGGATGCCGATTTCCAGTAACGACGACGACGACGACGACGACGACGACGGCGGCGGTGATAAAGAAGTTGCGTTGCAAGGTCGAGCCGTGTACGATGGCACGACTCATCCACGATTTCTCTGGGGGCGTCAAAACCTGAAGGATGATCTCGCGTTCAGGCAGCCAGGCCATGAGGCGTCTGATGAAGAAGCGCAGGATACTGCTGAGCCACGTGCGCCAACTGATGATGATGAGCATGTGCGTGAATGTGAGGATGAACGACAGCGGTGGGGGGCGTGACGGTGTTGGAGGCACCGGCGGCGTGGGTCGGCAGAGGCGTTTGAGGTTGGGGCGCGTGAAGCGTGTGGCTGTGACCTGTAACCAGACTCGCGTGGCCGCCGGAGTGACCAGTGCCGTTTCCAGTCCCGGTTCCGGTCCCGGTCGTGGTCCCGGTCGCGGTTCCAGTCCCGTTTCCGACGCAACCGTTCGTTGAGCCATGGCTATGATGATGATGGCCGAAGACGACCCCAGAGAAGGCCACGGGTCACTGATGATGCTTCGCTGAACCGTTTGCGTGGTGCGCCTGCGCGACCACGTGGTGACTCGAGGGTGGCGCGTGTGCGGCGCTCGGATGGTGGTGGCTACCGGTCGCCGCGTGATGATTCGCGTTGTTGGCGTTACTGTTGTTGTTGTTATTCTGCTGCTGCGACTGCCGTTGACTGTTCTTCTTATTCTTCATTCGTCGGTTCTGGAACCAAATCTTCACCTGTCGCTCGGTTAGATTTAGGTTGCGCGCCAGCTCCCATCGCTTCTGCTTCGACACGTACGCGTTGAACAGGAACTCCTTCTCAAGCTCGAGCGTCTGGAACTTGGAGTACGGCTTGCGTTTCTTTCGTACCGTCACTTGACCGGTCCATTCCAGAGGGTTCGAGCTTCCGCAACCAACGCCCATCCCGGGTACGCCGACACCGACGCCGACTCCCGCCAGGGAACCTGCGGGAAACAACGAAGATGGGGAGGAACCCCACATCACTTAACACAATTAGTTTGCCGGTAACAAACAACCTAGTTGCTAGCTAGGAATATAGCCGATAAATAAATTTGCTTCGATATTGAGATTGCGCTCATCGAAAGTAATCAAATTTTCGGAATAATATATTCATACGAGATTAAAAAATAACTTCCACTCGATCCGTTGCTACTCGATAGCAATTACCATATTCTCGATCTTGCGTCCCAACGTGCCCCGGACAAAGAAAATCACCATACCCGTTCCTTTTTTCCGCGGCTCGTCCAATCATTAGATCCGTACAAGTCGACAGAAACGAGAGCAAATACATCGGTTCGTTGGTCGACGTATCGGCGCGTAACTATATAATACCGTTAGTCTTTGTTCCGAATGAAATCTCTATTGACACTGGTTACGTGTTATAAACCGAACCAAACAGACCGATCGATACTGTGATACCGTCTCCCGATTTCCCGACAGATGAACCGATCTGTTTACCATTTGGAATTAGTACTCTGAATACGACAACATATCCTGCTGACATTAACAAGAGAGAAAAAATCTCATTTAAAAGTCGATAAGCGTGATACTCGAGTGATCGTATATGTATATCCCAATATCGTGAGCGACGCTTTATTGATATTTATATAGGCTTTCGGAATTAACCCTTTCGAAACGAACCTTTTTCCCGTCAATAATCAACAACAAACGCGATATAATGATATTTAACGATTAAAAAAGATAAGGCCTAGCATATTTTTGAAATAGGGATATATAATCCCATGTGTCTTTTATAGTACACACTGTTTACACAATTTTTCACGTTATGTTATGAACCTGACGCTATCTACGCGAAATACGTTGCGAATAGCGGTCGTAAACAACTTATTCGGAAAGAACTGAAGTTTGCGTTGGCACGTATTTTTCCGATAGTCTCGAAGGGGTTAATTAATTTAAAATTATCTCTTCGCGATCGTGCTCCGGTCGAGGAGAGGGAAAACTGGTACAGTTATAGTGGATATTAAATTTTCCGTGAGAGGTTAATAATTGCATTTACTAGGTACGAGTTTTAAACTGGTTTCTCAGTACAGCATCGTAAACGTGCAAGTGAGGCTAATTCGATCTTTAAAATATCGAAAACGGAAGAAGAAAGAAAATCGTGATTTCAAATTCGTACGATGAATATCGACATAACGAATATAATAATTCCAAGAGATAAAAGGATCCCTGAAATAACGAAGTTTCTTCAATTAAAATTTCGCTGATTAAGGGGAATGCGAGGTCAGGAAATCGTGAAATTCACACCCAAAGCGTTTCCTGGCGCTACAGCGTGCGTTTGACGAATGCGTGTATTGTGTAAATACGTGAGGCACATACTTACACAAAGGGTTCGCCGCGACGCGACGCGACGCGACGGGCCGAGGAGCCGATATAATTGGACCGGGCGTACTAACCGGCCGGAAAACATGAAATGGAAACGCGAAACACGGTACTGTTAGTACATTTCCCGTCGTAGCCGGTGCAGCGGTGGTTCAAGACCGTGGTTCAAGAATCGCGCGATCGTTCGCCTCGCGAATTTTTCTATTTGCCAATTAAAACGTTCGACGACGATAACAACGTCCAACGACTTCCAGCAATTTTAAAAAAAGAGTTTCGTTTCTCTCGTAAATAATTTTTTTTTTTTTAATTTTGTGATTCTAGTCAAAAGTAATAAGTCGTGTAATCTAAAAATTTATTTACGGTCGTGAGAGGTCAATCTCGTTCGTATTATACGTTCCGTCTTTCTTGATTCGCGGTACAAAAGGTACTGTACGATCGAAACATTGTCTTATCGTTCGTTGTTCGACGTAGAACTATTATAAAAAAAGATTGCCGATAGTAGAAGTCCTTGTAAATTAGGTGCGTAGTAAAGGTGAGATATAAATAACGTCTTTTTGGAAGAGGTCGCCCAATGCTCGAACGTAGCGTGCTTGAAACGAAGGGATTACGAAAGCGGTCCGCCTGTCCGTCTATCTTTAACCCAAGTACGGACAACGATGGCGAGTAATCGTTGCAAAGCTACGAATGCAACAGCCTCGCGAGCTTGGCAACGTTACACGCTCGTCAGCCCAACTAAATTGCACTTTCCCACCTGCTATTCCCCTCGTTGAATCTCATCGACGTTATTCACAACCGTGTCTCGATTCTCAAAACGCTCCTATGTCCTCCTCGGGATTGTTATTTCCTAACAAACACGTTCCAACGAGGAATTTTATTAAAGCAACCGAAAATAGGTGAGTTTATTTACAACCGAAATAGCGCGATCGTCGAGAGACGAATAAATTTTAACGTGCGGCGGTCGAACTTAAAGACTTGCTCTTTGTTATCGTTTTTTGAGAAAATCTTCCATCCTTCTCCTCGGCCATAACTTTAGAAATGTCTTATCGTAAACGGTCGATTAAAACATAGCAAGATCGGGAAAAATGTACCAAACATTTCCCACTCTCTTTTTTTTATAGAGGCTGATTCGAGTTACGTCTTTTCTTCCTATCGTATTAGAGCACGTAACATCCTCCCTCTGGTCATCCGCCTATCCTCTTCTATATACGTTTCTCCCGTTCTAATTCTTATTTTTCCGCACCCCGTAGTTTCTATCGTTTCTCGATGCCAGTTCCTTCCGTTTCGTCCCGTTTTCTTCTATTTCGTTTAACGTACTTTTGCTTTCGTTCGTTTTGCTACGCGAACCCGATTGCAAAAGCGAGAGAAAAAGATGTATCGCCGAATAAAACGTTGGAATACGCCGATCGTTCTAACGAAGGTCGGAATTCTTACGAATGTGAACGCGCGGTAGGGACGTGTAAAGGGGCACACGGAGCTGCGGGATAAATGACGTATCGATTTGCGGCAGGCGTGCTACCAGCAACGAGCGTGTTACGGTTATCGCGCCAACCCTCGAAACAACCACTGTCCACGATTTACTGATATCAACGCGACGAAAGCTTTTCCCTCTCCGACCATCTAGATACGACTATCTATTGTAATTTCAATTTAGCAGAACGGTTTAACGCGAAAGACGAAGCGTTAATTTCGAAGGAGGACGAATCGAGTTTTCGATCAGAAACTAACCGAGTACAGTAACTGGAAAGATAAAACATCGGGGACGGTGTACGATCAACGATGGCTCGCGAGATCAGATCGTAACTCGAAATATCCCTAATTAGACACGTCCAAGGGGATCGAAAAGCGCGCGATAAATTAAAAAGCGAAACATAGGAGGTCGTTTAAAGTTGCAAAGTGGCTTTTAAACGACGAGCGCGCGTCGTTTCGTTGCAACCGGTCTTCTTGTGACGATAACGTTACCCAACCAGGAAGATGTTATCTGATCGGTTGCGAACGATGGATCGTGAACAGCGGTAGCTGTCGCGGTCTGCGCGACTTGTCCAAAAACCGCGCTACCGTTTGGTCGGAAGCATTCGGGAAAAGCTACGCGTTGAAGACGATGCCGCGACGACGCGGTCTCCTATACCAGACGGACGAACAAAGATAATGGAGCTGCCATCTATTGGGGGACGGTTAAACTATACGCGGCGCTCGTATTCTGTTACTTTGTATGGATCGCACGCCTGCGCGTGCACCTCCCTACCACGCATACGATTAACTTCGGGGCCGAGAGTCGAGAGGATCACGCGAACGTTATCTCGTTTATCGGGCCGAGCTTGGTCGTATGAGCAACTACCGTGTCTCGTATTTTCCTATTCTTTACGATTTCGAAGAGCCACGCGCGTACATTCCACCGGCCTCTATAATATCCTATTGCCCGATCAAAATCTCCAGCTCGTAGCTCTAAACCGAGCCAATCTTTCCGTTCTGCTACGACTCTTTGGCGACGAGGAAAATACGATTCGGTCGTGGCATTGAATATGTCAGCAGTACGTTTGCATATGTTTTCAACGCCGACAGAGTTCCAACTGGTTATGCAAGTAGCCGAGCAAGGACCTACGGACGTTCCGTAGACGTACAACGGGTAAAAAGATATCCAAACGGATTAAAAGCCGAAACAGGGCGAACCGAATGATGGATGGATACGCGAAAAGAAATTGGCGACAGCGTTTGCGAGAAGGAAAGCGAGAATGGCCGTTAGTAGGAGAAGAATGAACGGCTGCACGGGTCATGGAACGGATCAGCTGATCGGAGGCGCACGCCAGAGTTTACGAGTTACGGCCGCCAATAAACCTGCCGTGGTTCGTTGTTGCTCATGCGACGTTTCATGGGTTCCAGGATCCCGAGGAAAGGACGTCGAGTGGGGACGAAAGAGAATGACCAAATACGTGAATGAACGATGACTGAATCGCTAGTGCGACAGGTCAGGATCTTCGCGAATTTCGACCATTTAAATTTTCTCTACATCCCTCACGATCTTACTCTTTTCGTTTCTCTCTCTCTCTCTCTCTCTCTCTCTGTTTCTCGCCGACTCGTTTCAAGGCCGAGCTAGAAGAGATTCGAAGCACGATCTCGTGACTTTTGGACGACGTTTCGTTTCCCTGCGGACTCGCCGGAGCACGTACAGTGGATGACCTTGCGTTTACGAGCAAACAAATTTTGCGCGGTTCACGAGTTACGTTAGAACCTATTCCATCGAACGAAAAACAGTAAAATCAAACGCGTATGTAGAGAACGTACGTGGTATACGTTACCTTAGTGGCAGATCCTACTGGAAGGAAAGAAGATAGATTAAAGATGAAAAAGAAGACAGAGTCGATGCTTACCTGGAGGTGGGTACGGACTGGAGGTAACAGGTTCGGGCGCCCCGTAATTCCTAAGGCCACCGTATCCGTCATGTGGGAAAGCGCCTTCGGCGGCTACCATCGCGGCAGTGACCCTTCCTCGGTCGTCCGCCGTGGACGGCGCCAAATACGGAACCCCGGCTTGCGAGTGAGGATGATGATGGCCAGCCGTGTCGACCGGATGGTGATGCCTAGCCGTGGTGTACGGCGCGTAGTTGCACCAGCTCTGAGAGAAGCTCTGATGACAGGAAGAAACGGCCGGATCCGTGGCACCCGTAGCCGCGGAGGAAGAGCCAGCCCCGGTCGAGGAGCTGGTGGTGGCGACACCGGCCGAGTTATAGGACTTGTAGTCGGAAGTGGAGCCGGCGGTGGCGGCGGAACCCGCTGTCGCCGCGGCTGGCGACCAGAAGCTGAGCGTGCTGGCTTTCCGGTTGTCCCTGGAGGATCCGGAAGTGGAGGTAGGGTCGGCCGCCAGATTGTAATAGGTCGGGGGATTGTTACCCCCGTAGGTTTGGTGATGATTGAGGGAGTCAGCCGCGGCTGCGGCGGACGAGTAGTGAGAGTCCTGGGGATGATGGGGACTGTAACTCCAACCTCCTTGGGAGCCAGCCGAGGACGAATGGGAATGACGAATGACACCCGCTGGTCCAGCGGCGGGCGCGGCGGTGGACTCGACGCAGCCGACTTCGCCGTAAGAGGAAGCGGCTGGTGTGGCGGTCAATCTCTTGGCGGGTATATGGAGCGGGCCTGGCGCGCTGTTGCTCGCCACCGAGGAGGCGCTCGGCGATGTCGAGCTGGCGCTGGCTGTGGGCGCCGAAGGCGCGCTCGTAGCCGAGGAAGCCGGTGCAGCTGGCGAGGTCGGTGTAGTGGCTTGTTGATGGGAAGCCGGTGTCGATGTAGCTTGCTGTTGTTGCTGGATCGATACGAGGCTCGAGGCTGTTGGCGGGACCGGTGGCGGGCTGTCCTCGTAGAGGGAACCGTTCATCATGGCCCACCAGGTTACCCCGGTGGAATTCCCCGCTCCGGTGGCTGACCCCATCGGCGTGACGGAGCCAGGGTGGCCCACGCCGGAGCCGCACAGCGGCGCGGCGTGAACATTGTCGTACAGCGTCGCCGTCGAGCAAGCCACGTGATCGGCGATGGTGCAGATGGTGACAGGTGATTGCCGGTGTTATAACGACGACGCCCGGGACGGTGGCGATGTCGACGTGGAACGAGGGTCGCGACGCGGCCGATTCCGTGGCCGATCCGGCCGCGATCGTCGGCGTTGTCCGGGAGACGGTTGCAGCGGCGGACCAAGCGCGGGAATACCGGATCGATTTTTCACCAGTCGACCGGCAAACGCGATCGCATCGTCGTTTCACGCGGTCGCGTTTACGACGTGCATATGCGATCCAAGGACGGACACGAGCGAGCCGATATAACGTCGCGAGTAACGTTAGTCCGACAAAACGAGACACCGTACGCGATGAAAGAGCAGCAGGTAGAGGAGGCAGGGGGGGGGGGGGGAGGGCGGAGGAAGAGGAGTAGGAGGCGAACGAGGGGAAGAAAGAGAAGAAAACGGCAGAGGCCGCGAGAATGACGGCGACGCGGGGAGGTGGGGGAGCGAGAGAAGCAGCAGAGCGGTAGTTATTCGCGTCGATTTTACGAGACGGTCTCGTCGAGCGTGGCCGACGAAATCGGCAGCAAATGTAACCAATGGTCAGGGAGCGAGACCAGTTGGGAATACCGCGGCGAGTCCCGTGCACAAATTGGCACGCGAGACGACGATTTCAAAAAGGCGAGGACGGAAGAGCCGCGCGTTTCATCGTGTGCGAAGCGTTGCGTTGCTCCGTGGAATCGCGGAATAAATAAAGAAAACGCGTGCGGAAGGTAGAGAAGGCGCGCGGTAGGTGGGGATAGGGAAAATTGTACGGGTGTACGTGATCGTGTGAGTAGGGTTGGCGGAGGGTAGAGAGGGTGTGCAGCGACGCGGCAGACAGGTGGAGGGGTAGGTAAGCGTGGGGTGGAGGGAGACGGCACACGGCAATCCAGAAAGAGAGAAACCGAGGGAAGGAGAGACGAAGAGAACGCGCGAGAGCGAGAGCGAGAGCGAGAGCGACGAGAGAAGAAGACGGAGCGAGACAGGGATAGACAGAGAAGGAGGCGCCCAGGGGCGCGATAAAATGCGTAGCAAATCCGTCGAGAAAAGGTGCATGCACCACCACCACCACCACCACCACCACCGCGACAACGCGTCCAAGACGACGACCGAGGTTGATCGAGGTTGACGGGCGGCAAGCAGGTCGAGCCACGTGCAGAAACGTCGTCGATGAGGATCGGTCAGCGGGTCGAATTCCGATATCGATGTTCAAACGATCCAGCGATCGAACAGCGATGACGATGACGATGATCAGGTCCAACGATGATGCGCCACGCGCGACGTTGGAACGAACAAAAACAAAAAATGACACAGCACTCCTTTAGAAACGATCGTTCGGGAATATCCAGCCGGATATAAGGCGTTGCAGCTTTGTTATTTTATCAACGCGTAACGATATGCGTAACGGGCGTGAAACTGCGATTTTAAATCGGTCTCTTCTTCTTGCGATCAGTCGATCTCGTTTCGCGCGTTCCACGTAATTTCGCGATCGCCGGACGTCACCGGCGACGATGGATGCTCGAAACGATCAACGAGCGGTACGCGGCTGAAACATGTCGCGATCAGGACACTTGGCAATCGTGGTCTTCTCGAGACCGAGCACGTCACGTCGTCCGTACGGCACGAGCACGTTTCTTTCACTGCTCGACCGATCTTGCTATCGTCGTCCCGGTCCGGACCATGCTCGAGCTGCATGTCGTCCCGTCTCCTTCCTCAAAGGAAACTGTCACGCTGCTCATTACTCTCTTCGAATACACACGCGACGTCCACTTCAGCGCGCACTTCGTCTCCACCGGTCACTTGTTCTCGCCTTTTCACCCTATCCTCCTTAAATATCCTTCGATTTCGATTCGACGTCTTTTCTCCTTCTATCCGACCGTTCTCGAGGCGAGAGGCGCGCTATCCACGAATCGCAGAAATCCCAGTAGACGTACTCGCGTCAAGGATCACCACGGGCAGGAGAAACGGTACGTTCGTGATCGGACCGAGTGGCTCTCTCAGCGCTCTTCCCTTTTCTTTTTTTTTTTTCTTTTTTTGCTCTGTTCCGAAAAGTCAGGTAACAGATCCCCGAAGAAGTATCGTGGGGTGCACGCGGCCTTAGATACCTCAAGTAGAGAGCTACACAGTCGCCGTGGAATCCTGGCAGGCAATGACGATACACACACGCGCGGTGTTTACACACACGAAAAGACTCCCTTTCTTCTCTCTGGCCTCGCTGAGCCGAACTGAGCGTCAACTGAGAGCTCTGCCCGCGGCTCGACGCGCAAACGAGCTGAAGGCGACACGAGCGCGATCTCTCGGATCGTTTGATAACTAAACCCTGGACGGACACGTCTCTCTTCCCCCTACCACTTTGCGCTCTGCCAAGCCGTTAGCCCCGAACCCCTTTCCTACCCTCGTCCATCGCACTCTACTCTGCCTCTGTCCCTTCTCTGCATCGCGCGAGAATTAGCCTGCATAAACGCAGCGAAACACGTATATGCGCGAGCCTCTTCACGAAAATCTCGATATCGCTCGAGCGACTTCTTTCGCGCTTGCAAGCGTTTTCTCCACTGCGAGCACGACTCTTGGCTAAAGAAAGAGATGAAAATAAAACGAAAGGAACGATTTGAACCGGGTCGTAATCCAATCGTCGAACAGCAGGTGCCTCTTCGACTATCCCGCGTACAATATTCGCGTCCCTTGGGTTACCACGAATCAAAATTTTCGCGTCGGTAGCCTTTCCACTTTTTTCGCGCCTCCAACGCGCGATAAATAAGACACGGGAGCTCGTAAAATTTCGTCCTTAACCAAAGAAGTAGGTTTCGCGTCTTTCTCTTTCTCGATCGTTTGCTTCTGTCCGATATTTTAAGTCGAAATAATTCAATTTTCCGAGACTAACGATTTCGATTGTTATATTTACGAACGCGTGGTCGCAACTTTTGTCGATCCTCGGCCAGTTCCGTCATCGAACACCGCGTCTTTTACGATACCCATTATCTCGCGGAATAACGACTAGCCGTTATCGTTGCTAAATTATTTGTTTACAATCATGTGGCTTCAACACCGAGTAATCGTTCGAATTGCCCGAGTTATCTATCGCCTTGATTTTTACTCCAAATAGTCGCTACACCTATTCGTTTTAGTTCAAACCTTATATTTTTCAATCCATCGAGTCCAGACTCAACAACAACAACAACAACAACGACAGAATTACCGTGATAAGACGCGAAAAGTAGCGAAAATATCGCGATCGTAATACGTTACAGTTCCATATCGCTAAATCAATGTCCACCAATTCCTCGTAGACGCGCGAACATAATTATCCTAATGGCCACGTTCTCCGACGTAACAACACAGAGAATTGATCGAAGGAGTCGCGCGAACGAATGACCGAGTCCTCGACCGTTTTCCGCTGTTCTGCACGCGTGACGTCACACGCGAAAGGAGGAACGGGTGATGTCTCGCGACCGCCACGATCTCACTACGGTGCGTGAATCGACGCGCACGTTGTAACGACGCGTGTACGTGCACACGCACACATGTGCCGACAATACGTCATGGCAGTATTGCAGTCTAAATCTCGGTACTTTTATGGGGCAGTAAAGTAAAACGATCTGACAACAACTCCGGTGGCACATACGCCTTCCATCTGTCCATCAGGCTCGCGCGCCACTAGATCGCGCCTCGACGTGGGATGCTTCTTAATCGGCAAACGAATTATCAAATTATTCGAACGCCCGTTAGGTTTATCGGCAAATCTATACAACGCTGATGTCCATCGTCGAGCCTTTTTAAAGCAACCGAGTCAATTTTAAGTTGCGACCGAGTAAAATTTTGGACTTTAGAACCTATTCGTCTATCTGAATCCATCGAGGAGTAAACTGTTCAGGTAACTAGAATATATATGGCCAGTGTTCAGATAAGCAGAGTCAATGAGCAAGAGTCGATTCAACCTTGCGAAAACTAAAATTTCATTGCAATAAATGAAGATTTACCGTGCATAGTTCATATTTGGCTAGATCTCACGACTTGACACTTTGCGTATACTAAACTGTACGATTTGCATCTTTTTTCGACGGAAGGGCAAAGGCCTTAACACTACGTAGCAACAAAGGTGCAGATAAAAAAGTCCTGAGTGAAATTGTGCAACAGAAGGCATATGAGTATATTTGAATAAGATACTCGACGTGAGTAAACTTGACATTAGAAGCTTCTTCCGACTATTTATGAACAGATTGAACTTGAAACTAGTAATAAACGATGGCGTTAAAAGGTGATCGAACCTGCACATGGATGGAGCACACCTGCAAATGGATGATAGCCTTCGGTTACGTAATTGATCCATTAGCGAGAGTTTATTATTGGTGCAATAACTCGCGAGAAATCTATAAATTTCTCTTTTGAGTTCCAAGGTCCACACGACTACGACGTTCGCGCTAATTTCGTTTCTAAACGGTCACGATCGTCCCTCGTAATTAGGAGTCTCTAACGATCAACGTTAAATGTCTCGACTTTGCGAGAAGATTACATAAAGGAATGGTGGAACAGAATTTTCCAAATTTTCTCTACTTTTCAAGCCATTCCGTCAATAAACCTCGCTGAAGTAAATTTAAGAACAAAATCTTGTTTACAATAGGCGGTATTTAAAATGCAGGCAAAATTTCTGAGGATAACATTCCTAGGGTATACCCTGATGTATTCTAAGGAAAAAGGATAATAGGCTTAATATAACGGGACCTTTACGATGTAGGGGTAATTAAGAGAGGTATATTTGCCTACGAGACGTCCTTACCGTTTGCACATAAAAACACAGCAAAAAAAGTTATTGCGAGGGTTGCAGGAGTAATTCCAGCGGATTAGAGTACTGTAGAAAGCAGCGTCGAGAATTGTACCGAAACACGGTAACTAGGGTCGAAGAGACCATTGCAAACCGAATAAGTTGTATATCATTGTCTTAAGTTTGTGTTACTTCACGAATAGCGTTGAGAATTGTACCCAGAGCGGTAACAAAAGAGGAAGAAAACACTGTAAGCTGTGTATGTTGTATATCACTGTCCTAAATTAGTGTTATTTGACCATTGTTTCCTGTTTCGTAATAGGTAAACTGAGAGAAACGGACGAATAATATCGTCCTAAATAATTTAAATATTAAGTCGTGCAGTTAGGATTTTATTCTTCTCCTTGCATTAATATGTATTAGAAAATTAAAATTTTCGCTATCGGAACTAACCAGTTAGCGAATCTCAGTTTATAAGATTACCAACAAAATCGATTCCCTTCGTATAACAGTCGATAATATATCGTTGCTTTGCTTATTCTTAAATAACGCAATTGAAGTAGAATATATCGAATCACTGTCTGCACCGATATCGGGGTCGTGTGCTATTGTGCTTGCGTAGGAAGTACATGAGAGGCACGAGACTCTCGTTCGAATAGAAGTGCGATAAATCGCGGGGGAGGCGCGAGCCACCTGACGTTCGTTGTACAGACGACGCGATCATGAATGGGCTTTATAGCAACCCGCCCATTTATAGGTAGTATGCGCGGTTTAGTAGCTTTTAGTGCGACGCAGTTGTATACAATCCTCTGTTTACGGCAAGTACGTATCTAGGAAACAGTACGTTATCGTCGACTTTTTAGCTCGAGGTTTCGAGGTCGGCTACAAGCAGCGAATTAACTCGTCTAGTCCGAACGAGACGTCGGGGGTGATCGTATCGCCTTAAAAATTCACGATGTCACTGTTTTCTTCGTGTTCCCCGCTTCTTTTCATCGTTTCGCGCGCCGATTCTCTCTTTCTTTTTTAATATCCAAGTCGCTTCGTTTAGAAATCGTTTCATAGTCGATTGCCAAGTGTCACTGCGATCGGACATTTTCCAGGTGCAACGAGTTCGTAAATTCGATAAAATGAATTTTAGGGATCGGTGTTAAGAGGATTGAAACGTTTATCGAACGTACCGTGGGCGAGTAATGGTTTCATTTGAACAAGAAGAAAAGAAAGGAATATAACAGAAATAGACGGGTGCGCAACTCACCTTGTATACCGGCCAGTGTTCCCGGCTGGAACACGCGGGAAAGCCTGAAACATTAGCAAACACCATGAAAGGGTGACACATCCAATCGAAAGTGTTTTATAGATATCGCGTTTCTCGGATCGATCGCCACGTTACGTTACTCCCACGCGTCTTACTTTCGTCCTAGGCGCGTTATCTGTGCCACTTTCTTCTCGCAAATTTCAACAATAATATTTCGCGACAATCTTATAATTTTATGGCTAGTATCGTAGACTCAATTTAAACCAAACACGCGCTTCTAAATTGTACAACTGCGATCGAATGAGGGATTCGATCAACTTCGTCGAAGTATTACACGTGACTACGTATGATATATATGTTTTAAATGTACAGAACATTTTTTAATAAATCGTCCACTTTCTGTTAGGATCGAAATTATACGAAACAATGGACGCTTTCAGAAAGATTTGACTCACCTGCTGCACAGCTCGAACGGGTGAAACGTCTTCTCCACGGCGCCGTACACTTTGAGGCCTTTTATTTACAGGTTTATAAAGAAAAACATCAGCCTGAAACAGAAAAAAAGGGAACGATCATTGACATTGTCATACCTATATCCCGTTAACGTGACTGTATGTAAAAATATTTTTATATATATCGCTCCAGGTATAAAGTTCGGTAGCTTGTACAGCCGTTAATCGACCTATAATATGGCCTCTTAGCTTACTACTTTCGAAAACATGTTTCCGTTCCTATATCGATGACGTTTCTCGCCACTTTGGCCAATGCAACTGGGACCATGGTGATGTCTTTATTATTAAAATCATTTTTTACGAATTTTTCCTGTTGGAACGATACAGAAAAAGTCGAACGCACGGAAACGTTTTGAAGAGATTCAGTCCATCATGGTTCTCTTCTAAGATCGGCAAATTCAATCATGGGCGTGCCTATGAATTTCGATTCGCCGCGCTGAACGTAAATATCGAAATCGAGACTGCAGGTGGAAAACGTGGAAATGCTCTCTGGAGGTGTCTGCGGAGCCAAATCTCTGGGGGTGAGTTTACGGCGGATCGGTGAACGACGCTTGAAGAGAGAGAGAGAGGAAACGTGTCGATTCAGCGTGTAAGAGAGAGACCGTGAGACGCAAAGGAAAATATTTTCGCAACGAAGTACTTTAAGAATTTTCATATCGATTCAATCTTTATCGTTTGAAATCAAAACAAGTCCGTATGTTTTGAATCTTAATCAGATACCGTTCAATAAATTAATAGATATCTAAATTTCCACATAAAAATTGGAACCAGATTACAGCTAGTGCCTGGTCAAACTGGAATTGAATCTAGTCACAGAGATAATAGGACAGTACATAACAGGGAAAATCATTGAATTCTTACTGTACGAATTGTTTATTTCCCGACAAATTCGGATAAAGGAAATTCCTCTGTACATAATTATATATTCATATTCCGTAAACGAGCTGTTCGACGCGTATCTACACAATGATACTCAACAAACTACCGTGTCACAATCTTCTTTCTGGAAAACAAAACATCTTATCCCAATGGATAATACACAAATCCTGACGATTTATGCGACACAAAAGGTCGGCCAGTTTCTTGGGACGATAGGTAGAACGGCACAGACCTACGGAGAAAGCGAGAGAAACGGTAATGGTAAAGCTTGGCGAAATGTCGGCAGGACGTGCCACGAGGAATATTATCGTCGTGGAACAAAGTAAGGGCGAAGAGAAGGGCTGGTCGCGTGAAAAACACGCTAGCCAACATCGGTGTGTACAGAAGAGATTGGTCGAGGGTGCGCAACAGCCGGACACGAGAAAGCTCTTGATTCCCTGCCGCATCTAACCCCAGCGAGGGGTAGCTGTGTTATGCCGTTCCTATGAAACGCTTCGCAGAAGCCGTCCATTTACCATTTACGTCGTCCAGTTCGGCCCTGAGCACGCATTTCGCCGTGTAATCGAATTAAAAATCCCATGATTCTCGACGATTACGCGCCATCGCTGTCACAACGATCGCAAGTCGAACGAAATGTTGCTGGCTTTATGCAAATTTTAGAGTAGTCCATGCGAGAAACTTAAACGAAATCGAGAAAGTCAAAAGACAGAGCATATTTTAATTATCTGACGAGGGTGTAAGATGGTTCTTCGGATATTTAGTTGGAAATAGGTTTGTCAGATTTGTGCCCCGAAATTCATAAAAAGGTTTATGATAATTATTTTTTAAGGTCTACGGACAGAAAGCTAAACAAACCCTCGTAAAATTTACGTCCTTTGGTGCGATGATAGTTTCTTAACTATCGAGCGGCTGTTAAAAATATAGCATTCTTAACCTTGACCGGTGGATTACAATGAAATTTATTACCCTCAAAGTTTATTGCTCTCAAACGCACGTTTTCGATAATACCCTCTGTCGCTGTAATGGGTCGATATTTATCGCCTCGTTATCCTATAGGGGTGTTTTATATGGAGCAGATAGATTTTCCAATAAATACAGACTTGTGCAGATACAACGCTTTCATGCCGATTCAAAACGTATACAAAAATTTCTTTTTATCGAATCTTAAACATTCCAGGAAAAGGATTATTCGAACGATGAGTACCAGCTGCGTGTCATTTATCGTTGCGAGACGGTGGGAGCCGAGGCACCACTCAAAAAAAAAAAAAGAGGCATAACGCAGCTGAGATAATTAAAAAAAATCCGATCCCAAAGGAGCCAATGGCAGTCTTAATTCACGCCAGGCAACGGTACTAAAAGTTCAGCAGAAAGGGTTGCACTCATTACGCGGAAACCCCTTACGAGAGATTACGAAACTCGAATCGTGAAAAAAGTTTCTTGCAAAATTACACTCGACGGGGAAACTCTGGCTTTTAGAAGGGTATCTTGAAAATGACGGAGATTACGCTTCAACTTTTATTTACTTAATCCAATTCCACTGGATTATATGACTGAAAACTCCAATAGACTTCGACATGTTCTTAATATGTATTATATATTAAATCATTCAAGCAGCAATCCCTCGGTCGTATACATTTTAATAGTAACTCATCCGCAAAATATATTCTCTTTTCTCTGCTCGAACATTCTTCGACCTCGTTTCGCATTAAACGACCTCGACATATCTTACGAGGACTATAGGGGAAGAAATCATATTTTCTATTTTCTTTTTTCTCTCTTGCAAGAAAGCAACTTTTAGATTCAATTGTATCTCGCGTTAAACATGTGCTTTCTTATCGCCTCTACGACCTCCAAAATATCGCACTTTGTCGTATTTTTCATCGTATTTACAATACGATAACCCACCCCCGTCTACCCCTTTATCCTCGCTTTCCTTCAAAACTTCAAGGCTGAGATTATCCATAAAAATGAACCCTTCCACGAATGCTAACAAACGTGCAAATGTTCATCGATCGTACGTACAGTTACTCATCCTTCTACTACCCCTAAAATCGCCTGTTTCCCTCTTCAAAAATTGCAACCTGAAACTCGACATAGATCGTTTATGGAAGTCAACTGTTCCATAAGGTGCAGCGTGCAAAATGCTCGTTAATCGCTGTCGAGAGAATTGGAATATATCGCGTTGGCCGCGAGGGGTCGAAACCCGTCGTCTCCGCGACTCGGTGAACTGGTTCTGGCGGTCGTCTGGCAGGAGGGGCGGAAAAGGGGTTGAGTCCCATAACCATGTGACGTGACGCGTGCCGTTTTTAGCAGGGCGTCGGGACGCCTTCCGCGTGGAACGCCGCCAGCACCGGGACGCCCTCTCGTTTCCACAGGCAGACGATATGGCCGCGCGACCAATCCCGAACGCCGCTTCCGACATTCGCCTCCAACATGGCAGTGGCGTGCGCTCTACGAGACCGGTCAGACCTCCAATTCCCAGTCTGGGTTTCTCCCTGCGATTCACTAGCCGAGCCACGCTGACCCGAGTTACCGTCGACTGACCTTCTCGCGCTCAATTATCTCCAGGATCCGTCATATACTCGCGAATCGATGTTTTCGAAGATGGAATCTAGATTTTCGAATTTTCCAAGGGAAAAATATTCGATGCGAGTCAAGAATAGTCTCGAGCTCTTTTTCAAATCGTTCGAGAGGCCAATATTATTGGTGATTTTGTTCGATAATTTCTCTATGCTCGAACAGTTTCTGGGTTGAAGATATATTAGAGGGTGGAGCATTCGTAGGTTGGTATTTCGAAATCTTAGAAAGAGATTTCGAAACGGCATGTTTCTTTAATATCGATCGAAATATCTACCCTCGTCGTAGAACTTTTTCCCGAATACCTTGGAAAGGAACCGCCCTCTCGAGATAAGAAACTTTTTTACGCCGTTGTGTGATATTTTCGACGGTGAAAAGTCACAGGATATTTGAAACAAAGTGATAAAACGATGGATTACTCGATATCGATTCTCAGTGAAAAGTCAACGAAGTTTATCGAGATAAGACGAAGCAAAGAAAAATAGAGCCATAAAGCACGCGATCTAAGCACGACGATGCTCGAGAAACGGCTGATGCGTTTCTCCTAAATCGAACCTTTCAAACGGATGCAATCGCTACTCGCAAATTCCGAAAGGAATAACAAAGAACCAGAAGCTAATTATCCCAGTGATGGCCGATTTATCTCGCTCACGTTCACTCTTTTCCCAGGAAACGTGTTCGAATCGACAAAAGGCGAACACGTCCAAGTTCGGCGACTCCCTTAATGCCGCAATTCCGAGTCTGCTCGCGCTTTTCCTTTTCTTTTTTCTTTTTCCGTTAGCACGCTCGGTCGTTTGTATTCCGCGCTCGGCCCGTCGCTCACACGAGTAAACCACGTACACGCGTGTACACTGTACACGCGAACGGACGATATGGACCCGCAGATGGAACAAAGTATAAGCGTGGGATATTCCATTTGGCCAGGGACGTGGCGGTGAAAGTGGGCGGAGGGGGCAGGGGGCGAGGGACGGGGACAGGGGACCAGCCAGAGCTTAAGAGGGTTTGAAGACCGAAGAGGTGGTGGTGAGGTTCGATGCGAGCTACGTGAGTATATGGCGAGCCGGTATTGAGTCAAGGATGGCTAGACCGTTTCGTGTTCCTGGGGTTGCGTCGTCATGGGAACCGTCCTCATCAGGCAAAGTCTCCCAAGATCTTTCTTCCCTCTTCCGTCCGCCAACTTGCCTTTACCTTGCTCCGTCTCCTTCTTCTCCACCTTTAACTCCTCCTCAGGCTACTCGTCGATTTCCCCTGCAGCTTGTTTTTGCGACACTGTTTTGCATTCTATCGTCGGCTGGCCCGAGATAAAGTCCTCCGTGATGGAGAAACCGCCTCGATGTTGCCAGACTCGGACGAAGACCCAATGATAACGCTGATGGAAACAAGGGTTGCTCCGACCGTCAACTTTACAATGTATCGCGTTCTTGCAACCTAATCGTCCGAGTTTTAAACTCTTGGCGTCTTGGTTTTTATCTTTATTCGGGCACGCTATATTTAGACTTTGTTCGGTTAGGACAACCTTTCGAACATCGCGGAATTTGCATTCCAGAATTCTGATATTCTTCTACTGTCAGATATTTCTTCTTCTTACTCGCTTTCGTTGTACAAAAATAAATGAAGCTTGTCTTACGGATAGCCGATACAGCGGTAAATAAGATTAAGTCGTATATCGGACGAGAAAGATTTCCAGACACTTTCAGACTGATATCGCTATCGTAGGATCAGGCACGGAAGCGATGCCATAGATGGAGAAGGAGGTTATATCACAACCACGCCTCGAAAGATATCCAGATGCCAAGCCTTCGATCTCGCTTCCAGCCCCGACCGGTTTTCTCCACCCTTTCGCTCGAATTTATCGGCGAATTCCTTCGTGTCTCAGCCAGCTTTTCGAGCGATACGCGAAAATACCGCAACACTGGGAAACTCGGCCACCGATCGAACGAACGTTTATCCTGCGGGAGAAGAACCCTCGAGATTTCGTAACGGTCCTCGCGTCTCTCCGAGAGTATTTCCTTAAATCTGAAGGTTGGATCAGCCACAATTTTCTCCGAACTTCTATTCTCGTTTCGCGAGGACACGTCGATTTCCGCTTTCTTCCTCTCTTTCTTATTTCACCCCCTTCGCGCGAGTATATTTTTCTTCAGGTGAAATCTTCCCGGGCAACGAAGCGCGTGCCTTTTTCCTGCAACGTTCTATAAATAATTCAACTAAAATAATACGATCCCCTCGCTTGGTCCTAGTCTTTCTTTAGCATTCAATCCTGGCTTTCACCGCCGTGCGTAAACACCATAACCGTCGTGGAATTACTCGAAAGCTGCACGCGGGGAAAACGTGGCCGCTTTATCCTTCCAAGTTTAGTCGTTCTTATTCCTTTTATTTTCTCTTCCGATGCGAAGAAGATCTATTTATTCAAATTTTGGAAAATAATTCTTTCCGACACGATAAAGGACATTATAAAACGTGAAATTTTTATTACCTTCGGATACTCAGGTGTCGTTCATCTTTGTCAAAAGTTCACTTGACATTTCGTTGACATTACTGCTTTCTTAACGCCCCGACGACCGGCTTGTAGCTTGAACTCCCGCGTGTTTTCCGAGCGATTGAAATGATTCAAAGCGACCAATATTACATCCGATATATTGATCACGATTTCATATTATTCGTATTATTATTTTAAAGACACATTCGTAACGTTTTGTTTGCGGCATGTATCGCTCTTTTTACTGTTTTATTTAACGCTAGTTAACAGTTTCATAGGATACCGCATGAATGGAAAATGAAAGACGCGAATTCGCGTCTCCGGTCTTCAAAGTGTTAAATATCAGATAACAACTGTCAGTCCGTTGCAAGAAAAACAAAAGACATAGGAGATTAAATTGCCCGAGGCAATTAGAGAATTTTGTTACAGAAATTAAAGGAATAACAGCAACGAAATATCCTAAAATTATTATTTGTACGACTTTAAGATAATAATTGGAAGAGAATATACAGATCGCCTAATTGTTTCGAGCAGTTCGTACGTAACATTTTACGATAGCACTTGTCGTTGTTATTACTTCATAAATCAATTTTGTTGCAATCCAAAATTATTTCCTATTATCGTTATATCGTTGAACATTCGTCTGGAAGCGTTGCATAACTTCGACCAAGAGTTCCGAAGCTCGGCTCTTAGAACGGACAAACTATAAGTACGTTCCTCCCTTTGCTTCACCGTCGATCGGCAGTCGTTCGAAACTTTCACAAACGAGGAATTTCCATTGATCCAAGACTCGGACGTACCGATGGTGACCCGAATTTTCAGTGACGTCCTCTCCGATCGGGACCCAAGAATTTTTTCATACGAAGAGAAAGCTGCAACCCCAAAACCTCGAGAGAGAGAGAGAGAGAGAGAGTCCGACGCTTTCCACCGGCTTCATTCGACCCTAGTCGCTCGGACCGTTTGCCCGATCAAACAGTTTACCGTGTTTCTCGACGACACGTTCGTTCGTTAAACGGTAGCTCGCATCTTTCAACGTTCGACGTGTCTACGACGATAAAAGCTGAACTGGAAGATTGCTACGGGATAAAGATGGCTCGTGTGTTCTCAATTTTATAGAAGAACTCGTTGAAAAGCCTTAGTATTGGCTCGAATAGTGCAGTGGATAGTAATTCTTTCTTGAAAATTGTCTTATCTCGTAATATAAGTATGGAATATTTCGACGTTTCGAAGCTTCCGGCGTTACGTAATTTTACAATATTTCGAATATCGCACGCAGAAAGTGATACAGCGTTTTTACTAACGCTACGACCGACCATCGAAGCCTGTATCTGTTCGTTTCTTTAGACGTTTCTTTGATCGTTCATTTCTCTACCTTTTTATTTTCTAAATATTCGGAGATATCGAATTTTTAGAAATCGAGTTTTTCCAAGAACGTGACAGAAATCGTATCTTTTTAATTCTTGGTGGGAAACTAGCCGTCATAGTGTTAAGCTCGCTTGGTCTAATTCTGTATCAAGTTCGCGCCCAGATAAACAATCACGATCTAGCTGACTATGAGAATGGTATTTTCGGCATGGAATAGACCAAGGATTTGGCGGGACAAGGCAACCGAGTTTCCGAAAACGATTACAATGTTTCGGTGACGCGTATGATGAAAGAGGTCTGTGACGAGTCGACACGAGCCGAGTCGCGCAAAGCACAGCTGCGAGAAATGCACACCTATAGGTACTAAGCATCGACGGACCGCGCGCGACCATAAAATGATCGTAAAAACTTAATTTTACGAGAGGCATAATATATTTGCCACCACCAGCGCCGTCGCCGCCACCACCGGCAGCACCATAGCCGCCCAACAACAAACGGTTAACCAGCGCCGGGGTAGAATTTCGTAGACGAACTCGCGGCACGCGCGACCAATTCCACGGAATTCTTCGAAGCAAGTGATTTTTTCTGTAACACGAGAAACCTCTTTCCACAAGTCACGGCGAAGAGTTTGAAGATCCCCTTGAAGGTCCCGAGGTCAGACAGTTTCTTCGAGCTTGCTTAGAAGAAATTTCATTTCGTATTCTGTTTTCTTTGACTTTATTTTATCACTGGATTTCAAGATCTAGAAACTTCAATTTATAGTCTCGTGTCTTTTACCTAAATTCAACTCGACGACAAGAAAGGTCTTGGCGTTAATTCATAATCTTGACAGCGATCTTAATTGCTTGACCGATTCTATAAGATGAAACAGCCAGATTTCAAATTATTGGTCGAAATAGGAACCAAGGAACCTTCGTTTAGCGAACAATACTTAAACGAACTCGCGAGATCGTCGAACGCGAAGAAATCTCGACAAAGAATCTAATTCGTGGATCCGGTCGAAGCGATTCCCGCGCAGCGAGTAGCGCAGTTCGCCCGAAAGGACGAGGCCGGAACATAATTTCCTTTACGACCAATTAGTAGATCCAGAAACACATCTACGCCATTCGATGGCCGAGGAGGGAGAAAAAAAGAACGTTGAAGATGAGCAGCCAGAGAAAGGTAGAAGGGGAAGAAGTTTGTGGTAATCTCTTAAAACGCGTTCCAAGCCCAAAGTCTCACGACCGTTCTCGCTTTTCGGATTTTTACCCGATGAAATGCCGCGAGAGCCACGAAGTTGGAACGTCGAGAACGACCGAAATTGAGGTATATATAATCAGCCAGTTCCATGAGGTGGGTGGTCCCGACGCGCGAACCTCGTTTAAAATGACCGCCGCGTCATGAGAACGTGAAGAGGATCCGCACCGACCTCTTCCTCTTCTGCTTTCTTGCCTTTTCCGTGCCGCGTGTCTTCGGGGGGAGTCGATAATTGCGGATGTTCAACGCCGCGAATTTCTCCTGTATCTTCCTGTATCCCATCTTTAGTCGGTTCTTCGATTTTTCTTTAACCACACGGAGCGGACGACGATCGTCGAAGGATGGAAGGGTTCTAGGAGAATTATGTAACAGAGCTTCGGAAACTGTCTGGTATACTAATTTTGACGTTATATGGTTTGCTCTATCCAACAATCTCTATTTTAAGCGTGTTCGAAAGGTTCTACCATGTTCCATAATCATCCTGCGAGAGTTAAAGAAATCATTGTAACCGTAGTCGGTCGGACCACGCGAGTTTAACTACCTTTATCGAAGCGATAAAGTTTATTATTTACAGCGCGCAGTAAGATTAAAAGAACATTTCTCGAACCGTTCGCGGCCGATTAATTTCCATTTGTCGACGAGCTGAAAAGAATTTCTATAAAGATAAATTTCTTTCGATGCAACGTTTCCGAAACGGCGATCCGCCCAGCCTTCTTCGCTCCACGACCGCCTTTTCCACGAACAGGCGAGAAATTGCCACGGTATCCCATTAGCCGTCCGACAAAGTAGTCGATTTCACGAGTAACAAGGTAACGAGTGGACGATCGCGATTAATCGACGATAAGCGTCTTTTTTCTCTCTCTTTCGGAAATCTTTTGTTTGCCTTGGAAAAACCGCGGAATTATTAAGATCTCGTGACTCTGAAGACCTCCCGATTTTCGAAACAATCGTCAACAATCGTCGCCTGTAGTTCGATTCAAACGATACTATATAAAATTATCAAAGTGCCGAGATTCTTTCAACCTCTAGACACAGTCAGCTACGTAATACTCGTTTGCAACTTACGTCCATGAAACATGCGTATCGAAAGAAATAGGGTGGACCTCGGCAGCGACGTAACAACTATAAATTCTTATTTCGATCCGCCTCGATCTTCCGCGAATAAAGAACACGGAAATTCCGAAGCTGAAGAAAATTCGCGTCTCGCGTTATATCCTGCTGTAGATATTCGCAGAAAAGTTTTCTACAAGCGGTCAAATGCCTTCGCGAGTCTGCGTACGTACAAGAGAACGTCAAGAAGGCGACGAACGAAATACACAACTGGCTGTAAATAAAGACGTCGCGGGTGCGTGCAGCACGCGCGAATCCCTCTTCGCCCGAATCGATCAATCGGCGTTACAACCGCGAAGAACGTGCGCAAATTGGGAATCGCGTGTCACGATCCTCTATGTCCGCGTCTAAGATGGCTAAACGGGCTGTTATAGGTGCGAGAGTAGTCCGCGCTACCGGCAATTACTTTAACGACGCATATTAATCGGCACAATAAAGCCTGTTACGAGGGTATAATTACAATATTGAATTATGGCCGACGTTTATTCTTGTCACGCGATATTAACGGCGCCGTTGCTCACGCAGGCCGTTGTCGTTTATGCGTTCATTCACAACCTCGCGGACACTGGATTAGCAAAAGTCAAGTGAGAGACTTGTCTTCCACCCACAAGCCCCTCTTTTCCCGGCCATTCCCTCGTTTCTATCTTTCTTCCACCGTTTCTGTCCCTTCTTCTCGTCGTTGGTTCTCTTTGTTACTGCCGGATTCATTGGCCGCGCTGATGTCTCTATTTCAATGTCCACGGAACTTGACAAACTGGTACCGCTTCGCGGAACGACTTCCCGATTTCTTCTGGCGCGTTTAATGGCGGCGCGTTGCCAGTGATGGCCCTCGACCATCAACGTAGCAGTTCGTAAAAGCGTCCGCCGCCTCGTTCCTTCGTCCGTTCTCGCTGTGTCGTCGATTATCGATGCAACGCGTACCTTGAAAAGAGACTCGAGTTCGTGAGTCAGGCGATAAGCACGTTGAACGAGTAAAAGAAGAAGTTGCGATACTAATTGTAATACGTGTCAAGATGCTCTCTGTTTAGAGATGATCTGTATTATTTGTTATAGTGATAAACGAGTTCACCTCCTGTCTACTGTCATGGAACTGATTCTCTTCTTCTAATACAAAATTTACATATTCTTTCGTGTTGGGATCGTTACGGGTCAAATCTGCTTTTATGACGTGTTTCTGTCAACAGCTTCGCGATACAATAGATTCGTTGTCCGTTTACGTCTCGTCTGCAGGATGTTTGGGAAACCGATTGTCCGTTTCCTTGGTCGGTGTCCTATGCGTATATACCTTTCTTAATCTTCCGTAATAGCACCCGTAGGTCTCGACGTTTCAGACTGTTAATCATCAAAGTACACAGAAACAGTAGAAAATGTCAAAGCGATGGAAGAAAATCGCGGGACAAAAACGAAAGGACACGTGCAGGTAGAAAACGGAAAGATGCACTTTTGCCAAAGGACATTAGCCCAGGCACTGGTTGAACGTCTTGCACAGAAGCCCGCTTAAACATTTTATGAGGTGGTCGGCGTAATTTGATGGCCCATAAAAACGCCTAGTCTAGTTTTTCCCGGGGCATCGTGATCCATCGTCGTGGCACGGGCCACGCGCCACCTCGTGTCCCTGACTTCTTCGTTCCGTCGCTCACGGATTTATTCCTCCTTAACCTCCATTAAGCCGGTAGATGCGTGGCCTAGATTACTCGATCCTCGTTTCAGCGCCAACCTTCTCTCGATCGCGGACTTCGGTTTGCGATTCGCTTTCGTCCTAGCCAACTGCGTTTCGCGTTGAAAATCCGAGCGACGTTTCGAATTTACGATCGCTTCGGATCTTCTCTCGTACGCTTTGGAAATGGAATCTCTTTGTAGTGGGTGAACCGGGCGATCGAGGATCGCGTCGCTTTCGACCGACTAACTCTCAAATTGAAACATAGAAGCGCTTGGATGTGGAGTTCCTAGATCGAAATTTAGTCAAAACGACGATACATACGCTCGTGTCTTGCTAGACGAGTACGATCAGTTTCAAAGAAACGAAACGAAAGATTTCCTTCTTCTAATGCCGTTTGTTCCTGTACACTTTTACAAATTTTAGAAATTTTAATCGTTCGACAGGACTAAAAGGACAGGATCGACGAATGGAGGACGATCAAGCGACGATTTTTCCTTTCCGTGAACAGAGTGTTCCTTGTACGCCCTAGGAGACTGTATAAACGACCGTAAAGCAGTTATCTCCGACAGAGCCAATAGAACGAGCTTCCACTATGATGAAAGCGAGTTCGGCTAGGCCAGAAGCAGGAAACGAGGAACGTGGTGGAAATTGAAAATGGGATGGACGACTAGGCACGAGGGACAGATGGCGGCCCGGATATAGGAACAGAACTAAAAGTCTGCGGAAATTACGCGATCCGCTTTCAAGCCCCTACAATTTTCGTGAACGTGACCCACGGATTTATTTCCGAAATCGATCGCACGGACGTTAATTAACTGGCTACGTACGCGAACATCGTAAGACCGGTATCTAACGATTTCTGTATGTAACGTATCGCGTAATAATTCCTTTACGATTCGAACGAATTTTTAACCCTCCGTAGGCAAGCCGAGTCCGTTTATGCTCCTCGATATCTCACCTGTGATTTCTTCGAAGCAGATTTCCATTTTTTCGTGAAATACTTTTCAAAAAGTCGACCAAAAGATCGATCGCATGGCAGAGACTTCGGTAAGCAACTGCAGGATTAGTTTTCGATCGAGAGTCAATTTCGATTGCGTTAATCGTTAAATCGTTGTTCGATTTCAGTGTCAACGTCTGCTGCAACTTACCCAATGACGGAGTTATGACCTAACACCTTGGATAAAACACGATTCTCGGTATCGTAACAAAACGAGTATTTCGCCGCTCCCCTTCGCTGTCAAAGGCAAATCGCAAAGAGGATTCCACGACGCTTTGTCGCGGCAACAAAGAAGAAGGAGAAAATACCGTCGAGCAACCAATAAGTCGTGCACCCTACGGAGGTTGGTACGTTACATATAGTAATCTAAGTTGTGTTTATGGCTGAATATATATGCATAGCAGTCCGGCGAATCGTGGTGGCGCGAGGAACTCATTACCCTACGTCGAGGGTATTAGCATATTTAGAGGCAGCTCTCCTTCCTCGTCTCCGCGTTTCCACCTCTTATCAAACCTCCCTACCCCCGTCTGCTGCTCATTCCCCATCCTCCGACTCTTTCTTCTCCTCTTTTGCCTCGCCCTGCTGTGTATCCCCTTTCCTTCGCGTCGAAACTCAGACCCGGTGCATCCAATCTCATCGACCAAAAAATAACAAAGAATAATTCTAGCATCTTCTCCAAATTTATTATTACCAAATTATCCGAACTTCGTTTTTCTATCTTCTTTGTCCTTTCCTTTTTTCTTTTTTTTTCTTTTTTTTTTTTTTAGATTATCGTAATAAGGAGTTTTTTTTCAAATAAATTCTACAGAATATAACGAGCATAAATCGTAAGCAAAAAAAAAAAGAGAAAAAACACGAAGGAGGAACGACCTGCCAAAAAGCACGTCTGTGAATTTTCGTTCCTTCTTAATTGCGATTCGACCTCAGGTATTTGCGGACCAGCGAGAAGGCATCCGACGAGGAGCGCGTACGAGGATCCAGTCTCGCGAATAAAATTTGTATCCGCGCCGGTATGCGCGAATAAAAGGCGAGACATCGGACGAGGGGAGGCAGCAGGATGGCGAGCCGGGCTAAGTAATTAAGGAAGCTCATCCTCAGAGACAATTTAACTTAATGAGAGTCAGCCAGTTCCACCCTAGCTATCTCTGCCAACTCCCGCACATCTCTTTCCATCCTCCATCCCCTCTCTATCTCTTTCTCTTATTCCATCTCGATCCATCTAGCTTTACCCTCTGTTTTCTCGGACGTAGTTTCCCCCTTCCGACGCTCGTCCATCTTGGAAGTAAAATGTCTACTTTCCAGACGTCCGCCCCTTTTTCTTTTTTCCTCTCTGTATCTCACCTCGCAATCCGTCCAAGAATTTAGATAAGACTTTATTTTATACCAGCACGCCAGCTACTTCGCTTCTCTTCCGTTTCTTCGTTCCACCGTTTCCATTTACGTGGAGAATCGGATACGACGTCCGATACGTACAATTTACTTATACAGTTTTAATCGGTCGGTTTTAATCATTTTAGATACAAAGATTGGATCGGACAACAAAGGACGAACATTTCCTCGAAATTTCCAACTTGTCGCGTTACCGCGGTTACTGCAAATTATCGCGCAAAGCGCATTTATAAATTTCGTTGTACAATTTTTTAAACCGAGGCGTTGCGATTAATTTTCCTCTTCCAAAATACAAGCTTCGTCGTAGCAAAATCTTGGAGAAACTCTTTTCGGGCTACGGTAAACGTTCGATCCTCGACAATTCGACGGTAGGCTTTTTATATACGGAATCGGTTGCATCAGACCGTAGGAAAGCCTGCGTTTACATACCAGGAATTTGTGTTTAGATCGCTACATTTGCCGTTCAGCTGTACCGCTCGCGAAAGTTTACTCGATCGTAGTCGCCGCAGACAGATCAGAGAATAGATAGTGCGCCTGAAATACGAAATGCGAACGTCCAGCCGCCAAGAAACAGGGAACTCGTTTAATTTTCCATCGAATTTAATCGACGAAAGTGAAACTTACGAGGAACCGTCGAACGAAGCGTCGAATTCTAAATCTCGACGAAAATACGTACGTATCTATGGTCGTTGAAAACGATCTTGGACGAAACACTCGCTTTCTCTTCTCTCTCCTTGCGTCTAAGGTATAGGTCTGTTAGGCGAGAGCCTTACCGAAGAGTCCATGCCAGCAGATCTATGGTTGTCGAAAATATGTACACCGGTGCGGAGAGATCACGCGATCTAATCTCATAAATATTAAGCAGAGTTCATTATTATACGGAAGATATCGAAAAATTCCATTCGTTGACGTTAATTTCGATTCTTAAATTTGAAACATCTTAATCAATTCGACGTTAATCTCGCACGAGACATTCTTCGCTCTCGTATAACGGGTTCGTATAACGAGGAACGGCGTAAACGTTCTTTCGTTGCGTAAACGAATTCCGAGGTTGGAAATAACTGCCACGACAGGAACAGAGACGATCAGCTGGATTTCCGAAGGGTGTGAAAAGTCCAAGACGAAGGGAAACGCGCGACTCCTCCAATTCGGCTGTCGACCGCTTGAAAACGTCTCGCGTTATTCGTCTCTGCTCGCCTATATTCGATCGACTATATTCGATAAAACTCCAGACGCGACTACGAAACGCGGAGAAGGAGCTCTTCAACCACTCGACCGCCCGTTTTGTATCCTTCGAGAGATCATTCGTCGTAAAACGAAACCCTAACTCTTAAAAAAAAAAAAAAAAAAAAGATGGGCAGGCAGAACGCGGGTTCCTTGTAAAGTACACGTGTGATTTATGTAGTTCAGAAAATACCAAATTATCTAGGCAAACTTATCTCTCGCTGACAGAATAAGGTTTGGTCGAGCGAAGAAACATCATCGCGCGCTTGCTGTGTACAATATGCACGCCGAGAAGAATTCTTACGAAGGTACTCCGCAGAGTATCTGGTTCTTCGAGACGCTATCGAAGACGCTATGGTCTTTTGCGAGGCCGCGTGGTCGATGAAATGTTTGCAGGATCATCGGGAAACATCACGAGCGCAAGGAGTGTCGTATCTTAGCACTTGTTGCATTCAATGCCCTTCGACTTTATCGCAAAATAGGCAACGTCTGGCTATATTTCATCTTAGCCGCGACAATTTGTTTATCGCTACGGTTTTCCATAAACAAACGTTTCTATACGATACCGATTGTCAAAGCAAATAAATTACGATACATCGTGACTATATAGGCGATACATTTAAGCGTTCAACAAACGATCGAGGA
This sequence comes from Bombus vosnesenskii, assembly GCF_011952255.1. NCBI lineage: Eukaryota > Metazoa > Arthropoda > Insecta > Hymenoptera > Apidae > Bombus > Bombus vosnesenskii. Next base: position 1,267,928 of record NW_022884342.1, read on the forward strand.
GCTTCCGAGGAAAAAACGCTCGCAGGATGAAACATTAACATTAACATTAATTTTTAATATTAGCTTGAATTAATAATCACGATAGATCCGAAAGAACTCTGTTTTTTTTTTCTATATTTACCAAATAGTTGAGAACTTTATAGAACAATACAACTACGTATTTCGCTTGGCGACGTAACGACAAAAATCCGCCGTCAAACGCAAGCAGATTTAAATGGGAAAAACGTGCCTCGTCTGGAACGACGTAATTACGCGAAAGCGTGGTAAGGGGTTAAGATTCAAAGCAGAACCAGAGAAGGATAGGGCAGGCGATAAATAACCTCGAGATCGGCTACTTTGCATTTTTTCCGCCAGTAAGTTAGTCGAAGCGAGGAAGATGGGAACGTAGCTGAGTCATTGGAAGCGGCTACGGGACGAAAGAAGGGATCGGTTGGACGAGAAGGGGCAAAGGGCGGAATCATTGTTACGGAAAATGGATGGAGATCCGCGATGAAATCTTTTGCGAAAGGTAAATGGAACGGAGATGGAAGTCGGGGCATAAAAGATGAACGACGCGATTGCGAACCGCGTGTACCTATATGCACCGCTGAATCTCAACCGTGTCGACGTGCGTTCGCTCGAATTACGATTCGTTCGACGTCGATGGAATGTCGCGAAGGCAGCTTGATCGTACGATATCCTCGATCTTACTTCGTTTTCCTCCTTACGTCTCGTTTTAATAAAATATAAGTATACTCCGATTACGAGCGCGGTGAAACTGGTCGATTAACGTTCAAATTCATCGATCAGGTTGTTCGTCTAATACGGGGCGATCTATTTCTTGTCCTCTATGCGGGGTTATACCGCGTATTTAGGTGCGATACTCTTGTCACCTTCCAAATATATTTTATACCTTGATATCATTATTATATCATTACGTTCTTGATACCTTGCAAAGATATTTTATCGAGATTAGAGTGCTAGACTCGTCGCCCTGAACGGATAGTCCCTTCGAGAGACGATAGATCAAGTAAATGGAGGTATTTTTAGGAAGTGTATTTTATCTATAACTTTTGTATTCTTTGTATTCTTTCTGCGTTTGAAGAACATGGACCAAAGGTTCCACTTAACGTAGAATAAACTATAAACGTTTGTGTTTTTTGAGGTAAATGAAAAAAAAGTAAATTATCGGACTGTATACTTTCGATGTTACGGGGTGGCGAAAGCAAAGTGAAAGGGAGGGTTCGAAGCTGGGATTCGATCGTAGCGCCATCGTACGAAGCACGTGAAAGGTCATTAGCCAAGAATCGATAAGGCAGGGAAAGGTGGGTCGATAAGGTCGGCCGAAAGAAAACAACCCCATTTCATTACCCGTATTGCGACGGCAAAGGGTGAGGTAATATAAATAAAAGGCCTGTTCCACGAAGATGAAAAGTTATTTTCCCGGCGAAGAAAATAGGCGGACACATAAATGTTCTTTGAGAGAAGCAAATAAACGAGGCTTCTAGAAAAGACAAACAAAAGAGGCGAAGAAGGAAGGAAATAAAATTTTCGCGTTGTATCGAGACAACGTTCGGACATCGCTCGAAACGTTATAGACAAAAATGCGATCGAATCTGTGCTTCTACGTATTTACATAATATTCTTTTTATTCTTGCGTTAAATTATAATTCGTCAAAGTCAAACTGCTAACTGGATTACGAAATTCGCAACATTAGGAAAAACATTGCCAATTTATACCGTCGTATCGAAACTGCAAAATTACACGCCAGAAGAATCATGGTTAGAGCTGGAAAGTTTGAAACTCGGCGATAGAATGCTCCCTTAACACGGTAAGAAAAACAGGTGCAAGAATTCTCAGCGCGATAATTGTCGCTGATAATGCGGTTGGCTCTTTCGAGGAACTGGCATCCGGCTCGGAGCTAATTTCGCGATCAATTACGGCCGAGTACAAGACGCGGCTTCGAGTTAGAAGCATCCAGCGCTCGACCAGCTGAAACAGTGGTTTTCAAGCTGTCGCGCCAACTTCTGTTCCTCCGAACATCTCGCAGCTACAGCCTCGTTGAATTTTGTTTTACAACTCCGTGAGAGACCGGCATTTCCACGTTGGCCTCCCTCGTCGTTCTCCGCACGCTTAAATCGAACGTCGACATTAATCAAGCTAATGTCAAGCATCTAAAATCCCTGCGATCGTTAAACGTTGGTATTCCCCCGTTAATTGACCTCGTAACTAACTGTCCAATGCACGACACTCTGGTGTTTTTTCGGTCAGCCATCGGTAAGCTCTCCGTTTAAATGGAACGCTCCCAAATATTTCTAATCTCCTTCGCAACGTGTCCAGCAACGATGGCAGAGTATACACGCTGCGCTCTGCCTTATACCCTGTCCAGTGTAAATCAACCTTAAGCACGCTGCATGAACGTAAATTCTGTATATTTACAACGTGCACGCGGAAAGCTTTCTACCCCCCGTTTATCTCATTTGTAATTCCAAGCGGATCTCCTCCGCGATCCTCTCTAATCCACGCGTAACCCTACCATTCTGTTCGATGTAGAAATTAAATCGATCCCTTTGCGCGAATTCGCGTCCAGTTTAATTTCATTTATTCGCTACACCGTGGATATCGTAACGATATCAATCTGAAAAAGTTATACAGGGTGGGTTGGTAACTGGTGGTACAAGCGGAAAGGGGGTGATTCTAGGCGAAAAAAGAAGTCGAAACTATATAGAATAAAAATTGAAAAAATTAAAAAAATAACGTCGATCGAGACAACGATCTACGGTGAGGTCCGTTCCAACGAGACGCGATAAAGTGCAGGCGTACCGAGCGAAGATTCAAAGTCGATTTTCTCGAAAACAAAGCCTCGAACGAACAATTTTTATTCTATATTTTCGACTTGTTTTTTCGTCTAGAATCACCCCCTTTCCGCTTGTACCACCCGTTACCAACCACCAACTCGTAAGCAGCTGATAAGATTTATATGTGAAATCAATCGGAGACGCGTCGAATTAGTTGCTGCAGCTGTACGATAGAACGCGCGAACGAACGATATCGATTGGAGATCTGCGAAGTTTGTCAGGTAAAGAGATAGTCGGCGTTTTCCTTCGATCGTATCGCGAGGATGAGTCGGGTAACGAGCGATTCGCGTAAACTTGTCGTCGCTCGTAAAATTCAACGTTTACAGATCGGCCGGTCGATCCGCCGGTTTTATGCGCGCGCGCGCGCGCGATTCCAAACATAGGAAGTTGATATAGAAGTCTATTCTCGTTGAGTAAATAATCAGTCGACGCTCGGGAACACACGGCCCCTCGTGGCAGCCGTGCGATTTCCACCAGACCCCAAGCCTCTCCGACGATCTTCGCACCGCCCCCGTTTCTTCGGAACGTCCTCCACCTCACGGAGGATGAACGGAACTATGGACGACCGCTGACGATGAGTCTGGTTGCAGGAATTTTTCTTTCAAGACGATTCCAACAAGGCGTTGTTCGATATCGAAAAAAAAAAAAGATACCGCGCGATAACAATGTGCACGTATTAATCCTACGTTCTTTGGTCCATCCTCGACTCAATTTCCTCCTCCTCGCCGATCATTTTAGTTTCAAAGAAATTGGGAGAAACGAAAGAATCGTTAGCGACAAGTGCGAAAAGTATTATTAAAAAATATTCGAGAAACAGCGTTAAGATATAGAGGTGTGTTTAAAGATTCCTCTTCGTTCACGGCTTCGTTGCTCTCGTAGGTAGAGTAATTTTTTACTAGATGGACCATAATTCGTTATTCTGGCAGCGAGTTCGCAGAAAAGAACGGGAAGAATTGTCTGTTTTCGCTACGAGCATCTATTGCTATCTAAAGGGTGCTCTATTTGCGAGGATCTCTCCGAGGACGAAATAGGAAACTTCCACGAAGTGCGGTCGTTCCGAAGAAGAAAGAAGAAGAGAGGGGGAGGCAGCAGATTGGAAAAACTACCCTGTACAGTACATCGATATGGAGATAAACTTGACGCTTCGGTCGATCGATTTCCGAGGATCTGTTTCAGGCACAGGTTAGAGCGGTATTAATATCGCAACGACGATAAATTACGCGAACGAAAAATTACGAGTATCGAGCATCGAGTGAGGTCGTGGACGGACGAAGCCGGAGGAGGAAAAATTCGAACGGGTCTGATAAAACGAACCGGTGGAACACGCGAGACGCGTAATAAGCACAGCACGGCGAGGAAGGTTCGTCGCGAGGAAAATAAATTCTCCAGCTTATTAGACACGAAACCATGGAAGAAACAAGAGAAACGACATTAAGGAGCGAAGGGGAGAAGAAAAGGAGAAGAAGGACGAACCAATCGTGCCGTGGAGAGCGCAGGAGGCCAGCTCGCGATAAAGACTCGCTGCGTCGAGGCGGAATACGCGCGCGGTTCGCGTAGAAAATGGTGGCCGAAGAGGCACGGGGAATTCAAATAAATTCGAGGTCGTTGCGTAAAAACACGGACACGGGATAAACTTTACGACATTATACCCCGTAAGTTATGAATATTGCGGCTCGTACGGTTGATTAAGTGGACGAGCGCGACCGGGAAGCTTTCGTACTCGGGCTGCTCTCTATCTCCGCCAAATCGCAGCCGCCATTAAGTGGAAGATATCCGACACCTCTGGCGACGCTGTGCTCTAGACGCGTCCAAAGCTCTCTCTTTCTCACGCCCGTGTATCTAGCCGCCATTACGTTATCCGGGCTAACGGCAAACCATCTAGCATCCACCGTATGCAGCACGATTAAACGCGTCTCTACGTTTATGCTCGTCTCCGAATCTCTATCGTCTAGCAGCGTTTTCTCGATCGTAAAACAACAGATATTTAGGGACTCGGTAGACCAGGCGGCTTCCATCGACCTATTAACCGCGTCGATCTTATCATTTATTTCGTGTAATTACGGAATCAGAAGTTAAGAGGACGAGATAGACTTTCGCGTCTTAAGATTCGATCTTGAACTTTGCTCGGAATAACCGAATTTATACATAGACAAAGCACAGTTTCGGGTCAGGTGGGCTTTGATTTCTGCTCCTGTCGATACGATATCGAGTGGACGATCGGCGATCGAGTGACGAGTTGACGCATCCTCTTCGAGCTAGTAGCTACTTAGTCGACGCTTTCGGTAGAAGTTGGTTTTTAAAGTCACGATTCGAGGAATGGCGGGAGGACAAAGAGCGGAGAAGCGTGGGAAGGAGATCGGAGGAAAGCGCGAAGCAAGCTGGTAGAAAAAGAATCGACGGGAGAAAAGGAAACG